>NC_058083.1:191407465-192012413 GCF_014858855.1 Bufo gargarizans
TAATTTTCAAGGCCACAGCCAAAGCTGAAACCTCTATATGGATAAGCCTCTTGCACATAACCGTATGGCTTTTTCAGTGTTTTGCGGTCCATTTTAAACGGATCAGTTTTTCAGTAGTGTTTCCATTCTGCTTCCATTTTGCCTTTACGTTATTCTGTTTGGTTTCTGTTTTTTGTGGATCGCAAACGGAAACAGAAGCATGGTATATACAGTATACAGTAATTACATTAAAAAATTGGGCTGGGCATAACATTTTCAATAGATGGTTCCACAAAAGCGGAACGGATATGGAAGACATACGGATGCATTCCGTATCCGTTCGTTTTTTTACAGCCCAATTGACTTGAATGGAGCCACGGAACATGATTTGTGGGCAATAATAGGACATGTTCTATCTTTGAACGGAATGGAAATACGGAGACGGAATGCATATGGAGTACATTCCGTTTTTTTTTGCGGACTCATTGAATTGATTGGTTCCGTATACGGACTGTATACGAAATGCAAAAAACGGAACGGAAACAGAAAAAAAAACCTTTGTGTGCAAGGGGCCTAAGGCATATGAATGGCAAATACAATGCCCTGTGGACAAGGCATTGTATTTGCCATAATGTTTCTTAGCAATGAAAACAATATATACAAGCTCTGATAATTCTACTGATTTGTTCATTAATTAAATCCATCGCCGTCTCACTGCTCCATTTATCTTTGTATGCGGTTTGCATAATATCTATTTATTTCATACAAAAGAAAAGTATTGCAGAATATGTTATTTATTACCTAAAGACCTTGTTATGAGACTTTCCTAATTACTCATATTAAACAAACTCATGTACCGGCACAGTCTGTCCTAAAATGCTTAGTGAATTATCAATGTCTTTCCATTTATTGATTTAACCATTGGCCATTCTAGCGGAAACATCATTTGTATGCAGCCTAGGTTCTGTAGTTGTGCTGGCTTGATGAGAGAATCATTTGTTAGATGGCAAAGTAACAGAAGTACTAAGCACTGTAGAATTTGCTGGGAACAGCTTGTATATAGTATGATACAGTATAAGTGATCAGAAGCATAGCTAGAGGGGATGCAGAGCTAACAGCTGCAACTGGCTCTGATGCCTAAGGAGGCCTGAAGACCCCTTGCCACATAAGAGACCTCATTATTATAAAATTCATATGGTGGTGGTGGGAGAGCTGTTATTTATTTTACATTGTGATCAGGAGCTTCAAGTTACTGTACATATCTGGTGGTGATGTCATTGTTACATGTAATAATTATTATACGCACAGTGTATCATAACCAAAATTATATAAAGTCTATAATGTTTCCATAGGCAAAATTCCCATAGGTATATGCCATTATCAGGAGAAGCTGCTACGCTTGGGATTCATGTCTTGATTACTGAATAATACAATTTTAAAGCAAATAAAATAAATCAATTTCCACAATGAAATAGTGTTACAATTACACAATATTCTACACATGACCACCAAGCGGTTGTGCAAAATTAAAAAAATAGCAATGCTCTTCCACATACAGCACCATGTCTGACCACAAGTTTTGCCTAGAATTACGCTCAGGCAACAAGCCAATCTATAAAAAAGTCTGTAAGTCTGTAACTTACACAAGGAATTGCATCACATAGTTACTAATGTACGTGGCTTACTAAAACATGCGGGATAAGCCCCTTTAATAGGATTTCAGTTTAGAGCTTTTTGGCTCGTTTCATCCAACCACATTTTTATCAGACTGGTTATCTGGAAATAAATTTTACAAAATATTTAACATGACATTCTCCTAAAAAACTAAAATTGCCGCATTTGCTTGGGGCAGGCACTCGCCCTATCCTCAAAGTTATACTCACATGGTTGCTGGCATTCTGGAGGTCCAAGAGTATCTTCCTACAGGATACAGGTGGCACCTCTAGAGATGAGAGAATCGAAGTTGACGAAGTGGAATTCGATCCGAATTTCAGGAAAATTTTGATTCTCACAGAATTCGAATTTTCTCACGCTTTGTGGTAACGAATCATATTTTTCCCGAAAATGGCTGCTGCACATGTGAGGACATGGAGCAAGGAACTCTGGAAAGGCGGGATCACCCATAATGCCATGCATGCAGCCAATCAGCAGCCAGCCAGCCCTGTGATGTCACAGCCCTATAAATAGCCTCAGCCATCTTGAATTCTGCCATTTTCCAGTGTGCTTAGTGCAGGGAGAGACATCAGCAGCCACTAGGGACAGTGCTCGAAAAAACTTAATTGTGCTAAAAAAAACAATTTACAAGTTCATGGAAAGATTATTCAAGGTGTAGGGAAAGTATAGGGAGGCATCACTCCACAGCATTTATTTTGAACAGGGTTCAGTAGGGGAGGTTACAGCCTGGGTAATAGGAATAGTGATGGACGAACATCAGCTGGGACTGTTCGCGAACGCGATCAAATGTTCGCGAATCGCGCGTTCGCGGCGGGCCCAATTGACTTTAATGGCAGGCAAACCTGAAAAACCTTCAGGTCATATTTGCAGCCGCCAAATACTTGCTAGAAGTGCACAAATAGTCACACAACATGGACAGTGGCATACCAAAGGGACTCATTGGCAAAAATTCCCTCTAAAAATATGTATTTTAATCAGGCGCCATTTTTATGCGTCTTAAAGGGAAACTCTAAAAAATGTGCCATGCTGGAGCCTAGAAAATTTTTATTTTAGGCCACGGGAGTGCAGGCCCCAAAAATTTGGCATTCACCTGACAGAAAATAACTTGTGATTATATGGCTCGAGGTACATTAGGCGGTCACTGGCTAAAAGTTTTACTGTAGCCCAGTACAGGCCCCAAAAATTAGGCATTTACCTGACAGAAAATAACTTGTGATTATGTGGCTGAAGGTACATTAGGCAGTCACTGGATACAAATTTTACTGTAGGCCACTGGAGTAGAGGCAGGCTGTGTTACCGCAGTGTTCTGCTCCAGATTCGATGTGCCCGATATGGAAACTGAGAGCAGACCAGTGAGGGAGGCATATGGAGCTAATTTTTTTATAATTTATTGTGGGCGTTACAAACTTAAAATACCTTTGAAAAAAAATTGTCAAAGGAAAGTATTGCATTTACACAAAGAACCTGCTGTCAGAGGTGTCTAAGTTTATTTTTAGTGCTGCCCCGGTCTGGTGGGGGCCCATTCCTGGGAACACATTCCTGCTGCAAACAAAGAACCTGCTACCTTCGGTTCCTGCTGAGTTAGACCGAGCTATGTGTAGAGAAAAACTCACTGAAAAAAGGCCTAAACGGGTGAAAATGCTACCAAACCCAGACACTGTAGCGTGTCTATAACCGGGGGAACAATTCCTCCGCATGCGGACCGCAGATAACGGCAATCCCCAGCAAAAAATGGAGGATGTCGGGGGTGACTGCATGCACCACAAGGACATCTAACACAAAAGGATACATTGTGCAGATGAAAAATATATACATACACAAATCACTGATTTGCTAATTCCTCAAGCAAATGTTAAAAGCTGAGAACTTTGCCAATATCTTCCAGTCAGGAACATATCGGAGCCCCTCATGCACCATGTCACGGTGTCTCAGCAAACATGGGATCCTACCACTCAACTTCCAGTGGTGTGTGAACAGGGTCTGAACAGTGCTAGAAACCAACTCACAGCCAGGCTCTCACATACCTGCATAGTGATAGAACCAATGCACTGTGAGGTGTAGGCCTTATACTCGACCGTTACCATGTACCTGCTGCTGCTTTCTGTCCTGATCCTGCTAAATTATGTGTCAGCCTTATACTACAACATAAAATTTTTCCTGCTGCTGCTGCTGTCTGTCCTGATCCTGCTGAGTTAGGCCCAGCTATGTGTAGGCCTTATACTATAGCGTTACCATTTACCTACTGCTGTCTGTCCTGATCCTGCTGAGTTGTGTAGGCCATATACTCAACCATTGGCATGTACCTGCTGCTGCTGTCAGTCCTGATTAGTTATGTGTAGGCCTTATACTCCACCGTTACCATGTACCTGCTGTTGCTGTCTGTCCTGATCATAATGAGTTTGCCTTGGACTAAAGGGGCCTTACTGCAACCTTATCTGTTAATATTACACAAAAACATAACAATTTAAAAAAACAAAATTACACGTTAGAGCTGAAGAAAATATTTAATTACAATTTGGAAAACAAATATGCCTCTATGGCAATTTCTTAAGTTTGTCTTGAAAGTCCAAAAGCTCCTGGATTCTCTGACGGTGCTGCTCTTCTATCTGCTGCACCTTTCTGTCAAAAATCAGCTGCTACTTCCGCTGCAGTTCCAGCATTGATTCTAGGTGCTCTTGTTGCAGCAGCCTTATTTTTTATATTTTTTTTATTGAATTTGTATTTTTAGGTTAAAAAAAACCCAAAAAATTAAAATTACTGAATTTGTATTTTTAGGTTAAAAAAAACCCAAAAAATTAAAATTACTTGCAATTCAGATTAAGAGGCAATTAGTGCATTGCGTGGAGTATTTGTTAAAGTACCTCCGATTTACATCTCAATTCGTTAGTTTATGATATGTATGATTATATAGCTGGTTAATTAGTGATAGTTCAGTAGAGTATATATGTATGGGGTGTTTCCTGAATGGGGAGAAAATGGGGAACATATACTGGGGTGCATTTCATCCTGTTACCCCCTGTGAAAGTGAAAAATTGGGGACTGCTAGCAATTTTACCTTTTTACAAATGTGTGCTTTGAAATGCTTTCACTATTGTTTTGGCCTTCTGTGAGACACCTGTTTACTGAAAAATACCCTTTCCAGCACTTAAAATGTTCGTATGGAGGTGCTGTTTCCCAAAAGGGATCACTTGTTGGGGTTTTTAATTTCTGGACCTCAGGAATTTATTTAATGCAACATGGTACCTAATATAAATGTCTGCCAATTCAGGTTTGCTGTTTGACTCTAGAGCCCTGCTGTGCACCAATACATCACTTTTTTTTATCACATATGGGGTGAAGACGTATTCGGGGGGAAATGGGTAACAAAATGTGGGGTACATTTTGTCCTGTTACCCCTTGTGAAAGCTCATTTTCACAGCTAAGTGTTTCCTGATTCTGGGAAATGCCTGATTGGTCAACATACTCACTACACACCTTGAAATATTCAATATACATATTATGGATACAGAATTTTTTTGCTGTGTGCACATATTTACTCTCCTGGTGGGGGCTGGTGACATCTTCCTCCTCATCATCATCTGGACCTGGGGGGGAAGAAACCAGGTCCTGGAAGGGTCCGGCTTCTTCAGCGTCCACCTCCACCACTTTGCTCACATCAGATGTATTGCGCATGGGCATTACGGGCATACTGCGCATGGGCATTACGGGCATACTGCATTGACGATGTCACAATCAAGAAAATCATCTTGAATTTTCGAATATATGGCGAATATTCTAGCGAAATATCGCAAATTCGAATATTGCCTCTGCCGCTCATCACTGGTCGCCGCTGAACATCAGCAAGGCGAGCCATGGCCGTGTAAGATCTTCTAAAATAGCCAGAGATTTTCCTGGCCTGCCGCAAGACATCCTGGACCCTGGGGTATTTGGCAACGAATCGCTGCACGATTAAGTTCAGGATGTGTGCCATGCACAGCACATATGTAATTTTGCCCTGTTTCAGCTCACTCAGCAGATTGGCACCGTTGTCGCACACCACTTTACCAACTGTCAAATTGAGCGAGGTTAGCCCCTGATCGGCCTGTGACAGCAGAGCTGAAAGGAGTGCAGGACCGGTGTGGATCTTGGCTTTCAGGCACAACAGCCACAGCACAGCATGGCAACGTCTCACCTGGGACGTCGAATAGGTTCTGAGGAGTTTGGGGGGTGCAGCGGAAAAGGCGGTAGCAGTGAAAAAGGAGGAGTCAGCTGAGGAGGAGATGGAGGATGGAGTAGAAGGAGGAAAAGAAGAGGTAGGCCTGCATGCAATCTATGGCGTAACACCAAATCCACACGGGAGCCACAGGTTACATGCTTGACAGCCGTCAGAAGGTTTACCCAGTGCGCAGTAAAAGTTATGTATCTTCCCTGTCCGTGTTTGCTAGACCACGTGTCTGTGGTCAGATGTATCTTGGCACCGACACTGTGTATCAGAGATATATTCACTCGCCGCTGAATGTGGACATATAGCTCTGGGATGCCCTTCTGGGAGAAATATTTTCTTCCGGGGACCTTCCATTGCGGTGTGCCAATGGCCACAAATGTTCTAAAGGCCTCCGAGTCCACCAGTTTATTTTGCTGTAGTTGGAGGGCTAGTAGTTCTGGAACGCCAGCGGTCAGCCGTTGGGCAAGAGGGTCATCCGGCCTCATCAACTTTTTACGCTTAATATTTGCTGGAAATAGGTATATCAAACCCCTTAATCAGTATTTTGTGGAAGCAGGTATATCGCAGGCCTCAGTCAATATTTGGTGGAAACTGGTATATCGAACCCCTTAACCTCTTTCCGTCCGCCCATAGGATATAAACGTCCTATGGGTGGATCTCTATTTCGGAATGGACTTTTCTGAACGTCCATTCAGAAACTGCAGCTGCACGCTAATCGTGCAGCTGCTGATCGGGTTGCCCGCTGTCAGTGACAGCAGGGCAACCCAGAGAGAAGGCAGGGACAGTGCCCAGGTGTCCCTGCCTTCTGGATCGCTGCATACACAGCGCTCACTGAGCGATGTGTATGCAGAGCAGGAAGCGCTATGCTCTTCCTGTTCCGGCCCGGCGGTAATTTGACCGCCGGGACCGGAGAATGCAGGAGCTGTGTGAGGTCTTTCACAGACCTCGATCAGCCCTGCATTGAGGCTGTACAGCGCTGTATTGCGCTTACAGCCTCTCTGGGAGGTGTATTTCCACTGTAACTGGGGCTACTATGTCAGCCCCAGTTACAGGAGAAATCAACAGTGAAAAAAAAAAAGAAAAAGTGAAGTAAATGTCCCCCAGAGGTCTTGTATGACCTTATAGGGGACGAAAAGTGTAAAATAAAAAATAAAGGGTTGAAAAAAAATAAAAAAAAAGTTTCACATGTAAAAAAAATAAAAAAAGTCCCCAAGTAAGGAATATATAAAAAAAAAAATGTTAAAAATAGAAAAAATTAAATAAAATAGACATATTTGGTATTGCGGCGTCCGTAAAAACCAGGTCTATAAAAATATCACATGACCTAACCCCTCGGGTGAACACCGTAAAAAAAACAAAAAACTGTGTCAAAACAAGCAATTTTTGTCACCTTACATCACAAAAGGTGCAACACCAAGTGATCAAAAATGTGTATGTCCCACAAAATGGTACCAATAAAACCGTCACCTCATCTCGCAAAAAATGAGCCCCTACATAAGAAAATCTCTCAAAAAATAAAAAAAACTATAGCTCTTAGAACATGGAGACACTAAAACATCATTTTTTTTTGTTTCAAAAATGCTATTATTGTGTTAAAGTGAAACAAATAAAAAAAGTATACATATTAGGTATTGCCTTGTCCGTAAAAACCAGCTCTATAAAAATATCACATGAGCTAACCCCTCAGGTGAACACCGTAAAAAATAAATAAAAAAAACTGTGTCAAAACAAGCAATTTTTGTCACCTTACATCACAAAAGGTGCAACACCAAGTGATCAAAAACGCATATGTCCCACAAAATGGTACCTCATCCTGCAAAAAATGAGCCCCTACATAAGAAAATCTCTCAAAAAATAAAAAAACTATAGCTCTCAGAACATGGACACATTAAAACATAATTTTTTTGTTTAAAAAATGCTATTATTGTGTAAATTTTAATAAATGAGAAAAAGTATACATATTAGGTATCGCCACGTCCGTAACGATCTGCTCTATAAAAATGTCACTTGACTGAACCCCTCAGGTGAACGCTGTAAAAATAAATAAATTGAAACTGTGCTAAAACAACCAATTTTTTGGTCACCTTGCCCCATAAAGTGTTATAATGAATGATCAAAAAATCATATGTACCCAAAAATAGTACTAATAAAACTGGCACCTTATCCCCTAGTTTCCAAAATGGGGTCACTTCTTGGGAGTTTCTACTGTAAGGGTGCATCAGGGGGCTTCAAATGGGACATGGCATCTAAAAACCATGTGGAGTTCCTTTTCTCCTGCGCCCTGCCCTGTGCCCATACAGCAGTTTATGACCACATGTGGGGTGTTTCTGTAAACCGCAGAATCTGGGTAATAAATATTGAGTTTTGTATGGCTGTTAACCATCGATGTGTTAAAGAAAAAATTTGATTAAAATGAAAAATCTGCCAAAAAAGTGATCAGTATTTTGTGGAATCAGGTATATAACAGGCCTCAATTAATATTTGGTGGAAGCAGTTATACTAATCCCCTTAATCAGTATGTGGAAGCAGGTATATCGCAGGCCTCAATCAATATTTGGTTAAAACAGGTATATCAAACCCCTTAATCGGTATTTTGTGGAAGCAGGTATATTGCAGGCCTCAATAAGTATTTCGTGGAAGCAGGTATATCAAACCCCTTAATCAGTATTTTGTGGGAGTAGGTATATCGCAGGCCTCAATCAATATTTGATGGAAACAGGTATATCAAACCCCTTAATCGGTATTTTGTGGAAGCGGGTATATAGTAGGCCTCAATCAATATTTGGTGGAAACATATATATTGAACCCCTTCATCAGTATTTTGTGGAAGCAGGTATATCGTAGCCATCAATCAGTATTTTGTGAATCAGGTATATTGCAGGCCTCAATCAATATTCGGTGGAAGCAGGTATATCAATCCCCTTAATCAATATTTTGTGGAAGCAGGTATATCACAGCCGTCAATCAGTATTTTGTGGAAGCAGGTATATTAAACCCCTTAATCAGAATTTTGTGGAAGCAGGTATATCACAGGCCTCAATCAATATTTGGTGGAAGCAAGTATATCAATCCCCTTAATCAGTATTTTGTGGAAGCAGGTATATTGCAGGCCTCAATCAATATTTGGTGCAAACAGGTATATCGAACCCCTTAATCAGTATTTTGTGGAGTCAGGTATATCACAGGCCTCAATCAATATTTGGTGGAAGCAGCTATATCAATCCCCTTATTCAGTATGTGGAAGCAGGTATATCGCAGGCCTCAATCAATATTTGGTTAAAACAGGTATATCGCACCCCTTAATTGTTATTATGTGGAAGCAGGTATATCGCAGCCCTCAATCCGTATTTTGTGGAAGCAGGTATATCAGACCCCTTAATCAGTATTTTGTGGAATCGGGTATATCGCAGGCCTCAATCAATATTTGGTGGAAGCAGGTATATCAAACCCCTTAATCAGTATTTTGTGGAATCAGGTATATTGCAGGCCTCAATCAATATTTGATGGAAACAGGTATATCAAACCCCTTAATCAGTATTTTGGGAAGTAGGTATATAGCAGGCCTCTATCAATATTTGGTGGAAACAGGTATATTGAACCCCTTAATCAGTATTTTGTGGAAGCAGGTATATCGTAGCCCTCAATCAGTATTTTGTGAAGCAGGTATTTCGCAGGCCTCAATCAATATTTTGTGGAAGCAGGTATATCAATCCCCTTAATCAATATTTTGTGGAAGCAGGTATATCGCAGGCCTCAATCAGTATTTTGTGGAAGCAGGTATATCAAACCCCTTAATCAGTATTTTGTAGAAGCAGATATATTGCAGGCCTCAATCCATATTTGGTTGAAGCAGGTATATCAAACCCCTTAATCAGTATTTTGTGGAAGCAGGTATCTCTTTGGCCTCAATCAATATTTGGTTGAAGCAGGTATATCAAACCCCTTAATCAGTATTTTGTGGAAGCAGGTATATCACAGGCCTTAATTAATATATGTTAGAAGTAGGTATATCTATCCCCTTAATCAGTATTTTGTGGAAGCAGGTATATCGCAGGCCTCAATCAATATTTGCTGGAAGCAGGTATATCAAATCCCTTAATGAGTATTTTGTGGAAGCAGGTATATCGCAGGCCTCAATCAATATTTGGTGGAAACAGGTATATCGAACCCCTTTATCAAGATTTGCTGGAAGCAGGTATATCGCAGCCCTCAATCAGTATTTTGTGGAAGCAGGTATATTAAACCCCTTAATCATTATTTTGTGGAAGCAGGTATATTGCAGGCCTCAATCAATATTTGGTGTAAACAGGTATATCAAACCCCTTAATCAGTATTTTGTGGAAGCAGGTATATTGCAGGCCTCAATCAATATTTAGTGGAAACAGATACATCAAACCCTATAATCATTTTTTTTTGGTAGCAGGTATATCGTAGCCGTCAATCAGTATTTTGTGGAAGCAGGTATATCACACCCCTCAATCAGTATTTTTTGGGGCAACAGGTACAGTATATCACACCCTTTGCAAATAGTTGTTCCAATAGCGCTTGTCCCTCTATATAGCTGCGGTATCGCAGCAGAACCGCACACCATATGTCAGTGTATTTATTCACTACATTGTTGTTATGATTTGTAAACACACCCACTGGGTGGGTATGTGATCACATGATTCGTATGCTAATAGATTTTTTTATATAATTGCCACCATTGTGCACCCGCATCTTTCTTCTTTTTTTGCCAGTGCCTCCATTTTTCTTCATATATATTTGGCTTATTGCCTGAGCACGGCACACCTTGTTGCATTTTACTGCATCTTATCTCTACCATGTCTACATCTGAACCCGTTTCATCCAGTGGTTGCGTGTACACAATAGAAGACGCTGAACGCATCCTGCGTGGCATAGGAGGAGATGCCACCTTCTTGAACACCCCCACCATCAAAAAGCTAAAACGCAAGTATGAGAATCTCTCTAAACGCATAGTATCTCTTCGCCTGCATATGATGACGCTTGGGGAATATCACAGAACTCAGAAGATCCCTAGAGGGATGCGGTCCAATATCCGACCTAATCTTTTTTTGGGCAATCCCATGTTTTGCAAGAAGTTTGAAGCTCTGTCCAATCGATATTTTTGGACTTTATTTTGCTTAACATCGAATATTTGCAACATGAACTATCCATCTTGCATTGTGAAATAGGTGACATTGAAGCCAGTTTGCTGTCCCTCCTACCTCCTGAAGACTTCACCAAATATAAGGAGGATACAACCTCTCTAATGAAGCATTTGCAAACGGAATCAGAGGAGAATAAAAGAGTGAAATGGTGCAGGGATACGGATGATTACAAAAAGGGCAATATCTATAACTGGCAGACTGATAGACAGTACAACAAGCAACCAAGAGACAACAGAAGACGGAGAAAGACAACACAGGCATCCTCTAACGACGAGCAGTCTTTTTTAGACAAGGGTCCACATATGCCGGAGAGACGCGGTGACGCATCAGGAGAGGTGGCTGCAGACACAGAAGGGCCAAGCAGAGTGCGCAGCAACAAGACTCGATCAATGGCAACCAAGATGGCCACAGGGAAGAAAAAGTGACCGTTGTTAATTTGTCCTCCAAGGAATTGACTTCAACTCAAGTGAGTGTTCTGTCCAGGGGATTTTCATTTTGTCCCAGTGCACCAATGAACTGGTTCGAATTAGAATCTAATTTATTTTCTTTTTTTCGCCAGATGAAGTTGAAAATATGGTTTCATAAGAAGGATGCAGCTGTGAGACCCCAGATGAGTGAATTCTCTCTGGGATCTCTTAATTTATTTCAAAAGAGCAATTTTGTACCGAATATTAACGAACCCTCAGTAGAGACCTACAGCAGTGCTGT
The DNA here is from genome assembly GCF_014858855.1 of Bufo gargarizans. Taxonomy (NCBI): domain Eukaryota; kingdom Metazoa; phylum Chordata; class Amphibia; order Anura; family Bufonidae; genus Bufo; species Bufo gargarizans. The sequence goes on from NC_058083.1 coordinate 191,419,202, forward strand.
CAGACAGGGGATTTCTGAGCTCAGGTCCTCTCAGGGAGACCGGGATTTCAGACACCCTAATCTGACCACCACTGAGATTGAAGCTCTGGAGTCTCTCAGATCCGACCCCACCCTCACTTTAAAACCAGCTGACAAGGGGGGTGCGGTCGTGGTAATGGATACCACCAAATATGTGCAGGAGATCATGCGACAACTGGGTGACTCACAGGTTTACAGGGTTTTAGACTCCGACTCTAAATTTATGATAGCAGATATCATTTGCAGATGCCTCAGGGATGCTATGGCCGCTGGCACTATCGATGGGGGCCTTTGTGAGTTTCTTGAGGTAGCACATCCGGTCACTCCTGTGATTTATGTGCTGCCCAAGATTCACAAGACCATCATCGATCTCCCGGGATGACCCATTGTCTCGGGGTCTGACTCCATCTTTAGCGGCATAGCCATCTTTTTGGACAAAGTCCTGCGAGATTTTTCTATAGGGGACTGTCTTATATACAAGATACATCAGATTTTTTGGTCAAACTTCAGGATGTTGAATTAACCCAGGTGTCCTCAGTAGTACTTGCATCATTTGATGTGACTTCACTGTATACATCTATTGTACATGAAAGGGGCATCAAAGCTGTTGAGAGAATGTTGTTGACCTCAACATATACTCCTCATGCCTGTGAATTTATAATTGATCTGCTCAGAATTGTGCTGCATTATAATTATTTTCTCTTTAGGGATGTATTCTATTTGCAACAATGTGGTGTGGCCATGGGGTCCCACATGGCCCCCACGTATGCAAATATTTTTATGCGGTGCTATGAGGAGGATGTCGTCTATTTGTCCCACCACTTCAGCCATGTGCTGAGGTGGTGGAGATACATCGACGACATCTTCCTCATATGGACAGGTTTAGAGACCGACTTGGTGGACTTTCATGCCTTTTTAAATAGCCATGACCCTGATCTGCAGTTCACCCTGATTTATTCCAGAACGGAGATCCAGTTTTTGGATACCAAAGTGTTGTTCAGAGAGGGGGTGTTGCACACTGAGCTATACACAAAACCCACCGATACTAACACGTTTTTGTGTTATAATAGCTCTCACCCCAGGGGAATGATTCGGTCTTTGCCCTTTTCCCAGTTTCTCTGTGTTAAACGTGTTGTATCTGATGAATCCAAATTGGATGCGACCCTAGACTCCATGGCCACCAAGTTCCGGGATAGGGGTTACCCCAAACGAGTACTGAGGGAACACATGGATAGAGTTCGCACCCTTGACAGGACTGAGTTGCTGACTAAACGGAGCACTATCCGTAAAATTGACAGGATTCCGTTTGTCTCGGTTTACAGCGAACTCAGCCCCTCAATAAACAAGATCCTCAATAAACATTGGGGTTTGCTTGGCACATGCTTTAAGGATATCCCAGAATTTCAATGCCTACCACTGTCATCCTATCGTCGATCCAGAAATCTGCGGTATCAGCTGGTCAAAGCGGATATGGGCTCTAAGGGATCCCTTAGACAAACCTGGGGCTGCTTTCCCTGTCTGAATTGCGTCAACTGCAAATATATACGCAAAGGGAAGAGTTTTACACACCCCAGCACTGGTGTATCATACAGTATATTATTTCATCTGACCTGTGACTCCAATTACGTCATTTATGCACTATCCTGCCCGTGTAATTTACTCTATGTTGGCGAGACCACAACTGAACTCAAGACTCGTCTTAATAATCATTGCTTGAGCATCCGTAAAAAACGGTTGGATTTGCCGGTGTCCAAGCATTTTACTGAGGCCAAGCGCAAGGAAGGTGATCTGAGGTGTTGGATCCTCGATCACATACCTCAGCCCAGACGAGGCGGTGACAGGTCCAGGATGCTTAAGCGCAGAGAACTCAGCTGGATCCACAAGTTGGACAGCTTAAAACCGAATGGCCTAAATGTTGAGTACAATTTTGGGGATGTTCTATGAGGGTTGGTTTGCCTCCATTGTCTAGCTGGATGTCGTTCAGCCATTTGTGTACATGCTTTGAGAGTTATACAGCTCAATTCATTCTTGCTCAATTTTTTTTCTCTCTCTCTTTTTAGATCACCTACACTCAGCACCGCGGGGAATGGAATACACGGATGGTGTGCACGCAGTATACCACAGGAGGGGGTCATTCAACTTTATTATATACTCTGTTCATTCAGATCATGGTATCTCCTATATCCGATTTCATCGGGTATGGCAAGCACCGCGGGATTGGTTCATTGGGCACAATAGTCTTGTTGATGTATTTTTTAAATTTCTTTTAACATCATGTGAGGAGTTATTTACACCCTGTGGCATCCATGCAGTTAGATGAGGAGATCCCTCTTGGGTTTGATGAAGGCTAGGTACCTGTGGCGAGATCCCTGCAGACACCGTGTATTCCGTGGATGCAGTGGATTTTTGCCTGGGTTGGACATGTAGGCATCCTGAATTCCGGGGAGCTCAGTGCCCACACGAGCCACCAATACCCTTTGTTGCTTCAGATTGGATGTGATACACAGGACGTCGGGCTATCTTCCAATTACCAAGATGGCGCTCCCGGTGTAGTTCTTTACTGGGCATGCGCATGGGGCGATAGATCGCGGCTGGCTGGAAGGACGTCCGTGTGACGTAGGAGTGCCGGCCTATTCTGATGATGTGACAGCCGCTCCTACTGGTCTAAGGTTAGCTATTGGTGCCGGCCCACGTCTGCGCAATGAGATGACCACAACGCCGACATAGCGGCATGAATGAGCCTCCCTGCTGGTCGGGTATGTCTGCGACACTACTTCCCTGTTCCTCCCTCTGTATAACCCACACTTATGTACAAGCAGTGTTTATACATTTCAATTAAGTTTTTGCACCCGATCTAGATGTATTGTGTACTACTTTTTGGACATACACAGTTCTCATGATTTTGCTTCTTTATTCATGACATGTATTTCTATTTCTACACCATATGTCACTGTATTTATTCACTGCATTGTTGTTATGATTTGTAAACACATTGTGGGTATGTGATCACATGATTTGTATGCTAATTGATTTTCCTATATAATTGCCACCATTTGAGTTGTATCCTTGCTTGAAGAAGGCTCATGTTTGGAGCCGAAACGTTGCACCACCTGGGTGAATAAAGGGTTCACTTGCTTTTATCTACTGGAGTGACGCTCTTTTTTCTGGATCTATAGATCAATGGTTATAGATATATATGCATATAGACGCACACATCACATCATAGTAAGATTATTACAATAAACACCTACAACACAGATAATACTACACTACACTACACACAATCCCAATTCCACCCCACACACTATCTATACAATTACACTCACATACAAAAACCGCCCCACCTCCTGGCTCTAAACGCTGTCCCTATGGGGGGAAACAAGGGGTTAATGGTGGCACTGCAAGAGTTAATGCAGGCCACATATTCAGGGGTACCGCAGGGGTAAAGGGGGGTAATGTAGGACAGGGCCTGCAGGGATAGGGATTGCAATGGGATGTGTTGGTGGCAGGAAAGGGGTTACTATTGTTGGGGATATAGGGGGTATGTGAGGGGTAGATAGGGGCTAGACAGGTAGGGGTTAATCAGGGCAGCAGTGAAGGGGTTACTGCTGCAGGGGTATACCTAGGTTACTAGGCCTTCTACAGGGGCATGTCATGAAGCTGCTCTCTCCAATGTGTCTGTTTGTAGTCCAGTTCCAAGAGACTGTTAGAATTTGTATTATGGCAAGAAAAAAGCAGCTAAGTAAAGAAAAATGAGTGGCCATCATTACTTTAAGAAATGAAGGTCAGTCAGTCCGAAAAATTGGGAAAACTTTGAAAGTGTCCCCAAGTGCAGTCACAAAAACCATCAAGCGCTACAAAGAAACTGGCTCACATGCGGACTGCCCCAGGAAAGGAAGACCAAGAGTGACCTCTGCTGCGGAGGATAAGTTCATCCGAGTCACCAGTCTCAGAAATCGCAGGTTAACAGCAGCTCAGATGAGAGACCAGGTCAATGCCACACAGAGTTCTAGCAGCAGACACATCTCTAGAACAACTGTTAAGAGGAGACTGTGTGAATCAGGCCTTCATGGTAGAATATCTGCTAGGAAACCACTGCTAAGGACAGGCAACAAGCAGAAGAGACTTATTTGGGCTAAAGAACACAAGGAATGGACATTAGACCAGTGGAAATCTATGCTTTGGTCTGATGAGTCCAAATTTGAGATCTTTGATTCCAACCACCGTGTCTTTGTGCGACGCAGAAAAAGTGAACTGATGGACTCTACATGCCTGGTTCCCACCGTGAAGCATGGAGGAGGAGGTGTGATGGTGTGGGGGTCCTTTGCTGTTGACACTGTTGGGAATGTATTCAAAATTGAAGGCATACTGAACCAGCATGGCTACCACAGCATCTTGCAGCGCCATGCTATTCCATCCGGTTTGCGTTTAGTTGGACCATCATTTATTTTTCAACAGGACAATGACCCCAAACACACCTCCAGGCTGTGTAAGGGCTATTTGACCATGAAGGAGAGTTATGGGGTGCTGCGCCAGATGACCTGGCCTCCACAGTCACCGGACCTGAACCCAATCGAGATGGTTTGGGGTGAGCTGGACCGCAGAGTGAAGGAAAAAGGGCCAACAAGTGCTAAGCCTCTCTGGGAACTCCTTCAAGACTGTTGGAAGATCATTTCAGGTGACTACCTCTTTAAGCTCATCAAGAGAATGCCAAGAGTGTGCAAAGCAGTAATCAAAGCAAAAGGTGGCTAACCTAGAATATGACATATTTTCAGTTGTTTCACACTTTTTTGTTATGTATATAATTCCACATGTGTTAATTCATAGTTTTGATGCCTTCAGTGTGAATCTACAATTTTCATAGTCATGAAAATAAAGAAAACTCTTTGAATGAGAAGGTGTGTCCATACTTTTGGTCTGTACTACATATATATATATATATATATATATATATACACTGTGGGGATCCGCTCTGGTAGGCAGTGGTAGCGAGTGCAGTATAGAGGCAACACAGAATGGTCTTGGTGTAAAACATGATGCTTTGTTTATTCACACGGTCCATATTTGTGAAAGACAGTGCAGTTCATAGGGAGGGTGCTCACACACAACAGCAAAATAATAGTTCAAACACAGCAAGTCCCTGCTGCAGGCTACTTGAGGCCTGTTTCAGTCACATAAAGCAAAGTCTATTTAAAGCCAGGAGTAATGTCACCTTTTTCTCCTTGGTGAAGTAAGTCCATGGGTTTTGCTTCTAGCCACAGGACACGGATCCCTCCTGGTTTCAGCTGCAGGATCCTGCACAGTCCTTTACAGGCATCAGCACACAGCCCAGCTCACCTCCACTTCTCACTCTCACAGCCAGAGAACACAGAAGTTCCACATTGCGCACCACACCCTTGTTGCTGGTCAGGTTTTAACCCTTCCCTGCAAAACCTGGCCTGGACCGTGGTGAGACAGGCACCCGCCCGCATATCTGCCTGCTCCTAATAAGAGCCGGCCCGGATCCGCTGTTAACAGCATAACCGCTGCAAAATGCACTTTTCTGGCTCTTACTCCACCGGGGCCAGGACCTCCCGTCTACTACCACCCCAGGTACTCTCCTACAATACATATATACACACACACACACACATATATATATATATATATATATATATAGAAACGAAAAAAGTCGGACTGCACTCCAAAATGATGGTGAAATAAAGTGTTTTAATCACCCATAATATGGCAACTTGCGACGTTTCGGCTCACAAGAGCCTTCCTCAAGCAAAGAGATAGTGAAAATGGAAGCATATATAGGTATAACAAAAGTATAGGACCAATCACATTGAAGTTACAATCAAGGTACAATTACATACATCTGCTGTGAAAAACAAAGTGCATGTGCATAAAGTGACATGTGCCATGTGATCTACATTCACAGGGACAAATCCCTTAACGTAGAAAAATATAAATGATATATAAGTGTTGGCAATAAGAGACAAGTTTAAAACTGTGTCATAATAGTGAATAATAAATAATAAATACGGATCGCAGAAATCAGGCCTTCAGAAGTTGTAGCGTCCACATAGACCATCGTGTTGGTTGAGCGTCTCTATCTCTATCGTGCGCATGTCCAGATCTACGTCATCGTATGAGTCATGGTGCAAAGGGTATGGCGCATGCGTTCTATGATATCTAACGAACGTCGCCATATTGCTTAAGGGAAAATTGCCCTATAGTTCTATGTATATACATAGTCCACAGATGGGAGCTGTAAAGATGTAGAAATATATACAAATATAAGGCCGCAGTAGGGATCTCCTACATGTGTCAGCAGAAGGATCGGGATCCCGCCCCTCCGGGAGGGACACCGAACCTGGAGGGCCGCAGGTGTCGAAGCGAGACACTTCCATGAATCACATCGACATCAGCAGCCAAACCGCATAAATAAAAGCAGCCATAGAGGGAACATCCCTCCACATCATCTAGCAGCATCGCATCCAAGAAAGAATAAAAGACATAATAATCCGCAACTAGATTACAGATCTGGACTTGCGCAGAGAGGAGAGAAGGATGATGTCAGCACTGGTCTGTGTAGCTTCCAGAAGGACATCATTCTCGGACCCGTATCCAATATTATGTGTGTTAAAACCATCTAAAAGGCAAAGAGAGAATACATATATTAATGTATATAGATATCAAATTACAATACTATATTATTTTTTCACAATTCTCTTGCACTATCATACATTAATGAGGAAGGTATCTCACACAAGAAGGAAAGGGAAGCGGGCCACCAATCAAAAGGCTCTCACCTAAACTCAATGTTAAGACCTCTAGGGTACAAGCTATCAAGTTCATAGATCCAACGCAATTCTTTTTTCTTGAGGATTGCTGAACGATCACCCCCTCTCCTGGGAAGTGAAATTTGATCAACAATCCAACACCTGAGGTCACGCTCAGTATGTTGAAGGGATCCAAAGTGTCTCGCAACTGGCAAGTCGGTGCGTTTCTTCCTTATGGAATTTCTGTGATTGTTTAATCTCAGTTTCAATTCTGTTGATGTTTCACCAACATAAATTAGGTTGCAGGGGCAGGACAGAACATAGATTACGTATGAGGAGGAACAGGTCAGATGGAATTTGATAGGATATTCTTTATTAGTGAATGGATGCACGAAAGATCTAGACTTGCAAATATAGCGGCAATTGACACAACTGAGGCAGGGATAACATCCCAGCCACAGCGGTGCCAGTGTCCGCTGTATACTAACCTTCTTGGGGCCGACATCTGCCCTCACTAAGCAATCCTTAATATTTTTGTTTTTCCGATAGGATAGAAGAGGAGGGAATTTAAACTCAGGTACATCCTTAATTGATCTACTCAAGATGCTCCAGTTATCCCTCAGGACACGTCCCACAGTCACACTAAGATCAGAATACGTGGACTTGAAGGGTATCCTTCGTGTCTTCTGGGAGGCAACTGGAGCAATCCCAGTGTCAGCATGCAGAATCTTCTTTTTCTGTTCATTCAACAATTTACGGGGATACCCTCGTTCCTTAAATTTATCTGCCATCTGATCTAATGTAGTTGTTAACTCAGTCTGATCTGATACAATACGCTTAGTGCGTAGAAATTGTGAGTAGGGTAGCTGTTTAACCAGACTTCGCGGGTGATTACTCTCATACCGTAAGAGTGTATTTCTATCAGTAGATTTAACAAACAGACCCGTGTGGATAGAACCGTCAATCAAACGAACATTGGTGTCTAGAAATGACAATTGTGTCTTTGAAAAAGATACTGTGTATTGGAGATCAGCATCAATATCGTTTAAGTATACATGGAAATCATTCAATTGTTGTTCCGTACCCGTCCACAGGAGGAAGACGTCATCTATGTATCGCCACCACCTCAGGACATGACTGAAGTGGTGGGACACATAGACGAAGTCCTCCTCCATGTGTCGCATATATATATTCGCGTACGTTGGGGCCACATTGGACCCCATCGCCACGCCACGCTTTTGGTTATAAAAGGTGTCTTGAAACAAGAAATAATTTTTCTCTAAAATGAGTCTCAACATGATATTAATAAAATGCTTGGAATTTTGTGTTAAAGGCGACTCATCTAAGTATTTGTTCACCGCAGCAATGCCTTTTTCATGTCCTATTGACGTGTACAGAGATACTACGTCAAAGGACACAAGGGTTAGATTCTGCACATCACTTACATCCGTGGCCCTAAGCTGTTCTAAAAAATCATTTGTGTCCTGAATATATGATTTACCTGCTGTCGAAAAGTCTCTTAGTAATTTGTCCAAAAAGATCGCTATTCTACTAAAAACTGAATCAGAGCCAGACACGATGGGGCGGCCGGGGGGGTCCACAAGGGTTTTGTGGACCTTAGGTAATATATATATGACCGGAGTGATGGGAAAAGGTACCATCAAATATTCCTTTAGACCTTCATCAATAATACCCCCGGCTACCGCATCGGATAGGCTCTGACGTACAATGCTCATGATATTAAATTTTGGGTCACCTTGTAATATGTCATACACATTGATGTCACTCAATTGGCGTACAATTTCCTTAACATATTTGGACGTGTCAAGTACAACCACCCCTCCGCCCTTGTCGGCTGGTTTGATCGTCAACTGGGAATTATTTTTAAGTTGAGACAAAGCCTCAATTTCTGCAGTAGTCAGATTCGGATTAATTAATCTATCTGTATCTCCAAAAAGGGATTTAAGATCTCTGATATCTCTTTTGACTGCAGAAATGTAGGCTTCTATCGCAGGTTCATCTACTACAGGATAAAAAGTACTTTTGTTAATCAAACCCACTTCTTTGAGTGAGAGTTCACTAGAGCGTGTTTGTGTATTGGTAATGTGACCCTTGAAAAACATTTTTAACTTTATGGAACGAAAAAAATCATTTAAGTCCATTTCGAGATTGAACCAATTTACCTTGGAACTAGGACAAAAGGTGAGTCCCTTGGATAAGACACTGTGTTGGGCTTCAGTCAACGTTACTGAGGACAAATTGAAGACTATGGTCTCTTTCTCTGGGATGATGTTTTCATTGATTGTAGTCTGGTTCTGTTGTACCGCTGTTTTCCCTTTTCTTCTGTACCTTTTGCCTCCTCTTCTGGTTCTTGTTCTTTTCTTTTCTTTAAATCCAAGTTGTTCCCTAAAAAAGCTCCATCTTCATCTGCAGATGACTGTATATTTTTTCTTTTCATCTTATTATTCTGACTGAAGGACTTGTATGGCGTGTCTGTCTGCCACGTGTAAATATCCCCTCTCTTATAGTCGTCCGCATCACGGATCCATTTGTTCCTTTTGCCCTCCTCCAAATCCATTTGTAGTTTGGATAACTGATTTTGTGTATCATCTTTGTAGTGTGAATATTCATCAGTAGATAACTGTGTCTGTAATATACGTTCCACTTCATTTAATTCATCAGTAAGTGAGGTTACCTCCAATTGCAAAAAATCTATGTTGAGTAAAATATAATCCAATGAGTATCGGTTAGATAAAATTTCAAAACGCTTACAGAATAAATCATTATTAGGAAACAAATTTGGACGTAAATTAGAACGCATGCCTCTCGGAATCCTCTTCTCTTTGTAATATTGTCCCAATGTAGCCATATGTAATTTCATCGCGATAAGACGTCTAGATATAGTTACAAACTTGTGTTTGAGTTCTTTAGCGGTAGGAGCCTGAAGAAAGGAGGCATCACTCCCAATTCCTTGCATTATGCGGTCGACCTCCTCATCAGTATACGTGCCGCCATAGGGTGTATCAGCATAAGACATAATGAAAAACTTCAGGTGTGCTCACTCACGGTGCCGATGTATAAAAGAAGAAAAAGTCCAGCGGGAGCACCAACCGGGTTGCGGGTGCAAAGTCCAACAGAGGGCAACGGCTGTACCCAAGATTTGTAGAAACGAAAAAAGTCGGACTGCACTCCAAAATGATGGTGAAATAAAGTGTTTTAATCACCCATAATATGGCAACTTGCGACGTTTCGGCTCACAAGAGCCTTCCTCAAGCAAAGAGATAGTGAAAATGGAAGCATATATAGGTATAACAAAAGTATAGGACCAATCACATTGAAGTTACAATCAAGGTACAATTACATACATCTGCTGTGAAAAACAAAGTGCATGTGCATAAAGTGACATGTGCCATGTGATCTACATTCACAGGGACAAATCCCTTAACGTAGAAAAATATAAATGATATATAAGTGTTGGCAATAAGAGACAAGTTTAAAACTGTGTCATAATAGTGAATAATAAATAATAAATACGGATCGCAGAAATCAGGCCTTCAGAAGTTGTAGCGTCCACATAGACCATCGTGTTGGTTGAGCGTCTCTATCTCTATCGTGCGCATGTCCAGATCTACGTCATCGTATGAGTCATGGTGCAAAGGGTATGGCGCATGCGTTCTATGATATCTAACGAACGTCGCCATATTGCTTAAGGGAAAATTGCCCTATAGTTCTATGTATATACATAGTCCACAGATGGGAGCTGTAAAGATGTAGAAATATATACAAATATAAGGCCGCAGTAGGGATCTCCTACATGTGTCAGCAGAAGGATCGGGATCCCGCCCCTCCGGGAGGGACACCGAACCTGGAGGGCCGCAGGTGTCGAAGCGAGACACTTCCATGAATCACATCGACATCAGCAGCCAAACCGCATAAATAAAAGCAGCCATAGAGGGAACATCCCTCCACATCATCTAGCAGCATCGCATCCAAGAAAGAATAAAAGACATAATAATCCGCAACTAGATTACAGATCTGGACTTGCGCAGAGAGGAGAGAAGGATGATGTCAGCACTGGTCTGTGTAGCTTCCAGAAGGACATCATTCTCGGACCCGTATCCAATATTATGTGTGTTAAAACCATCTAAAAAAAACCATCTTTGCCTTTTAGATGGTTTTAACACACATAATATTGGATACGGGTCCGAGAATGATGTCCTTCTGGAAGCTACACAGACCAGTGCTGACATCATCCTTCTCTCCTCTCTGCGCAAGTCCAGATCTGTAATCTAGTTGCGGATTATTATGTCTTTTATTCTTTCTTGGATGCGATGCTGCTAGATGATGTGGAGGGATGTTCCCTCTATGGCTGCTTTTATTTATGCGGTTTGGCTGCTGATGTCGATGTGATTCATGGAAGTGTCTCGCTTCGACACCTGCGGCCCTCCAGGTTCGGTGTCCCTCCCGGAGGGGCGGGATCCCGATCCTTCTGCTGACACATGTAGGAGATCCCTACTGCGGCCTTATATTTGTATATATTTCTACATCTTTACAGCTCCCATCTGTGGACTATGTATATACATAGAACTATAGGGCAATTTTCCCTTAAGCAATATGGCGACGTTCGTTAGATATCATAGAACGCATGCGCCATACCCTTTGCACCATGACTCATACGATGACGTAGATCTGGACATGCGCACGATAGAGATAGAGACGCTCAACCAACACGATGGTCTATGTGGACGCTACAACTTCTGAAGGCCTGATTTCTGCGATCCGTATTTATTATTTATTATTCACTATTATGACACAGTTTTAAACTTGTCTCTTATTGCCAACACTTATATATCATTTATATTTTTCTACGTTAAGGGATTTGTCCCTGTGAATGTAGATCACATGGCACATGTCACTTTATGCACATGCACTTTGTTTTTCACAGCAGATGTATGTAATTGTACCTTGATTGTAACTTCAATGTGATTGGTCCTATACTTTTGTTATACCTATATATGCTTCCATTTTCACTATCTCTTTGCTTGAGGAAGGCTCTTGTGAGCCGAAACGTCGCAAGTTGCCATATTATGGGTGATTAAAACACTTTATTTCACCATCATTTTGGAGTGCAGTCCGACTTTTTTCGTTTCTACAAATCTTGGGTACAGCCGTTGCCCTCTGTTGGACTTTGCACCCGCAACCCGGTTGGTGCTCCCGCTGGACTTTTTCTTCTCTTATATATATATATATATATATATATACCTGGGAGAGAGCCATGGCAGATACACATACAGATACATACAGATGTATGCATTGCATACACACATCTTCATATATACATCTACATAAGATGGAATATATACACGGCCATACAGGGAATATATATCCCTATTGGCCATATAAGGGGGCCCATATACATACATACATACATACACATATCAATGAAGGGGCAGATACATATATATATCCATATACATACGCCCACCTGACTTCCCTCTACATTCCTTCTGTTGTCGAATTACACGACTATAACTTGAGGGAAGGGTTAAGATGTATTTGTCCCCTTAACCCCACTCTTGGTGACAGTTCAGGAAGAACTAGAGTACACTTTGGTCCTTAGGTACATAGACATCACCTATCCCGACCTACTTCCGCTGACCTGCTCTTCACCGTAACCAGCCTCCCCCATCCACAGGATATACCGTCGTCTTCTTCTTTTCGCAGGAGCTTTCTGGACGTCTTTTGCTTCCATATTCTGGTATCAGCCCCTCCTACTGTTGTCTTTTCCTGACTTCCAGAGCGGCTTGACCCTCACAGAACAGGCCTTTCTTTCAGGGAACCATCTTCCAGTGTCGGCCACCCCCAATGAGTTTGGAGTGACCACACCCCCACAGTCTCTTGTTATTAATGCCGATCTTCAGGTGTCGTCCACCTCCAAGGAACCTGGAGCGGGTTCACCCTCACAGTCTCAATTTTCCATCTGCGCCAACTTTCTTTAAGCAAGACTTTCGTTCGACATCCCTTGTTCCGTCTTGATTGAAGGATGAGTGCGGTTCTCCCATGGACAGATGAGTAGGTCTTTACAAGGCAGGTCAGATTTTTCATTAAGTGAGGTGATGTCATGGTATCTAAATTCTACCTGCGGGAAATAACCCCGCCACACTACCCATCCAGTTCTTCCCTTATGAACTTCACTGTTTCTTTGTTCAAGGTGGCAAATGGCGAACAGAGGGGGCCTGTCCCTAGTGTGCCCCATTCTTGTCCCCATTCGCACAAAACACGTACACAGTTCCCCTCCCCAACCCACCTAAACCCAAGGACATTTGTAAATAATACTATGAGGTCTCAGGATGGCATATTTACATCCCAAAACCTCATAGGAAAATTTTCCACTCCATGGGGGTCTCAGGATAATTTGAGATTTTTCATCCTGGACCCCCACACAAACTCATGTGTCATGTGTCATGTCTCTTGGATTTTTGGCTCCAGGACTTTGGTGAGATTAAGTCCTGAGCCTCCGGCGGTTGAGTTCGTGAAGTTCTGTCTGGTTCTGGTTTGATCGGTCCGCAAGTCTCTTGGCCCTCCGGTACATTAGACACAGTCCCAAGTGGATGATGTTGACCAGAACCAGAAGAAACCATACTGTAATCGCTCTACCACCCGAACATAATCAAATCTTTCTCCAGCGCAATGAGAATGCTCCCGCTGGATTGTGGCACAATTCTCTGTCTCCTGTACAAGGATCGCTAAACTGCCAAAATCCAGTGGGATCCTCTGGAGCCTCACAAAAATGTCAGGTTAGATAGCAGTCATCTGGTTATTTTTCCTCTGCTCCGTAGAAAACACCTGGAATAGAAGAAAATATCAGGCGCTCCTGGGGGATTTCCCCTCACGGTGCAGTTAATTGTCCTACCCAGCTCCAATACCTTTGATCCATGAGTAGAGAAAGATATTGGGCTGACCTCCATCTCACAGGACCCCTTGTTATACCAACACAGGTGTGAGAACACCCTACCGCGTCTCCCCATCCCTCTGCACCAACAGATCAGGATGGGTTCCTTACTAAGTCAGGATATCCGAGGGGAGCTGTGGATGAAGCACCATCTAGTAATTGTTGGCACTGTATCCCTGTCCACTCATGTGTACTCAAGCTGATTTCCCCCTGTCATCCTGTTTTGTGGAGGCTGGCAGAATCCATGGCATAAGTCCTGCCTAGACTCTTAAGGACTCCACAACACAAGAACACAGTCCACACTCCGCTGCCAATCACCCTGCGCCCAATCCCAATCAGAGCTGTGCCACCTGATCGGACCAGAATTAAGTGCGCAGCGCAACAATACACCAATGTTGCCTGTCAGCCCTAGTCCCCAGTATAACACAGCCCCACCGAAAACCTTGAGCGCAACAGTGTTATCTGTATCGATCTGAGACCCTGGTTGCCCAGAATAATATCACACCATCCTTTGTGTGCTGCATGGAGAAGGTCCTATAATCCGGAACGCCTTCTCCCTACCAGCAGGACTTACCGTGTGAAATTATCTGCTCGCGAACCTATACTTTCCCGATCCACAGTATAACACTGTTCCACCCCAGGGGGACACAAGAATGAATTGAAACAGCAGCGACTGGACTCACAGCGGGGAATGTAAACTACAACAATCAGCAGGATGAGACACATTCATAGACAAGGACCGCTGCCGTGCACATAAAAAACATACAAACAGGTAACAAACACACAACATGGACATACACAGGGAACAGATGGTATAACAAATAGTATAGGGGTTTCAAATGTTGTCCAGCCTATATTGGCCATTCTGACCCCTCAGCGCCTGGGGAGGCATGTGCCGCTGAGAGGTAACCCCTTTATGGCCAAACTGACTAGACCCCACTGCACGATTTGTTACCTGGATCCCATCACTGGACACATTGCAATTACTTGCACAAGGGCAATTCCTTGCAATGTGGCCTTTGTTCCCACACCTGAAGCACCTGATTGGGCTTTCTGTCCTGTGTGCTTTGTTCTTACTTGTTTTGCAGTGCTTTGCTATATGACCCAAGCCACCACATGCAAAGCATTTGATGTTTGCCCTGCATGGCTTAGGTCCGTCCACACTGCAACCGTGGTCCCTTTTCCTGTACTGTTCATAACCGTTCTTTTTCCCAAAGTCAGGGAAAAATCTCTGTTAGTCTGTACAGACTCAGATTTTGGGAGATTCAGCCTGTCACAGACCAATCTCCCCCCCCCCTTTTTGTCTGTCACAGACTAATCTCCCCCCTTTTTTCCCTGCACAGGGCAAAATCTTGGGATATTCTGGCCCTGACTTTAAGGAAAAAGAAAGGGCCGGCACCATTTTGGCAAAATTGGTGATGACCTGTTGCATGCCAGACATTAGCTGGGAATTTACAGCAACCTGAGCCTTCAATTTGGCTAGCGTCACGTGAGTAGAGGCCGTCCGCTCCTTGAAGGCCTTGATCTCAGCATAAGACTGAGTCAACTGAGCCTCTATTTCCTCCTTCTGCCTCTGCAGCTCTACTAACTGTGACTGTATACTAGCCACCTGTGCATCTCGGTCTACGGTAGACTGTACATTCTCTGCCAGCTGTGCCCACAATGCCGAAACCTGGTCCGAATGACTGGCACAGCACTGGCAGTGAATGGTCGGAGGAATTGTCTCCGTTGACCGAGGCACCAGCGCAACTTCCTTTGGCTTGCAGATGCTAACCTCAAAATGTATGCACAAGTTTGGCTAGCATCTGAAATAGGAAGGAACCACGGCACTCATTTTTTCAGATAATCAGAAATAATTAATTTATTGTCCATCCCAGAATTGGATCTTGAACAATGGCCAACGTTTCGGTCCTCTAGGACCTTGTTCATGGCCTTAGTGTTGGAGATCTGGAGTCATCTGAAGCACTAACAACTACACAAGGAGTGCCATCCACTATAAGTATTTTATATGTTGGCTAGCATCTGGTAGCCTTATTCAACACCGTCCATTTGTTAACACATAGCTTGCAATAACTGCAAGCCTGTTCTAACAAATCGTACCACAGCATTTCTGCTGACTTGTAAGTGGTGGGGATGTGTAAGTGGTGGGGATGATGGGGTTGAAGGTGCTATGTTTGCTCAAGTGTAGCAGTGTGGGGAAGTCCATACTCATGGTTTGTTGACAGGCCATCTTCTCTGGAGCTGTCCTTCCTTGTCCTTTTGTGTGCTGCATGGAGAAGGTCCTCTAGTACCAGGAAACGCCTTCTTCCGACCAGCCGGACAACTGTTCAGCTCCAACGGCGATGAATCTCCTCCAGTGACCGTGACTATGACTCCTTCTTTTGCAACACTTGAGCGTTTTTTCAGCATTCGTGCATAGCAATTGACAAGATATTAGTACACCTCAAAACAATCAGAAAGATTTAGATTTTCTGTTATAGATTTTGGTCTGTGCGTAGCTCTGTAGGACGAATCGCGCTTATCTGTCCGAATTATCCGGTACTGGACGCTCAGAAACCACTGACCGCGTCTCTCTTGCCCGATAATTCACAGAATAAGCGATTTCCCACACCAAGACCAAACTCAGACACCAAATCTCAACAGTAGGCCTAGCTCGCCAATGTTAAAGGGGACATTAATTATTGATATTTATGCAAATCTAAATAATTAATATTCATAAATAGGCGTGAGTCGTCTAGTGATGACTCTGCCTATTTATGCCTATATATACCTAGCTAACTAACTATTGCCTATACACTCCACTGAACTACACGACGTGCGACTTACTACTATACTACGGCGGCGACAACTAAAAACACTATACGCTGTATATAAATAATAAAGTATTTATTATACAATACAATAATATAAGTCTAATTATACGCTATATCTATATATATTTATAGATCATTGGTTATAAATATATATATATACATATAGACGCACACACCACAGTACGGCAATAACACTACAGTAAACACAATGCAAACCTAACTACACTAGACAATACACAATTCCCAATTCCACCTCACATACTATCTATACAATACACTTACATGCATTCATTAGCAGTAACCCACCCGCCTGGCTACTCACTGTCCCTACGGGGTAGAAAGGGTAAATGGTGGCACTGCAATGGTTAATACTTGCAAGTCAGAGATGTAGCCATGATTGGGGCTATTGCAGGGGACCAGGATTTTAAGGGTTAATACAGCCCAGCAAGGGTATGCTGGGGCTGAACACAGGGAATGCAGGAGTTAAGGATCTGGGCAGAGGCAGACAGGGCTGAGGTTAGTGCAGCAGGAGGTCAGCAGCAGGGGTACAGGAGTTCAGCAGCCGGGGTTAGGCGATAGTTGGTGGAGCAGGGGTTAATGCAGGGGTTGTCGGTGGTATAAGGAAAAAGGGGTTAAATGCAGGGGTAAGGGTTAACCCAATGCAGGCCAGGGGTGAATAGGGTTAAATCAGGGCAGGGGTATTAGGGGTCTGGAGGGAAAGGGGTCTCCAGGGGCATGTGGGGCTCTGCCTCTCACTCAACAAAAGGCCTCAGATCTATTGATCCCTTAGCCTTTGAAGTCACCAGCCACCTGGAGACATATCCACCCCTGCAGGAACTGGCATTTAGGAGGGGGCTGGTTAGGAAAATTGGCCGCATTTAAGTATATATATGTATATAGATACTTGGGACGCATCTATATACACATATATACTCATTATAAACCTGGGGAATACATGGGCAATTATAGGCCCATATATATATATATTGTAGAAAAAGTCCAGTGGGAGCACCATCCAAAAAGCGGGTGCAATGTCCAACAAGGGCAGCGGCAATACCCCAATAATACAAAATAGAAAAAATAGGACTACACTCCTGAATAAAAATGAAATATGTGGAGGAAGGCTCTTGTGAGCCGAAACATCGCAAGTTTGCCATATTATGGGTGAATAAAAGTTCACATATTAAATTTTTATTCAGGAGTGCAGTCCTATTTTTTCTATTTTCTAATATATATATATATATATATATATATATATATATATATATATTATCAAAGGATGAGGCAGCACTCCAAATGAGGTGAAAAAATGGTGGATCTTTTATTCCCCTTGCAACGTTTCAACCGCTCAATGCGGTCTTTCTCAAGCATACAACATGGTGTCATAACAAGGTATATATACCCACAATGCATAGCACAAAATAAAGTGTTAATAATTCAATTATAATGAATAATCATATGTCCAATACAGTAAATATCTCAAAATCGTGAGGATCACATCCATAGTGATTTACATGATGCAATGCATTATATAGAAAAACAATAACCATAATACAAACAGAACAGTGCATTAATAAGTGATAATAGGGCACATTATTGTGATGTGATATCACCTGTGTATCAATGTGCAAAGTGACCATAATCAATAAACATTTAAAAGCAACTCACATGGCAGTGTAAGAACTTGAGCGCCAGACATCCGCGTCCTCACAATCAGACCGCGCATGCCCAGGATCCCAGCAACGTCACACCACAGAGACGCAGCCCTGCGACGTCAGCGGCCACGTGACTAAACACGTGACTTACCAAACCATCACATGACACATCCGGGGGAGGCGTCGGGCCGCGTCACGCAGGCGATGCAAGGCAAGCGTCGCCCGGCCAACAACGCTGGCACTACCGGCGTAGTTGCCCCAGCAACCGCAAGCCAGACAACGCCGGCAGTGACACGCCCATGCTAGAGATAGTGGGCCGGCGCAGCCAGATTACAGGAGACGGGAGAGAAGGCACGGGGCATAACAATCCAGAGTATAAGGGAAAAACACAAGAGTATATGCATATTCCCATACGGCAACTGTATACAGGTTACAGAATAGAGTGAACGTGGTATATACGTATATCAGCACTAGGAAGGAGTACCTTCCAGAACTGTGCCATACTAACATGGAACAGGGGAACAGGGGCTAGAGGTCCGGCCATTCTCACGGCATGACCACCGGCCCATAGTGGGTGAAGGGTCACGGACATGTCCATGTCCACAACCCCAGACCCAAAAACTGTCCCCTACACCCATGAAAAAAGTCAATTAGAGAGACCACCACTCATAAACAACCCTGTACAGTCAGTCCGCATAGTGTATATAGATTACTTTAAGCGCCCCATTCTCCCCCATCACCATTATCTCAACGGAGGAACGTAGAGAACTGTGCCCCCCATCCATAAACAGTGCCACTGGAGTGTAGATGACAAAAATCTAGAGAAAGAGAACAAAGAAATATTGGTTAAAACCATAAATACAAAACTATGAATACAAAACTAACTGTAAATCCAGTCATTTCAATCAATAATATAATAGATGACACCAGTCACGTTTATATATACCAGGGCAGGACAAGAAGAGAATCAAACAATTGTAATGAGCAAGCCTCATCCTATATCACATTCCACTTGAAATCAACATTGAGACCAGCCGGTCTCAAAGTGTTAAGGCGATGTATCCATCTCAATTCTCTCTGTTTGAGAGCCAGTGTCCTATCGCCTCCCCTTCTAGACTGGGTGATTTGATCCACTATCACAAATTTAAGATCCCTTTCCTTATGGTTAGCCTCCACAAAGTGTTTGGGGACAGGCAAATCCTTCCTTTTTTGTCTAATTGAGAATCTGTGATTGTTTAGACGTGTTTTCATGTCGCATGTGGTCTCCCCGACATATAGGAGACCACAAGGACAGGAAAGTACATAGACAACATAAGAACTGTTGCATGTTAGGAAGTGACCAATCTCATACTGGCTCCCCGTTACCGGATGAGTAAACCTCTCACCCTTGGTCATGTAAGAACAGTTTACACATCCAAGGCAAGGATAGGAACCCCGCCTCCGAGAGCCAATATGGGTCTGCACCAAAGTTTTGACTGGGATGTCTGCCCGTACCAATTATCCCGAAAATTGGCGGAACGCCTATAGGAAAGTAAGGGCGGTACCGTCAATGATGTAATCTGAGGAAGGTTGCTTTTAAGTATGGACCAGTGTTTGCGGATGATATAAGCAATTCTAGCACTCTGTTCCGAGTACGTAGTTATAAACGGTATCCTATCCACTTTGTTACCCATAGTGTCTACTGGTACCTGTTGTGAACTTTTTACCTTGGTAAGATGTTTATTGATCACCCGAGTCGGGTAACCCCATTCCTTGAACCTATGTACCATCTGTGTGAACCGAATAGGCAATACATCTTCATCCTGCACCACTCTTTTTACCCTAAGTAGCTGACTATACGGTACTGAATCAATGATTGACCTGGGATGACAACTTCTGTAGTGTAACAACGTGTTACAGTCAGTGGGCTTAGTAAAGATGTCAGTGATTAATCGTTTACCCACAATAGTCACTGTAGTATCCAGGAATTGAACATGGGTGGCCGAGTGTACAAGGGTGAAGCTGATGTCCGGGTACAAATTATTCAAAAAATCATGAAATATCTCCAAAGCCGCAACGTCACCGTGCCAAATCAGGAAGACGTCGTCAACGCCACCACCCCAGAACTTTACTGAAGTGGTGGGATACATAGACAAGGTCCTCCTCGAGGGCCGCCATGAAGACATTGGCGTAGGTGGGCGCCACATTAGACCCCATGGCGGTCCCCCGTAACTGAAGATAAAAGTTATCCATGAACAAAAAATAGTTATTTCTCAGTACCAGGTCCAACAATTGAGTGATGAAAGCCTGACAGAGAGGAGAATGACTGCTGCCAGATAGATGTCTCTGGACCGCAGTCACCCCCCTCTTATGGTCAATAGAGGTGTATAAACTCGTAACGTCAAAGGAGGCAAGAAGACAACCCTCCGGCAGCGTCACCTCGGAGATCTTGTCAAGAAAATCCCCGGTGTCTCTAATGTAGGACCTGGCACTGATAGCATATTGACGAAGTACTCGATCCAAAAAAATTGAAATATTAGAAAAAATAGATCCAGTGCCTGCAACAATAGGACGACCTGGTGGGTCAACCATTGTTTTGTGGATCTTTGGTAACACGTATATGACTGGTGTATGTGGCTGTGATATAGTTAAAAAAGAATAAAGTTCACCATCAATAATGTCCTGACCCAAGGCTGTGTCTAGGACCTTCTTGATGCATCGAGCAATATCAAACCTCGGATCACCAGCCAACACCCTATATACACTCTGGTCACCCAGCTGCCTCCTAATCTCCTGAATATATTTGGATGTGTCCATGACAACAACCGCACCACCCTTATCAGCCGGCTTGATGGTGAGGCTGCTGTCATGGCACAATCCCTCAAGCTCCACAACATCAGAGGTGGTCATGTTGGGATATCTTAAAGGCATATTCATGACTTCATCACGCAAAGCGGCTATATCAACCGAGACAGCCTTCTTGAATGTCTCAAGTGCAGGTGTATTACTGTGTGGTGAAAAATCACTTTTATTGAAAAGCCCAAAGGATTTCAATTAGGGATGAGCGAACTCGAACTGTATAGTTTTGGGGTGTCCGTGACACGGACCCGAACCCGGACATTTTCGTAAAAGTCCGGGTTCGGGTTCGGTGTTCGTCGCTTTCTTGGCGCTTTTTGGCGCTTTCTTGGCGCTTTTTGAAAGGTTGCAAAGCAGCCAATCAACAAGCGTCATACTACTTGCCCCAAGAGGCCGTCACAGCCATGCCTACTATTGGCATGGCTGTGATTGGCCAGAGCACCATGTGACCCAGCCTCTATTTAAGCTGGAGTCACATAGCGCCGCCCGTCACTCTGCTCTGATTAGCGTAGGGAGAGGTTGCGGCTGCGACAGTAGGGCGAGATTAGGCAGATTAACTCCTCCAAAGGACTTGATTATTGATCGATCTGCAGCTGTGGGTCATTGAGCTGCTGATACTCAATTGCTCACTGTTTTTAGGCTGCCCAGACCGTTTGTCAGTCACTTTTTTCTGGGGTGATCGGCGGCCATTTTGTGTCTTGTGGTGCGCCAGCACAAGCTGCAACCAAGTGCATTTAACCCTCAATGGTGTGGTTGTTTTTTGGCCATATACTACATCAGGGGCAAGCTGCGCCTGTCACCAAGTGCATTTAACCCTCAATGGTGTGGTTGTTTTTTGGCTAAAGCCTACATCAGGGTGAAGCTGTCACACCAAGTGCATTTAACCAGCAATAGTCTGTTTATTTTTTGGCCATATACTACACTACATCAGGGGCAAGCTGCGCCCGTCACCAACTGCATTTAACCCTCAGTAGTTTAGTTGGTCAAGCTGTCACACCAAGTGCATTTAACCAGCAATAGTCTGTTCATTTTTTGGCCATATACTACATCAGGGGCAAGCTGCGCCCGTCACCAAGTGCATTTAACCCTCAGTAGTGTGGTTGGTCAAGCTGTCACACCAAGTGCATTTAACCAGCAATAGTCTGTTCATTTTTTGGCCATATACTACATCAGGGGCAAGCTGCGCCTGTCACCAAGTGCATTTAACCCTCAGTAGTGTGGTTGGTCAAGCTGTCACACCAAGTGCATTTAACCAGCAATAGTGTTGTTATTTTTTGGCCATATCCCAGTCTAATTCTGTCAGTAAATCCATACCGGTCACCCAGCGCCTAAATACTAGGCCTCAAATTTATATCCTGCTAAATCTGTCGTTACCGCTGTACTGTTGTGGCTGGGCAAGTTATTTATTGTCCGTCAAAGCACATTTTTTGTTCTGGGTTGAAATACAATTCCCAATTTAGCAATTTCATAATTTAGTGGTTTCTGCTGTATCAGAGCTATTTGAAATCTATCCCTAAAAGGGTATATAATATTCAAGGTGCACATAGGGTCATTCAGAATAACTTCACACACACGCTACTGTGCATTTCCAAGTCTAATTCTGTCAGTAAATCCATACCGGTCACCCAGCGCCTAAATACTAGGCCTCAAATTTATATCCCGCTAAATCTGTCGTTACCGCTGTACTGTTCTGGCTGGGCAAGTTATTTAGTGTCCGTCAAAGCACATTTTTTGTTCTGGGTTGAAATACAATTCCCAATTTAGCAATTTCATAATTTAGTGGTTTCTGCTGTATCAGAGCTATTTGAAATCTATCCCTAAAAGGGTATATGATATTCAAGGTGCACATAGGGTCATTCAGAATAACTTCACACACACGCTACTGTGCATTTCCAAGTCTAATTCTGTCAGTAAATCCATACCGGTCACCCAGCGCCTAAATACTAGGCCTCAAATTTATATCCCGCTAAATCTGTCGTTACCGCTGTACTGTTCTGGCTGGGCAAGTTATTTAGTGTCCGTCAAAGCACATTTTTTGTTCTGGGTTGAAATACAATTCCCAATTTAGCAATTTCATAATTTAGTGGTTTCTGCTGTATCAGAGCTATTTGAAATCTATCCCTAAAAGGGTATATAATATTCAAGGTGCACATAGGGTCATTCAGAATAACTTCACACACACGCTACTGTGCATTTCCAAGTCTAATTCTGTCAGTAAATCTATACCGGTCACCCAGCGCCTAAATACTAGGCCTCAAATTTATATTCAGCTGAATTTGAATACAATACATTGGGCCAAATAATATTTTTGTTGTTGTGGTGAACGATAACAATGAGGAAAACATCTAGTAAGGGACGCGGACGTGGACATGGTCGTGGTGGTGTTAGTGGACCCTCTGGGGCTGGGAGAGGACATGGCCGTTCTGCCACATCCACACGTCCTAGTGTACCAACTACCTCAGGTCCCAGTAGCCGCCAGAATTTACAGCGATATATGGTGGGGCCCAATGCCGTTCTAAGGATGGTAAGGCCTGAGCAGGTACAGGCATTAGTCAATTGGGTGGCCGACAGTGGATCCAGCACGTTCACATTATCTCCCACCCAGTCTTCTGCAGAAAGCGCACAGATGGCGCCTGAAAACCAACCCCATCAGTCTGTCACATCACCCCCATGCATACCAGGGAAACTGTCTCAGCCTCAAGTTATGCAGCAGTCTCTTATGCTGTTTGAAGACTCCGCTGGCAGGGTTTCCCAAGGGCATCCACCTAGCCCTTCCCCAGCGGTGAAAGACATAGAATGCACTGACGCACAACCACTTATGTTTCCTGATGATGAGGACATGGGAATACCACCTCAGCATGTCTCTGATGATGACGAAACACAGGTGCCAACTGCTGCGTCTTTCTGCAGTGTGCAGACTGAACAGGAGGTCAAGGATCAAGACTGGGTGGAAGACGATGCAGGGGACGATGAGGTCCTAGACCCCACATGGAATGAAGGTCGTGCCACTGACTTTCACAGTTCGGAGGAAGAGGCAGTGGTGAGACCGAGCCAACAGCGTAGCAAAAGAGGGAGCAGTGGGCAAAAGCAGAACACCCGCCGCCAAGAGACTCCGCCTGCTACTGACCGCCGCCATCTGGGACCGAGCACCCCAAAGGCAGCTTCAAGGAGTTCCCTGGCATGGCACTTCTTCAAACAATGTGCTGACGACAAGACCCGAGTGGTTTGCACGCTGTGCCATCAGAGCCTGAAGCGAGGCATTAACGTTCTGAACCTGAGCACAACCTGCATGACCAGGCACCTGCATGCAAAGCATGAACTGCAGTGGAGTAAACACCTTAAAACCAAGGAAGTCACTCAGGCTCCCCCTGCTACCTCTTCTGCTGCTGCCGCCTCGGCCTCTTCTGCTGCTGCCGCCTTGGCCTCTTCCTCCGCCTCTGGAGGAACGTTGGCACCTGCGGCCCAGCAAACAGGGGATGTACCACCAACACCACCACCACCTCCGTCACCAAGCATCTCAACCATGTCACACGGCAGCGTTCAGCTCTCCATCTCACAAACATTTGAGAGAAAGCGTAAACTCCCACCTAGCCACCCTCGATCCCTGGCCCTGAATGCCAGCATTTCTAAACTACTGGCCTATGAAATGCTGTCATTTAGGCTGGTGGACACAGACAGCTTCAAACAGCTCATGTCGCTTGCTGTCCCACAGTATGTTGTTCCCAGCCGGCACTACTTCTCCAAGAGAGCCGTGCCTTCCCTGCACAACCAAGTATCCGATAAAATCAAGTGTGCACTGCGCAACGCCATCTGTGGCAAGGTCCACCTAACCACAGATACGTGGACCAGTAAGCACGGCCAGGGACGCTATATCTCCCTAACTGCACACTGGGTAAATGTAGTGGCAGCTGGGCCCCAGGCAGAGAGCTGTTTGGCGCACGTCCTTCCGCCGCCAAGGATCACAGGGCAACATTCTTTGCCTCCTGTTGCCACCTACTCGACTTCCTCCTCCTCTTCTTCCACCTGCTCATCTAGTCAGCCACACACCTTCACCACCAACTTCAGCACAGCCCGGGGTAAAGGTCAGCAGGCCATTCTGAAACTCATATGTTTGGGGGACAGGCCCCACACCACACAGGAGTTGTGGCAGGGTATAGAACAACAGACCGACGAGTGGTTGCTGCCGGTGAGCCTCAAGCCCGGCCTGGTGGTGTGTGATAATGGGCGAAATCTCGTTGCAGCTCTGGGACTAGCCAGTTTGACGTACATCCCTT
The DNA here is from genome assembly GCF_014858855.1 of Bufo gargarizans. Classification (NCBI taxonomy): domain Eukaryota; kingdom Metazoa; phylum Chordata; class Amphibia; order Anura; family Bufonidae; genus Bufo; species Bufo gargarizans. The sequence continues at coordinate 191,444,516 of NC_058083.1, forward strand.
GCTTGGCGCATGTGCTGAATTTGGTGGTGCAGAAGTTCATTCACAACTACCCCGACATGTCAGAGCTGCTGCATAAAGTGCGGGCCGTCTGTTCGCGCTTCCGGCGTTCACATCCTGCTGCTGCTCGCCTGTCTGCGCTACAGCATAACTTCGGCCTTCCCGCTCACCGCCTCATATGCGACGTGCCCACCAGGTGGAACTCCACCTTGCACATGCTGGACAGACTGTGCGAGCAGCAGCAGGCCATAGTGGAGTTTCAGCTGCAGCACGCACGGGTCAGTCGCACTACAGAACAGCACCACTTCACCACCAATGACTGGGCCTCCATGCGAGACCTGTGTGCCCTGTTGCGCTGTTTCGAGTACTCCACCAACATGGCCAGTGGCGATGACGCCGTTATCAGCGTTACAATACCACTTCTATGTCTCCTTGAGAAAACACTTAGGGCGATGATGGAAGAGGAGGTGGCCCAGGAGGAGGAAGAGGAGGAGGAGGAGGAGGAAGAGGGGACATTTTTAGCACTTTCAGGCCAGTCTCTTCGAAGTGACTCAGAGGGAGGTTTTTGGCAACAGCAGAGGCCAGGTACAAATGTGGCCAGCCAGGGCCCACTACTGGAGGACGAGGAGGACGAGGATGAGGAGGAGGTGGAGGAGGATGAGGATGAAGCATGGTCACAGCGGGGTGGCACCCAACGCAGCTCGGGTCCATCACTGGTGCGTGGCTGGGGGGAAAGGCAGGACGATTACGACTCGCCTCCCACAGAGGACAGCTTGTCCTTACCCCTGGGCAGCCTGGCACACATGAGCGACTACATGCTGCAGTGCCTGCGCAACGACAGCAGAGTTGCCCACATTTTAACGTGTGCGGACTACTGGGTTGCCACCCTGCTGGATCCACGCTACAAAGACAATGTGCCCACCTTACTTCCTGCACTGGAGCGTGATAGGAAGATGAGCGAGTACAAGCGCACGTTGGTAGACACGCTACTGAGAGAATTCCCAAATGTCACAGGGGAACAAGTGGAAGCCCAAGGCCAAGGCAGAGGAGGAGCAAGAGGTCGCCAAGGCAGCGGTGTCACGGCCAGCTCCTCTGAGGGCAGGGTTAGCATGGCAGAGATGTGGAAAAGTTTTGTCAACACGCCACAGCTAACTGCACCACCACCTGATACGCAACGTGTTAGCAGGAGGCAACATTTCACTAACATGGTGGAACAGTACGTGTGCACACTCCTCCACGTACTGACTGATGGTTCGGCCCCATTCAGCTACTGGGTCTCTAAATTGTCCACGTGGCCAGAGCTAGCCTTTTATGCCTTGGAGGTGCTGGCCTGCACGGCAGGGGGTGTCATTACAGACAAACGCAGCCGCCTGTCTACAGCCAATGTGGACAAGCTGACGTTCATAAAAATGAACCAGGCATGGATCCCACAGGACCTGTCCGTCCCTTGTCCAGATTAGACATTAACTACCTCCCCTTAACCATATATTATTGTACTCCAGGGCACTTCCTCATTCAATCCTATTTTTATTTTCATTTTACCATTATATTGCGAGGCTACCCAAATTTGAATGAACCTCTCCTCTGTCTGGGTGCCGGGGCCTAAATATATGCCAATGGACTGTTCCAATGTTGGGTGACGTGAAGCCTGATTCTCTGCTATGACATGCAGACTAATTCTCTGCTGACATGAAGCCAGATTCTCTGTTACGGGACCACTCTCCTCTGCCTGGGTGCTGGGCCTAAATATATGCCAATGGACTGTTGCACTGGTGGCTGACGTGAAGCCTGATTGTCTGTTACCGGACCTCTCTCCTCTGCCTGGGTGCTGGGCCTAAATATCTGACAATGGACTGTTGCATTGGTGGCTGACGTGAAGCCTGATTCTCTGCTATGATATGAAGACTGATTCTCTGCTGACATGAAGCCAGATTGTCTGTTACGGGACCTCTCTCCTCTGCCTGGGTGCTTGGCCTAAATTTATGACAATGGACTGTTGCAGTGGTGGCTGACGTGAAGCCTGATTCTCTGCTATGACATGCAGACTGATTCTCTGCTGACATGAAGCCAGATTGTCTGTGACGGGACCTCTCTCCTCTGCCTGGGTGCCGGGGCCTAAATATCTGAGAATGGACTGTTCCAGTGGTGGGTGACGTGAAGCCAGATTCTCTGCTATGGGACCTCTCTCCAATTGATTTTGGTTAATTTTTATTTATTTAATTTATTTCCCTATCCACATGTGTTTGCAGGGGATTTACCTACATTTTGCTGCCTTTTGCAGCCCTCTAGCCCTTTCCTGGGCTGTTTTACAGCCTTTTTAGTACCGAAAAGTTAGGGTCCCCATTGACTTCAATGGGGTTCGGGTTCGGGACGAAGTTCGGATCGGGTTCGGATCCCGAACCCGAACATTTCCGGGAAGTTCGGCCGAACTTCTCGAACCCGAACATCCAGGTGTTCGCTCAACTCTAATTTCAATCTCAGTTCGGTATGTGTACCTTCCCTCGTCGATTGATCCAGAGGAGGGTGACCTGCAAACCAGACCTTAAGCTCGATGTTCCTGTGCAGGCGCTGCAGGTCAACCTCCAGATGAAAACAATCGACCTTGGTAGAGGGGCAAAAAGAAAGTCCCTTAGACAGCACACTAAGTTGTACATCAGACAGGGGTACAGAGGAGATATTTACCACAGTGGATAAATTATTCATTAGACTTGGTTCCCCTTCCTGCGTAACGCCATCGTTTTGATCGGCCTTGGGGATTTGGGATTTCCTCCATCTGTGGTGTTTTCTCCCACCCCGTCTGGTTCCTTTATTGGCATAGAGCCCATCTCTAAAAAAGACTGTGCAGAAGCAGAGTTTTGTGTGGCTACAGGTCCAGAGAGTCCAGGCTGTTGATATTTCCTATTCATCGGTCGATTTGAAGAAAATTGTTTCTTGGATCCATCACCCTGCCATGTGTAAATCCTTCCTTTGGCATAATCGTCAGCATCCCGCTGCCACTTCTTCCTCTTGGTGGCTTCTTGTTCTTTAGTGAATTTGGACAAATGATCCCTGCAACTATCCTCATACATTTTGAATTCATCAGCACCCAACATACTTTCTAGTGCAGATTTAGTCTGTACTTGCCGTGTCCTGCTGTCCGCCAATTCCTGCTGCAGATACTCCAGATTAAGGAGAATAATATCAAAGGCATATTTATTAGAAATCTGGATACATTTTTGTGAAAAAATGGATTCATTCGGAAAAAGATTTGGCTTAAGTTGTGAGCGGATCCCTCTAGGGATTCTATGCTCCTTAAAATATTATACTCTGGATTGTTATGCCCCGTGCCTTCTCTCCCGTCTCCTGTAATCTGGCTGCGCCGGCCCACTATCTCTAGCATGGGCGTGTCACTGCCGGCGTTGTCTGGCTTGCGGTTGCTGGGGCAACTACGCCGGTAGTGCCGGCGTTGTTGGCCAGGCGACGCTTGCCTTGCATCGCCTGCGTGACGCGGCCCGACGCCTCCCCCAGATGTGTCATGTGATGGTTTGGTAGGTCACGTGTTTAGTCACGTGGCCGCTGACGTCGCAGGGCTGCGTCTGTGTGGTGTGACGTTGCTGGGATCCTGGGCATGCGCGGTCTGATTGTGAGGACGCGGATGTCTGGCGCTCAAGTTCTTACACTGCCATGTGAGTTGCTTTTAAATGTTTATTGATTATGGTCACTTTGCACATTGATACACAGGTGATATCACATCACAATAATGTGCCCTATTATCACTTATTAATGCACTGTTCTGTTTGTATTATGGTTATTGTTTTTCTATATAATGCATTGCATCATGTAAATCACTATGGATGTGATCCTCACGATTTTGAGATATTTACTGTATTGGACATATGATTATTCATTATAATTGAATTATTAACACTTTATTTTGTGCTATGCATTGTGGGTATATATACCTTGTTATGACACCATGTTGTATGCTTGAGAAAGACCGCATTGAGCGGTTGAAACGTTGCAAGGGGAATAAAAGATCCACCATTTTTTCACCTCATTTGGAGTGCTGCCTCATCCTTTGATGCTATACTTACGATAGCCGTTTGAGCCTGCGGCTGTGAGGATTTCCTGCACCCACTTCACTGGTCTCGTGCTGCTGTGGCCCTTCCTTTTGCTGTTTATATATATATATATATATATATATATATATAATGTGTGTATATACTATATCCTGATTTGATGTGCTAACTCCTGATAAGTTCCCTGGAACCCGCCTGCCAGATCTAAACTAACAGCTGGAATAATGATACTTGTCTTTGGCTTAAAGTGAATCTTTCTTAATCAGAACTGTATCTTTTTCATTGTGCTTTTTGCTGTACTTAGCATAAATCATTAAGGGAAAGTGCCAGCTATTACTGCATGCAGCGTGAGCACTGTATGAATATCGTTCTGGCACGCTATAAACAGCTATTTTCTTTATAGTTTAAAAAACTGCTGTTTTTTGGAAATTTGCTGTTGTTGTTTTTTTTATCTAAATACCTGACTTTAAATTTCTGCGCTGAGAGAAAAAGCTGTAATTTGAAGAAATTATATTGCACAAGACATTTTTTTGATGACTACAAATGGCTGTCTTTTAAGTCTGTTAACCATGTGCCTCTTGTGTATAGTATTCCTATTTTCATCAGTAATTGTACCCACTGCAGTTAAAATACTAAACTTTAGTTTTATCACAGTTTGATCACACAGCACAATGCCACAGATGTCGCAACGTTTGAGGGAGCGTGCAATTGGCATGCTTGCTGCAAGAATGTCTACCAGAGCTGTTGCCCATGCAATGAATGTTCATTTCTCTACCATAAGGCATTTCAGAGAATTAAGCATTACATCCAACTGGCCTCACAACCGCAGACCACGTGTAGCAACACCAGCCCAGGACCTCCAGCATGTTCACCTCCATGACAAACTGTCAGAAACAGTCTCAGGGAAGCTCATTTGCATGCCCGTCGTCCTCATCGGGGTCTGGATCTGACTGCAGTTCGTCGTTGTAACTGACTTGAGTAGGAAAATGCACACACAGATAGCGTCTAGCACGATTAAGAGGCGTTCTGTTCACAGATGAGTCCCGGTTTTCACTGTTCAGGGCAGATGGCAGACAGCATGTTTGGTGTCGTGTGGGTGAGCGGTTTGCTGATGTCAACGTTGTGGATTGAGTGGCCCATGGTGGCGGTGGGGTTATGGTATGGGCAGGCGTATGTTATGGACAGCAAACACAGGTGCATTTTATTGATGGCATTTTGAATGCACAGAGATACCGTGACGAGATCCTGAGGCCCATTGTTGTGCCATTCATCCACTACCATCACCTCATGTTGCAGCAATGCATGGCCCAATATTGCAAGGATCTGTATACAATTCCTGGAAGCTGAAAACATCCCAGTTCTTGCATGGCCAGCATACTCACCGGACATGTCACCCATTGAGCATGTTTGGGATGCTCTGAATCGGCGTATACGACAGCATGTTCCAGTTCCTGCCAATATTCTGCAACTTCACACAGCTATTGAAGAGGAGTGGACCAACATTCCACAGGCCACAATCAACAACCTGATCAACTCTATGCGACGGAGATGTGTTGCACTGAAGCAAATAGTGGCCACACTAGATACTGACTGGTTTTCTGCCCCCAGTAAGGCAAAACTGTGCACATTTCAGAGTGGTCTTTTATTGTGGGAAGTCTAAGGCACACCAGTGCAATATTCATGCTGTCTAATCAGCACCTTGATATGCCACATCTGTGAGGTGGGATGGATTATCTCGGCAAAGGAGAAGTGCTCGCTAACACAGATTTAGACAGATTTGTGAACAATATTTAAGAGTAATGGGTCATTTGTGTATGTAGAAAATGTTTTAGATCTTTAAGTTCAACTCATGCAAAGTGGGAGCAAAAGTGTTGCGTTTATATTTTTGTTCAGTGTAGTTTCCCGAGCCAGGAGCTGTTTTAAACAGCTGATAGGTGGTTGAGCCGGGTGCCAGACGCAAACAATCTCATATTGATGAGCAATGCTGAGGATAGACCATCAATACCTAACTACCAGTATACCCCTTTAAGTGTTGGATGCAAAGAAGATCAATGCTATAGTAATATGATTACACTTTAAAGGGGTTTTCTGGCCCCTACTTGAAAATTGGTCCTGTAGAGGAAAGATTATTAGATTAAGGGTGCATTCCCAAGACCATAGTATTTTGTGGTCCTCGAATTGCGAATCCGCAAAACACAGATAGCGGTTCGTGTGCGCTCTGCATTTTGCGGATGTGTGGCCACCACTATGATAGGAAATGCTTATTCTTGTGTGCAATTGCGGACAAGAATAGGACATGCTCTATCTTTTTGTTGGGGCCATGGAACGGAACTACAGATGCAGACAGCACACGGTGTGCTGTCTGCATCTTTTGCAACCTTGTTGAAATGAATAGGTGATGAACACCAGTTCAGCTTCAGCATCTCGATGCTTGGCACATGGCGGTATTCGGTCGAATACCGCATGTGCTCGAGCGCAATGCTCGAGTCTCCACCCCACACGTATCCTGGTTGCTACGCCAATAAACGTGCAGGTAAGTACTGCCCTCACTATAATGCTGTAGTCATGTTAGCTGTTGGCATTACAGTGATTGGCTGGCCGAAACGCGTTATTGGCTGCTATATAGCACCCGATGACGCATGTTTGGCTCATTCTTAGTCAGGGAGAGCTGTGCTGAGGAAGGGACAGACAGTGTAGGGAGTGATATAGGAATATTTTTACCACCAAAACTTTTCAGAGACCCCAAAAATTCTTTTAAGGACTATTGTGTGTGGCAGCAGCAATATCTTTTAATTTTTTTGCGCAAACTGCGCTAAATAGTTAAAAAACTTTACAGACCCAAAAGTCCTTCTAAGGACTATTGTGTGTGGCAGCATTATCAATTTTTTGGGCATCCTGCGCTAAATAGCGTAGAATAGTTTGGCCGCTGCAGACAGCAACATTAGCTGCACCACATCTCCAGTGTAAAATGTGTACATCCCAAAATATTTGTGACATCCAGTGTACTTTTTCCGTAGACGGTGTCCGCTGCAGACAGTGACATTAGCTGCACCACATCTCCAGTGTAAAGTGTGCGCATCCAAAAAATATCTGTGACCTCCATTATACTTTTTCGATAGACGGTGACAGTGACATTAGCTGCGCTACATCTCCAGTGTAAAGTGTGCACATCCCCCAAAAAATCTGTGACTTCCAGTGTACTTTTTCCGTAGATGGTATCCGCTACGGACAGTGACATTAGCTGCGCCACATCTCCTGAGTAAAGTGTGTGCATTCAAAAAATATCTGTGACATCCAGTGTACTTTTTCCGTAGGCGGTGTCCTCTGCGGACGGTGACATTAGCTGCGCCACATCTCCTGTGTAAAGTGGGGCATCCCAAAAAATTATCTGTGACATACAGATAATGGCGGCTTTGGAGCTCGGCAAGCTCACACACATCCCATGCCTAGCCCACGTCTTAAACTTAGTGGTTCAGCGGTTTCTCAAAACCTGCCCCAATTTGCCTGAGCTACTATCATGGATGTAGTAGGGGAGAACACCAAAAGACAACAATAAGGTAGGGAAAAGACACTAGGCCTCACCGCTAGGGAAGGAAAAGGGTCACCACCTATAAAACCCTGTTCATGGCCCTAACTCCTATCCGTATGGGCACCTCTCGATGGTAGAGATGCCCATACACAGGAACCTAGAAAACCCTGGTGGACCTCGGATGCCCTAATGGTAATGACAGGGCAGAGACTACCCGCTTCTTCCCAGGTGAAGGAACCAGCGTCTCGCTGAGGCCTAGTAAAAAACAAAGGTGGGGGGAATACAACAAACGGAACACTTAACTTTTGAGGCTAATGGATGAGGGATGATGGATGATGGATTAACAGGACTTCAACTAGAACCACACTCCAGCTCTTCCAAAAACCAAATAAAGCTATCCAGAGCAAGGAGTGATGGGTAAAGTCAGACTAAATAGGGGAAGGTAAAGCTCACATGATCCACACCTGAACAGGATATACAAGCAACACACAGACAAAGTGAAACCAAAACCAAAAGAGGCTGTCAGATCACTAATGTGCAGATAATCTTTCAGACCTTCTAAAACCTGTCACCAGTGTGACAGCTACTGGTGAAGGTGCACCGCGTGTTTGCACATTTTCACAAGTCAGTCATCGACAGCTTCAGCCGATCTGTCAATGCTGCAGCAGCGCTTGAAATTGCCAGCTCACCGGCTGTTGTGCAAAGTGAGCACACGCTGGAACTTCAAGTTCCACATGTTGGCCAGGCTTTGTGAGCAGCAGAGGGCAGTAGTGGAATACCAGCAGCAACATGGTCGTCACCTTTCCAGCCAGCTTCCGCTATTCGCAAGCGAGGAGTGGGTATAGATGTCTGACCTCTGTGAGGTTTTAAGAAACTTTAAGGAATCAATACAGATAGTGAGCGGTGATAATGCTATTATCACCGTAACCATCCCACTTCTGTGTCTACTCAAACGCTCGCTGCTCGCTATTGAGGACGACACTTTGCATGTGGAAGAGGTGGAAATGGGGGAAGACATTACACAGGGTGATAGCCAGACCACCCTCAGTTCGTCTTCTCAGTGCGAATTGGACAATGAAGAGGAGGAGGAGGAGGAGGAGTAGAAGACAGTTGCCTCCACTACAGAGGGTAGTACCCATGGAAGTTTAATTCCATCTGTTCAGTGTGGGTGGGCAGAAGAGGAGGAAGTGGATGAGGAGATTGAGAGTGATCCTCCTGATAACTGTTGGTACTCTGGCACACATGGCTGGCTTCATGTTAGGCTGCCTTTCCTGCGACCAGCACGTTATACGCATTTTAGACAACAGGAATTACTGGTTGTTCATCCTTCTTGACCCCCGCTACAAAGAGAACTTCTCACCTCTCATTCCTCTGGTGGAGAGGATGAGCAAAACGGTGCAATACCAGAAGATCCTTGTTGAAAAATTGCTTCAAAACTTTCCATGTGACAACGCTGGCGGCAGAGTCCGTAGTTCCTTGGACAACTGAGGAGGGGAGACAAGGGGAACGCACATATGCAATACACCAGGTCCTGGTTGGTATTTTATTTCTCTTCTACATTAATATACACTAATGTATTGCCTATGTGAGTTTGGGTTTGGGTCAAGGTAGTGGATATTTCCAGGATTTGTCTTTTGTCCCCCTCTTTATGTGATTTATTTACACTAGGCCTGGGCATTATTAAGGGGAATATACTTTTGTAGGAGTAGGCTGTGGATGAAATATTATCGCCAAGGTTGGCTTGTGTAATCTGTTTGCATATTCACATCCATAACTAGTGATAGACGAATATCGGCCGGGACGATTTGTGAACGCGATCAAATGTTCACGAACCGCAAGTTTGCAGCGGGCCCCATTCACTTTAATGGTAGGCGAACCTGAGAAACCTTCAGGTCATATTTGCAGCCACCAAATACTTACAAGAAGTGCACAAATCGTCCCACAACAAGGACAGTGACATACCAGAGGGAGATCAATGGTAAAAATTCCCCCCAAAAATATGTATTTTATTCAGGGGCTATTTTTATGCATCTTAAAGGGAAATCCTCAGAAATGTGCCCTGCTGAAGCCTAGAAAAATGTTATTTTAGGACACGGGAGTACGGTCCTTAAAAATTAGGCATTCACCTGACATAAAAGAAATTGTGATTATGTGGCTCGAGGTACATTATGCGGTCAATGGATAAAAATTTTAATGTAGGCCACTGCAGTACAGGCCCCAAACATTAGACATTCACCGGACAGAAAAGAACAAGTAATTATGTTGTGGCTGGAGGTATATTAGACGGTCATTGGATATCAATTTTACTGCAGGCCAGTGGACTACAGGCCCCAAAAATTATTAATTCACGGTACAGAAAAAAAACTATTGATAATGTGGCTGGAGGTACATTAGGCAGTCACCGTATAACAATTTTATTGTTGGCCAGCTAGATTACAGGCCTCAAAAACTATGCATTCCCCGTACATAAATGATCAAGTGATTATGTGGCTGGAGGTATATTAGACGGTCAATGGATATCAATTTTACTGCAGGCCAGTGGAGTACAGGCCCCAAACATTAGGCAATCACCGTACAGAAAAGAACAAGTAATTATGTGACTGAAGGTATATTAGACGGTCACCGTATAACTATTTTACTATTGGTCAGTTCAATGACAGGCCCCAAAAATTATGCATTTAATGTACGAAAAATGATCAAGTAATTATGTGGCCGGATGTATATTAGATGGTCAATGGATATCAATTTTACAGCAGGCCAGTGGACTACAGGCCCCAAAAATTATTCATTTACCGTACAGAAAAGCACAATTGATAATGTGGCTGGAGGTAAATAAGGTGATCACCGTATAACAATTTTACTGTTGGCCAGTTAGATTACAGGCCCCAAAAATTATGCATTCCACCGTAAATAAAAGATCAAGTGATTATGTGGCTGGAGGTATATTAGACGGTCAATGGATATCAATTTTACTGCAGGCCAGTGGACTACAAGTGGTAAATTAGGCGATCACCGTATAACAATTTTACTGTTGGCCAGTTAGATTACAGGCCCCAAAAATTACGGTATGTATTCCACCGTACATAGTGATTATGGGGCTGGAGGTATATTAGATGGCCAATCAATATCAATTTTACTGCAGGCCAGTGTAGTACAGGCCCCAAACATTAGGCATTCACCGGACAGAAAAAAACAAGTAATTATGTGGCTGGAGGTATATTAGACGGTCATTGGATATAAATTTTACTGCACGCCAGTACAAATACATGTCAAATACATATGTTTAAAAGAGCAAAAAATATAAAATTGAATTAGAAACATGGCTACCAAAATCCCCCCTCTTGAAAAAAAAATAAAAATTATAATATTCGATAACACGTGGTTGTCAAAGGTTTTGAATTCCTCCGAGGTCCCAAACATTAGGCATTCACTGGACAAAAAAGGCCTTTTATGCCGCTGTAGTTACCTAAGACAGGGACAATTATTTATTCTGGGTGGTGGTGGATATTTGTGGGCTGTCATGAGGAAATTCAATTAAACGTGGTCGTCACAGGTGTTGAATTCCTCTGAGATCCATGCCTCATTAATTTTTAGAAATGTGAGGTAGTCCACACTGCCGTGAGCTAGGCGAGTGCGCTTATCAGTCACGATCCCCCCTGCTGAACGTCCTTTCGAACAGGACACTTGACGAGGGGAAAGCCAAGAGTTCCATTGCAAATTGTGCCAGCTCTGGCCACAGGTCAAGCCTGCACACCCAGTAGTCAAGGGGTTCCTTGCTTCTTAGAGCGTCCACATCGGCTGTTAACCCGATGTTGTCGGACACCTGTCGGTCTAGGCGTTCCCTGAGGCTGGATCCGGAGGGCGGCTGTCGATGGGTTGGCTGCAAGAATGATCTCATATCTGAAGTGACCAACACATCTTCAAACCGCCCTATTCTTGAATGCGCTGTAGGATTGGTACTCACAACTGTTTCTCTGTGGGTGGAAATTCCTCTGCCAGCACCCGCAACAGCAGAATGCAGCATCTCTGGCAGCAATGCTGCATTCTGACAGCCCTCTGTGATGCTAGTAATATGTCCGCCATTTTGTGTTTGTACCTGGGGTTTAAGTACGTTGCCACCCAGTACTGGTCCTTGCCCAGAATGTTGTCCTTGGTCTCCTACCCCCATCTACGACAACACCAGGGATCCCAGAAAAGTTTAAAGCCTGCTCTTCTTGCTCCTCTTCCTCCCAGGCACCATCCTCCTCTGACTTCTCTTCAGACTCCTGCTGACTTGTCTCAGATGGAGTAGCCCCCCCTGGGAATTCATTTAGCATTGCGACTATCATCTTCCAGCTCCTGCTCCTTGATGACTTGATCAATGAAAGGACACAATTCACACTCCAGAAGGAAGGCGTTGTCACGCCCTGTCCTGTGGGTGTTCTGAGACGATCTGTCAGAGTTGCTGCATGTGACTCGATCTGACAGTTTGTTTTGTTTTGGGTTTGAACAGAATCCCACTTCCTATCAGGTGTGGTTCGTTTGGTCATTGGGGAGGCTATTTATTCCTCCCTCTCCCTATAGCCTTTGTGGGTTATAATTCTTCCTTGTTTTTGTGCTGGATGTTTTGGTGGATTGTCTGCTCCTACTCATCTAAAGATAAGTCCCTTTCCCTTTTGTCTGTTTTTACTAGGCCCCTAGAATGGTTGAAGGAGCTGGTAGTCTCTTTCCCTTTTCCCTACTGCTGAGGGTTTGGTCCAGTGTGTTTCAGCTTAGTTACGTGGGCATGTGCATATCTACCATCGAGATATGCACATGGGCATAGCAGCATAGGGAAAGTCTTTTAGGGATTGTTCCCTAGCATTTGGGGCCTAGTCAGTTGTTTTGTTTCCTTTGCCATTTCCTGTTTCCTTCCCTTATCTTATCTACCGTGACAGGCGTAAGGTACGATGTCACTGATGGCTCCCTGGCTGCGACTGACCAGTTTGGTGATCTCATCAAGTGGCCGCAGAAGTCTGCATGCGTCACGCATGAGCAAAAAAAAAAAACACTATCTCCCCAGAACCTGTCCTGACGCAGAGTTCGTACAGATAGTTGTTAATGGCACGTTTCTGTTGGAGAAGCCTATCAAGCATATACAAGATGGAATTCACGCGCGTCGGGCAGTCACAAATCAGACATCTGACGGGCAAGTGGTATCACCGCTGAACGTCAGCAAGTCGAGCCATGGCCATGTAAGATCTAAAATGAACAGAGACATCCTGGACCTCGGGGTATTTGGCAAAGAATCGCTGCACGACTAAGTTCAGGACGTATGCCATGCATGGCACATGTGTCATTTTGCCCTGTTTCAGCGCGCTCAGCAGATTGGCACCGTTGTCGCACATTACTTTACCAACTGTCAAACTGAGCGGGGTAAGCCACTGATCGGCCTGTGACCGCAGAGCTGAAAGCAGTGCAGAACCGGTGTGGCTCTTGGCTTCCAGGCACAACAGCCGCACAACATGGCAACGTCTCACCTGACAAGTTGAATAGGAGCTTGCGGGGTGCAGCGGAAGAGGCGGTTGAAGTGGAAAAGGCAGAGTCAGCTGAGGAGGAGACAGAGGATGGAGTAGGAGGAGGAGGAGAAGAAGAGGCAGGCCTGCATGCAATCCGTGGTGGTAACACCAAATCCACGTAAGTGCCAAGGGTTGCATGCTTGACGGATGTCAGAAGGTTCACCCAGTGGGTAGTAAAAGTTATGTACCTTCCCTGCCCGTGTTTGCTAGACCACGTTGGTCAGATGTATCTTGGCATCGACAAGATGTGCCAGAGATATTTAAACAATATTATATTCTAGGTATATCACACCTCTGCCTGAATCAGATTTTTTGGGGGGCAACTGTTATATCACACCAGTTGCAATTAGTTGTTCCAATGGCGTTTTTCCCTTTGTATATCTTCGGTATCTCAGCAGAACCGCACACTAATGCTGCACAATACAAATGCACTATATTGAAATTATATTCTAGGTATATCACACCCCTTCCTCAATCAGATTTTCTGCAGGACAACTGGTATATCACACTAGTTGCAATTAGTTTTTCCAATGGCGTTTGTCCCTCTGTAAAGCTGCGGTATCTTAGCAGAACCGCACACAAATGCAGCACAATACAAATGCACTATATAGAAATTATATTAGAGGTATATCACACCCCTGCCTCAATCAGATTTTTTGGGGGACAACTAGGGGCCTAATCCATTTTGGCCGATATTTGTACATATCGGCAGAAAATATGGTTCGGGCGGCCGGCCGGCAGCGCCCCTCATGCTGTGCCTCCTAAACGCTTGCGGCTCTAAAGAATCTCCGGCTCAGTGCTGCGCAGCTTGCTGTGTCTGGTCTGTGCTACTGCTGTTGATAGTGTAGCGTGGCCGAGCTCTGTTCGTTCCGTGGTACAGGAGCTTTTGTTTCCTGTACCCGGCCAGACTGACAGGAAGTGCTCACTTAGTGTGCACTTCCTTTCAGTCCGGCCGGGTACAAGAAACAAATGCTCCTGTACCGCGGACCGAACAGAGCTCGGCCACGCTACACAGGCTACACTAGAGGTGACAAGGGAGGGGGAGGTGTAAAATGAGAGTGACAAGGGTGTGTGTAAAATGAGAGTGACAAGGGGGGTGTAAAATGAGAATGACAAGGGAGGGGGGTAGAATGAGAGTGACAAGGGAGGGGGTAGAATAAGAGTGACAAGGGGGGAGGGAAATGAGAGTGACAAGGGAGGGAGGGGGGGAAGAGAGTGACAAAGGAGGGAGGGGGAGAGTGACGAGGGAGGGAGGGGGGGAGAGTGAATTTTTTTTTTAAATAACCACTTTGGGTGGCATTGTGTGTATAATATCTATGTATCTGTTTAACTTTATATTTTAATTCACTTTCCTTTTTTTTTTTTACTAAAAAAAAGTATTTTAAAAGTATTTGGGTAAAAAGGCAGTTTCGGTTTCGGTTTTCGGTTTCGGACCAGAATTTTCATTTCGGTGCACCCCTAGGGACAACTGTTATATCACACCAGTTGCAATTCGTTGTTCCAATAGCGTCTGTCCCTTTTTTATTGCTGCAGTATCGCAGCAGAACTGTACATAAGTGCTGCACAATACAAATGCACTATAATATACTTTTTAAGTTAGAAAGTATATTATTATTATATTACACCCCTCAGTATGTCACACCTATCGATAGCACACCTATACCAGTCCTTAAAAGTACTTTTGTGGCTCTATTAGCTAGCGTTTGGTGTCTCTATACTCTCTAACAGTCTGCCCCTGCTCCACACAACAACCTCTCCCTACACTGGCAAAAAACAGAATGTAAAATGGCGGCCAGATCAGGGTTTATTTATAGGGTATGGGGTGTGTCCATGTGCTGAAACGTCTAAATTGGCTGTTCTGCCCCACCTGATGGATGTGTCATGGGTCAAAATTCGGCACAATGCAAAGAATATGACACCAGTGGACATAGCCATATGTTCGTCTGTTTGGCGAAACGACCATTGGGCGAACCGCAAGGCCATCTCTATCCATAGCTGAGTCATTACATCTAACTAGGTTACCTGTATGGGAGTCTTTTCTTGTAATGGCACTTTATGTATTTGCTGCTACATTTTATATATTGTCTAATTTGTGTTGTGTGTATTTCTACTAATAAAATGTTATTACATTATATGCGTGTTCTTGTTTTTTGTTGATTATTTGCATTGTGCCACACATATTCAGCAATTTGCAATTTGTTTGTATCAGAAGTTCTTATAAAAATGAACAAGGCCTTGATTTACTATGACTTTTTGACTCCACCAGAGGAAAGCTGATGAACATAAAGGCACTTTAAATGTGTTGTATATAATGTACTGAATACACTGCATTCCCATGCACCCCTTTCACCACAAACAAGGGTATATGATTGAATCATCCTTTTCTCATCCTCCTCCTCTTCCATCATATCAACATGCTTATTTGTCACATATAATGCCCTCACATAAATGCCCTTTGCACATAATGTTTTAAAGGGTCAGCTCACCAGCAGGCCCTCGCATATAATTTTTTTACAGCGTCAGCTCACCAGCAGGCCCACACCTACAATGTTTCACAGGGTCAGCTCACCAGCAGGCCCTCGCATATAATTTTTTAGAGGGTCAGCTCACCAGCAGGCCCTCGCAAGCCTACATTGTTTTACAGGGTCAGCTCACCAGCAGGCCCTCGCATATAACTTTTTTTAGAGTGTCATCTCACCAACAGGTCCTCACGTATAATGTTGTACAGGGTCAGCTCACCAGCAGGCCCTCACATATAATTTTTTACAGAGTCATCTCACCAGCAGGCCCTTGCATATATTTTTTTAGAGGGTCAGCTCACCAGCAGGCCCGCACCTAAAATCTTTTACAGGGTCAGCTCACCTGCAGGCCTGCATCTAAAATCTTTTAGAGGGTCAGATTACCAGCAGGCCCTCGCATATAAGGTTTTACAGGGCCAGCTCACTTGAAGGCCCTCACCTACAACCTTTTAGAGGGTCAGTTCACCAGCAGGCCCTCAACTACAATCTTTTACAGGGTCAGCTCACCAGCAGGTCTGCACCCTAAATCTTTTATATTGCCAGCTCACCTACAGGCCCACACCTAAAATCTTTTACAGGGTCAGCTCACCAGCAGGCCCTTGCATATAATGTTTTACAGGGTCAGCTCACCTGCAGGCCTTCATCTACAATCTTTTACCGGGTCAGCTCACTTGAAGGCCCTCGCATATCATTTTTTAGAGGGTCAGCTCACCTGCAGGCCCTTGCATATAATGTTCTACAGGGTCAGCTCACCTGCAGGCCCTTGCATATAATGTTCTACAGGGTCAGCTCACCTGCAGGCCCTTGCATATAATGTTCTACAGGGTCAGCTCACCAGCAGATCCGCACCGTAAATCTTTTACAGGGTCAGCTCACTATCAGGCACTCGCTTATAATTTTTTACAGGGTCAGCTCACCAGCACGTCCTCGCATATATATTTTTAGAAGGTCAGCTCACCAGCAGGCCCGCACCTAAAATCTTTTACAGGGTCATCTCTCCTGCAGGCCCGCATCTAAAATCTTTTACAGGGTCAGATCACCAGCAGGCCCTTTCATATAATGTTTTACAGGGTCAGCTCACCAGCAGGCCCTCACATATAATTATTTACAGGGTCAGCTCACCAGCAGGCCTTCACCTACAATCTTTTATAGGGTCAGCTCACCTGCAGGCCCTCACCTACAACCTTTTAGAGTCTGCTCACCAGCAGGTCTTCAACTACAATCTTTTACAGGGTCAGCCCACCAGCAGGTCTGCACCATAAATCTTTTACATGGTCAGCTCACCTGAAGCTCCTCGCTTATAATGTTTGACAGGGTCAGCTCACCAGCAGGCCCTTGCATATAATTTTTTAGAGGGTCAGCTCACCAGCAGGCCTTCAGCTACATTCTTTTACAGGGTCAGCACACCTGAAGGCCCTTGCGTATAATGTTTTAGAGGGTCAGCTCACCTACAGGCCCTCACCTACAATCTTTTACAGGGTCAGCTCACCAGCAGGTCTGCACCCTAAACCTTTTATATTGTCAGTTCACCTGCAGGCCCGCACCTAAAATCTTTTACAGAGTCAGCTCACCTGCAGGCCCGCATCTAAAATCTTTTACAGGGTAAGCTCACCAGCAGGCCCTTTCATATAATGTTTTACAGGGTCAGCTCACCAGCAGGCCCTCGCATATAATTTTTTTAGAGGGTCAGCTCACCATCAGGTCTTCACCTACAATCTTTTACAGGATCAGCTCACCTGCAGGCTCTTACCTACAACCTTTTAGAGGGTCAGCTCACCAGCAGGCCCTCAACTACAATCTTTTACAGGGTAAGCCCACCACCAGGTCCGCACCATAAATCTTTTACAGGGTCAGCTCACCAGAAGGCCCTCGCATATAATATTTGACAGGGTCAGCTCACCAGCAGGCCCTCACATATAATTTTTTAGAGGGTCAGCTCACCAGAAGGCCCTCGCATATAATATTTGACAGGGTCAGCTCACCAGCAGGACCTCACATATAATTTTTTAGAGGGTCAGCTCACCAGCAGGCCTTCACCTACAATCTTTTACAGGGTCAGCTCACCTGAAGGCCCTTGCGTATAATGTTTTAGAGGGTCAACTCACCTACAGGCACTCACCTACAACCTTTCAGAGGGTCAGCTCACCAGCAGGCCCTCACATGTAATTTTCTTTACAGGGTCAGCTCACCAGCAGGCTCTCACCTACAATTTTTTAAAGGGTCAGCTCACCAGCAGGCCCGCACCTAAATTCTTTTACAGGGTCAGCTCACCTACAGGCCCTCACCTAATTATACCTAATAGGCAATTTGGTAATTTGCGTGCATGCTGCCTTGCTAGGATGTGGTAGCCGTAACTGTTTCTCAGGCTCCCTCTGCGGAATTGAACCCTGATTCCCGCATACCCGTGGGTACCGTGGTTGGAGCTGAAAATAATATTGAAAGATGATAGGGCAGACATCCAAATGGATCGTCCCTGTCAAGGGGACGTGCGATCGGCACCAGGTTATCTAGAGTCACCAAAGTGGCAGCAGGCCCTCGCCTATAATGCTTTACATGATCAGATCAGCAGGCACTTGCTCCAAATGTTTGAGGGTCACCTGCATGCCATCAATCATAATTTTTCAAGGTTGTGTATGATGCCCTCCTTTATGTATAACAAAGGGTGTATTGGAGTGCCAGTTCCTTGTAATTTTTGGCAGCCCTTTCACTTATTGCATAGGCTTTATGAGTGTAAGAGTCCCACTACATGAACAATTGTACCACAATGTGAATGAGGCCTTCCTTTATGTGATATACAGGTTGTATCGGAGTGCCTCTTCCTTGTAATTTTTGGCAGCACTTGCACTTTATATACAAGTAAATATACAGGAAAGAATGTTTCCTAACAATTTTTCATCCAGACATCCTCCCCATGCTGTTCCAGAACAATTTCTGTGGTGTTTCCATCAATTTCTGACCTTTTCCTATGAACCAGGCACCCTCCCATCTTCAGAGCAGGGGGTGACTGGTTTAATGCTTGGGTTCTCCCATTGACTTTATTGTGCTCGGGTGCTCAGTAGAGCACTCGAGCATCCCGATGTGTTTGTCCAAAGCCCCGGAGCACTATGGTGCATGATCAACACCAGTCCGAACCCATTCCGCAAAATTGCAGAACGGATGCGGACTCATTCATATGGTCATGTGAATGAGCCCTATTACTTAACCCTTCACAGTGCAGGGATTTCTATGATCTTCGCCATTCCCTCGTTGTCTTCTTCTTTAACACTCTGAACCAGAACACGGCGCGTCATCACTGACGTCACCACCTCCTGCTGGCCTTCCTACTACTGTGCATGTGCAGGGACTGATAGCCGTCTTCTCAGTGTACAGAGACCTCTGTGTGAAGCTTATACTGACTCATGCCCAATACAATGTAACTACTGAGCATGAGTCACAGCATAGCAATTAGTCTCTGTGCTGTCGGTTTGCTAGGGCACTGTGAATGTTACTTGGGGGCACTGTGAATGTCATTGTTATGGGGTGCTGTGGATGTCACTGTTTTGGTAGAGCTGTGGTTGTCTTTGTTTTGGGGGCGCAGGGAATGTCACAGTTATAGGGGCACTGTGGATGTTAATGTTATAGAGCATTATGGATGTCAATGTTTTGGGGAGTGCTGTGGATGTCTGTTATGGGAGCACTGTGGATGTCACTGTATGTGGCCTGTTGTGGATGAAACTGTTTTGGGAGCACTGTGGACCTCTCTTATGGGGGCACTGTGGATATTATAGTTATGGGAGCATTGTGGATGTCATGATTATGGGGGTACTGTAGATTCCACTTTTATGAGGACACTATGGATGACACTGTTATGGGACACTGGGGTTGTCACTGTTATGGGGCACTGTGGATGTCAATGTTTTATGGAGCGCTGTGAATGTTACTGTTTTGGGGGCCCTATGGATGTCACTGTTATTAGGGCGCTGTGGATGTCACTGTTATGGGGGCGCTGTGGATGTTAATGTTTTAGAGCATTATGTATGTCACTGTTATGGGGGTGCTGTGGATGTCTCTTATGGGAGCACTGTGGCTGTCACTGTATGGGGCACTGTGGACATCTCTATGGGGGCACTGTGAATGTCACTGTTATGGGAGGGTGCTGTGGATATTACTGTTATGGGAGCGCTGTGGATGTCATTGTTATGGGGGTTCTGCGGATGTCACTTTTATGAGGACACTGTTATGGGGCACTGTGGATGTCACTGTTATGGGGCACTGTGGATAATACTATAATGAGGTCTCTTTGCATGGCACTATTATGGGGACACTATGAATGACACTGTTATGGGGGCGCTGTGGATTTCACTGTATGGGGGCTCAGATAGGGCTCATGCAAATTACCTTGATCGGCCCAGGAATCACAGTCCATGTGTCGGCCACATTTTCCAGGCAGACCGTGGCTTCCCTCTGGAGATGGTGAGGGGAAACCCTATGGATTGTCAGTGATGCGATTTAAAACTGAGTGAGAAATAGACTAGCAAGATTCATGTGTGGGTATAGTAAGATGGCCACAGGAGGTGTAGTGGGCGGAGCTCCTGCAGACTGAACAGTGGGGGCAGGCAGTGTCAGCCTGTGACTTATCACTCTGCAGAGTAGTCATTCTTAATTACCAATAAAATGAGGTAGTGAAGAAAACAGGAATCACTGGATGTAAACTGTCCTGCCAGGATACTCTGATGCCCAGACAGGGGGAAAGAAAGTACAGACATGAAAAACAGGTATTGAGGGCATATATATGCATCATGAAGGGTGTTAGGAGCACATAAAAAGAATTTTGATTTTGGGACCACTGAGGAAGGAGTACTTTAACTCTGAAACACGTCTGGTGAACAAAGAGTGATTTTAGAGAATTTGCATGCATTACTCTCTCAGGTGTGGGCGCGTCTGGGACCTTTGTATACACCTACCAGCGTACAGCAACTAAAGCTGCCTACCTCTGGAATGTTTTTTAATCAGCCCGCTACTGCTGGACCAATAGCTGCATACATCCGGCATCACGTGGGATGCCACTTCAGACACCAATAACACGATAGTTACAAGAACTAAGTAATCAGTGATCGCATATAAGTGACGAACTACAGGAGTGGTAAAGTACCTGACAAATTATATTTTATCAATGACATCTGTGTTATTTTAACCTATGGATGGAGTAAAGTTAACACTCCTGTTTTCTGAGATTTCTGAATTGTGTTATCTAATCTAAGCAAACACCTTCAATTGCTTTTCAATTGCTTTTGTCTCAAGATAACGCGGTGAGTTAAGAAATTTGAGTTAAGAGCTGGAGTGCTAACCCTGCTACATCTGTATATCCATAGACCACCTGCTGTCTAATATTGCCTAACCAGGCCCTACAAGAGAAACTGTCCATAACTAACATTGCCTTCTTTATGAGCGGACACCACTTCTTTATAACTCTGGATTGTGGATCCTAGACCAAGCTGACATTATACCATATGATTACTTACCATATAGCTACCAATTATATGCGCCTTTTCATCTAAGAAGCCACAAGTCGGTGCGGCACACCAAGTGTGAACATTCTAAGCCTCTAGATTCTTATTTATATGTTATAATAAGGTTTATATGGTTTTATTCTACTTTTTATTCTTAATTTGAAAAAAATCTAATTTTTAGGGGGATCCTCCGTTTTTTATAGCTTGAAACTATATAAGTTTTTTATTGCTTGGAACTATACAAGTCTGTATATATACTTATACATTTGCCATACTCACTTATTATGTATTAGCCCATTTATATCCAGATACTTGAGTGCCCCCCATCATTTCTATATTTTATTTCCACATTTATTTCATACCCATACGGCATAGGGTGTGCACCATTTCTGTCTCGGCAATAATAGTTTTGAGCCACTATGACTCTTTGATTTTGGGACCAGACAACCTCTTTAAACTGTTGTGAGTTTTTTCCATGTTATGTAAAGCGTAAATAAAATGTAATGAGAACTGTCTTGAGGTGACTCTTTAGGCTTACTAGTAAGTGGTAAGTGCGGCATTGTGAAGAGTTTTGTTTGTGACATCATGTGATTATAACATAAGATGAAAGAGACATGATGTCACAAGCATGATACATCATCGTAGTGACCATGAGAGAGCAGACCCGGTACATATTTCATATGTTGAGGGGAGATCTAATTGCACTCAAGGACCCCTGTAACCAAGTAGAACATAAAAGAAGAAAAATAAGAAATAAAAAGAAAGAACACAAACATAGCAGTCAGGGACCAACATATTATTGGAGTAGATATACCAAGGTGTCTACTCCGAGGGTCAACTTCACCCTATCGGACTGAGAAGACTGAGTGGGGGAGGTATATCAAATGGAAGACACTTGCACTTCTCAGCAACCACACATCTGTCAATATCTGAGAAAAAACTTAGAACAGTTCAAGCAGATTCCCATTCTGGAGGGATTCTATCTGGTTTGGACGAGGGTTCTTTGTCCAGAGAAGGAGGTTTGGGGAGTAGACCCCAGCTGTACATCTGCTGGGCTGCTGCTTGAGGCGAGGAGCAGACATATTGTTTTCCATCTTGTTGAATTAGGAGCTTGATGGGGAAACCCCAGCGGTATCTGATGCGTTGATCTCGTAGTATTTTGGTCACAAAAGCAAATTCCCTCCTTTTCGCCAATGTGGCCGTGGACAGATCGGGGTATATAGTGATGCCTTTGAATAAAGCGGTAGGAGTAGGGTTAAGCCTCAGCGCTTTCAGGAAAAGTTCCTTTACAAGTGAAAGCAAACGTGTATACATGCCACAACATCATGTGGTATTGAGGCGTCCAAGCCTTTCGGTTTAAGAGATCCCTGTCAGACACATTTGGCATTGTGTCTTTAATAAGATTCTTAAGGAGGGGTTCCAGGCCTCAGAGTCAACTGCTTCTGAAATACCGCGCAATCTCACATTATTTCTTCTATTGTGATCCTCTATATATTGTAGCTTACTTTTGACCGCTATCATCTCCTCCTCCAGCGCCTCATGTGCATCTATAAGCGAATTGTGCGATATAGTGAACTACGCCATTTTGTTTTCCACGTGCGCTGTGCGGTCTCCTAGGCCTTGTAGTTCGCATCTGAACTCTTTCACAAAACCTGCCATATCCTCTCTTAAAGAGGTGCGGAGTGCCTCTATCATGGAGCGCATGGCGCCTTCTGTCAGTGGGAGAGACAAGGAACCTGGAGATTGATGCTGACCTGTGCTCTGTAAGTTATCTGGGCTCAGAGCAGGAGAAACTGCAGCCTGTGACATGGAGGCCGGAGAGCTGGATGTGCCGGGACTGGGAGATGCCACCTTAGCAAAGAACTCTGTGAGTCTCTTCGAGGCTTGTCTTTTCCTCAGCTTTCCCATCTTAGCAGCTTCTGCTATGTCTGTAGGAGGCTTAATTACCTTTCTCAGTTGATTTATGTGAGTAGTTGTGTAACATCCCAGAGTATGTCACTAAAACTCTGTCACCCTGTTATATGATGTTAGAGTATAAATGTGTTATCATCTTGTGTAATCTGACATTACATGTTCCTTATCTGGATTTTCTATGACTGTTTTTTGTGAATTGCTGTAATTATTCATATACACCAGTAGGTGGCGGCAATATATAGACAGTCTATAGGAGAGTTTAGTATATCTAGACCGGAATAGTCCATCCCAGTCTAGGGTCCCCTGTATGAGCAGAAGTGGGACGTTCTCATGTCCTGTATCATGAGGAGGAGTAGGAAGTCTAGTGAGTGTACCAGTCACCCCTGTTGGGCTAGGTTGTGTGGATAGGAGCTCCCAGAATCAGGGATCCCAACCCTGGATCCGCCTCGGCTGAGGCCCTGATCCATCTTCCCAGCCTGAGTCATCTACCTCAGCTGGACGACCAGAGAAGCAGCATCCACAGAACAATAGATCTCCAGGAAGAAGACACCATACCCTGCGAGCTGTCTTGTGAGTACAATTCCCAAGTTCAGGAGAAGCCAACTACCTCCTTAGCTAGTCAGGCCCATATCAAGCAGAATACAGACAGAGCAGAAGACTAATACCTGCCAGTTCTATAGGCGTATGTACCAGATGCAGAATAGATATAAATTCCTGCCACATATTGCCAAAACCTGCTGGGACCCAAGACTAAAGCTGTAACTTGTACGGATCTAAAGCTGCATTAAGTAAAGACGAGTTGGACGATATTTCTTGTCTGGATCTGAATTATTCCATCAGAACACCTATTAACAACACTCAATTTGTTGCATGTGAGCCAGGATACAGGAGTCCAGCCGTACCAAGGTAGGATACACCGTTGACACTGCATAGAGACATTTATCCCCCCTCTGGCATTCCTCACCTGGTATATGAGCTACACCATCTTAAAGGGCCCTGCTACAGTACCTGCGCAAGCTGCAACTGGCATCACGAACTTATACACATATAAACCGACCCACTGCATAGCAACTCAACTGACCCAGTGTCCTGCTCATTGCAGTTGTAAAAGTCTGGAGCGGAGCTAGCAAGTGATGCAGCCAGCGTCATCAGCGTCCAGGCCACGCCCCCTTGAGGGGAGATCTAATAACTATGCATAAATAGATCAGGGGTCAGTACAGAGATCTCTCCCATAATTTATTTATCCCCAGGACTGTGACTTTGACGAGGGGACATCCTCTGGGTCTGGAGGAAAGAAGGTTTGTACAGAAACATAGAAGAGGATTCTTTACGGTAAGAACAGTGAGACTATGAAACTCTCTGCTTGAGGAGGTGGTGATGGTCAGTTCACTAATAGAGTTCAAGAGGGGCCTGGATGTATTTCTGGAGTATAATAATATTACAGGCTATAGCTACTAGAGATGGGTCCTTATTCAAGGAGTTAGTTATTCTGATTGCCTGATTGGAGTCAGGAAAGATTTTTTTTCCCCTCAAGTGAGGAAAATTGGCTTCTACCTCACTTTTTTTTTAATTTGCCTTCCTCTGGATCAATTTGCAGGATAACAGGCTGAACTGAATGGACAGATGTATTTTTTTGGGATTGTGGGGATTCGCTCTGGTAGACAGGGTGTGCGGACGCAGTACAAAGGCAAATTACCAGTTCTTAAAATCATAACAAAAATCACCTTGTTGGCAGTTCTGCCTCCAGCAGTCCATAGCAGGCTTTTTAGGGGGCCTGTTTCCCTTACAGGTGGGTCTCAGCCCTCCAGCACAGCACAAGCCTCAGATCCCAGCACACACACCTCCTGAACTCCACTGTCAGACTGAGGTAATCCTTCTGGCTGGCAGTGCTGGCTGGTTTTTAGGCCTGGCAAAACCCGGCCTGGAACATGGGGAGTAGTCACCCACCCAGCACTTTGACTACTCCCAGTAAGAGCCGTCCCAGATCAGCTATACAGCCATACTAAGTATTAAGGTATCAAACATAATATTTGCAAATGACCCACTAGACCCAGGAGGTCAAATATGCGGTTACAATAGTCGGCGACTATGATTCCTGTTTCTGGTCGTATTTTAAAATATAACTTTTATTTTTACTTTATTAGACAGACATTGCCACAAAAAACATAAAGTGAAAGTTTAAAAATACATATGGGGGGCAACAATATATTTGGGGCTGAGGGTATAGTTTCTCTACTTGTCAATAGGTCAGATGATATTGCTGCATATCTCTCTGACAATGGGGTGCAGGTAGTATGGATTCACAAGAGAATCCACACTACCTGCACCCCATTGTCAGAGAGATATGCAGCAATATCATCTGACCTTGGGTTAGCGGTTAGTCACGCCTTCCGAAGGGAGTCCACTACAGCCTGCAGTTTGGGTAGGTGACTTTCCCAATTGGTATTGTGGATGACAATATCGTCCAGGTAAGCCGAAGCGTACCGACGATGCGGACGCAGCACAATGTCCATAAGCCGTTGAAAAGTGGCGGGTAGCACCTTGTACTGATACAGTCTTTCAGGTGTGATGAAGGTAGTTTTCTCTTTGGCAGCCTCCGTTAAGGGCACCTGCCAGTACCCTTTGGTGAGGTACAAAACAGAAATTACCGGACATGTCCTAACCTCTCGATAAGCTCATCCACCCGGGGAATGGGATACGCATCGAATTTAGAAATTTCATTCAGTTTACAAAAATTGTTACAGAACCGGAGTGTCCCGTCCGGCTTGGGTATTAGCACTATAGGACAAGCCCACTCACTTTTAGACTCCTCAATGACGTCTAGCCTCAGCATCATCTGTACTTCCTGTGAGATGGCTTGTTGCCGAGCCTTGAGTATGGCTTTAGTCAGACTTTCGCCTGAAGCTCAGTGACAATGTCATGCCGAAATGTGGAAGTGTGTCCAGGGAGCTCCGAAAACACATCCGTTTTCTGGCTAATAAACTCCCTGGCCTCCTGATCCTGCTTAGAGGAGAGGCTGTCAGTAATTCTTACTGTGGCAGCCGCTTCCCTTGCTTCAGACAGAGGGGCCGAAACCGCTTCCCCTAGAAATCCTGGCCAGGCTGTATTCAGTACAGGTTTCCCTATCTTTCCACAGTTTGAGTAGATTCACATGGTACACCTGCTCCGGCTTTCATTTCCCTGGCTGGTGTACCTTGAAATTTAACTCTCCAATTTTTTCAAGTACCTCGTAGAGCCCCTGCCACCTAGCCAGGAACTTACTGTCCACGGTCGGCACCAGAACCAAAACTCGATCACCCGGGTTAAAGATCTGGACCCGAGCTACCAATTATAGATCCGACTCTGGGGTCGCTGAGTGGCCTCCATATGCTCCCTGACAAGAGCCAAAACGGTCTCTATCCGCTGTTGCATCTTGGTAACATACTCAAGGACACTTCTATGCGGAGTGGGTTGCTCTCCCACTCCTCTTTGGCTATGTCCAACAAACCGCGAGGATGTCTGCCATATAGCACCCACGAGAGGCCCATCTTTAGACACCACCCTTTTTAACATGGTTTTTAATGTTTTATTAAAACTTTCAACCAGACCGTCCATTTGCGGATGGCAAACGGACATTCCTAACTTTTTCATATGCAGCAACTTACAGAGCTCCCTCATGACCTTAGACATAAAAGGGGTCCCCTGGTCAGTCAGAACCTCTTTAGGTAGCCGCACTCGGGAGAACATTTCCATTAGCTACTTAGCTATCAGTTTAGCCATTGTATGTCGCAGTGGCACTGCCTCCGGTTACAGAGTGGCGTATTCTAGGACGACCAGGATGTGTTGGTGTCCTCTAGCGGACTTTGGTACTGGGCCTACAAGGTCCATCGCGACTCACTCAAACGGTACCTCAATGATCGGGAGAGGTACCAAAGGACTGCGGAAAAGGTGCTGGGGGCTAGTTGCTTGGCAGGTCGGGCAAGACTTACAGAATTCGTCCACCTCTGTAAACAGACTGGGCCAGTAAAACCATTGTCGTATCTGGTCCTGTGTTTTCTGCATTCCCAGATGCCCCCCGAGAACATGTTGGTGGGCTGACTCTAACACAAGTTTGCGATAAGCCTGGGGCACCACTAACTGTTCAATATGTTCACCCCGCAGTTGGTTTAACCAATACAACATATCCTGATGAACCACAAAACGGGGAAACACCGACTCTGCTCCTGGTTGTTGTGGTTTACCATCTACTATTAATATTTTTCTCAGTCTCGGTGTTGTGCAGTATCAAAATAATCCCCAGAGACATTAAAGGGATTCTGTCACGAGATTTTACCCCTATAACCTAAACATATGCCCATGTCCGTACTAATAACATTAATCCCAAGCTGGCCTTATTAAATCTGCTTGTGTGCTAGTCCAAAAAAACAGGTTTTTATAACTTGTCAATCACCTACCTAAGGTGCCCAAGGGGATGTCCATTAAAACAGGGTGCCCGGCCACACCCATCGCCGTTTGGTTCCCAGCGCCGCCTTCCCTGTCTTAATCGCCGCCTTCGCAATCCTCCTTTCCCTTTGCCAGATCCCGCGTGTGCGCACTAGGCTCAGCCTGATGCGCCCGTGCGGACTCCTGGCAGCGGCTTCGTTGAGCGAAGTGCGCATGCGCATCAGGCCGGCGCATGCGCACTTCGCTCAACGAAGCCGAGTATGCACGGCCGCATCAGGCTGAGTCTAGTGCGCACGCGCGGGATCTGGCAGAGGGACGGGAGGATTGCGGAGGCAGCGCTAAGGTGAGGAAGGCAGCACTGTAGACAGGGAGGGCGGCGCTGGGCACCAGACGGCGATGGGTGCAGCCGGGCACCCTGTATTAACGGACGTCCCCTTGGGCACCTTAGGTAGGTGATTGACAGGTTATAAAAACCTGTTTTTTGGGCTAATAGAGCCACAAGCAGGTTTAATAAGGCCAGCTTAAGATTCATGTTATTAGTACAGACATGGGAATATGTTTTGGTTATAGGGGTAAAATCTCATGACAGAATCCCTTTAAGGTCGGCCAGCTCAGGCACCGCCGGCAAGTTCTCTACATCTCCCACCATCACATTCAGTGGGGTTGTCCCCGCCTCTTCCATCGAAGTGGCGGTCACCCCTACCACTGGCCCTTCGACCTCGAGTTGCCAGGGTTATGGCCTCCCCCTAAAGCCAGGCCACTCTGATGGGGTTACCCCTGTCTCATAGGTATCAGTCACTCTCGTAGCAGGCCACAGTGCTGGGAATCCCGGAAAGTCTCTCCCTATTAAAAGTTCGTAGTGTAAATTTGTGGCAACTGCCACTTCATGAGTTCACCTGCCGGCCCTTGTGGTTAGAGACACCAGGGCAGTGGGATAGTATTTTAAGTCTCCATTGATCCACATGACCCCGACATTTCGGCCAGTATACTCTGTGGACTGTACCAGGGGAGCCCGAACTAGGGACACCAGATTCCTTGAGTCCAGCATAGCCTCCGCTGGAGTGTCTCCCACTTCCACCTGGCACAACTGGTATAGAGTTTCTGGGGTACCTGCTGCACATGGCTTCCTGGCATATATTAGTATTCATGGGTTCCATCTGATGTGGACAGTCAGCTCTTACATGGCCAGGCTCCTGACACTGCCAGCAGATTATCGGAGCCAGGTTTGTAGGGGGTACATCCCGGGTGGGTTTGGTTGGTATAAGTCTCCGGGTCTGGAATGGAGACTTACGAGGTTTGACTTCCCCCTCCCAAAAGAACCTCCCATAAGATTCTTAGTAGCCTTGTAGGGTTCCACCAGGTCCACCATTTTCAGGGCATTGCCAGGAGACACCTGGCCGATCCAGTGCTGGACAGCGGGTGGCAGAGCCCTCCAGAACATATCAGCCAATAGTCTATCCAGCATAGCTGTGGGACTCAGCACATCAGGCTGTAGCCACTTTTGCAAGAGGTGGAATTAGTCATAATACTGGCTCCGCCGGCATAAACCCTCACTGATGTACCCGCTGGGCCCGAAC
This sequence comes from Bufo gargarizans, assembly GCF_014858855.1. NCBI lineage: Eukaryota > Metazoa > Chordata > Amphibia > Anura > Bufonidae > Bufo > Bufo gargarizans. The sequence continues at coordinate 191,473,558 of NC_058083.1, forward strand.
CAACACATTAACCCCCAGTCTTGCCAAAATCTCACCCTTTACTTTTTGGGAGTCAGCCGCTTGATTGTCCGGCAAGTCGAAATACACTGGCTGGCAATCGAATGCTAGGAACAGAGCGGCGACCTCAGCCCACTGGTCTCGAGGTAGCTTCTCCCTGATGTCCACTTTCTCGTACATCGCAGGGTAGGTTTCGATGTCGCCTGCGGGGGTCATCTTAGGAATCCTGCATCTGCTTATTAGCCCTGCGTTGCTGCAGGCTTGTCTCTCGCAGCTGCAGATTAGCCTCCATGAGGGCCTTCACAACAGCCTCCATTTTGTCGTGTGGCACTGGTTGTAATACAGCTGGCATACAACCTTACCTGGGAAAATGCAGAACCCAAAAATATCTGCGTTCATGCCAGCCTCACTGCTCTTGCCCGCATCCTCCACCAATTGTGGGGATTCGCTCTGGTAGACAGGGTGTGCGGATGCAGTACAGAGGCAAATTACCAGTTCTTAAATCAAACTTCCGTGTTTATTCACACATAAAGCAAAAACAAAACGTCACTTTGCAGTCTTGGTGTTAGTTCACACACAATGGAAAGTCCACATAGCAAAAATCACCTTCTTGGCAGTTCTGCTGGGTCTTAGCCCTCGAGCATGGCACAAGCCTCAGATCCCAGCACACACTGAGCTCCACTGTCAGACTGAGGTCATTTTCCTCACCCGGCAGTGCTGGCCGGTTTTTAGGCCTGGCAAAACCCGGCTTGGAACATGGTCCTGGATCACTTATACAGCCGTACTAAGTATTAAGGTGTCAAACAGCAACTGCTGCTGACACTTAAAAGCGGCTCTTACTCCACCGAGGCCACGATGATTCCTTGTACCTTCTTACAGGCCTTATAAACTATGTTACTATGTTACATTGATAAGATTTTTTTCTCATGTTATTTTAATATAGTTCTTAGAGATAAAAAAAAAGAATCTTAACTCTCAAAAGACCTCTTTATAGAGCAAATTAGTAGAATACTATATTGCTCTGGTGATTTAAATGTGTACTGTTTCTGATCAGCCATACTTCAGTAAGCTCTTGTATTACATTCCTTCTCATGGTTTCTTGATGACTTTGGGTACAAACATTTCATTCCATCGTCCATCCTTGACCCAGTTATCTCACAGTGATGTTCCCCTTAAATATCCAGCAACTACAGATGATATAAAAATACGCCAATTATTCAAGAATGTTTCTGAAATTCTTGTCCTGCCCAAGCACTGTTTCTAACATTTACTCCATGCAGTACCCCTGACCAGAGTCACTGCACAGGGCAATTGTAATTACAAATGTAATTGTAATGTTATGTTGCTAAATTAAATATTGTGATTGTATTTGTATACCTAACAGCCCTTAATGGACAGTTTAGGGTTAACACCTTGGCTCATTTTTTCCCTATTTCTGATCATTTTCCCCTGAATAAGACCTACAAAATGTATTGATATTCACAGCGATTGTACATTATATGAATACCCCATGTGTCCGGAAAAAAAAAAAGATATCTCTGGGCTCCGTGAACGGGGTGCCCCCTTCCCTCCTCAGCAACTTCAGCCAGTCATTGGCTGCAGCGGTCAGGTGTCCTGCATCATAATGGATGTTGATGCTGGTAGACCTGAGACCTACAGAGCTGGCAGTTGAGCGATGGAGTCAAAACCCAATGGTGGTGATCAGGTAAGTATAATCACTACTACGTATGATCCGGCCATACTGGGTGTTCTGAAAAAACTGGTGGACAAACCCTTTATTAATAGAATAACAGTGACAACCCCCCAAAACTCCATAGCAGTGGTGACTGAGGTTTGGGTTGTTGTCAGCAGCACTTTCAGGCCAGTAGGCAATAGGCATTATTCATGAGCCCATATATACACCAGTGTCCCCTACCCCCCACTCCTTTTGTCTCCTGTCACTGATCTACAAGTCAGTGACAGAGACAGTGACATGTTGACCTGACTTACAGAGTCACATCAATCCTCAGAGACACAGCCCCCTGATGCTCAGACTCCACAATCCGCTCAGGACGACCGTGTGCTGCCTTTGTTCCGATCCTAAACTGTTCCCAGGTAGGGAAGGCTCTGCATAGGTAAAATAAACCCCATAGTGCTGGATACCTTCATAATGTTCTTTAACAGTGTTAGGTCCCCCTGAATCCTAATGCTTAGTAGCGCAGCGCTGGACTCAGGAGTCCATCTACGAGTACCACTGTAGGGTATATGGTCCTGGCCTGGACCCTCTGCTGCCACGTGTTGTAGGCCCTAAATATTTAGTACTAGGGTGGACACTTACATAACCTGAACAGGAGGACCACTTCTTCACATTGCTGAGCTCAAGCTCAGTCTTCCTCTTACACTGACCACATAGTGGTGATATCATCACAGGTCCTTCACCCCCACTTGTCCTCACTGTTGAGCTCAGCCCCCTCCTGCATTGATCACACGGGTGGTGACATCATCACAGGTCCTTCAGTTCTTGCACTGAAGCAGATACGGAGCAGGTCCTGGTCATTCGTTACTGCTACTGTGTCTGGAGCTCTCTTGTTCTCTCTGTAATCAGCCATTATCAGAGCCTAGCACTTTGGTCCCGGCTAGTGCTATGGCTGCTACAGTGGGAGTTATGCCCCTGGATAAAACATTTTGGGATATATTGAGAAAGAAAAAAAGAAAGAAAAAAAAATCACCATTCAGAATGCAGCATTTCAAAGAGTGAAGTTTTGCTGTAGTCATGAATGCCCTGGAGATCCTCAGTTATGAAAGGGTTAATCTATTATTGTACTGTATACTGTACCTTTTCTGAACAATTCTCTATTTTAGGTTAAAATGTCTCTAATAAGATGTGGGAATCCTTGATGAGAAGCAAGCTTTTTTGAAAAGACAAATTATTTCTCCAAATTAGTTCGTTTCTGTGTCCTGTGATCGGTAATTTCTTTATCTTCTATACTCAGGCATAAAATGACTCAAATTTTCAAGACACATTTCATCTAATCATCTGACATATGCATCAGATATTCAGAACCCTCTAAATGTTTCTCACAATATGGAATGAGATTATCTAATGCTGATCATGACCCAAAGTCTGTGACTAAATATGGATGCTCCCAGAAGACATGAAATGTTAATGTCTCCTATGTGTACACTGATGTAGTGAAAGACGTTACCCCTGAGGCTACCAATATCAATACTTGACAAACACACATGCTTTTCTATTACTCTCTATGGTGACATTACCCTTTTTGCATTGGCTATTAGGGAACTTATGATTTTTAAATAGGTCATGCTGTTATAGTTAACCCTTGCACATAGTAAAAGTGGCGTATGTACCGTCTTTGCAGTGTTTTTGGGTAGACTAGCAGCCCGTTATTTCTTCTTATTTCCTTATTTTGTATCTTGATTGGCCTACAATTTGATTTCTCACGCATATTAACGCCAGTCATAAATTTCTGTCCATATGCTTCTATGATTAAAATGTGTCCATATATGACCATGTGACCCGTGATGAATGACTTCCAATAGCTTTTTTTATTGCTATATTATTATTATCATTATTTATTGCTTTAGCTATTGTGATGTCTTACAATGACTGTGATTTTCGTGACTACTCGTAGTGAACACTATAGGTAGTGCTGTAAGTGGTATTGTTTAGGTGCCAGCGGTCAGAGATTGAGAGACTATCCACATTTTTTCACGTTACACTCACAAATTAAAATGTATTTTATAGAGATTTTATGTGATAGACAAACACAAAGTATGTGTGAAGCGAAAAGAAAGATACATGGTTTTCAAAAAAAAATTATAAATAAAAATCTGGAAAGTGTGGCGGGCATTTGTATTCAACTCACTGTACTCTGATACCCCTAAATATAGTCCCGTGTGACTAATTGGGTTCAGAAGTCACCTAATTAGTAAATGGAGTCCACCTGTGTGTTATTTTTTCTCAGTACAACTACAGCTGTTCTGTGAAGACCTCAGAGGTGTGTTACAGAACCTTAATTATCAAACAGCATAAAAAAAAACAAGGAACACATCAGACATGTCAGGGATAAAGTTGTGGAGAAGTATAAAGCACAATTAGGCTATAAAAAAAATATACCAAAAAATATACCAAGCTCTGAACATGTCACTGAGAACTGCTCAATCCATCATCTGAAAATGGAGTGAGTATGGCACAACTGCAAACCTACCATGACATGGCCATCCACCGAAACTGACAGCCCAGGAAAGGAGAGCACTATTTAGAGAAGCAGTCAAGAGGCCCATCGTGACTCTAGAGGAGCTGCAGAGATCCTCAGCTCAGGTGGGAGAATCTGTAAACAGAACAGCTATTAGTCAAGTAATACACAAATCTGAGCCATAAGAAGTCCCGTTTGCAGTTTGCCACAAGCCATGTAGGGGGACACAGAAAATGTGGTGGAAGGTGCTCTGGTCAGATGAGACCAAAGTTGATCTTTTTGGCGTAAATGAAAAATGCTATGTGTGGCGGAAAATTAACACTGCACATCACCCTAAACATCACCCATCCCCAGCGTAAAACGTGGTGGCAGCATCATGCTGTAGGGATGTTTTTATTCAGCAGGGACAGGGAAGCTGGTCAGAGTTGATAGGAAGATGCATGGAGCTAAATACAGGGTAATCCTTGTGGAAAACCTAGTAGAGGCTGCAAAAGATTTGAGACTAGGGCGGAGGTCCACTTTCCAGCAGGACAACGACTCTAAACATACACCCAGAGGTAGAATAGACTGACTTAGATCAAAGCATATCCATGTGTTAGAATGACTCATTCAAAGTCCAGACCTAATTCCCATTGAGAATCTGTGGCAAGACTTTTGCTGTTCACAGACACTCTCCATCCAATCTGACTAAGCTTGAGCTATTTTGTAAAGAAGAATGGGCAAAAATTTCAGCCTTCAGCCTAGATGTGCAAAGCTGGTAGAGACATACCCCAAAAGACCTGCAGCTGTAATTGCAGTGAAAGGTGGTCCTACAAAGTATTGACTCGGGGGGGGGGGGGGGGGGCTCTGGATACAAATGCACACCACACTTTCCAGCTTTTTATTTATTAACGTTTTTTAAAAACATGTATAATTTTCTTTTCACCTCACACATACTTGCTACTTTGTGTTGGACTATCACATAAAATTCCAATAAAATACATCTAATTTTGTATTGTATTAACGTTAAAAAATATGTAAAAGTTCAAAGGATATGAATACTTTTCAAGGTACTGTAACTCATCAACCTACGTCTTCACAAATTTGAATACCATGTGCTTCTGCAATTTAGATGTCTGTGCACCATGAGGCAGAGAAACATCCCATGATAGCTTTCTGTTTCTAAATGGTCACATACGAAACATTATAGAACATACAATTCCAGCATTTATGTTCTTTGTCTAAAGTGAAGCGGTAGTGTTGTTTCTAACACCACTCAGCGAACCTATCACCAGCATTCTACCCACTGTCAAACCAGACACAATGCTTTGTGCAGCGCTCCAAGGCCCAGAGGACCCATCATGTATCTAACGCTGGGTTCAGACCTGAGCGTTCTGAAACGAGCGCTCTGTATGCGCGATTGTACGGGCGTTTACAATCGCGCATACAGAGACTGGCGTTCACACATTGTCGCGCGTTCCCGAATTTCTATGTGCGGGAACGCGCGACAAACGCCCAAAAAAAAGCTCAAGCACTTGTTTGCGCGTCGGGCGTTTTACAGCGCGATCGTACGCGCTGTAAAACGCCCAGGTGAGAACCATTCCCATAGGGAATCATTGGTTCTTGCCTGTTGTGCGTTTTACAGCGCGTAGGAACGCGCTGTAAAACGCTCAGGTGTGAACCCAGCCTTAGTGTCAAGCCAGGAAGATAGGCAGAAGGAAAGTCTATATTCTACCATTCACTCTTCAGGAGTAGCAAGTGAATTCTGGTCAAGTTTATTGTTGGATAAAGACAAAGGAAGGACAAAGCCATTATTCTGGGCTCTAGGCGCCTTTGTATCTAGGTGAAGGGCTTATTAGCTTCTGGCAGCCTCACCATTAGTCTAAGGACAGATAAGATTTCTGTTGCATCACTTGTGAGTAGAAGACTAAGACTTGAACTACCTCAACTGAGACCGAAGCAAGGCAAGGAGCTGAGTATCAGTGAGTACATAACTATCTACCCTAGCCTGGCACAGTACTACCAGCACAGCCTGTTACTGGGATTCATCACATCCAACTTGCATGTATACCAGAGACTGCTTTATTACTGGATGTAAACTGTTATCCAGAACCTGGTTATAGTAAAGTTCCCAGTTGGATTTAAACCTGCCTCCTTCTTCTAACTTCATACCACTACCACTCTCAACATTTTGCACCATCAAGGTGCTGGCGTCACGACACTACCTAAGTCAGGGGCCCAGCCGCACAAACACTCAGAAACCCAATCACCATCAAGGGCACCTCAATCACCATCAGGCCGGTGTCCCCTGTAACCGAGTGTGCCCCGGAGAATCCAGTGCTGTTCTCCCCTTCACTGCACTGCTGGCCAAGGGAGGCGTCTGCTAAACCATGAGTAACCGATTAACTGTTTGTACACTCCGGCCCACCGTGAACCTCACGTGTAATACCTCTGCGGACTGGCACATTGCATTTTGTATAGATAGCCCACCTGAATGTAATGACGCTTTTCACGTATAAATCCATTGCTTTATTTTGGAGAAACAGTACTTTTAATACATATATAAATGGGCAGTTAAGTGCACTAAGGACAGGCCCAAGGCACTCTGTGCACCCTTACTCCTCCTACTTCCTCTGCTAGCCCATCCCTCTTCTTTTTGAATGACAGGGCCAGGTGAGATAACCATGCAGGAACCAGTGAGAGGCTGGCAGAGGAAGTAGAAGGAGCAAGGTGCACAGAGTGGCATGATCCCACCATCGGTGCACTTAAGTGCTCATTAGCATACGGATTAAAAGTATTTTTTCTCCAGAATGAACAAACAGATCACTAAGTAAAAATATTAAAATTAGCAGAACCAGCCCTACAAGGCACTATGCCTGGTTTAACAGTGATTTTTCTGATGACAGATTCCTTTTAAGTAATCTACCACAAGATGTATGTCTTGGCACTAGTAGGTACATTTTTCAAAAATGGTGCAAAAGAATAATGTCATAGTTGCCCATAGCAACCAATTAGATTCTACCTTTCATTTTTCAGAGCTCCTTTGGAAAATGAGAGGTGGAATATGATCGGTTGCTAAGAGCAAGTATGCCAGTTCTACTTTACACCAGTTTTGATAGATATCTCCTTTTATCTTACCAAGGTTAGACCTACAAGATTCCTTCTGAGAGGTATGAGGGCTGGTTGTAGTTTGTAGCTGCATATTACAGATTTCTATCTGCCAAGCAATTGAATCTGTTCACAAACATATTAATCTCAATTAATACCAAATCACCCTCTATTATCAGCCTGTTAGTTACTCATTTCTCTTGGTAAATGGTGTTTCAGTAAACTTCCTATGTACTAATAGAATTATGTACTCAGCAAATGGTAACAGGACATGAAATACCCTGTCAATAGAAACGACAGAAAACAATAGAGTATGTGAGGCATGTTTCTATCCGGACTTTGCCCAGCAGTAAGAACTTGATAATGAATCCTGACACATGTAAACCTTTATTAACTTACTTATGGCTCATGCCCACGAATATAAGGGCTCCGTGCAATGCGCGGGCACAGACCGTAGGGCAGCCGCATGCCGGTCCCGGACCTATTCACTTGAATGGGGTCCGCAATCCACATCCGACAACCCACACCGCAAAAAAGTAGTGGGGTTCCGATCCGTGCCTCCATTCCGCATCTCCGTGATTGCGGACCCAGTCAAGTGAATGGGTCCGTGATCATTAATGCGCAATGCACGTTTTTGGTGCCTGTGTATTGCGAACCCGCTATATGCGGGCCGCAATACGGCCACGGGGTGCACACAGTCGTGTGGATGAGCCCTTAGACGGAGACAGATCCATTTTTGTTGTTATTCACTTGGTCACTATCTTGTCTAATCATCAGATAAACTGAAGAATTGCCTTAATAAATGAGACCAATAATGTAGTAAAAATAAGTTACTTGTGCCATGTGGCTGAGAAGATATGGGTTCACCTTTACCTTTCCACAAATCTATAGGAACAGAGAAAATCCACACAAAAATCCCAGAAAGTCCTCTCTTCATCTTCTCCTTTCCCATGGTCCTATTTTGTATGATGAAATCCCAGTCACCCATGCAGAGGCGGATTGGCCATAGACCCTACCGGGAAATTTCCCAGTGGGTTGATGCCCCGTCGCCACCCAAGTCCTCCTCTCTGCCACTGACTGGTACATAATGAGCTCTCAACATTAATTAATGCTGTGAGAATCAGGTGCTTATGTACCCAGCCAGCAACCACACATGCCCTCCTGAATTCAACTGCTGTGGCCCACATCTCAACTCCCAAGCACCTGCTCCATAGACAATAGGATGAGGAAGGCAGAAGATGGTAGCTATTGATGGCCACCACAGAGGCCATGGTATTGTTGACCCTCCCTACTTGTGCTGCCCAGCCTTCTGTTAATTTGGACCTGCCTACAAAATGGATCCACTTTTAGTTTTTATTTCCAGGACCACTTTTCGTTCCCATTCCGACCCTGCATCAATGTCTCCCCTCCTTACAGTGGTGTAAGAAGCTGTAAGACAACTGATTGCAGCAGGAGACTCCTTGCTTTTTTGTCTGCCGTGGGACAGAAAGATACTTAACCTGTTGGGGACACATGACGTACCGGTACGTCACAATGCCCTGGTACTTAAGGACACATGACGTACGTGTCCGGCGCACAGTGATCAGAATAGAGTGCCTGCTGAAATCATTCAGCAGGCACTCTGGGACAATGCCGATGGGGGTCCTGTGACCCCCCCGGTATCTGCGATCGCAGCAAACCACAGGTCAATTCAGACCTGCGGTTTGCGGCGTCTCCGGGTGGTGCGGGTGGCGACTGCAGTGGTCATCGGGTCCCCGTGCTGCTGTAATGGGGACCCGATAGCATGGAAGGCAGCCATTGGGGCTGCCTTCCGGTGGAGAGCCTGTGAGATCCAGCCCCCTGAATCTCACAGGCAGGAAGCTGTATGAGTAATACACACTGTATTACTCATACAGCCAATGCATTCCAATACAGAAGTATTGGAATGCATTGTAAAGCGGCTCAGACCCCCAAAAGTTGAAGTCCCAAAGTGGGACAAAAAAGAAAGTGAAAAAAATTTGGGAAAAAATAAAGTTTTCTTGGACTCTAACTAAACATGAGGACTCCCTACCTCACTGAAAGCCCCGTTCACACACGGGAAGAACATGCGGCTTTTCCCAGCAAAACAATCCAGCACTTCCAGGCTGTAACAAAGTCCAGTACCTTTTGGGGGATTGTGGCCCAGAAGTCCTCCTGACTCTGGCCTAGCGACCGTCGATGCCGAGACTTTGGGGATTCCACACCTAGCCCCGTGGCCCCTCAGGCAGCTCGCCTGAGCCCACTTGTACAGAGCCTTCCCAGGCCTCTGCTGCACACAGACTCTTCCCCCTCCTAACAGTCTGGACTGGGCTCTTATCCCAGACTGATTATTCCACCTGGTACGGCCTCCGACCTGCTGATTGACAGCGAAGAAATGGAAACTCCTGGCCATATCTCTCCCCTAGCAGCCGTGAGGCCTGTCACTGCCTCACAATAGACATATTAGGTATCGCCGCGTCTGTATTGACCAGCTCTATAAACATATCACATGACCTAACCCCTCAGATGAACACTGTAAAAAAAAAAAAATAATAAAATGTGGTAAATAAACCATTTTTTGTCACCTTACATCGTAAGGGCGTATGCCCACCAAAATAGTATTAATCTAACCATAACCTCATCCCTCAAAAATGTATCCCCTACCTAAGACAATCGCCCAAAAAAAAAAAAAACTATGACTCAGAATATAGAGACACTAAAACATCATTTTTTTTGTTTTAAAAAAGCTGTTATTGTGTAAAACTTAAGTAAAGTAAAAAAAGTATACATATTATGTATCGCCGTGTCCATAATAACCTGCTCTATAAAAATATCACATGACCTAACCCCTCAGGTGAAAAATAAAAAATTAAAACGGTGTAAAAAAAGCTATTCTTTGACACCTTACATCACAAAAAGTGTAATAGCAAGCGATCAAAAAATCATACACACCCCAAAATAGTGCCAATCAAACCGTAATCTCATCCGGCAAAAAATGAGACCCTACCTAAGATAATCACCCAAAAACTGAAAAAAACTATGGCTTTCAGACTATGGAGACACTAAAACATGATTTTTTTGTTTCAAAAATGAAATCATTGTGCAAAACTTACATAAAAAAAAGGTATACATATTAGGTATCACCACGTCCGTAATACCCTGCTCTATAAAAATATCACATGATCTAACCACTCATGTGAATGCCGTAAAAAATTTAATAAAAATGGTGTAAAAAAAGCCATTTTTTTGTCACCTTACATCACAAAAAGTGTAATAGCAAGCGATTAAAAAGTCATACGCACCCCAAAATAGAGCCAAAAAACCCGTCATCTCATCCTGAAAAAAAATGAGCCCCTACACATGACAGTCGCCCAAAAAAGAAATAAAACTGTGGCTTTCAGAATGAGGAGACACTAAAGAATAATAAAAAAAAATAAAAAAATGCTTTGTTATGTAAAACTGAAACAAACAACCAAAAAAGTAGTCATAGTTGGTATTGTCGCGTCCGTGACATCTTGCTCTATAAAAATACCACATGATCTAACCTGTCAGATGAATGTTGTAAATAACAAAAAATAAAAATGGTGCCAAAACAGCTATTTCTTGTTACCTTGCCTCACAAAAAGTGTAATATAGAGCAACCAAAAATAATATGTACCCTAAAATAGTACCAATACAACTGCCACCCTATCCCGTAGTTTCTAAAATGGGGTCACTTTTTTGGAGTTTCTTCTATAGGAGGGCATAAGAGGGGGCATCAAATGGGACATGGTGTCAATTAACCAGTCCAGCAAAATCTGCCTTCCAAAAACCGTATGGCATTTATTTCCTTCTGTGCCATGCCGTGTGCCCGTACAGCAGTTTACGACCACATATAGGGTGTTTCTGTAAACTACAGAATCAGAGCCACAAATATTGAGTTTTGTTTAGTTGTTAACCCTTGCTTTGTAACTGGAAAAAAAAATTGTAAAATGGAAAATCTGCCAAAAAGTGAAATTTTGAAATTGTATCTCTATTTTCCATTAATTCTTGTGGAACACCTAAAGGGTTAACAAAGTTTGTAAAATCAGTTTTGAATACCTTGAGGGGTGTAGTTTGTAAAATGGGGTCATTTTTGGGTGGTTTCTATTATGTAAGCCTCACAAAGTGACTTCAGACCTGAACTGGTCCTGAAAAAGTGGGTTTTAGAAATTTCTAAGCCTTGTAACGTCCCCAAAAAATAAAATGGCATTCACAAAATGATTCAAACATGAAGTAGACATATGGGGAATGTAAATGAATAACAATTTTTGGAGATATTACTATGTAATAGAAGTAGAGAAATTGAAACTTGGAAATTTGCAAATTTTTTTAAATTTGTGGTAAATTTGGTATTTTGATTTGTTTTAACTCCATTTTACCAGTGTCATGAAGTACAATATGTGACGAAAAGACAATCTTAGAATGGTCTGGATAAGTAAAAGCGTTTTAAAGTTATTCACACATAAAGTGACACATGTCAGATTTGCAAAAAATGGCCTGGTCCTTAAGGTGAAAATTAGCCTGGTCCTTAAGGGGTTAAAGGGAATGTGTCATCAGAAAATGACTTATTGTCTAAATATCGTTTTTTATGTTTAACATATTTTTTATGAATTTTTCATGATGTTATTTTTCATTTCCCATATCACTATCTATATTTAAACATAAACCATAAAGTTTTCCTACTGGCTACTAAGCCTAATAGGCGCCACTTCATGGTTTGTACATCTGGGAGCTAGCACAGATGAGTTATAATGTCCACCAGTTTATGGTATAATTTATTGTAACCAGCGGGCTGCACTAAGCTCCTACCCTCCCACTAAGCCCTGCCTGTTTTATCATCACTTTTTATCAAAACTTTCGAGAATCTCTAAAAGTCGCAAATTATGGCGCAAATATGGCTTTTGTGGCTTTTTACATTACTATTGTGGCGTAAAAGCTTTCATAAATGCCCCCCCCCCCCGGCGGGTATGTCATAACATCCCCCCAGACCTCTCTTTAGTTTACAACTACATATGGGGTGTTTAGATATTGTGTTAGATATTGAGTTTAGCTGTTAACCCTTGTAACAGGAAAAAATTGATTAAAATTGAAAATCTGCCAATAAAGTGAAATTCTGAAATTTCATCTACACCTTTTATAAGCCCCAGTGACATCATAACTGAACTGGTCCTTAAAAAAGTGGGTTTTGAAAATTTTCTTAACAATTTTAAGATTTGCATCCAAAATTCTAACGTCCCCAAAAAATAAAATGGCATTTACAAAATTATCTAAATATAAAGTAGACATATGAGAAATGTAAAGTAATAACTATTTTATGAGGTATCACTATCTGTTTTAAAAGCAGAGAAATTGAAATTTGGAAAGTTGCAAATATTTCAAAAGTTGTGTAAATTTGATATTTTTTATAAATAAAAATGAAATATTGACTAAAATTTACCACTATGATGAAGTACAATGTGTCACGAGAAAACAATCTCAAAATGGCTTGGATAAGTAAAAGCGTTCCAAATTTACCACATAAAGTGACACATGTCAAATTTCCAAAAATGGCCTGGTCCTTAAGCTGAAATATAGCAGGGACTCACTGAAAAAAATGGCCTAAACGGGTGGAAATGCTCCAAACCCAGACACTGTAGCGTGTCTATAACTTGGGGAGAAATTCCTCCACATGCGATCCATAGATAACGGCAATCCCCAGCAAAAAATGCGTACAATGGAGGATGCCGGGGCGGACCGCCTGCACTACAAGGACATCTTACACAAAATGATACATTGTGCAGATGAAAAAATATATACATACATAATTCACTGCAAAAAATGCACCAAAATGATATGCAACTGACAATACTAGCTAATTCCTCAAGCCGATGTTAAAAGCTGAGAACTTTGCCAATATATTCCAGTGAAGAACATATTGGAGCCCCTCATGCACCACGTCACAATGACATAGGACAAGTGTAGTAACTGTCTCAGTGTCACAATATATATTATTTGGAATATAACTTCCAGTATTCTAACCAACATCAATGCAGGAGTTTAAAAAAAATGTATAGCCTATTCACAACTGTAGATCCAAGTAAGTATGCTATATTTGGTGACATAATGCCTATATCTGATAAGTTGTGGCTGCATTTGCAGTACTAGGTGTAGACTGGGGTACGTGTTGTGCTGAATGTGAGATTGAGTGATGGTTGCCGCTTATAGTCAAATCATGGTGGTGGAGGAGGGGGTCTTCTGTGACACTGACTTTAAGGAAAGTTCTGCTTTTTTTTTTACAGATTTATTCTAAGCACGGCGCAGGTTTATGTGAAACTAATACAGAATAGTGGAAGTGTTAAACTTGTCTCTGTATGAAATTACATTTATTGATTTGACCTTTTTATAGTTATGCACTGCTCAAAGACCTTTTTTACAAGCTATGACATTTTACTTAAATTCTGCACTTATTCTGTATACCACCGGGTAACAGTTTTGGAAAAAGTAAAATATGGAAACGTTATCTAATTTATAATTCATAGTATATTATCTAAATCAAAATGTCAATTATCCAACCCCTATAATGACCCCCCTATTAATATAGTGTGGGCTCAGCTTGCATGTGGAACCTGCAGACCCTGAATTTAATGGCCAGTATGGACCAGAGGAGGTAGTATTTAGTGTAGGTTCCTGTTCTAAAGAGATCACCTTATCGTTGGCAGACAGGCACAATTTTGTTTCAAAATGTGTTTGCCAAGAATCTCTCATTTATAACACAGCATTAGCATTTTACATTTTCTATAGTGAGTATGGTACAATTGTATGTACTTTATAATTTGTGTTTGCAGAGTGCTGTTGCATTGTGTTTGTTTTTGCTTTTTTTTTACCACTAAAATAGGTTTCAGGTGGGCAGAGCTGCTACATTTGGGGCGCCATCACTCCGCTAGTAATGTTCTTCCCCTCTTGTTTGATTGACAGTGCCTGAGATTTCAGACCTGATAGTGGTGACACAAAGGATGCTAGATGCATTGAATGAAGTAGTAGGACCCATGGTGCACCCAAACCCTTATTTGCATGAAAATGGGGGAAAAAAAGCTTTGCTGTTGACTAGAAGACTGGATTTTCACAAGAAAAGGTATAGTATACTGTAGTTATGTTTCAGGGTCTCCACCCTACATGATTTTGGAGGTGACAGGCTAAAGCAATGTCCTCTAGGAAAAAAGTATGCAAACTAGGTTACCACCAGAAGGAACACACTTACTCTCTAGCGTTACCTATAGGTAGCTACCTTGTAATTCATTGTCAAATCTATACATGATGTTTAATGCATGGATTAGGTTATCTGCTGAAACCTTCTGTAGAATGCACAGTTTCAGGTTTGTTGCTCCTCTCTAGTGACGTTCACGTGGGGTACCATGTGTAATACTCTCCAAAAGCCACTGGAAATTAGTATTTGTATGGCTTTTGTAAACTTCAGTCTACCACTACACCACATGGCTACAGTCTTCTAAAAGTCTGAACAAAGCCTGATAGAAAGCGCTCTAAGCAATCTCAAATCTATTTTTTGCTGCATCTGATGTACTAAATATTTAAAAACTGAGCTTTCCATCACATGCCTTCATTCAGCCCCTGGTATGTTGACATCTCTCCAAGAATCATGGCTCTGCTCGAATACGCGTGCCAACTGTAGAAGGGAAGAATGCCAGCAATTGTATTTCTCAGCTGGCAGCTTGCAAGGAAATAAAGTCAGTGTTAATTTGGGCTGGAAATTATAATCTAGAAGAGGAATGGCTTCTGACAGAGATCCAGCTCAGTTTATTACACTGAAAATACTTATTGCAATTAGTTAAACACGGAAACTTCTAGTTTAGAAACTCTGCAGCTTTCTGTTGGCGGAAACATCGCTTATACACACTAAATCACAATTCTGCTAGACTTCCATACAACTGTCACATCGAAACTGTATTTTTATTTCCCTGGAGCTGGTGGAAGGCAGAACAATTACTAAGCAGGCGCTTTCAGGGATGTATATTAGAAGTTATATAGTGATGGAGGAAATAAGAGACAGTTTAGGCTTTTGTGTAGCAGAAAGACAAGTTGAGTTACAGTAGATACATATGTCACACGCAAATTGAAAGTTAATTCATATTTATTCACCTACAAAGGAAATAAGTTACAAAACGAACAATTACTTTCTACCAGACTGGTTTCTTTATGCACTGTGCGTCATTATGCAGGTATCAGAATATCCATGAGAGTGGAATCAAAATTACAACACACCACTGAAGAAGGCCATACTTACAGATACAGGGGTAGGTTAAAATACTACTTCCCAAGAAACTAACTGCACTGCTAAAACTAATAGATCACACAGGGGGAGATTTATCAAGACCGGTGCTTTCCACACTGGAGGATGCACCTAATTTATGTGGAGGCACGGGCCTAGTATCCTCTGGCAGTCTGTGTGCCTAAACAGAAATCTAAGAAAGTTCTAAGCTGTAGATTTCTTGCTTAATTTGACCAGAAAGCTGTTGTAAATGACGATAACTTCGCCTCGGCTGTTTGCCATGCCCCGTTTAGGAAAACTCACCAACAAACAGCTTTCAACTTTTTAAAGCAAATTTTCTGACGCAAGCGAGATGATAAATCTCCCCCACAGTGCTTTAGAACTTTTGCACACAGCAGCATTATCACTCCATTTTGTACACAGTTGCAATATAACTTCCATAGAGTTGCATGAGCCTCCTACTGTACCTCTGTATGCCTCCAATTTGTTGGATTCTATATGGTCCATCAGAAAAAATACCTTAGCATACTCCATTAGAATGCGGGAGGAACAATTGGTACCACTGTCGTCCCTCCCTTATTCTGTTCTACTCATTTTCGGCTGCCGATAATCAAGCATCTTTCATCCTGATGAAAGAATGCCCATTGACCGATGAACACGCAATCAGCTGCTCGATTATATTAGCCAATTATCGTGTTCCTATGAATACTTGTTTGTGATAATTTGACGATAATCATGTCAAGTCTAAAAGGCCCTTACAGTGACCAAATAACAGTTCCATACAGTTCCAATTTATAATATTAAGAGGCAGTGGTCTCAAATGCGTTCAGGGTCCAATGAACCAGCTACTTCAGCAGAGGCAGATGGAAAGTTCGCATACCCCTAAGGTTGACCATGCATATGACAAAAATTGTTTAGGAACATGGATTGAATTGTAAATGTTGGAAACACATTGGTATATAACACCATGCTTTAGCAATTTCAAACATTTGTATACAACATCATGCTTTACCAATTTCAGTTTACTATCCTTGCTTTAAAATAAAGTGGAGATTACATATGATCTATTGATTAAAATGTAACATTTGACCCTCTGGTTGAAGAACAAAAATCACACTATATGGGGAACAAACATAGCACTTACATGGTGACCTCCTCTTCATCTTTTCAGCTGCAGTTGTGCCGATGCACAGGCTTCTCTTCTGTCATCTAAGATGGCCGCATTGATATATGCTAGTCCAAGACACTTCCTGTTGACCCCAGATTGACTAGCATTGCGCAAGTTGGCCAATCCGCATTCAGGGCTGGACTAGCAGAAAGCATCTTGGACTAAAGTTGCACAGTATGCATCAGGTAGTCTGAGAAGCTGTGTGGCCATCTTGGATGGCAGCAGAGGAACTTGGGAATCGGTGGATCTGCAGCTGAAAAGATGAAAGAGTCACCATGTAAGAGTTCTGTTTGTTTCCCAGACAAAGGGAATTTTTTGCTTGAGCTAGATGGTCACTTTAAGCTTGTAGGCCCCAATGCCAAATCTACATCCATTATTGCTACTGTTTCCCGCTGCTGTTGATGGATATCTGCTGACAATTTTCTATCCATTAGCCAGTAATGTGTAGAGCAGGGGTAGGCAACCTCCGGCACTCCAGCTGTTGTGAAACTACAACTCCCAGCATGCATACTTACTCTGCTCTTCTAAGAACTCACATAGAAATGAATTGAGCATGCTGGGAATTGTAGTTTCACAACAGCTGGAGTGCTGAAGGTTGCTGATCCCTGGGGTAGAGAATAGGGCTAACACATAAAATTGGGAAAAATGTATTTACTATTGAAACCATCTTGCTGAATTCTCTGGTAAAAGGTGGAGAATGCAATATATTGTTTTTGGACAGAAATGTAAATCTGTCATTCTGTGCAATCAGCTCTCAGTAGTCCGTCGAGGGTGGTAATGATTGCTTTTAAGAATGGAATTAACTGCCATAGGGATGCAATAGATGCTAATGAAAACTTCCCTGCCTATTGCCTTTAAATTGAAAGTTGAAGTTATTGCGCTCAAATGTAAAATCCAAATGACTCCCATTAGCAACACAAAATCTCTAACTGAGGAAACGTCCCCTTGTCAAACAATAAGCAAATCATGAGTATGTCCGAAATATTTCTCAATGTGTAGTTAAAATGGATGGTGAGCAGAATAAAGATTTGCTCCCAAACGCAAGCAAAGAGATTTTAAAAAATAGGGGAAACTTATCTTGTAAGGAAGTGTCCCATGTCACAGTTTGACTTTCTGTAGCGTTACTGCTTGATTATTAATTATTGGGTGACAGCTGAAATCCAAAGAATGCATACAACCTAATGCATTCCTTTGGGCTGTGGGTCAAAATCAGTCACTAATGCTGCAAAAAGAAATGGTGACACCCTTACACATAAGCTTGAAGTGAGTGAGGTATGAATGAAACAATGACTATGCGTCATTTAAATTTCCAATTACAATAGCCACATGAAAACTCCAATAGTCAATGGCATCAATCAAAAATCTGCATGTGTTTATTATTATTATTTTTTTAAATGCATTCTTTTAACCAAAGGTTGTAAATGTAAATCCAACCATTCACATAAATACCTATCTAAAGAACCTTTGAATCTGTCTGGGAAGGTTGCATTAATAAAGTCAAGGACTGTAAAAAATGTAGCGCTCTGCAAATAATTGTGTGTAATCCAGTGTATTGCTGTCATCAGGTCAGTGATACAGATCCATACTGTGGCAAGGGTGGCAGTATTTTGTGCCTCTCTGTGGTATTTGGCTCTGGTAGGGGGGTATTTTGTTCTGCACAATGGTATTGTAGGCCCCACTCACTTTTGTTGTCCCTGCCTACTTGTGTTGTCCTATCTTCAGTCAATTTTGACCCTGCTACAATATGGGTCTGCATTTGGTTTTTGTCCAGGGCCACTTTAAGTTCCCAATCCTCCACTAAATACAAATAATCAAAAGAACTTAGTCCTGGGAAGGGTATATCTCATGGGTCCTGATACCAAAGTTTAGATTGGACCCCAGCCTCACTAAAAACTGCTCCTCACCTTGGTTTTGCAGTGAGGAGAAACTGTGTGTGTGTGTGTGTGTGTGTGTGTGTGTGTGTGTGTGTAAGGGTGTATGGGTGTGCGCTAGGAATTCTAGTAATTGGTGTGGGTCCCAGTGAGAAAAACCCCTCTAGTGATCAGATATTTATCGCTTATCATGTGGATAGGAGCTAAATGTTCTTTTTGGGAAAAGCCCTTCAGTTCTGGTGCCATGCAACAATTATATTACTAGCATCAGTCATGGCTAGTGTTGAGCGAACTTCTGTTTTAAGTTCGGCATCTAAAGTTCGTCTTCTGGTTAGTGGAGAATCCCGATATGGATTCTGAATTCCGTTGTGGTCCGTGGTAGCAGAATCAATAAATCGGCCATTATTGATTCCGCTACCACGGACCACAACGGAATTCGGAATCCATATCGGGATTCTCCGCTAACCGGAAGACGAACTTTAGACGACGAACTTAAAACAGACGTTCGCTCAACACTAGTCATGGCAGGTTTTTAATACCCAGTTGGTGCATTGTCAGGAATGTAACATGACTATGTAATGGATACTGTTAAGCTTTAGCATGCCTAATTAACTATAATATATTTCTATAATATCTTTTTGTACTTTCGAAAGATAGTTCAGAAGACAACCATCAAGGAGTAAAAGGTGCAGCCAGTTCCTCCTCCTGAACGTTGCCCCTACTCCTCCATCACTACATAATAAGTTAATATTGAAGCCAGCTACACATCGCAATCTCCAACCCCCCTTCAAAGCCTGGTCACAGCCCTCACATTAGACTGCATCGCTTGGTCTCTGTAACCCACTAATACAGCTACAGACCATTTCTGGCCTACTGCAGACAGGATTGGCTATAGAACTGCTGGCTAGTGGGGTCAGTTGCTCAAAGACAGTAATAGATGGATAATATGAAACTCATACATGTTCTAGATGGTGAACACTGCCATTTTTTTTAACGGACAGTACATGAGTGGCCTTTCCAGCAGACCCATTTATTTGAAGTCTAGAGTCTTACTGAAAAATTGGGCAAGACAGAACATGCAGTGATTTCTTTTTTTGCACAGACCAGTTCACCGCATCCAGAAGGAAACATCACACATCTGAAAGGGGCCTTACAGCTAGACATCGTGTAGTGAGAAGTAACGGAGGGGGGATACATGATTTCCTAAGGCATATATCCAATTATTAATATTTTTCTAACAATTATATAATTACAGTATGAGACATAATTGGACTGAAAGTAAGAAGGGTAAAGGTAATGTATCACCTAATTGGTTTACTGCAATTTAAAACCAGACAGTGATATACATTATATGCTTTTATTTTCTGATTGCAGATTTTTTTATTTGGGCAACCATCTTAGCTGAGCTGCTGCTCTGCTAATAACATTTAAGGCTGTGCTCTACAGCAGCCACATAGACCATTGAAAACTCTTGTCTGGAGATGACTAATTGACTTAGGGGAGTGTGCTAGGCATGCTTTGTGACAGGTCAAGAGTAGACTAGGGCTTCATTGCAACTTTTTGTAATACTATGATTTTAACTACTAGAGTCACAGAAGAAGTCTCCTGGTTCTTCTCTTTTTCTCACCCTACTACATGCTTTACTGACCCTATTCCCTCACACATCCTCCAGTCTCCTTCACCAGCTGTCACCACCCACCAAAATTTCAACCTCTCACTGTCTTCTGGTAAGTTCCCCTCCTGTTTCAAACACTGTTAATAAAAAATAATCTTCTCTTGGCCTGCCCTGTGCAAATAACTACAGACATGTCTCTACTCTCCCCTTCATCTTTAAACTCCAGGAATGCTTGGTCTATTCTCACCTCATTCACTACCTCCCTGTGAACTCTCTCCTTGATCCCTTTCCTCCCTCTACGCTGTACAGAAGCTGACCTGACCAAATTGAGAAATTACCTGCCTGACAGCTAAATGCAACAGTGACCATAGGCGGACTGGCCAATTTTCCCAATAGGCCAATGCCGAGGGGGTCGCCTGAGCTCTCCTCACAGCCAACAATAGGGTACATAATTATCTGATTTTCATAGCATTAATCAATACTGGTAGCAACAGGTACTTATGCACCTGGCCAATGACCGCAAATGCCCTTCTGAACTCAACTGTATCACCATCTTCAGATTGGTGCTACAGGTGAATACTGTGGCGAGGGTGGCAGTATTTTGCTGTACTGTTGTATTTGATTCTGTTGGTGTGGTATTGTGTGCTGCACTGTGATATTTGGTTCTGCTGGGGTAGTATTTTGTGCTTCTTTATTGTATTGTGGGCCCGCCTACTTATGTTGTCCTTGTCTACTTGTGTTGGCCCTGCCTACTTGTGTTCCCCCTGTCTTCTGTCAATTTGGACCTGCCTACAACATGGGGTCACTTTAAGTTCCCAGTCAGCCCCTGACAATGCCCACTCTTTGCTCATTTTTCTGGATGTTAGCATTTGACACTGCAGACCACTTCCTCCTCCTCACCATGCTCCAATCTATTGACCTTAAGGACACAGCTCTCTTGTGGTTTTCTTCTTATCTTTCCGGCTGCTTTTTTAGTGTATCATTCACTGGCTCTACTTACTCTCCTTATCCTCTTGCTGTTGGGGATCCTCGGGGTTCAGTCCTAGGTCCTCTGTGCCGTACTTCAGAACACCAGTGTCTGTCTGTCTGCTGTCTCTAACATCCTGTCCTCTCTCTATCTGAAACTAAATCTTTAAAAAACTGAACTACTTGTTTTTTTACCATCTACTAACCTACCTAAATCTGATATCTCCCTCTCAGTGTGTGGCAGTACCATAACACCTAGGCAGCACACCCACTGTGTCTATGTAATGTTTGACACTGATCTTTCCTTTATCGCCTATATACACTTGTTTGCACCTCAAAACATCTCTAGAATGCACCCCTTTCTTACTGTGGAAACAACAAAAACTGCCCTGATCCATTCCTGTCTCAATTACTGTAACTCATTATTACTTGGCCTCCCCCTCACCAGACTTTCCCCTCTTCAATCTATCCTGAACACAGTAGGCAGGCTCATCTATCTGTCTAACTGCTACTCCAATGCCTCAGCCTTGTGCCAGTCATTGCACTGATTGCCCATACAGCAGGCATGCCCAAACTGCGGCCCTCCAGCTGTTCCAAAACTACAACTCCCAGCATGCCTGGATAGCTTACAGCTATTAGAGCATGCTGGGAGTTGTAGTTTTGCAACAGCTGGAGGGCCGCAGTTTGGACATGCCTGCCATACAGTGTAGGATTCAGTTTAAACTGTTCATTCTCATCCACAAAGCTCTCCACAATGCTGCACCCCCCTACATATCTGCCCTCATCTCTGTCTACCACCTTACCTGCTTTACTCTCTAAAGTTGTCTTACGACTAACATCCACCATAACCCAGTGCTCGGCTATTTTTGATGCTCCCATAGGAATGAATGGAGGGTGGCTGCGCATGCGTAGTGCACCCTCCTTCCCTTTGCAGGCTCTGTTCTAAAGATAGATGCGGGTCCTATCCCAGCGATATGCCCCCAATGTCTGAGGTGAGACAACCACATTAAGGTTGCAGTCCAAAGGAATCCATTCGGTTATAGGCAGTCTTGCACACTGTAGTCATTCCATCAATCAGTAGTACTACCAAAAGTCACATTGCAGCCTAGACCTTATAAAAGAGATGTTACCTTTCATTTTAATCTTGCCTATGATAATGAGACGACTGCTGTGAAGTAATCTTTGCAGAACAGAAAGTGTTTTACTCTGAACAGAATCAGCATGACAGAAAACAACTCACAGGGACTATAATGTCTGTCTCTGTAAGTAGTTCATTATAATTATACATTTGGCCAATTATTTTATTCTCATTGGTCCTTTTAAAACAGCATTCCTCCGATATTACTATAGACTTATTGGGTTTACTTCTTGTGACAAAAGTTGAGAAATGTATCTTGCCATCGTTTTAATCAGACAAGTGAGCTATTGAAAGAATATGTTAATCCCATGGACAATGTAATACATAGCAGGAGTTAGAATAACAGATCGATAGCTCGGTGGGGGCTCTGTGCAACATGTTTATGTTGAGAAAATGACTGAATACTTGTAGCTCCTTTACAGTAGGTTATCTGTATATTATCCATTAAAGCAGAACCTACTTAGGGTTTAGAAGAAAACAGTAAATACACATATATAAGATTCATGATAAAAAATATAATCAGTTTACAAAATATAGTGAAACCTCTCAACTAGAGATGAGTTAATTGATTCTATAAGGAGATTTTAACTTCATTGAATCCAAAACTTTTATCCTGTAAAAATCGCTCAAAACAGCAGTCACCATTCTACAGATCAGACAACAGAAAAGAAGGCATCTGCCACCCAAAAAAAAGATCATTTTTAGACCTTTTTTTAAATCAAACAGTGCAGTGTGTTATTAAACAGGCTGACTGTTACCACTGGCTACCATCCACTTACCCTTAGCCATATATGTCACTGTCACTGATATTACTAATGTTGCCTTGGTGTTAAAGAGCTTAAAAGGGGTTGGAAACAGTCCTTGGAAATTCACTCATTTTTACTCTCAACAAAACCATCTTATTGGGAAGAACACCCCTGATCTAGATTTTTCCTGTCCTATGGATATTGGATGTATCGTATACCCTTTGTATAGTCATCAGAAAGTATACCCTCTTTGAATTCTAGGATTTTATATATCAGGACTAGAGATGAGTGAATTTCATATTTTGAAATTCGTTCACACTTCGTTTACTGGTAAAAGGTAAATTGCGTTTTTGATTCCGTTACCACGGACCATAACGCAATTCTGTGACGGAATGCATAACAGAATGCCTTTAGAGGCATTCTGTTATTTATTCAGTCATAATAGAAGTCTATGGGCTTCCTTCTGCATTCCGCTTTGCATTCCGTCATAGAATTGCGTTATGGTCCGTGGTAACAGAATCCATAACTCAATTCACCTTTTACCAGTAAAAGAATCGCAAACGAATTTCATAACCGTAAATTCACTCATCTCTAATCAGGACATAATAAAAGATCTGGTCTTTAGAAGGTCTTAAAAGGTAAATACAACCTCATATGAACAACATATGACAAATTAGACTGTGTAATTATTTATTTATCAAAACCTAGGCCAATATACAGAGGCTATGTGCCAAAAATTAAAGGGGTTGTTCAGGCTTTTAATATTGATCCTCAGGTCGAGAAATAAAGTAAGAAGTTTAACTTTGCATAGGGGATATAGGCAAATGTCCGCAAATGTCCAAGTACTCCCTGCTCTAGGGCACTACACACACACATTGTAATTCTGCCTCCTTCTACATACATTTTGACTATTATTTTTACTATTATTAGTAATATTGATATATCTTACAATAAACTTAAAGGGGGTGTCTGATATTGTTTTGTAAACGGCAGGGACGGTATTCATAATAAGAAAAAGTTATATTCAAGGTCCTTCCATTCCAACCGCACCATTCCGATCCTCCCGGCTGGGTTTTGTTTTATGATTACAGTGGTGATGTGCCCAATATACAGCATGACCACTGCAGCCAATCACTTGCCTCAACATTCTTTTGTAGTATACTGCCGAGGCTATGATTGGTTGCAGTGGTTACATGTGATATATGGGCACCTTATTGCTGCACCAAAAACATGATGTCATAGCTAGAGGGGTGGAGGATCAGAGTATCACGATCGGCGTGACTATCACATACGTGACACAGAGGGAGGGAAAGAGGAAGGCCCTGCCCAAGTGAGAGGGAAGGTGGTGACCCCTGACTCACCTTGCGGCTGGCACCTGGCTGCCCTGACGTCCCTAGACGGGTTCCTCACCCGTACGCCGATCACGTGCCTAAAACCCTGGCTTTCCCTAAGATGAGCCCTAGATAGTGAACAGGGCGGTGGGAACACTAGTCCGCACCACTAGCTCTAAAGGAAAACACCAAGGGGAGGACAGACAATACAGACTCAACATATAATCCCAGGTGGGCGACAACAGGAGACAACAAAAAGCCCAACAGGGATCCGGAGGGTAGCACTCTGGAACAACAACCAGGATTCACAGCTCCAGTGGGTCAGTATAGAAGTCCAGGCAGGAAGCTCTATAACTGGCAACTAGAGAAGTGTGAGAGGAGAATATAAGGAGGTTGGGAGTGGCAGACAAGAAACAGCTGAGGAGGAGAAGCTACGGATCCCTGAGTGAGACAAAAAGGATTGCAAGGCAAACACAGAAAACAATCACTAAGAAACAACGTGATCTTTAGACATAGAGCGCGCAGCCACCCGCTGCGACTTTCTGACCCCGGGTATAACGGAGTCAGACGTGGCTCTTGACACCCTCGTGACAGTACCCCCCCTTTCACGAGGGGCCTCCGGACACTCAGGACCAGGTCTCTCAGGATAAGAGGCATGGAAAGCCTGAATTAACCTGTTGGCGTTTACCTCTGACGCTGGAACCCACATTCTTTCCTCGGGACCGTAACCCCTCCAATGCACCAGATACTGAAGAGAGCGGCGGACCCGACGAGAATCAACAATTCTGGATATTTGAAACTCCAGATTACCATCCACAATAACAGGAGGAGGTGGCAGCGGTGATGGTTCTAGAGGTGGAACATACTTCTTGAGTAACGACTTATGGAAGACGTTATGGATCTTAAAAGTCTGAGGTAGCTCCAGGCGAAAAGCCACAGGGTTAATGACGGCTACTATTTTATAAGGACCAATGAACCTAGAGTCCAGTTTCCAAGAGGGAACCTTCAGCTTAATATTCCTAGTAGACAACCACACAGTCATTCACTCCTAGGCCCGGACCTGGCGACCGTTTCTTATCGGCCATGCATTTATATTTACCACTCATATTTTTCAAGTTAGCTTGCACCTTCTGCCATACCGATGAAAGAGATGAAGAAAACCGTTCCTCTTCGGGAACCCCAGAAGACCCCCCCTCTTTGAAAGTACAAAATTGGGAATGAAAACCGTATGCACCAAGAAATGGTGACTTGCCAGTGGATTCCTGACAGCGATTATTTATGGCAAACTCGGCTAACGGTAAATATGATGACCACACCTCTTGGTTTTCAGACACAAAACACCTTAAATATGTTTCTAGGTTTTGGTTGGTACGCTCAGTCTGTCCATTCGACTGAGGATGGAAAGCTGAGGAAAAGGACAAGTGTACCCCCAAACGGGAACAAAAAGCTTTCCAAAACTTAGAAATAAACTGGGTTCCCCGATCCGAAACCACATCGGAAGGGACCCCGTGAAGCTTCACGATTTCACTGATAAACACCTGAGCAAGAGTCTTAGCATTAGGAAGTGCGGGTAGCGCAATAAAGTGTACCATTTTGCTAAACCTGTCTACTACTACCAAGATAACTGTTTTACCCGCAGACAACGGTAAGTCAGTGATGAAATCCATTGACAGATGTGTCCATGGCCTATTGGGGATGAAAAGTGGCAATAAAGACCCTGCTGGACGTGTATGAGAGACTTTCGCGCGTGCACAAGTAGAACAAGTAGACACGAAATCCATTACATCCTGACGCAACCTTGGCCACCAAAAACGACGAGACAATAGCTCCAAGGTTGCTTTACTACCCGGGTGCCCAGCAAGTGCCGAATTATGATGTTCCTTTAATAATTCAAGACGCAGGTTTAACGGTACAAACAATTTCTCTGAGGGGCAAGAGGCCGGGGCGTCCCCCTGGGCCTCTAACACCTTTCCCTCTAGAACAGAGTGTACAGCAGAGACAACCACTCCTCTTTGTAAAATAGGTACCGGATCACTAACATTACCCCCTCCAGGGAAACTACGAGATAATGCGTCTGCCTTGGTATTTTTTGCCCAAGGACGATAGGTGATTACAAAGTTAAATCTGGTAAAGAATAGCGACCACCTAGCTTGTCTAGGGGTGAGACGCTTAGCCGATTCTAGGTACAGAAGGTTTTTGTGATCCGTAATCACCGTGACGGGGTGGATTGCTCCCTCTAAGAAGTGACGCCACTCTTCAAACGCCAGTTTAATCGCCAACAGTTCCCTATTTCCAATATCATAGTTCTTTTCTGCAGTAGATAACTTTTTGGAAAAGAAAGCGCAAGGACGCCATTTGCCAGGAGACGGACCCTGAGACAATACAGCCCCCACTCCCACCTCTGACGCATCTACTTCAACAATAAAAGGCTGGGAGACATCAGGTTGAATTAGAACAGGTGCCGAGGTAAATCTCTCTTTTAGAGAGGAAAATGCAATTTTAGCGGCGTCAGACCATTTAGAAAAATCAGTCCCCTTCCTAGTCATGTCAGTAAGGGGTTTAACGATCACTGAATAATTTTTAATGAACTTTCTATAGAAATTTGCGAAACCCAAAAACCGTTGTAGAGCTTTAAGGTTCTCAGGAAGATCCCAATCTAAAATTGCCTGGACCTTCCTAGGATCCATACGGAAACCTGAAGCAGATAATAGATATCCCAGGAACTGTATTTCCTGAACGGCGAAGACACATTTTTCAATTTTCGCATATAATTTATTCGTCCGTAGGACCTGCAGTACTTGCCTGACATGTACTTCATGTGTTTTCAGATCAGCCGAATAAATTAAGATATCATCTAGGTATATGACTACAAACCTGCCGATGAGATGACTAAAAATATCATTAACGAAATGTTGGAAGACAGCAGGGGCATTGGTCAGACCGAAAGGCATGACTAAATTTTCATAATGCCCCTCGGGGTGTTAAAAGCTGTCTTCCACTCATCCCCTTCCTTGATACGAATCAGATTGTAGGCCCCCCTAAGATCAAGTTTGGAGAACCACAACTAGCACCCGCAATCTGATTAAAAAGGTCAGGAATGAGAGGAAGAGGGTATGGGTCTCGGATGGTTATCCGGTTTATCTCACGGAAATCTAGGCAAGGACGCAGGCCCCCATCTTTCTTTTTAACAAAGAAAAACCCTGCAGCCACGGGTGAAGAAGAGGGTCTGATGTTTCCCTTAGCCAGACTCTCGGAGATATAATCTTTCATGGCTTGTCTCTCGGGACCCGAAAGATTATACAACCTGGACTTGGGTAATTTTGCACCGGGAATCAGGTTAACCGGGCAATCATAAGGACGATGAGGTGGTAGCTTCTGACAACCCTTTTCAGAAAAAACGTCCTCAAAGTCCGAAATAAATGTAGGTAGGGAAGCTATGGAGGCGATTAAGCAATTGTTATTTAAGCAATTCTCTCTGCAATGCTCACTCCACTCCAATATCTCCCTGGCCTGCCAATCCACCACTGGATTGTGCGCTACCAACCAGGGAAGACCCAATACCACAGGAGAGGGAAGGCCCTCCAGAACGTAACATGAAAGACACTCATTATGGTGGTCCCCTACCCGAAGGTGTAAGTTATGGACAATGTGAGTGAGGTTTCTCTGAGACAGAGGAGCAGAATCAATAGCGAATATGGGAATAGGTCTCTGCAGCGTACAGAGAAACAAACCCATAGTGCGGGCAAAATGGGCATCTATCAAATTTACCCCTGCTCCACTGTCTAGAAAAAAAGAAATAGACTCCGTCTTAACACCAAAAACAATAACCGCTGGCAACACAAATTGAGATGTTCGTATGGAGGAAACGTATACCCCCCGGCTGACATCCTCCGCACAGCCTGGGGTTAGTAATTTTCCGACGGTCTTTTGTTTTTGAGAAAGGAGGGACAGACATTAATGAAATGACCCCTCCCCCACAGAAAAAACAAGCCCCCCACCTACGGCGAACCTCAGGAGGACGGACCTGACGAGAAGTTCCTCCTAGCTGCATAGGCTCATCTAAGTCAGTACAGACTAACTGTTGCTTGGGAGAGGTTACCAATTGCTCAGGAATTTTCGATCTCTCCCTAAGACGTCTATCTATTCTGATAGAGAGGGACATAACAGCATCAAGGGAAAGGGGGGTCTCATACAGCGCCAGCGCATCCTTAACCCTTTCAGATAACCCAGAGCAGAACTGACTCCTGAGAGCCGGGTCGTTCCACTGAGTATCCGTAGCCCACCTACGGAACTCTGAGCAATATTCCTCTGCTGGCCGATCTCCCTGTAGGAGTCTCCGTAACTTAGACTCAGCCAGGGCGACTCGGTCAGGGTCATCATATATGAGACCCAAAGCCCCAAAAAATCCCTCCACTGACCGGAGAGCCTGGGAACCAGGGGGTAACGAGAACGCCCAGGATTGCGGGTCCCCCTGAAGCAGGGAAATAACAATCCCCACCCGCTGTTCTTCATTACCTGAGGAGTAAGGGCGCAGCTTAAAATATAATTTGCAGGCCTCACGGAACGTCACAAATTTGTCCCTTCCCCCAGAAAATCTGTCAGGAAGAACAACCTTGGGTTCTGTAACAACCTGGTTACCCATAGCAACCGCTGGGCTTGCGGTCTGCTGCATTTGCTGCTGTTGTTGGAGGACAGACGCCTTCAATCCTGCCACCTCCAAAGACAGGCCTTGAAGCTGTTTTGCCAAAGCAGCAATAGGATCCATATTGGATTCTAAGTAGAGAGAAATTTTTATATTTTTTTCTCTCCCAAAAAATAAGGGCCAGTTATAATATCACGATCGGCGTGACTATCACATACGTGACACAGAGGGAGGGAAAGAGGAAGGCCCTGCCCAAGTGAGAGGGAAGGTGGTGACCCCTGACTCACCTTGCGGCTGGCACCTGGCTGCCCTGACGTCCCTAGACGGGTTCCTCACCCGTACGCCGATCACGTGCCTAAAACCCTGGCTTTCCCTAAGATGAGCCCTAGATAGTGAACAGGGCGGTGGGAACACTAGTCCGCACCACTAGCTCTAAAGGAAAACACCAAGGGGAGGACAGACAATACAGACTCAACATATAATCCCAAGTGGGCGACAACAGGAGACAACAAAAAGCCCAACAGGGATCCGGAGGGTAGCACTCTGGAACAACAACCAGGATTCACAGCTCCAGTGGGTCAGTATAGAAGTCCAGGCAGGAAGCTCTATAACTGGCAACTAGAGAAGTGTGAGAGGAGAATATAAGGAGGTTGGGAGTGGCAGACAAGAAACAGCTGAGGAGGAGAAGCTACGGATCCGTGAGTGAGACAAAAAGGATTGCAAGGCAAACACAGAAAACAATCACTAAGAAACAACGTGATCTTTAGACATAGAGCGCGCAGCCACCCGCTGTGACTTCCTGACCCCGGGTGTAACGGAGTCAGACGTGGCTCTTGACACCCTCGTGACACAGAGTGGCGGTGCTGGAGTGGAGGGGCTTTGGAAAAGAGAATATTTTTTTTTCTTTTATTATTTTAACCCCTTTCCTTGCATTTTACAAATTATTTTTAAAACATAGACAACCTCTTTAATACATTTAGTAATATTACTTAGAACAACCACCTTTCTTATACCTTATGTGCATTAGGTTTCAGAGCAATGTCTGTCACTATCAGTAAACATCTTTTAAGCTCCATACCAGAGGCAGAGGAGGAGTTAATTGCAGAATTAACGTACATTAATGTATATTATCTGTTCCATCTACATTCTTGACTCAGAGGAAAAGTAATCAAACCATCTAATTACCTTTTGCCGTAGGCAGAATGGGTGAGCACAGCTGATACGGTCTCATACAGTAGATTCATTAAAAGCTCAAAATAGGTTTCCACCAAGTGCCATGGGAGAGAGAGTAAGATGGATATTTTTAGGATGAATAATTCTGAATTTCATCCTAATCAAATGACCCAGTGCCAGCTACACATTAATTAGAAATGCAGCATTTTCCACTTCTACACTTTATAGTGGGTGTATAACTGTCCAGCTCTGTGTGCATATTGTAGTAAAGTAGGCTTAGTGGTGCTGCCTCATACCTTGGATGTGCCGTCCTCTTCATTGACTGCTTGATGTGATGCACAACACAACAAAGTGCCGATATGGTATCATGTATTCATTCAAGGTTTTATATGATAACTAGTATTATGCCAGAATCTGAGTTGGAGGCTCATATTGGAACCTTCAACACAAATGTGAACATGGGGGTCATTTACTAAACAGAAATACGCCTTAATTAGGCATATTTCTGACACAGATTGTGGCGCAAAGGTCCTTTGCACATCGATCTGCGACTTCTCCTTATTCATGCCAGGTTTTAAAAAGTGGCCGTGGGCAGGGAAGGGGACGGGACAGCAGGTCAGTCTCATTTACAATTTTCTGCACCTGTTTTAGGCATAGAAAATGGTCTAAATGTAAGACAGCTAGGAAGGCGCTGGATGTGCCGACGTTATGTAGAGGCTGGGGTCTCTTCATAACTCTGTTGGATCCACCACCAGATATATTGCTTATTAAGACTTAGAGGGAGTCTGTCAGCAGTTTTGACTATTCAAAACTGTTGACAGCACTAGATAGACACTGGGGAGAGCAGGACAAACATATATTTTGTGGAGCGCTTCTAATAAGGTGTGGTGAGAAAAACTTTATTTCTACCAGGTTCTGCTCTCTCAAGTGCCCAAGAAGTAAGAGAGCGCTGTGAAGTGCTCTCTGCACTGAGCTGATTCACAGCCCCTCCCCTCTGTCCTGAGTGACAGTTGTAGTTGTCTCCTGGTTGGATGCTACAGCTGTCACTCAGAGCAGGCAGGAGGACTTGTGAATCAGCTCAATGTGGAATGCACTTTACAGTGATGCCCTGACCTGAGCACCTGCAGGAGCAGAATCTGGCAGAATAAAATGTCATATTCTGACTACTCCTGATAACAAAAGCTTTACAAAAGATATGTTTGTCCCGCTCTCTCCAACCCCCTACCTACTGCCAATAGTACAGCAAGGCCAAAACAGCTGACAGACTCACTTTAATTAAGTGATGGATGGTGATGTTTTAGTGATTCAATATATGGAAAGTGAGCTAAAAATCTGATTCAAATATCCCAGTGTGAATTTCTGTGGATACTGAAACCACTAAAAAGCAGATACTGTACGGATAAAAAGAAAGCTTTAATCATACACTACAAGGATGAAGACGGATTTAAGACTTTGCACGTAGCTGTACATTGAAACTGGATATGAGGGGGCGTTCAATGACATAACTGCAGGGAATAACGCTTAAAGATACATTTCCAACATTTAGTGTCATCTTAAGGACATATACTGCTGAAATATTTGTGAGATAAAGAAAAGCCTTTGAATATGACCTATAAAAAAGAGAAAATTCAGAAAAAACTGTCTTTGTTCCTGGAAATCGTGTAAAGGGATTGTGCAAGATAATTTTAAATCTTGGACATGCAAAGATTGGAAAAATCATGTTATACTCACGCCTTTCTTCAGTGCTGTTCTCTGTGTCGCTGGTCCCATTCTGCTGCTGCTGCTGGTTTGTGGGCAGCAGCAGTGACATGCTGGTAAACAGCATATGACCACTGCAGCCAATCACTGCCCTCAGTGGTATAACACTAAGGACAGTGATTGGCTGCAGCAGTGATGTACAAGTATATGGCAAGTATACCGGCATGTCACTGCCGCAGCTTGCAAACAAGCAGTGGCAGCAGGACAGAACCAGCGCCACAGAAAACAGTGCTGGAGAAAGGGGTGAGGATAAAAAATGTATTTTTAAGCAATAGGTCTTGTCCAAGATTTTTTATAATTTTAGACAACTTATTTACTGTATACTTCTGCAAGTCATGTTGTAATTCTTCTCCCCGTGTGCGGATGTGTCTGGAGAAGAGCAGTCAATGGCAGGCGGTGACAGGGACGAGCCTACCTAGCGTCACCCGCGATGCTAGGGAGGCTCGTCCCCATCTGCCATTGGCTGCTCTGCCCCCCGACAACAGATGTTTTCATCCGCGCACGGGGGGAAGCAGCAGCGGCGGCGCAGGGAGCGGGGTAAGTATATTCACTATGAGGGGCCCGGCATATGGCGGAGCTTTTTATAGTCTCAGATAATCCCTTTATTTTTGATATTTTAATACTTTTTTTAGTTTGCAAGCAAATTGCAGCACACGTCTCCACGTTCTTATTTTTTAAATAAGGACAGAAGCACATTTTCAATATACTTCACAAACTTTGCAGCTATGCAATAATCCATCTTTTGGTAACCCACCGAGATTTGCTTGAAACCATTATTTTGCAAAAGAACAGGTAAAATGAATATTACTGAGGCATACATTTTTGTGGCTTGGCAGTGTAATCCTCTGCTCCATGTTCTTTATGGAGAATTATGGTGCTTTAGGGAAGGAGGTTGATTTATGAGCAGGAACAAGCAAGGCTCAATGGCCTTGGGATTGGATCCAGCGCTGCATAAGCAAACATCAAACAGGGATATGATTAAGAATTTCACTAGAAAGTTATTCTCATAGTTGACGGTGGACATTTTTCACGATGGATCACATTTCTAAACAATCACAGATCGGTTGTGTGGCTATATAAGGCTGATGGTGAGCTCTGCAGTGACCCCATCCGTTCTATCAAACTCATTCATTGTGACACTTCCACTTTAATCTTGAAAAACAAGATGTTCACTGACTCGGCTCAAAATAATTCATAAGGCATCTGGCAATGTCACCTAAAGCATAATTGCTGTACAGCCAAGTGACTGCAGGTTTAGCCAGTGTAATTGCTGGGTAGCTGAGCAGAACATTGCCACAGAATAGAGGTGGGTGACATTTGGTAACAGGAATCATTTTCCCATTGGGAACTGTCCAAGACGTTCCCTTGATATTTTAGCGTGGAAAGATTATTCTGGAAGGCTTAGTGCATCCGACATGGTGGCATTTAATAAAAAAAGGAACTATCTTTGCTGCATAATAAATGGGTTAATAGCTTCTACTAACAGTAATATAATCTTCATGCATCATACAGTATAAGGCACTAACACATGGTGTGACAGTTCGGGCTCGTTCAGAAGGCCGTCTGCTGTCTGCAAAAATGCAGACCCTTTTTTTTGCTGATTAGATGCTAACCTATTCACTTCTATGGATCCCTTTTTTTCCGTTCTATGGCTCCGCAAAACAAATAAAACATGTCCTATACTTATCAGTGAAAATCAGGACGTGGCCCCATTGAAGTCTAAGGGTCTGCAAAATTACGGAATGCCTTCCTGCTAAACTGTCCATAAAAAAATGGATCTGCATTTTTGCGGACAGCATAGGGCCACCTGAATTAGCCCTTAAAGAGGTTGTCTGAGCTTTTAACATTGATGACCTAGGGATATCCTCAGGATCGGTCATCAATATTAGATCGGCAGGGATCTGACACCCGGCACCCCCGCCGGTCAGCCTATTGAGGAGACAGCATGCACATGCCATCTCTCATCTCTCTTACTGCTCACTGCTGTATGTCTGTGGGGTAGCAGCGGATAGGAAGAGAGAAGCGAGAGGGCACGTGTCTCCTCAAACAGCTGATAGGCAGGGGCGGCGTGTGCTGATAGGTCATTAATATTAAAAGCCCGGATAACCCCTTTAATGGCGGTGAAATGGACTATCCATATTAGTTCATGAGGCCCTATTATCAGGTATTCTGTCCTAAAAGCAGTGCTTCTGGGGGGAAATAACTCTGTAACACAGTGCTCCAGAGGATACCTTGCGGCTACGGAACCACAATGACTGTGTGCTGCCGTACCAACACCTGCACACAGCAGGGGCTTAAGAGTAAGGCCTCGTGCACACAAACGTTTTTTTTCCCGTTTATGTTCCGTTTTTTTAGTTCTGTATACGGACCATTCATTTCAATGGATCCGCAAAAAAAAAACGGAAGGTAATCCGTATGCCTTCCATTTCCGTATTTACATTTTTCCGTTTCGTTCAAAGATAGAACATGTCCTATTATTGTCCGCATAACGGAGAAGGATAGTACTGTTCCATCAGGGGCCAGCTGTTCCGTTCCGCAAAAAACGGAATGCACGCGGATGTCATCCATATTTTTTGCGGATCGCAAAATACTAAAAAGCCATACAGTCGTGTGCAAGAGGCCTAAATCCAATGGGGAAAAAAAAAAACTGTAACCCGCATGAATCGCATAGAATAAACTAGTACAGTTTCTGATAACTCATAAAATTGGAGAACATTTTTAGACATACCTAGAAGAATTTGACTCACTAAGGCATTTACTAATAGCAGAAGTAGAAGGTGCTATCTTTTTCTCATAATATAATCCTTGGTTGCTTCCTCTTTTTTTTTTGTAGATCTACAGTATTGGGATATAATTAACAACCACCTAGTTCTCACCTAGCCAAGAAATAAATTAAGTTTATGTGACAAATAACACAAACCAGATTTCACTAAATAATTTGATTCATCAAAACATGCCAACAAGCTGTTAGAAAATAAATGTAATTTGTTGTATCCCTATTCCTATCATTTGTATTGAGTTTTTTCCCCTTGACCACAGCATTTGAGAGCATGTATTACCGGAAGCGTGCGCTTCGGGGTATGCTCCGCCTTGCCCGTGTGGGGAGCTTTTATAGCTATGGGAGCTATAAAAAAGTGTAAAAAAAAAAAAAAAAGTTTAAAAAAAAATATATATTAAAATTCTAATCACTCTCCTTTCCCCAAAATAAAAATAAAATAAAAACAATAAAAAATACACATCATGGGTATTGCGACGTGAGAAAACACCTATATTATAAAATCTCTTCCCCATGCGGCAAATGGTGAAACTGACAAAAACTTCAAAATGGCCAATTTGCCATTTTTGTTTGCTTCATTTCCCACCAAAAATGAAATAAAAAGTGATAAAAAAAGTCACACTCCAGAATTGTATCAATAAAAAGTACAGATCGCAAAAAATTAGCCCACACAGATCCGTGCACATAACTCCAAAACAGTTACAGGGGTCAGAATATGGAGACAATTAAAACTGATTTCCAAGGTTTTTATTATTTTATCAATACCAAAACGCAAGAAAAACGGATATCGTAACAATATAGATAGGGAAGCTCAACCGGAATATACCTCAGCCTGCTATACCACCTAGCTATTATAATGAAATTTACAATAATTGACCGGCTTTATAATATAATACTTTTTAATCTCTTTAAAAACAATATACGTATAGTTATATACCATACGTAAATCACAATAAATCCCTATATGATAAAACACAATAAAAAAAACCTTAAAATGATAGAATACATTCTGTGTATATTAACACTTATCGTAACATAAAGTATAGTCACGATCCCACTATTTATTATCAGTGGGGAGCTCACGCACTAACAAAGAATTCCACAGCAATGCTATAAATATAGGCAAGGTATTTTGTTGTTAGTTAGCTGAGGATAGCATTCACAGTTAATTAAGTATTTTTCTATTGTAGCTGTTTTGTATCTAACAGAGTCACAATTTATTTGATCCTAGGACTGCCGCTTAGTGGTTAGTTTCCATATAGACCACGCGGTTGTTATTGCGAGTTCCTATAGTTATTTAGTGACTCGATTCCGTGAATAATGCAAACAGTCATACGTGGTAGTCTGGTGAATAATGATGTTGTCCGATTATCAGGTTTCTGGTGTTGTTAAGCGGACCGAGACTATACTTTATATTACGATAAGTGTTAATATACACATAATTTATTGTATCATTTTAAGTTTTTTTTATTATTGTGATTTATGTATGGTATCTAACTATATGTACAGTCCTGATCAAAAGTTTAAGACCACTTGAAAAATGGCAAAAAATCATATTTAGCATGGCTGGATCTTAACAAGGTTCCAAGTAGAGCTTCAACATGCAATAAGAAGAAATAGGAGTGAGAAAACATTATTTGAGCATTCAATTTAATGAAAACAACAAATAAACTGAAACAGGCAGTTTTTCAGCTGATCAAAAGTTTAGGACCACACCTCCAAAAAAAAACTAACCCCCCCAAAAACAGAAATCCAACTTCCAAACATGAACTCAGTAATGAGTAGCTCAGCCACTATTGTTTATCATTTTCAAAATTCGTTTCGGCATGCT
This sequence comes from Bufo gargarizans, assembly GCF_014858855.1. NCBI lineage: Eukaryota > Metazoa > Chordata > Amphibia > Anura > Bufonidae > Bufo > Bufo gargarizans. The sequence goes on from NC_058083.1 coordinate 191,510,134, forward strand.
GGATGCAAGCGTTTCCATGAGGTGAGTGGGAAAATTTCTCCAAGGGTGAGTGAGAAAATTTCTCATTACTACATAGACGAGGGCCCTGTGAAATCCTAAAGGTGCTCTTTGGAATGTGGGCCCCTTTGCCCAACTAGGCTGCAAAAAAGTGTCACACATGTGGTATCGCTGTACTCAGGAGAAGTTGGGCAATGTGTTTTGGGGTGTCTTTTTACATATACCCATGCTGGGTGAGAGAAATATCTCTAAAAGACAACTTTTCCCATTTTTTTTATACAAAGTTGTCATTTGACAGAGATATTTATCTCACCCAGCATGGGCATGTGTAAAAAGACACCCCAAAACACATTGCCCAACTTCTCCTGAATACGGCGATACCACATGTGTGACACTTTTTTGCAGCCTAGGTGGGCAAAGGGGCACAAATTCTAAAGAGCACTTTTAGGATTTCACAGGGCAATTTTTACACATTTTGATTCCAAACTACTTCTCACGCATTAGGGCCCCTAAAATGCCAGGGCAGTATAACTACCTAACATTATCATAACGTCACTTATGGCCACAAGTGACCCCATTTTGGAAAGAATACACCCCAAGGTATTCCGTGAGGGGCATGGAGAGTTCCTAGCATTTTCTATTTTTTGTCACAAGTTAGTGGAATATGAGACTTTGTAAGGAAAATAAAATAAAATAATAAAATCTCATCATTTTGTGACAAAAAATAAAAAGTTCTATGAACTCACTATGCCCATCAGCGAATACCTTAGGGTGTCTACTTTCCGAAATGGGGTCATTTGTGGGGTTTTTCTACTGTTTGGGCATTGTAGAACCTCCGGAAACATGGCAGGTGCTCAGAAAGTCAGAGCTGCTTCAAAAAGCGGAAATATAACTTTTACCCAAACCATTTTTTTTTACCCAAACATTTTTTTTATCAAAGACATGTAGAACAATAAATTTAGAGAATTTTTTTATAGAAATGTCTTTTTTTTAAAAACATTTTACAACTGAAAGTGAAAAATAACTATTTTTTTGCAAAAATTTAGGTAAATTTTAATTAAAAACAAAAAAAGTAAAAATGACAGCAGCAATGAAATACCACGAAATGAAAGCTCTATTAGTGAGAAGAAAAGAAGGTAAAATTCATTTGGGTGGTAAGTTGTATGACCGAGCAATAAACCGTGAAAGTAGTGTAGTGCCGAATTGTAAAAAGTGGTCTGGTCAGACCTGAGCGTTCTGAAAGGAGCGCTCTGTATGTACCGGCGTTTGCAATCGCACATACAGAGACAAGCGAAAGGCCATTGTCGCGCGTTCCCGAAAGTCTATGTACGGGAACGCACGACAAAACGCCCCAAAGAAGCTCATGTACTTCTTGGGGCGTCGGGCGTTTTACAGCGCGATCGCACGCGCTGTAAAATGCCCAGGTGAGAACTATTCCCATAGGGAATCATTGGTTTCTCCTTGTTGAGCGTTTTACAGCACGTAGGAATGCGCTGTAAAATGCTCAGGTGTGAACCCAGCCTAAGGGTGTTTAAGCTAGGGGAACTGAGGTGGTTAAAGGCATGTGGTCCTAAACTTTTGATCAGCTGAAAAACAGCCCGTTTCAGTTTATTCGTTGTTTTCATTAAATTGAATGCTCAAAAAATCTTTTGTCTCACTCCCATTTCTTCTTGTTGCATGTTAAAGCTCTCCTTGGAACCTTGTTAAGATCCAGCCATGCTAAATAGGATTTTTGCCATTTTTCAAGGGTTCTTAAACTTTTGATCAGCTGAAAAACAGCCCGTTTCAGTTTATTCATTGTTTTCATTAAATTGAATGCTCAAAAAATCTTTTGTCTCACTCCCATTTCTTCTTGTTGCATGTTGAAGCTCTCCTTGGAACCTTGTTAAGATCCAGCCATGCTAAATAGGATTTTTGCCATTTTTCAAGGGTTCTTAAACTTTTGATCAGGACTGTATATTGTTTTTAAAGGGATTAAAAAGTATTATATTATAGAGCCAGCCAATTATTGGAAATTACACATAGGATATCGCCGTATTCATGGGGGGCCGGCCGCACTGGCCACCAATGTGTTAACTACAGGGGGGGAGGGGGGGGGGGTCTTCCCCCTGCTGCCTGGCAGCACCTGCCAGGCAGCAGGGGGCAGTCATGTACACAGTTCTTTTAGTATATTCTAACTTGAAGCGTCCCCATCACCATGGGAACGCCTCTGTGTTAGAATATACTGTCGGATCTGAGTTTCACGATCTAACTCAAATCCGATCGTATATTCTAACATAGTTAACAAGTTAAAATATGCCATCGGATTGGAGAAAACTCTGATCCAATGGTATAAAAGTGACTCCTGACTATACATTGAAAGTCAATAGGGGACGGATCCGTGGATCCGTTTGCAATTGCACCATATTGTGTCAATGTCAAATGGATCCTTTCCCTTGACTTGCATTGTAATCCAGGACGGATCCGTTTGGCTCCGCACGGCCAGGCGGACACCAAAACGACTTTTGTTTTCATGTCGGTGGATCCTCCAAAAATCAAGGAAGACCCACGGACGAAAAAACGGTCACGGATCACGGACCTACGGACCCCGTTTTTACGGACCGTAAAAAAAAACGGTCGTGTGCATGAGGCCTAACCCAAACCCGAACTTCAGTAAAGAAGTCTGGGTTCGGGTCTGGGTACCACAGTCAGTTTTTGTTATCACGCGCGTGCAAAACGCATTGCACCCGCGCAAGAAAAACTGAACATCGGATCGCAACCTCTTGCCCCCACCTGGTGCTGCCTGAGGCCTCATCTGGCTTCATTGGTGGTGCACCCCTGTGGACAACAATGTCAAAGCGATTATTTTCTATCTAGTGTGACAAAAACATCTAGGTGTAGAATAATCCTAAGGCCTCTTCCACATGACCGTATGGCTTTTTTAGTATTTGCGGTCCGCAAAAAACGGGTTCACAAAAAATACGGATGACGTCCATGTGCATTCCGTTTTTTTGCGGAACGGAACAGCTGGCCCCTGATAGAACAGTACTATCCTTGTGCATTATGCGGACAATAATAGGACATGTTCTATCTTTGAACGGAAATGGAAGGCATACGGAGTACCTTCCATTTTTTTGCGGATCCATTGAAATTAATGGTTCCGTATACGGAACGCAAAAAACAGAACGAAAACAGAAAAAAATAATGTTTGTGTGCAATAGGCCTAATAGAGAAGACAGTTATAATAATGAATATCAGACAGGAGCAAGGATTTTAGGTAATAAATTATGTGCCATCATTTTTAATCTAACTTGGAAAAAAAATGTACAATTTATTCTGTGCATTAATTATACAAATGACATAATGATCTAGAAACATATTGTTGGGTACATGGCGGTCAGCACCAGAATCAGCGTCTACTTCCATGCTGTAGTCATCAGCTGTAGATGAGGATAAGGATTGTCACACCCTGAAGATGTGGGCTTCTCTGACAGTGTACAATCTCTCACTAGGACCATGGAAACAAATCTAAAAGCTTAGCACTTGAAGGAGGCAATGTTCTGTCATTGAGTTGTACATTATATGACAGATGTGCTTATTATATACCCATTCCATTCTATCTAATTATCTGTCCTTTATCAGCATGCCTAATCATCTCAATTTTCTCGTCACCCTGTATCTTTCTATAGCTCCTATTCATCCAGTATAATTGTCACATTATTAGAGTTTGCATTTCATTACTCGTCAGTTAAGATATCTCCTTAGCTCTGCTACTTCTTCTTTCCCTTCCTTTCTCAGCTCCTCTCCTTTTTTGGACTGCAACATCTCAATGTGAAGGTGTCCAGGGTATACATTCTACATACTCCAGTACAGTATGTCTTCTTTGTGTGTTTATTCCTAGGGTCATAGATCAGGTACTAGAGATGCAACAAGTTATGGGACACATGAAGTAAGAAGGGCAAACAACTTCTCTGAGTGTTTCTGGAATAATGGAGTTAAAGAAGTTCAAGTGTCGTTACATAAAATAATTACTTGAAAATACTACATCCACTTGACTACATTCCTTTTACAGTTTACAGGAAGCAGCCAGTTCTATCTGGCAATCAAGTAAGTATAACTAGAAAATAAAGCCTTGAAAGTAGTGGGTTTTTTATTTTTATAAGAGGCATCTACTGCCAAGCAATACAGAAATAGTCATTGAGTCTGGGAAAGGACAGACGATTCATTAGAAAACAACAAGATATTATACAAGCTCTTGAAATTTTGTTCCAGAAAAGGAGGAGTAGAAACTTGACGGTTTGGAGTCAAGAAGAAAGGGTCACTGGTACTTGAACTTGGCCAACACTGTTCAGGGTACAGCCACACATTTAGTTTTTTTTATGCAGTTTTGAAGCCAAAACCAGGAGGGAATTCCTTAAAGGGGTTTAGACTTTCTGGCTACTGTTGATCAATGTGTTTGTAAGATGACTATATGGCACTTACTAATATATTCTGCATAATTTTCTACATTTCATGAGACATACCCTCTTGTTGGTCAAGTCTTTTGTGCAGTCCACACAGAGGTCTTGTCCACAAAATGGCTGCTGATAGAGGGTCATGTGACCAGGCAAATCACTTGCAAAGGCAATCTCCTCAGTTCAAATACACTGCACCTGCCATCTGTACCTGCACTTTTGGGAGTTTAGCGCAGATGCAGTGTATTTGAATAAGTAAGGCTGATCAGCGGTCATCTTCTGGACAGGACTTCTATGTGGACAGCATAAAAGAATATACCCAACAAGGGGAAATAGTTAATGAAATATAGCAAGTGGCACAGAATATCAACAAAGGCTATATTAGTAAGTGCCAAAAAGACATCTTACATACGCATTGGTTGCAGGTAGACAGAAAGTGGTCAACCCCTTTAATAATGTATCTCCTTTTTATGATGCACACCTGATTTTTGCTTCAAAAACTTCATCAAAAAAACATACCTTCAGAGTTATAACTGTAGCTTTGCAATATTATTTGAAAGGTCATAACAAGTAAACAAACAATATATAGTAATTGACTTAAAAATATGCAAATGAATACTGTATTGTGTGCAGCTATTATCTAAGACAAGTGGTAGGTAGAGTCGCTGTTGCAGATTTTTCCCTGAGGCCCAGGAGCTTCAAGTAGCACCTCTGTTCCTGGTGTTATAAATTCAATTATATTCCCATAGAAATAATGCCATATTTGCATTTTATGCCAACTGAAACTGGCAAAAAACTTTTAAACAGCTGATTGGGAGTGCAGTTTCAAATGTATTGCATGATACATTTTCAATGTATTAATCAGGGATGCTCTTTTATATTTAGGGGGCAAAGTGTGTGCCACTTTCCCCAACAAAATATACTGTGGTTTGGAGGTGTGGCTTAACACAAGGTACTGTATGACACCAACTGTTTTGAACTTTTTATCATTTCTAAAAAAAATTTTTTAAATAATATTTGTAAGCACTGTACTGTTTTGAATTAAAGTTTTAAAACATTACCCCTTCTACTCCGAGCCAGTTTTCACCTTCCTGACCAGGCAATTTTTTGCAAATCTGACATGGTTCACTTTATGTGGTAATAACTTTGGAATGCTTTTATTTATCCAAGCCATTCTGAGATTGTTTTCTCGTGACACATTGTACTTTATGACGGTCATAAATTTGAGTCAATATTTTTCACCTTTATTTAGGAAAAAATCCCAAATTGACCAAAAATTGCAAACAATTCGCAATTTTCAAAATTTATATTTCTCTGCTTTTAAAACAGAAAGTGATAACTCAAAATATTTATTACTTAAGATTCCCCACATCTCTACTTTATGTTTCCATCATTTTGTAAATGTAATTTTATTTTTTGGGGATATTAGAAGGCTTAGAATTTTAGAAGCAATTCTAAAAAGTTTTAAGAATTTCCAAAACCCACTTTATAAGGACCAGTTCAGGTCTGAAGTCACTTTGTGGGGCTTACATATTGGAAACCCCCCATAAATGACCCCATTGTAGAAACTACACCCCTTACGTTACTCAAAACTGATTTTAAAACTTTGTTAACTCTTTAGGTGTTCCACAATATTTCTAAATTGCACTTTTTGGGCAGATTTTCCATTTTAATCAATTTTTTTTCTTTAACACATCGATGGTTAGCCAAACAAAACTCAATATTTATTACCCTGATTCTGAGGTTTACAGAAACACCCCACATGTGGTCGTAAACTGATGTAAGGGCACACGGCAGGGTGCAGAAGGAAAGGACTGCCGCATGGTTTTTGGAAGACAGATTTTGCTGGACTGGTTTTTAGACACCATTTTGGAAACTAGGGGATTAGGTGACAGTTTTGTTGGTACTATTTTGGGGTACATATAATTTTTAATCGCTCTATATTATGATTTTTGTGAGGCAAGGTAAACAAAAAATGGCCCTGTTTTTTTTTTGTTTGTTTTTACAACATTCATCTGACAGGTTAGATCATGCGCTATTTTTTATAGAGCAGGTTGTTATGGACACGGTGATTTCAAATATGTCTACTTTGTTTGTTTCAGTTTTACATAATAAAGCATTTTTGAAAAAAATAAAAGTTTTTGTGTATCTATTTTCTGAACGCCATATTTTATGTATTTCTCTGCCAATCGTCCTATGCAAAGGCTCATTTTTTGCAGGAAGAGTTGACATTTTTATTAGTACCATTTTTGGGTACATATGATTTTTTGATCATTCTATTATTACACTTTATGAGGCAAGGTGACCCAAAAAATTGGTTGTTTTGGCACAGTTTTTATTTATTTATTTTTACAGCGTTCACTTGAGGGGTTAGGTCACGTGATATTTTTATAGAGCTGGTTGTTACAGGCAAGGCATTACCTAATATTTATACTTTTTCTTATTTAAGTTTTACACAATAATAGCATTTTTGAAACACAAAAAATGATGTTTTAGTGTCTCCATAGTCTGAGACCGATTGTCTGAGGTAGGGGCTCATTTTTTGCAGAATGAGATGACGGTTTGGTTCTATTTTGGGGGGCATATGCCTTTTTAATCGCTTGGTGTTGCAGTTTAAATGATGTTAGGTGACAAAAAATAGCTTTTTTATAAACAGTTTTTATTCTTATTTTTTTTACGGTGTTTATCGGATGGGCGGATCATGTTATATATTTCTATAGCCGATCGTTACGGATGTGGTGATACTTAATATGTGTGTGTTTTATTTTTTTCTATTTTTTTTATATAAAATCAAGGGAAAGGGGCGTTTTTTTCTTTTTTTACTTGAAACATAATTTTTTAACATGTAAAAACTCGGACTTTTTTTTTAAACTTTATTTCTGTCCCACTCAGACTTTTTTTGGGGGGTCTGATCCCCTTTGCAATGCATTACAATATGTCTGTATTGTAATTCATTGCCTGTTAGTGTATTACACTGAGTCTGAGGCTTGATCTCCTGGGCACCCGTAAAAGGTAGGTCCCAATGTCGTGCAAGGCATTAGGAAGCCTCTGCATGGCACCAGGCTGCCTTCCCACCCATCGGTTCCCTGCCACAGCAGCGCGGGGACCCGATGGGCTCCCTCACCTGCCGCAAATCCCTTCTATGCCGCGGTCAGCGCTGATTGCGGCATAGAAGGGGTGTCACGGCTGTAAGTGAGCAACACCAATTAAATAGCAACTGACCGGACCCAAACCAAGGAGGATAAAGGGTGACCCCTGTCAGACCCTAAAAGCTCTCCCTAAGCTGCTATGCACATGTCCGGATCCATATGGTGGATCGAGACATGCCCGCGTACCTCAGGCTGATGACCACTGAAACCCCTACAATAGTGGAAGGGGCACGGCCACCGGTGCCCTGCTCAGTATATGGACGGAACCGGGGTCGCCTCAGATCCAGTCAGCAAAGAAACAGAAACACACAATGTCTGAACACTTATCTGACGGAGCTGCGGCTGCAGTGAAAACAGATCCAAAGTCAGCAGACAATATCCGAAGTACTTGCTTCAGCAGAACACAGATCCAGTGAAAAGATATCACACAGGTGAAGCTACTCAAGCGAAAGATACAGCTCAAATGAAAAGTATAATCCGCACCTCTACAAAGGAGGAGGGGTGATTTAAAGGCAGCGAAATCAAACACAGGAGAGACAGCTGGGAGAAAGGAAACCGAAAGTAAAGACCTCATCACAGGGGCGGAGAAACAGGGCAGAGGGAACTCCTCCAAGCTCTAGTAGTGACATCATCACAGGGGTGAAGAAACAGAGCTGTGAGAACGTCTCAAAGCTCTGGTAGTGACAGTACCCCCCCCCCTCTACGGGTGGACTCCGGACACCCAGGATCCACCTTCTCAGGATGAGCCCTATGAAATTCCCTGATGAGGCGAGTGGCTTTAATGTCCGACACCGGAACCCACATCCTCTCCTCAGGACCATAACCCTTCCAATGAACGAGGTACTGAAGAGAACCGCGGACAATGCGAGAGTCCACAATTCTGGAAACCTCAAACTTCAGATTGCCATCAACCAAAATCGGAGGAGGAGGCAAAGAGGAGGGTACCGTGGGCTGGACATATGGTTTTAAAAGAGCCCTGTGAAATACATTATGTATCTTCCAAACCCGTGGAAGATCAAGACGGAAGGCAACAGGATTGATGACTGACAAGATTTTATAAGGCCCGATAAACTTGGGACCAAATTTCCAGGAGGGAACCTTCAGTTTAATATTTCTTGTAGACAACCACACCAGATCACCCACATTCAGGTCCGGACCAGGCACACGTCTCTTATCAGCCACACGCTTATATTTCTCACTCATCTTTCTAAGATTACTCTGAATCTTTTGCCAAATGGTAGACAAAGACGAGGAAAATCTCTCCTCCTCAGGCAAACCAGAGGGAGCCCCTCCCGAGAATGTCCCAAACTGCGGATGGAACCCATATGCACCAAAGAATGGTGACTTATCAGAAGATTCCTGACGACGGTTGTTCAGAGCAAACTCAGCAAGAGGGAGAAATGAACACCAATCCTCCTGGTTCTCTGCCACAAAACAGCGCAAATATGTCTCCAGATTCTGGTTGACGCGTTCAGTCTGACCATTCGACTGCGGGTGAAAAGCAGAAGAGAAGGACAGCCGAACCCCTAGGCGAGAACAGAAGGCCTTCCAGAATCTGGACACAAACTGCGTGCCTCTATCGGAAACAATATCCGAGGGAATGCCATGCAATTTAACAATATGGTCGACAAAAGCTTGCGCCAATGTTTTAGCACTGGGTAAACCAGGGAAGGGTACAAAATGAGCCATCTTGCTAAAACGGTCCACCACCACCAGGATCACCGACTTCCCTGAGGAACGAGGAAGATCCGTGATAAAGTCCATGGAGAGGTGTGTCCAAGGATGGAAAGGTATGGGTAACGGGAGAAGGGGACCTTAAGGCCGTGAACGAGGGACCTTAGCGCGAGCGCACGTCTCACAAGCAGCCACAAAACCCTCCACCGACTTACGAAGAGCCGGCCACCAAAATCTCTGAGCAATGAGATCTACCGTGGCTCTACTCCTGGGGTGACCAGCAAGAACTAGGGCCGGACTGGCCTACCGGGATACCGGGAAATTTCCCGGTAGGCCGCCGCCTCTGGGGCCGCTTTAATATGTGCCTGCACTTTCAGCCGCATAATATTATTTCTAGCCTCATTCTATAGCTGCGCAGTCTCTAACGTAGGACAACGTTATCGTTCAGCTGGGTAGATTGTGAGGCGGAACCGAAAGTGGTGAGGATCGTTTCCGCCGGAAGACATCACCAGTGCACCTTACCAATGTGAAGCCGCTGCTTTTGGTTTTCACTTACTGGATCGGTCGTGTCATCAAGCCGGCGAGAGGTGAATGTGCATGCTGTGTAACGGGTGACGGGGCAGTGGTGTGTGAGTAGTTAATAGCCGCTCCGTTATGGGGGATGGGAGGTGTTGTGTGCTGAGAGCCGGGCACCTCCTTGCAGAGAGGGCAGTTTGCAGGAGGAAGGTCACAGGAGGCAGCCTCACACGCTGGGCACATTGTCAAATAATAGTAATACTGCTGCCCTTCTATGTAACAGACCTCCCAAGTGGCCCTCTTTTGGACAGACAGTCCCTATTTTTGACCCGTCCCTCTTTTCTCCTGAAATGTCCCTCTGAGGGATAGATTTGTATTATTACAATACTGATGCAGAAAGTTTGTCTGGTTCTTTCTCTTACGCCTTGTATATTTCATTTCGTTTTCCACCTCAGAATCGGCACCAAAAGAAGACTTCAAGCAGCCTCTCATTCGCTTCAATAGGAAGCAGCCCTTTTTTTTTCCGGGGTGGTTGGTACCACACTGGAAAAAAGAAACAACGTGCCCTATATTGGTGCAGAATGTGCACTAAATCTCCTATCCGCTCATTTTTCATTGCATGCTTTTTAGCAAAACCACAATTTAGAAAAAGCATCTCCAAAAAGTGTAATAAAAACACGCCTTAAAAAGCCCACTTTTAAAATGGGCATGGATTCCGCAATTTTTGGAGGCAGATTTTAAAAATCCCTCGTGTGAACGTACCCATAGAGGTCAGACCTCCACCAGTGATAAAGCCATGGCATATCCTAGCAATATGCCATCACTTTTAAGGGACTATTTATTTTATTTATTTATTTATTTTTATTTTTTATGAAGGGCTCCTCATGGTATGAAATAAGTCAATACTCACTGTGGGGAGGGAGATGCCCAGGGGGCACCCCAAACTCTCCTTATGGCCTCTGTCTAGGTACTGTACATAATGATCTGATGCTCTCAGCATTACTTAATGCTAGGAGCTTCAGGTACTTATGCACTTGTCCAGCAGCTGCAGGCGCTTTCATGAATTCAGCCGGATCACTGCCCTCAGTATGGGGAAAGGGCAGTATTTTGTGCTGCACTGTAATATTTGGTTTAGCTAGGGAGGTATTTTGTGCTGCACCATGCTATTGCTGGCCCCACCTACTTCTGTTGGCCCCGCCTCCTGTCTCTGGACCCTCCTACAACTTGGGGCCACTTTTAGTTTTTCTTTCCAGGGCCACTTAAAGTTCCCAGTCCGCCCCTGGCAAGAACAGTATCATGATGCTCCTTGAAGAGTTTGTAACGTAACTCAGGAGGCACAAACAACTTCCCAGGAGGACAACGGGCAGGTACCTCAGTCTGGGCAGCCTGGACCTCGGCCTCCAAATCAGAATACAGAGCAGAAACAACCACCCCCTCCGCCAAAATGGGACCCGGGTCCTCGGAGTTTCCTCCTCCCGGAAAACAGCGAGAGAGAGCATCAGCCTTCACATTTTTGATCCCGGGGTGGAATGTAACAACAAAATTGAAGCTGGAGAAGAACAGAGACCATCTGGCCTGTCTCGGATTCATACGCCTGGCCGACTCCAAGTACGCCAGATTCTTATGGTCGGTAAAAACAGTGACAGGGTGCCTGGCCCCCTCCAACCAATGGCGCCATTCCTCGAAAGCCAACAACTCTCTATCTCCCACATCATAGTTTCTCTCTGCCGGGGAGAGTTTTTTAGAGAAAAAGGCACAGGGTCGCCACTTGGCAGGAGAAGGGCCCTGGGACAAAACCGCACCCACACCCACCTCGGAAGCATCCACCTCAACGATGAAAGGTAAGGAAACATCGGGATGCACCAAGATGGGAGCAGACGCAAAACTCTCTTTAATCTTAGAAAAGGCTGCAAGCGCCTCCTCCGACCAAGAGGAAAAATCCGTCCCCCTTTTTTGTCAGGTCAGTGAGGGGTTTGACAACAGAGGAATAATTCAAAATTAACTTTCTGTAATAGTTCGCAAAACCCAGAAAGCGCATCAATGCCTTCTGATTCTCAGGAAGCTCCCACTCCAGCACAGCACAGACCTTCTCCGGATCCATGCGTAAACCAGAAGCAGAGAGGAGAAAACCCAGAAATTGAATCTCCGATACCATAAAAACACATTTCTCCAGCTTGGCGTACAATTTATTCTCTCGCAGAATCCGCAGAACCTGAAAAAGATGATCCTGATGGGTCTGAACATCAGGGGAAAAAATCAAAATATCATCAAGATACACCAATACAAATTTCCCCATTAAATGGTAGAAAATACTGTTAACAAAATGCTGAAAGACGGCCGGAGCATTCATCAGGCCGAAAGGCATAACGAGATTCTCAAAATGCCCGTTAGGGGTATTAAAGGCCGTTTTCCATTCATCCCCCTCTCTGACCCTGACCAGGTTGTACGCACCTCTCAAATCCATTTTGGAAAAAACCTTGGCCCCAACAATTTGGTTGAAGAGGTCCGGGATCAGAGGAAGGGGATAGGGATCGCGAATCGTGATACGGTTCAGCTCCCTAAAATCTAGGCAAGGTCTCAGAGAGCCATCTTTCTTTTTAACAAAAAAAAAAAAAAACAGCGGCAACAGGTGATTTTGAGGGACGAATATGCCCCTTATCGAGACTCTCAGAGATATAAGTTCGCATTGCGATTCTTTCCGGTTGTGAGAGGTTGTAGAGGCGTGCTTTTGGTAGCTTGGCGCCGGGAATGAGGTTAATGGGACAGTCAAACTCCCGGTGAGGAGGTAGCTCCTGAACACCGCTCTCGGAAAACACGTCCGAGAAATCAGAGAGAAATTATGGCACCGTTTTAGCAGACACCTCTGCAAAAATTGCTGTGAGACAATTCTCTCTACAAAACTCACTCCACTCATTTATTTGCCTTCCTTGCCAATCAATAGTGGGGTTATGTCTAGTGAGCCAGGGTAACCCCAAAACTAGAGGAGAAGGCAATCCGTTAAGGACAAAACAAGATATATCCTCCACATGAGTGTCACCTACCGCTAACCGGATATTGTGAACAATGCCCTTCAGGGATCTCTGTGAGAGTGGAGCAGAGTCAATAGCAAAAACAGGTATATCCTTTTCTAATGTGCAAACCTGAAAACCATGCATGGCTACAAATTGAGTATCAATAAGATTGACGGCCGCTCCACTATCAACAAAAATTTCACAAGAAATTACTTTGCTCCCTAGCGCTACCCTGGCAGAAAGGAGAAAACGGGAACTGCAGGTCAGAGGAAAAGCATCAATTCCTACATCAACTTTGCCCAAAGTAGCAGATGAAGCAGAGTTTGAGGATTTACCTTTGGAGGTTTTTCTCTTATTATAACTCTTAGTACAGTTCAAGAATTTCCTAGACGGACAAACATTTGCCAAATGACCTATGCCCCCACAACAAAAACACACCATTCTCTGAGGACTGAATCCTCTTTTATCAGGGGCAAGTCGACCTAGCTGCATGGGCTCCTCCACAGAGGGAACCGAGAGAGGATGAGGCCCCTGCACACTGAATGAGTCCGCACCACTGCCCCTAGACTGAAAATGACTGGACAGAGAGGTCTCGTTTCTTTCTCTTAGACGCGTACCGCCAATGACATGGCAGACTCTAAGGACGTTGGTCTCTCATGGAAAGCAAACGCATCTTTCAATCTCTCTGAGAGACCATGAGAGAACTGACTCCGGAGTGCAGCATAATTCCAACCTGAATCAGCTGCCCATCTCCGAAATTCAGAACAATAAAGCTCCTCAGACAGTTTGTTCTGGCATAAAAAACGTAAGTTAGATTCGGCCAGAGCAACACCCCCGATGGCAATGAAAAAGCCCAAGTCTGAGCATTACCCCTGAGCAGGGAGATGACAATCCTCACCCTCTGTTCCTCATTACCAGAGGAATGGGGACACAAGAAAAAATGGAGTTTGCATGCCTCTCTGAAACTAACAAAATTCTCACTGCCCCCGGAGAACGTTTCCGGAAGTGAGACCTTTGGCTCGCAACAGACTCCATGGGCCGGAGCAAAGCCCAATGCTTGAAGCTGAGTCATAGATTGACGGAGATCCGCTACCTCCAAAGAAAGACCCTGCATGCGGTCAACCAGGTCAAAAAGCGGATCCATGTCAAAAAAGGACGGTTTGGCGGATTATAATGTCACGGCTGTAAGTGAGCAACACACAGTAAATAGCAACTGACCGGACCCAAACTAGGGAGGATAAAGGGTGACCCCTGTCAGACCCTAAAAGCTCTCCCTAAGCTGCTATGCACATGTCCGGATCCATATGGTGGATCGAGACATGCCCGCGTACCTCAGGCTGATGACCACTGAAACCCCTACAATAGTGGAAGGGGCACGGCCACCGGTGCCCTGCTCAGTGTATGGACGGAACCGGGGTCGCCTCGGATCCAGTCAGCAAAGAAACAGAAACACACAATTTCTGAACACTTATCTGACGGAGCTGCGGCTGCAGTGAAAACAGATCCAAAGTCAGCAGACAATATCCGAAGTACTTGCTTCAGCAGAACACAGATCCAGTGAAAAGATATCACACAGGTGAAGCTACTCAAGCGAGAGATACAGCTCAAATGAAAAGTATAATCCGCACCTCTACAAAGGAGGAGGGGTGATTTAAAGGCAGCGAAATCAAACACAGGAGAGACAGCTGGGAGGAAGGAAACCGAAAGTAAAGACCTCATCACAGGGGCGGTGAAACAGGGCAGAGGGAACTCCTCCAAGCTCTAGTATTGACATCATCACAGGAGTGGAGAAACAGAGCTGTGAGAACGTCTCAAAGCTCTGGTAGTGACAAGGGGTTAATCTGCCGGCATTGGCTTGTACAGTGATGCTGGCGGATACAGCAGGGGCCTAGCTACCAGGGACTGCCGGGCCACTGCAGTGATTGGGAGTGCACCGTTCTGGTGCCCGCCCGATCACTAGACGTAATAGTACATAAAAATGCGGGAATGCACCTGCCGCCATGACGTACTATTACGTCATATGTCGGGAAGGGGTTAATGCTCATATCTCTAATCATTTATAATTTTCCAAAGGGTGGTGCCTGAAAGCAGTGTGTATTAATGGATAGGCATCTTGCTGGCCGTAATGAGGAATGGTGGCAACATGTACAGTATATGGGTTGTATGGGCTGTATTTGGGGTGTGAAATAATGCTTCATGTGCAACCCAAAGTGGACAATGTGTGCAAAAAGATTAAGTGAGTGGAGATAGATCAATCCCTTGCAGTCGCAACTCATGATTTGCTGGGAGGTTGTATATGTACTACAAATTGGCATGGTATTAAAAAGCAGGAAGTGCTCAACCCCATATGCAGTGGTGCATCTATACAGGGGGGGGAAGATCCTGCAGTTGTGGTCCGCTGCTAATGGCAATCCCCAGCAAAAATGCATACAATGGAGGATGCCTGCAGCGGACCACAAGTACCACAATGGACATCCTACACAGGATAGCAAATGTGTGGATGTGATAAACAGTAGATATAATACAACAAAAACAAAGACAGGTGCACTCTGCGGTCTTACTAAGCCCTCAAACTGGTGTTAAAATTGAGAGATTAGCCAACATGTCCTACGTGAGGACATGTCTGAGCCCGAGAACGAGGTTGTATATGTGACTATTTATCTCTAGTGATAATCATTATCACCATTACTGTATCATGTAACGAGTATGACTAGAGAAGTGGCCAGCATTTACTCTATAGATTGGAAACAGCAAAGGAGGGACAGTGTAAAATGTAAACTTTATTTATGTGTGTGGTTGTGGCACAAGTGTTTGGTTTGACATATTTGATTCTTTGATCTGAACTCTGGTAAACATCTGGTTCATTATATCAATAAATTACCTCATTAGGCACATAGGAGTGATTAGATAAGTAAGTGCTCACATCTTTTCTGGAAACAGTTCCCCCTACATGTGAGAATTAGATAGCAAGTACAGATGTAGCCACCATTATTTTTATTAGCTAAACATGTTAATGCAACTAAAGCACATTAACAGGATTTGTTGTATTACTGTAAACTCACCATCCTGGAGCAGCTGTGTCAAAATAACACTGGCTACATCTGTATGCCCTCTGATTGAGGGGGAATTGTTAATATGAAAAGAAGTCTATGGGGCCAGGTACCGTTATACAGTGACAGGAGGATTTATATCTCCTCTTCTCTCCCTGCAGCCTGTCAGCACCTCCCTCACTGCCCTCTCTCCTCCTGTACTTCAGACGGCTTTATCTCAGGCTGTATAGCAGCTAGAGATAGGAGTCAGGATTTATTTATTGCCTGTAGATCTCACTCCCCTCTATCTATGATCCGGGTCTTTTTTTTTTAAAGCTTAGATTGTCAGTTTAAAATTGTACCAGGCTCATATCTCTATAGCATATCTGTTATACAGCCTAGAGCCATTCGAAGCAAGAAGCTATCTCATACCTCCTTGGCTACTGAAAGGAAAATTAATGTAGTTGGTAGAAATTAAATACTGGCACCAGCCTCCTAGTGGTAATACTGGTTAGGCAAATTAGAGACTTTTAGTTTGCACAGATGTAGAAGAAACGCAAGAAGAACAACTACACCTATAAGTCTTGATATGGAACTCCTAAGTTATCTGCCTGTGACTCCCACTGATCAGTATGGCATTCACTTGTATGGTCTGCAGTTTGATGATACTGTGCAAAACTGGTACGTGACCATTATATGGTCACTGTATGGTGATAATATTTAGTTACAGTATGGTAATGACATTCCTCTTAGTAAAGTGTTTTTTATTCAGTAACAATAAGGTGGCATTATTCAGTCTTTAGGTGGTGTTAATCTTTGGTCATGGTGTGCCTGTATTATTAAGGAGTATACTTTTTTACTATTATGCATAAATTATTAGTTACAGGGAAAATTATTTGGGTGTGACCAAACATAGAAAAATTTGTCGAGATACATGTTATGAGATGCTCACCCTTCCGTAAGTTCCATCAGGGATCTAGATGTCAACATATTGTTCCATTCTTTTGTGCTTTGCATGTATTTATATTTAAATTGGGCTACAGTTCTAGGGTAATGCTTAATACGTGGAGCTTTTCATTAGGGCTAATGTATTTGTGAATACTGCTTGTCAGTAGAGATGGCCTTACGGTTCGCCCTGCAGTCGTTTCATGGCGAACTTTGCGTGTTCACGATTCGCCAAACATATGGAGATATTCGCGCCTGCCATATTCTTTTACATTATGAAAAACTTTGACGCATGACACATCCATCAGGTGGTACAGGACAGCCAATTGAGACATTTCAGCACATGGACATACCCCCTACCTTATAAATAAACCTGATCTGGACGCCATTTTACATTCACCCTACGATCACACTTGCGCGTTTTACAGCGCGTTCGAACGCGCTGTAAAACGCATAACCGATGCAAACCAAAGCTTCCCTATGGGACTGGTTCACATTTTCGCGTTTTACAGCGCGTACGATCGCGCTGTAAAACGTCCTAAGCTCAAAAAAGTACATGAGCTTCTTTGGGGCGTTTTGTGGCGCGTTCCCGTACATAGACATTCGGGAACGCGCGACAATGGGCGTTCGCTTGTCTCTGTATGCGCGATTGCAAACGCCGGTACAATCGCGCATACAGAGCGCTCCTTTCAGAACGCTCAGGTGTGAACCCATCAGTGTTTCGCCAGTGTAGGGAGAGGTTGCTGTGTGGAGCAGGGACAGGCTGTTAGGCACACCAAATGCTAGTTAATAGGGCCACAAAAGTCATTTTAAGGACTAGTATAGGTGTGCTATCGATAGGTGTGATACACAGAGGGGTGCGATATACTTATAATATACTTTTATCAGTCAAAACACATAGATCTATATAGTGATCACCTGGAAGTCAGGGGCCTAGGGGCTTACTAGGGCCATTTTTATATATGGTATCAGGGCGGGTGGTCTGTGGTTAGGCTATCAGGGCCAGAATAGCACCGCCCTGTAGGGCAATATCAGGGACAGTTCTTTGCCCACCCTGTCCTTCAATACCACATCATCATCTAGCCCAGGGATAGATGTTTTTTGCTTTCCCTCCGGGATTCATGGATGTGCACTGGAACCCCCTGGATTGTGGTAGGACATATGGTTTCTGATTTGGTGCCACCGAGCACTTATTATTGGCTACCACATCTATGCTTTTTGCTTAACTTTAATAATTACACACGTCCGCAAAATGGGTCCGCATCCGTTCTGCAATTTTGCGGAATGTGCTGTCCGCATCCGCACTTCTGCATCCGTGCTTCCGTTTCCGCAAAAAAAATAGAACATGTCCTATTCTTGTCCGCAATTACAGACAAGATTAGGCATTAGGCTATTATAGTGCCGGCGATGTGCGGTCCGCAAATTGCGGAATGCACATTGCCAGTGTCCGTGTTTTACGGATCCGCAAAACACTTACAGACGTGTGAATGAACCCTCATAGTAACATTAAAGGTTACAGTGCATTTGTGGTCGGATCGGCTATCAGAAAGGTGAACCTAACCCTATCTACAACAAGCAGTAGAGTTATGCCATAACTGCTGTGGTGGGGCAGCCTAAAGGGGGCCACCCTGATATGAAGTGACTGTAAAATGGTGTGGGTGGGTGAAATCAGCTTCGGCCTGGGCCCACAGGTGCCTATAAATAGCCTAGTAATCAGCTAGCCTGGGCCCACAGGTACGTATGGATAGCCCTGTAATCAGCCTCCCCTCCCACAAATGCAGCGATATCTTGCTTATACTTGCGGTCGGATCGGCAATCAGAAAGGTGAACATAACCTATCTACAACAAGCAGTAGAGTTATGCCATAACTGCCGTGGTAGGGCAGCCTAAAGGGGCCAAAAAGAGCAGACCTTAGTTTGGAGTAAATATATACATACATACCGTTCCGACACCCACTTTTGAAAGCAAAAGACCTTTCACGATGAAGTTGCGGAATATACCGTATATATCACAGCGACTTCCATCTACCTTACCTCTTTGTCATGTTCACGGGCACATCGTTCTTGGAGGTGGCTAATGCTGATGCGATTGAAAGAGTGGCCGGTAACCAGAAACGATTTACTCCTATGTTGACTAACAACATATGAACATATTACGAGAAGTTCTGAATCCTGAGTGCTGCAGACTGAAAACAAACAATGAATCTGTTGGAAGGGCCTAAATGAACTCCAACCATTCGCCAAGGGCCCTGATCGGACACCAATTGTTCCTGGTGGCCAAATACTACACCTCTACTTATTCCCCAGGCCACACGTTCTATTTTATTTTATTTATTTTTTTATATATAAAGGACCCAAAAGTTAGAACATGGCGTATGCCGTCTTACTAGTAGTAGATTAGGTGAAATCTGTAAACTCACCAGGCCTGGGGAACCATAAACAGGAATACATGGCTATTTCGATTAACGAGCTAATGTTGCCTGTAATAAGGACAGAACGTACACATAATACCTGCAGTTGTGCCTGTAGTAGTGATAGGATTTGTCGTGTCTGTAGACGTAACAGACTTTGTAAATTGCGCCTTATTACTGTACCTCCTACTGGAAGACGGACCGATACCCTGGACTTAGGCCAGACACCAAGACCCTCAGCCTGAGTTTGTAGATGAAGTAAGCATGCCTGGGAGAAGGTGATGTTCGCAAGGCAGGCTTGAGATGACTGCTTATAAAGAAAAACAATGATTTTTCTTTTAGACCCAAAAACCTAGAAAATAAAAAGTCAGAGAAAAACAATGTGAGTGAGGTTCTAATGGCACAAGCCACGCGTGCGAGCCACCACAAGAAAAATTGTTTTGCGAGCCACAGATGACCGAGCCATGCAAGTGGGTCTGAAGGCAGAAAAAGACATGGAACCTACTTGTGGTGGGACCACGCAGCTGGCCAAGAATGGCAGAGCCATGCGTGAGAGACTCTAATGGCAGATTTATTTTATTTTTTTAAATATAAACCACTTATGCAGCACCAGTAGGACTTGCATAACCATGACCCTCTCCGACAATAACCTAGAACGCTAACCAGCCTACAACCATATCGTACACCTAAAGAACATGAACGGTCATCGGGCCCCCAAAGCCAAGAGACTGAACTGGATGACCTTACAGTGACGATAAGTAATTAAAACGTGAGCCAGACCCAATGGAAAATGCACAGACATTAGTGATCCGAACCAAGTGCATAAACAAAACATTATACCAACCGCAAAATTGAAACAGATGGGAGAAAAACAAGAGCCAGAAGCATTGCAGTTTGCTAAGAGAAGACTCTTGTCGTGACAAACGAATGAACAACTGTGAAAACATAGTAGGAACTTACACCTATTGGTTAACTGGGGCAGGAGACCAATCTGAGTGAATGTGAACCAGAAGTAAAGGAGACCAGTCTGAGTGAATGCAAACCAGGACTAAAGAACACCACAAAATTATTATTATTTAATTTATTTTTTTCCCTCTTTCTTTTCGAAGTGAACAGAAAAGGTAGACCTATGGAATGTAACAAACCACCGAGGAAAGAAACGTAAACCTGAAAAGAAAGCAGCTATGTTTATCGGAAGAGCAGTAATACAGCGGTGTGCTGACTGCCCTAGTAAGAATACTGAGTAACCATAATGTAGCAATGATCGATGGTCACCACGACACCACCTTGTGTTGGCCTAAGAAAAACAAACGTGGTTGAAACATAAACCCTGATGCAACGCCAATTGACATATAGTGTACCTATAAACATAGCACGGAACCGCTGACACATGCTTGCCCAGAAAAAATAATGTTTATAGAAACGGCCGGGTAACAATCCTAACCACCATCATCCGACTATTAACGCCCAACCCCCTTCATTCAAGAACACTGCAAATTGCAGACCGCAAGGCAAGTCCTGTGCAGCAAGTTCTATCCTACCGTGAGCGCAAGTATTCGCATGGCACCTTTTGCTGTTTACCCAGACGTGAACGAGCTGCCACACAATGCTGCATGTTTTTTTTTTTTAATCGACCATTGATCCACATTTACCATCACTTAAACACAGAATGCATAGTTTGAGCCAACTGCAGACACGCGCCCCGCATGTAAACCAGGTATCAGAAAACATACAACCATGCCTACTCTAAGCACATTCTACCCCAATAACTGTATGCAATGGCCCCACCAGGCCTCTGAATAGCCGGACAAACAATACAACCATCGTTTGACCATTAGCACCCAAACTCTGCTTCATCCCAGAGCACTACATGTGGCGGACCGCAGCGTGGGTCCCGTGAAAACAACTCCGATCCTACCATGAACACCAGCGCCCTCCTGAGACATTCTGCCATCGCCCAGCCGTAAGGACACCATGCTGCTGTATCCTAGAGCTGACTCAGAGGTAGTGAAATCAGCTGAATCAGCATCAGCCTGGGCCCAAAGGTGCCTATGAATAGCCTAGTAATTAGCCAGCCTGGGCCCACAGGTACGTATGAATAGCCTTGTAATCAGCCTCCCCTCCCACAAATGCAGCAATATCTTGCTTATACTTGTATTGTGGGGCAGTCGTGTGCGGTTCTGCTGTAATACTGCAGGTATATAGAGGGACAAGCATAATTGGAACAAATAATTTCTACTGGTGTGATATACCAGTCTCCCCCCCCCCCCCCAATAAACGGATTGAAGCGGGGTGTTATATACCAATATACTTTCTTTATAGTGCATTTCCGTACTGTACAGTGCATTTGAGCATGCGCGTAAGCGAAAATTATATTGCCGATATTTCACATTGAAAAAAATGATGGAGATTGCAAATTCGAATAATACATCTAGTATATCACTGTCCATGTTGTGGGACTATTTGTGCACTTCTAGTAATTATTTCTTGGCTGCAAATATGAGCTGAAGGTTTTTCAGGTTCGCCTGCCATTAAAATTAATATTACCCGCCGCGAACTTGCGGTTCGCGAACATTTCAGTGTGTTCGCGTCATCGTGTTTGCGAACCGTCCTGGCAGATGTTCATCTATCACTACTTGTCAGAAATCAAGGTATTTCATGTAAGAGCATAAGTACTGCTGTCCTGCTCCTTTCTTGTCTTAAACATGCTTTAATGAAAGCAGATTACACAATGACCATGTAATGATAAGGATTTAATTAATACAGCTAGACAATTTCACTTTCAAAGGCACTTTTCTTAGAAATTATTTTCAGGCATGGTTAAAGGGTAGAGTTTGTAAATGTCTTCTTCATTTTATATCATAATGAAGCCTCATTATATTGTTTTCTCCTTCTCTTGTTATAGCATTGCAGTCTTGATGTGCTTTGAATAAAAAACACTGTTGTCTAGCAAGCTGGGAGTTATGTATAATTTTACATTCCTCCCTGAGATCTTGGCATTCGAGGCAGCTGGGGGATTTATCTGCTAGCCTGCACATTTTTGATGTTGCAGAGAACTATTACATAATCAATAGCTGTTTGCCTGACTGTCACTTATACACTTATTAATACAGCACTCAGGTTTTCTCACTGATGTCATACAAAAGAATGGCGGGGGGGGTACACTTAGTGTGAGGGTAACAGTTGCGTGCTCTATTTTAGTACCTCTACACATAGAACACAATGTTCCTATGCTATCCTCACTAGAGACAAGCAAATTTCTTTAAATTATTTTGGGTCCGATTCGCACAAAACAATTGCCAGATTCAATCTGGGTCTGAATAAATTGGATCTGAATTGAAAGTGTCCCAATTGACCTTTAAAGTCAGGTATGACGCTGAGGTCTCCTAGGATTTAGTGTTGGGTGAGCATGATCGGCCCAACACTAGTTTGGCTCGAGTATCGCGATGCTCGGCACATCTCGGTGTTCGGCCGAATATCGCGTGTGTTCGAGCGTAATGCTCGAGTCTCCTCCTCGCACGTTTGTCGGCTGCGTAGCGGCCAATAAACGTGCAGGTAAGTACTGCCATTCACTGTAACGCTGTAGCCATGTTGGGTGCTGGCAGTACAGTGATTGGCTGGCCGGAAGGCGTCATCGGGTGCTATATAGCACCCGATGAAACATGTTCGGCTCAGTATTAGTCAGGGAGAGCTGGAAAGCAGAAGGGAGCGATAGTGTAGGGATTGAAATAGCAATATTTTAGTTTTTATACTTGTTATAGACCCAAAAGTCCTTTTAACCACTTAAGGACCACAGGTTTATACCCCCCTAGTGACCAGGCCCTTTTTTACAAATCGGCACTCCACAACTTTAGCGGTTTATTGCTCGGTCATGCAACTTACCACCCAAATGAATTTTACCTCCTTTTCTTCTCACTAATAGAGCTTTCATTTGGTGGTATTTCATTGCCGCTGACATTTTTACTTTTTTTGTTATTAATCGAAATTTAACGATTTTTTTTGCAAAAAAATGACATTTTTCACTTTCAGCTGTAAAATTTTGCAAAAAAAACGACATCCATATATACATTTTTCGCCAAATTTATTGTTCTACATGTCTTTGATAAAAAAAAAATGTTTGGGCAAAAAATAAATGGTTTGGGTAAAAGTTATAGCATTTACAAACTATGGTACAAAAATGTGAATTTCCGCTTTTTGAAGCAGCTCTGACTTTCTGAGCACCTGTCATGATTCCTGAGGTTCTACAATGCCCAAACAGTAGAAAACCCCCACAAATGACCCCATTTCGGAAAGTAGACACCCTAAGGTATTCGCTGATGGGCATAGTGAGTTCATAGAACTTTTTATTTTTTGTCACAAGTTAGCGGAAAATGATGATGATTTTATTTTTTTTATTTTTTCTTACAAAGTCTCATATTCCACTAACTTGCGACAAAAAATAAAAAATTCTAAAAACTTGCCATGCCCCTCACGGAATACCTTGGGGTGTCTTCTTTCCAAAATGGGGTCACTTGTGGGGTAGTTATACTGCCCTGGCAATTTAGGGGCCCAAATGTGTGAGAAGAACTTTGCAATCAAAATGTGTAAAAAATGACCGGTGAAATCCGAAAGGTGCACTTTGGAATATGTGCCCCTTTGCCCACCTTGGCAGCAAAAAAGTGTGACACATCTGATATCGCCGTACTCAGGAGAAGTTGGGGAATGTGTTTTGGGGTGTCATTTTACATATACCCATGCTGGGTGAGAAAAATATCTTGGTCAAATGCCAACTTTGTATAAAAAAATTGGAAAAGTTGTCTTTTGCCAAGATATTTCTCTCACCCAGCATGGGTATATGTAAAATGACACCCCAAAACACATTCCCCAACTTCTCCTGAGTACGGCGATACCAGATGTGTCACACTTTTTTGCTGCCAAGGTGGGCAAAGGGGCACATATTCCAAAGTGCACCTTTCAGATTTTGCAGGCCATTTTTTACACATTTTGATTGCAAGGTACTTCTCACACATTTGGGCCCCTAAATTGCCAGGGCAGTATAACTACGCCACAAGTGACCCCATTTTGGAAAGAAGACACCCCAAGGTATTCCGTGAGGGGCACGGCGAGTTCCTAGAATTTTGTATTTTTTGTCACAAGTTAGCGGAAAATGATGATTTTTTTTTTTTTCTCTTTTTTCCTTACAAAGTCTCATATTCCACTAACTTGCGACAAAAAATAAAAAATTCTAGGAACTCGCCGTGCCCCTCACGGAATACCTTGGGGTGTCTTCTTTCCAAAATGGCGTCACTTGTGGCGTAGTTATACTGCCCTGGCAATTTAGGGGCCCAAATGTGTGAGAAGTACCTTGCAATCAAAATCTGTAAAAAAATGACCGGTGAAATCCGAAAGGTGCA
The DNA here is from genome assembly GCF_014858855.1 of Bufo gargarizans. Lineage (NCBI taxonomy): Eukaryota > Metazoa > Chordata > Amphibia > Anura > Bufonidae > Bufo > Bufo gargarizans. The sequence continues at coordinate 191,534,691 of NC_058083.1, forward strand.
CTTTGGAATATGTGCCCCTTTGCCCACCTTGGCAGCAAAAAAGTGTGACACATCTGATATCGCCGTACTCAGGAGAAGTTGGGGAATGTGTTTTGGGGTGTCATTTTACATATACCCATGCTGGGTGAGAAAAATATCTTGGTCAAATGCCAACTTTGTATAAAAAAATTGGAAAAGTTGTCTTTTGCCAAGATATTTCTCTCACCCAGCATGGGTATATGTAAAATGACACCCCAAAACACATTCCCCAGCTTCTCCTGAGTACGGCGATACCACATGTGTGACACTTTTTTGCAGCCTAGATGCGCAAAGGGGCCCAAATTCCTTTTAGGAGGGCATTTTTAGACATTTGGATCCCAGACTTCTTCTCACACTTTCGGGCCCCTAAAGGCCAGGGCAGTATAAATACCCCACATGTGACCCCACTTTGGAAAGAAGACACCCCAAGGTATTCAATGAGGGGCATGGCGAGTTCCTAGAATTTTTTTTTTTTTTGCATAAGTTAGCGGATATTGATTTTTTTTTGTTTTTTTCTCACAAAGTCTCACTTTCCGCTAACTTAGGACAAAAATTTCAATCTTTCATGGACTCAATATGCCCCTCACGGAATACCTTGGGGTGTCTTCTTTCCGAAATGGGGTCACATGTGGGGTATTTATACTGCCCTGGCTTTTTAGGGGCCCTAAAGCGTGAGAAGAAGTCTGGAATATAAATGTCTAAAAATGTTTACGCATTTGGATTCCGTGAGGGGTATGGTGCGTTCATGTGAGATTTTATTTTTTGACACAAGTTAGTGGAATATGAGACTTAGTAAGAAAAAACAAAAACAAAAACAAACAAAAAATTTCCGCTAACTTGTGCCAAAAAAAATGTCTGAATGGAGCCTTACCAGGGGGGGGGGGGGGGGGGGGGGTGATCAATGACAGGGGGGTGATCACCCATATAGACTCCCTGATCACCCCCCTGTCATTGATCACCCCCCCTGTAAGGCTCCATTCAGACATCCGCATGATTTTTTACGGATCCATGGATACATGTATCGGATCCACAGAACGCATGCGGACGTCTGAATGGAGCCTTACAGGGGGGTTATCAATGACAGGGGGTAATCAGGGTGATCACCCCCCTGTCACTGATCACCCCCCCTGTAAGGCTCCATTCAGACATCCGCATGATTTTTTACGGATCCATGGATACATGTATCGGATCCACAAAACGCATGCGGACGTCTGAATGGAGCCTTACAGGGGGGTTATCAATGACAGGGGGTGATCAGGGTAATCAGGGTGATCACCCCCCTGTCACTGATCACCCCCCCTGTAAGGCTCCATTCAGACATCCGCATGATTTTTTACGGATCCATGGATACATGTATCGGATCCACAGAACGCATGCGGACGTCTGAATGGAGCCTTACAGGGGGGTTATCAATGACAGCGGGTGATCAGGGTAATCAGGGTGATCACCCCCCTGTCACTGATCACCCCCCCTGTAAGGCTCCATTCAGACATCCGCATGATTTTTTACGGATCCATGGATACATGGATCGGATCCACAAAACGCATGCGGACGTCTGAATGGAGCCTTACAGGGGGGTTATCAATGACAGGGGGTGATCAGGGTAATCAGGGTGATCACCCCCCTGTCACTGATCACCCCCCCTGTAAGGCTCCATTCAGACATCCGCATGATTTTTTACGGATCCATGGATACATGTATCGGATCCACAGAACGCATGCGGATGTCTGAATGGAGCCTTACAGGGGGGTTATCAATGACAGGGGGTGATCAGGGTGATCACCCCCCTGTCACTGATCACCCCCCCTGTAAGGCTCCATTCAGACACCCGCATGATTTTTTACGGATCCATGGATACATGTATCGGATCCACAGAACGCATACGGACGTCTGAATGGAGCCTTACAGGGGGGTTATCAATGACAGGGGGTGATCAGGGTGATCACCCCCCTGTCACTGATCACCCCCCCTGTAAGGCTCCATTCAGACATCCGCATGATTTTTTACGGATCCATGGATACATGTATCGGATCCACAGAACGCATGCGGACGTCTGAATGGAGCCTTACAGGGGGGTGATCAATGACAGGGGGGTGATCAGGGAGTGTATATGGGTGATCACCCGCCTGTCATTGATCACCCCCTGTAAGGCTCCATTCAGACGTCCGCATGTGTTTTGCGGATCCGATCCATGTATCCATGGATCCGTAAAAATCATGCGGACGTCTGAATGGAGCCTTACAGGGGAGTGATCAATGACGGGGGGGTGATCAATGACAGGGGGTGATCAGGGAGTGTATATGGGTGATCACCCGCCTGTCATTGATCACCCCCCTGTAAGGCTCCATTCAGACGTCCGTATGCTTTTTGCGGATCCGATCCATGTATCCGTAAAAATCATACGGACGTCTGAACGGAGCCTGACAGGGGGGTGATCAATGACAGGGCGGTGATCAATGACAGGGGGGTGATCAGGGAGTTTATATGGGGTGATCATGGGTGATCAGGGGTTTATAAGGGGTTAATAAGTGACGGGGGGGGGGGTGTAGTGTAGTGTGGTGTTTGGTGCGACTGTACTGACCTACCTGAGTCCTCTGGTGGTCGATCCTAACAAAAGGGACCACCAGAGGACCAGGTAGGAGGTATATTAGACGCTGTTATGAAAACAGTGTCTAATATACCTGTTAGGGGTTAAAAAATTCGGATCTCCAGCCTGCCAGCGAACGATCGCCGCTGGCATGCTGGAGATCCACTCGCTTACCTTCCGTTCCTGTGAGCGCGCGCGCCTGTGTGCGCGCGTTCACAGGAAATCTCGCGTCTCGCGAGATGACGCCTATTGGCGTTAGTGTGACCTGGGAGAGCCGCCGCGATGACGCCTTTCGGCGTTAGCGTGGCGGCAAGCGGTTAAGGACTATTGTGTGTGGCAGCAATATATATTTTTAGCACAACCTGCACTAAATTGCTAAAACTTGTTAGAAACCCAAAAGTACTTTTAAGGACTATAGTTGTATCTGGCAGCAATATTTATTTTTAGCGCAACCTGCGCTAAATAACTTGCAATTGTTTGGCCGCTGAAGACAGCGACATTATCTGCACTACATCTCCTGTGTAATGTTTGCGTATCCGAAATATCTGTGACATTCAGTCAAATGTTTTTGCTGCTTGTGGCAGCAACATTACCTGCACTACATCTCCTGTATAACGTTTGCCCATCGTAAATATCAGTGACATTCAGTGTAATTTTTTATTAGACGGTGGTGACAGCGACATTACTTGCGCTATACCTCCTGTTTAACGTGTGCGCATCCTAAATATCAGTGACATTCATTCAGGGTAATTTTTTATTAGGCGGTGGTGACAGCGACATTACTTGCGCTATACCTCCTGTTTAAAGTGTGCGTATCCTAAAAGTGTCTGTGACATTCTGTGCACTTTATTTGCGCATACACTTACAAAACCTGCGCTACTGTACGTGTGACATACTTGCAAGCATATATACCATTTAATATGCTCTAGGAGAGCAGTAAGGGACAGGGAAGTGGCCGTGCTGCTGATGGTGCACGCAGAGGCCGTGGCCCTGGGCGTGGTGAAACTGTGCCTGCTGCCAGAGCACAAGAAGCGCACTCATCCACAATACCTAGCTTCATGTCCCAGTTTGCAACACAGTTGTCAATAACTCAGGTTGTTGTTAGGTCAACAAGTCAGGAGGATGACTAGAGTGAGAAAGTAGAAGAGGAGGTGCTGGACGATGAAGTCACTGACCCAACCTGGGAAGGTGGCAAGCCGAGTGAGGACAGCAGTACAGAGGGAGAGGGATCCGCAGCACGGCAACAGGCTGGAAGAGGCAGTAGGGTGGCAGAAGGGAGAAGGCGGGCTATACCAAACAGGCCTGCAGCTGTTCCCCGGAGCACCCCCTTGCGGCAATCTCTCTTGACAAGGGGTAGTTGATCCGCAGTCTGGCGCTTTTTTGAGGAAAGTGAGGACGATAAAAGAATTGTCATTTGCAACCTGTGCTGTAACAAAATGAGCAGGGGCGTGAACACTAGCAACCTCACCACCACCAGCATGATCCGCCACATGGCATCAAAGCACCCTAATAGGTGGGACGAATGCCTGGGTCCACAACCAGTGTCTGCAGGTCACACCACTGCCTTCTCTTCCCCTCTGTTACGTGCTGGTCAATCCCCTGTCCAATACGCAGGCCCTGATGCCTCCCGCCATGCACCTGGAACTTCGCAAGCACCATCAGCTAGCACATCCACTTCTGTGTCCCAGCGCAGAGTACAGATGTCTATACCCCAGGCCTTTGAACGAAAGCGCAAATACCCAGCCACCCACCCACAGATCATAGCACTAAATGCGCACCTTTCCAAAATGCTGGCCCTGGAAATGTTGCGATTTAGGTTTGTGGACACTAAGGATTTCCGCAGCCTGATGGCGGCGGCTGTCCCGCAGTACTCCAACTGCCAATATTTTTGTCCCCAACCGCCAATATTTTTCACGTTGTGCAGTCCCAGCCTTACACCAGCATGTGTCCCATAACATCACCCGTGCCCGGACCAACATAGTTATTGGGAAGGTCCACTTAACGACTGACACATGGAGAAGTGCTTTTGGCCTGGGACGCTACATTTCCCCGATGGCACACTGGGTGAACGTTGTGGAGGCTGGGAGTGAGTCGTACCCTGGTATGGCACAGGTGCTACTGTCGCCAAAGATTGCGGGCCCTAATTCCATCAGGGTTTCCGTCGCCACCTACGTTAGTGGATGTAACCCCCCCTTCTCATCCTCCGCCTCCTCCTCCACTTCCACTTCTGAATTATCATTTTGCAGCACCAGTCAGTAGCTGGAAGCAGTGTAGCACTGCAGTGGGGAAGCAGCAACAGGCTGTGCTTAAACTGATCTGCTTAGGTGACAAACAGGACACCACCGCAGAGCTGTGGCAGGGGGTAAGGAACCAGACTGAGCTGTAGCTCTCGCCACTCAACCTACAACCAGGCATGGTTGTGTCTGATAATGGCTGTAACTTGGTGGCAGCTTTGGAGCTCGGCAAGCTCACACACATAACATGCCTAGCCCACGTGTTCAACCTAGTGGTTCAGCGGTTTCTCAAAACCTACCCCAACTTGCCTGAGCTACTGGTGAAGGTGCGCCACATGTGTGCCTATTTCCGCAAGTCATCGACAGCTTCAGCCGGTCTGGCAACGCTGCAGCAGCGCTTGGAATTGCCAGCTCACCGACTGTTATGCGACTTGAGCACGCGCTGGAATTCCACGTTCCACATGTTGGCCAGGCTTTGTGAGCAGCAGAGGGTAGTAGTGGAATACCAGATGTAACATGGTCGTCGCCTTTCCAGTCAGCTTCCGCTCTTCACAAGTGACGAGTGGGCATTGATGTCTGACCTCTGTGAGGTTTTACGCATCTTTGAGGAATCAACACGGATGGTGAGCGGCGATAACGCTATTATCAGCGTAACCATCCAACTTCTGTGTCTACTCAAACGCTCACTGCTCACAATTAAGGCGGACGCTTGGCATGTGGAAGGGGTGGAAATGGGGGAAGAAAGTACACAGGGTGATAGCCAGGCCACCCTCAGTTCGTCTTCTCAGTTCACCCTTCTCGACCCCCGCTACAAAGAGAACTTATCATCTCTCATTCCTGTGGTGGAGAGGACGAGCAAATACTAATGGTGCAATACCAGAAGGTCCTTGTGGAAAAATTGCTCCAAAAATTTCCAGCTGACAACGCTAGCTGCATAGTACATAGTTCCTTGGCCAACCGAGTTGGGGAGATGAGGGGAACACACAGCAGTTCCAACAGAGGCAGGGCAACACTCTCTAAGGCCTGGGACAGTTTTATGATACCTCACCAGAACCCTCAACCTGATGTGTGGCTTAGTGTCACAAGGATGGAACAATTTTGGAAGATGGTGAAGAAGGTATGTAGCAGACCGTGTCAGCATCCTCAGTGATCCCTGTGTGCCTTACAACTATTGGGTGTCCAAGCTGGACACGTGGCATGAACTGGCGCTCTATGCCTTTGAGATTCTGGCCATTTTGTCACAGCGTGTATTTAGTGCTGCTGGGGGGATAATAACTGATAAGCGCATCCGCCTGTCAACTGAAAATGCTGACCGGTTGACTCTTATCAAAATGAAAAAGGTCTGGATTGCGCCTGACTTATCTACTCCACTAGAGGAAAGCGGCTGAACATAAAGGCACTCTAAATGTGGCTTTTATGGTGTATTGAATACACTGTATTTCAATGCACCCCTTCCACCACTAAAAAGGGTATATGGTTCAATCTCCCTTTTATCCTCCATCATATCAACATGCTTATTAGGCTGCCCTCGCTCCTAATGTTTTAGAAAGTCAGCTCAGCAGCAGGCCCTCACCCATAATGTTTTAGAGGGTCACCAGCAGGTCCTCACCCATAATGTTTTTGAGGGTCACCAGCAGGCCCTCAGCCATAATGTTCTAGAGTCAGCTCAGCAGCAGGCTCTCGCCCACAAAATGTTTTAGATGGTCAGCTCGGCAGCCAGCCCTCACCCACAAAGTGTTTTAGATGGTCAGCACGGCAGCAGGCCATCACCCACAACATTTTTTAGATAGTCAGTTCGGCAGCAGGCCCTCACCCACAAAATGTTTTAGATGGTCAACTCTGCAGCATGCCCTCGCCCCAAAAAATTTTTAGATTGTCAGCTCGGCAGCAGGCACTTGCCCATAAAATTTATTAGATGGTCAGCTCGGCAGCAGGCCCTCGCCCACAAAACTTTTTTAGATGGTCAGCTGAGCAGCAGGCCCTTTCTCCTAAAGTTTTTGAGGGTCACCAGCAGGCCATCAATCATAATTTTTTAAGGGTGTGTATGATGCCCTCCTTTATGTGTAATAAAGTAATAAAGTGTGTATTGGAGTGCCGGTTTCTTGTAGTTTTTGGCAGCACTTGCACTTTATATACAAGTACATATACAGGAAAGAATGTTTCCTAACAAATTTTCCTCTAAAATCGATTTTATCTTCGGTTTGCTGCGTATTATTGTCAGTCTGTAAAAGTGGCATACTACTCAGACAACATCTTTCCCAACAGCGACCTGGGGGTCCAAGATGCATCCAGACATCCTCCCCATGCTGTTCCCGAGCCATTTCAGTGGTCTTTCCATCAATTTCTCACCTTTTCCTATGAACCAGACACCCTCCTCTCTTCAGAGCAGGGGGTGCCTGGTGTAATGCTCGGGTTCTCCCATTGACTTCCAATGTGTTCAGGTGCTCGGTAGAGGTAGGGTGTTCTACTTGAGCACCCGAGCACTTTGGTGCACGACCAACACTACTAGGATTGTATCCAACCTCTTTCAAGTTCTTTAACCCCCAAGACAGTTTGTCAAAGTGACAGTAACATATCTGCCTATGGGTAAAAACCTGGTAGCTGGCAGTAATAAACAACTTGTTTAACAATATATTGTACTGTTGAATTTTTTTAAATAAAAAAATGGTCCAAAAAGGATCCTTGGTGGCAGATACCTTCTTCTCTAACTTCTGACTTGTAAAATGGTGGCCACCATTTTGAGCAATTATCCAAAATAAATTCCAAGAATGTGGGATTTTCTGCAAATTAATTCTCTTATCTTTAATCTTGACCCAAACTTTAGCAAAAATTATGGGAATAGAACCATACTGTATGCAATATGTATTGTATCTAATCACAATCTCCCAAGCACCGCTCTATTGCCTGTGCAACTATGCTAATGCCAATATCCAGATTTGCAACATCAAAGGCACGAAGTGTCTTCCTATAATCACTTTTATGGCAGCAATATTTACAGGCTAAGGGCCTTGTTCCACACAGTATACAGAATACAATATACATATGTAATTATGTATCTATTTTTTGAATAATTTTAAACATGCTGTAAATTAAATCTGGATATCTTTGTGATGAATACCCACTGTGCGAGACTGAGGATCCATTACAGCATACCGTCTTGTAGGGTAAGTGCCTCAAAACATAACCTTGCCTTTCTTGTAAAAATCCATTCCTCTCATCCTGAGAAATTCTTGTTTTTATTTTACGCAAATAAGATTTTTGGTGCACTGTGAGCAGAGCCGCTGCATTTTTCTGCACCACTGCTCCACCAGCAATTCTGCCCAGTGTCTCCTGCTCTTTAGGTTTGCATTCTCTGAGATTTCAGAGCTGGGAGTAATGGCTCAGGGGAAACTGGGTGCACTGAATGGAGCGAACCGAGAAATCGTATTTGTATAAAAATAAAAAGACCATATTTTCAGAAGAAAGATATGGTTATGTTTCGGGACATGGCAGAATGCTTACTTTGAAACTTTGGCAGACTTCCTGTAAAATTATGGAAGGATATTTTTTCCAGATTTCTTGCAATATTACCAGTTTCAAAACCGCTTAAAATTATACAAATGAATGGGAATGTTAACACATCCCTTTAAAAAAAATATCTGCCTGAAAAAATCCTATAAAAGTATAAACTAACACATTACAAAGTTGTACTCAGTGTATTAGTGCATGATACATTTTAAGACTTGCTGTGGTCAGTTAAGTAGCAAATTAGGTAATTAAAGATATGAAATGATCACACTAAAGTAATATGCGATTGTCCACTTACCATCCACAGTGTTAACTGCCTGCTGGCAGTTTTGTTCATATTACATTGCACTTTGAATAACCATAGAAAAGATTATTACAAAGGCTTCCAGTTAATATTTATTACCCTTGACCTATTCAGTTTAAAAAACAGCTTCTGTGCACATTGTACAAAAGACTTGTCCAATACCTTACATTTTTACTATAATTGATTTTCATACCTTTGCCCTACACAGCCCTGCAGTCCAACATTAATTCTCCTTAAAGATCTCAGCAATGGCATGAACAATGTAGATACAGAAGGAAGGCAGGCACCCAGAACCAGGGCAGCTGTCGCACAGATTAGAATTGATCTAAACTGTAAGTATTGAGAATAATATTCTTAAAGGTTCATTGTAGGTAGCTCGTTCATACTGATTTCATATTTCCATTTGTCTAAGAACGACTTAGACAAAAGCACTTGAGTTTTATAACGTTTCATTACTTTACAGTATTGGAATATGGGACAGAATACAAACTCTTTTGAAAGATAATAGAATTACAGTATTGGAATATGAGACATAAGGAATATGTAGAAGCTTTTGTAGCCAACCTTCGTGGATTAATGGACCTCACATGATTTCCACTTTTGAATGTTTACACAAAGCATCTATTTCAATGTAAAAACAGGTTAACACAACAGCTGCAGATTTCTGGGCTAGCAGCTATCTCATGCCCATGGCTAGCTTTAGCTCAGTGCTTGTGGTAACAGGCATTGTGATTTCCTTGCTTCAGCCTTCATATATTCTCGCTTCATCAAATGTAATATGTACAAGAAAAACTGAAATGCCTTGCTTTACCTGAGACAATTTGATTTAACACCCCACTAATGACTTCTGCTTAAATATAACATTTAAGCAGAAGTCATTCATATAATTAAGTTTAAAATCAGGATTAGTAAATGGCAATTCTGTAGATTAGGCAAAGCCATGCCCACTGTGGTAGCCAATGGGCATACAATTTTACCACAAAACCCATCGAACATAAGATGATTTTCTAAAACAGATAACCCCTTTGATTTTGTCCCACTCTAAATGACATAGCAATAATGTAGTCTGTAATATAGTCTCACCACTAACCCCCCCCCCCCCCAGCACAACAGAATGCATCCTCTTCACATTATAAGGCAGGTTGCTAGTGGCCACATTAACCTCTCCTGATATGTCTAACATAAATTCTGTAACATCTATTAAAATCCTACTAGACATTTATGAATAGATGGCCAGCTGTACAAAAGTTTTAACTGGGTGTTATCAGTTGGGATGTGTCCCTGCACATTTAGCCACTAGCAGCACTGGTTGGTTAATGTAAAACTGAGCAGGGACACACCCTAACAGGTAACACCCAGATGGACCTTTATTGCAGTTACTGCCAATTCATTCATAAATTGTAAAAGGAATAAAAGAAGAATGGCACAACATAGAGTGCTAAAAAATGTATGCTCATGGGCAATCCAAGTAGCTACTAAAACAGATGTGTTAGGAGAGGTGACAAGTCTTCTGTGGGTAATTTCTGAGCCTATATTTTGTAACCTTATTTTAAATTGTGTAGAATCACTTTAAATGCACTACTTAGAGGTAACATTACTCACATTCCTTCACACAAGACAGCAAAAATCTTAGTGTAAAGAAATACTGTGGTCACTGTCTGCAACCATTGCCAGCAATAACTGGAGAATAAGGTAGCAGAAACCAGGTGCAAACTCACTAGTAGCAGACCTACTAGAATGTTCAGGGTGAGGTGGGTACCAAAGAGTACAAAAGATGGCAAGCAGAGTAAAAACCAGGACCGACAGATACAGCCCAAACAGCAGACAATGGGTTACCCTGGAGATAAGCCAAAGATAGTTTAACAACAACAAGTTAAATCGGCAAAGGGCTTATCCAGAAACCAAGCCAAAGATCAGTTCAGCGGGACTTCTAATTTAGGAGTTGAGAGTGGCACAATACACAAGAGTCAGGACACATACCGTATAAAATCACAGACAAGGACACACAAAAATATTGTGCCTAGTTCTGCAACTAGACACCAGGCCAGGGACCTGATTGGCCCGACATCCAGACTCACTGATGGGTCAAGCAGCTGGAACTTGACTGGTCGGAATAGCAACTCTACTGACTCAGACATGCACAGGATTGTGGCTGTATAAGTTCCTGACAGTTAGTCAAAACACTTATATCCTGTGTGGACTACAGCAACTTCTTGCTCTCTGGTCACCGAACAGACTAGAATATCTCCAATCTATCCTAAGCTCTGCCATCTGAGTTTCATCCTCTCAAAATCCTTACCATATCCCACAAACGCTATCTGACCCCGCCCCTATCTATGTTTCCAAGCCTATTTAAAACCTTTAATAAAAATACCTGTCCAGGCTCCAATGGCGCGATTCTAAGCCTTGGCATGGCCGAGAAGCGTGGCTGATTCACACCCCCTGGCGACGCTTCCGCGTCCTTACTAACAGGATACAATACTCTGTTTCAGGGGAGATTAGCAGTGGGCTAATTAGCTCAGCTGCTTTATTACTGTGTACTAGTGTTTCTGACCTCGGCTTGTCTTCTGACCACTCTCAGATTCCCATTCTGGTACTGCATAGCCCATCTGTCTCTGACCTATTTCTGGTATTCTCTGGTATTGTTTTTGTCTGTCTATGTATGTTTGTCTATCTCTGCACTTAAAGGTGTTTTCCAAGATCTGTAATGCCCCCCCATATGCCGGGACCCCTCACACAGATAGTACTTACCTCGCTCCCCGACATCCGTGTTGCTCCTGCTCCCCGGACGGCCGCTGCTGTATCTCTCTATCGCGTGGATGAAAACATCCAGTGTCGGGAGACAGCCAATAGCAGGCCACTATGGGAATGAGCCGCCATAGCGTCACCCGCAATGCTAGGGAGGCTTGTTCCCTTTGCGGCCTGCTATTGGCTGCCCCCTCATCACCGGATATTTTCATCCGAATGACAGGGAGATGCAGCGCCGGCCATGCGGGGAGCAGGAGCAACGCGTGTGTTGGGGAACGAGGTAAGAACTATCTGTGTGAGAGGCCCGGGCATATAGAGGGGCATTATAGGTCTTGGATAACACCTTTAGGTAACATAGGTACCATCAACCAGTTGAGGCCTAGCTATCTGGGGCTTGTACTGCAAGTAGGTAGGGACAATGGAGGGTTGCAGTCCAGAGCCTCACTGTCCTTGTCCATATCTATTCTACTGACGTGACAAAACCATCGTAATCTGCTCAAGACCTTCTCTAATCCCCAGCTCACACTATTGGAACCATCTTCTGTTCTCTTGAATTTCTTTGCTTGTGTTAATGCACCCTAGAAAGCACATGTCTTTTAAAAAAAACACATTTCTGAAAGTCTTTTTTGGCAGCTTTCTAAAGACTACTTCCCCCTCACATAGTTGGATATGCTCACATAGTCTTCCACATCCTAGTATTGTTCATAGATTGGGAGCTCGTATAGGCATGTCTCTCATGTAATGTATCTGGTCTACACTGTATTGCCTTTTTTGTATTGTGCTTTTGTACCTGTTCTAAATATTTCTACGTGTTTTACTGTGATAATTGCCATGAAAATGATAGTGCTTTACAAATATATGAATAATAATAATAAGCACCTTGTGGGTGGAAAGTTTAAGATATTTTTCCATCTTTCAACAAACTTCAGTTCTATTTATAGGTGTCCTGAACTCATCTGTATTGAGTTGGAGCTTATCCTAATAGAGGTACAGAATTATTCTGTGTGTTAACAGCAGAGAGCATTTATGTATTCCAGGCATAGTTCCACCACTTCCTGCTGTTGAGTTGAGAAATGAAAGCAGCAAGAACATAACACATTTTCAGAACCTGCAAACTTTTCATGGCTTCATTATAATTCAGGTTCAAGATTATCAACAGTACAAGCAATTTATTTTTGTACATTTTTTCGACTTCTAAAACCATAATTTTAGCTTTTTAATTTACTTTGTCACCACATGTTGCTGCTCTCTGGAAATTCAGGATCTGCAGTAAACCAGTGTGCTTCTTTACTGGAGGAATTAATGTGCAAAACAATACAGGAGAGGCATAGGACTGGCTTCTCCAGTCTCCTCCCTGGCAGAAGAAGGGTTAGAGGCTGAGGAAACGCCTGAGCTAGCTGCCCCTCTCTCTCTCAGAAGGCTGGTACCATGGCCAAAGGCTGGAGGTCCACGGTCTGTAGCTCAGTAGACCGGTGGCTCCTTGGGTGACCTATTGTCCCCATCTCAGCATCTTATTCTGATCACTCATGCAGATTGGCAGAATCTTCCCCTCTAAGCATTGGACCCTAACTGAAGAACACTAGGGGCTCTGACTTCTCTACTTATATACCATTTCTAGCTAGACTGGGACTTTTTAGTGGGAGAGGTGGAGTGGAGAAACTCAGCACAAACAATTACAATGTTACCACTCCCGTCTGGTATAGACTTACATTAGAGCTTCAGTGATACTCAATGGCAATGACACAGCAGTTTTTCCAGACAAAAACAAGTTTCCAGACATAACAACAGAGTCTTGTTTTGGCGGTAAACAAGTTTGGCTTTTCCCTTTAAAATATACTCTTCTTCAAACCCTATGGCAGCAATAGAAAAATACCAGCTTCTTATTTAAAGTCCCAAAAGTCTCTCAGTATTCATTAACGTTTTCCACAGAGCCTCGCAAATACAGCGCAATAAAATGCAGTTACACAGTATTAAACAGTGCATGTTAACCCTTTCAAGTAAAATAAAGTAAGATGTTTATAATTTTGCATAGGGGAAACAGGGGCAAATGTCCAGACTTCCCAGTACCCCTACTCCAGGGCACTACACCCTCATCGGTGTCAAAAGAAATGAATAATTGTTGGAGACATGGATCTGATAGACAGTAAGAGCACTATTATTATTTTCAGATAGATGTGGTGTATATACATGATACATATATGGTATGTTTGCTTTGCACTGCATTGTAGTAGCAGTGTTTATGCCAAAAATATTGACGAAGTAGGATGCTTTCCTCCAAAACACATTAGAGGAGTTCTCCACACTCACTACTTGTAACCGGAATAACATCAATGTAAGCAGGCATGTTCACATGGACTATATTTTGAAGTTCAGCTACTGGCCAGGGCTCCTACATAACAGGTTTAATATTCAAGGGAATATTAAAACTACAGTATGCCTATTTTATCTGTAACTTTACTTATGTTACCCTGTGTGCTCTAATCTATTCTGCCGGACTGCACCAGGCCATTGCTTTTCTTGCACTACCATTTAGGCCTCATGCACATGGTCGTTGTTTTGGTCCTCATCCGAGCCGCAGTTTTAGTGGTTCGGATGCGGACCCATTCACTTCAATGGGGCCTCAAAAAATGCAGAAAGCACTCCGGTGTGCTGTCCGCATCTGTTGCTCCGTTCCGTGGTCCGCAAAAAAAAATAATAACATGTCCTATTCTTGTCCGCGCTTTGCAGTTATATTAACCACCTCAGCTCCCCTACCTTAAACCCCCTTAAGGACCAGACCACTTTTTACAATTCTGCACTACACTACTTTCACGGTTTATTGCTCAGTCATACAACTTACCACCCAAAGGAATTTTACCTCCTTTTCTTCTCACTAATAGAGCTTTCATTAGGTGGTATTTCATTGCTGATGACATTTTTACTTTTTTGTTATTAAATCGAAATTTACAGAATTGTTTGCAAAAAAAATGACATTTTTCACTTTCAGTTGTAGATTTTTTTAAATAAAACTACATTTCTATATACATTTTTCTCTAAATTTATTGTTCTACATGTCTTTGATTAAAAAAAATGCAATACGTGTATATTTATTGGTTTGCGCAAAAGTTATAGCGTTTACAAACTATGGTACAAAACTGTGAATTTCCGCATTTTGAAGCAGCTCTGACTTTCTGAGCACCTGTCAAGTTTCCTGAGGTTCTACAATGCCCAGACAGTAGAAACACCCCACAAATGACCCCATTTCGGAAAGTAGACACCCCAAGGTATTCGCTGATGGGCATACTGAGTTCCTAGAAGTTTTTATTTTTTGTCACAAGTTAGCGGAAAATGATGATTTTTTATTTATTTTTTTGTCTTACAAAGTTTCATATTCCACTAACTTGTGACAAAAAATAAAAACTTCCATGAACTCACTATGCCTATCACGAAATACCCTGGGGTGTCTTCTTTCCAAAATGGGGTCACTTGTGGGGTATTTATACTGCCCTGACATTTTAGGGGCCCTAATGTGCGAGAAGTAGTTTGAAATCCAAATGTGTAAAAAATGCCCTGTGAAATCTGAAAACACCTGAAAGGTGCTCTTTAGAATTTGGGCCCCTTTGCCCAGCTAGGCTGCAAAAAAGTGGCACACATGTGGTATCGCCGTACTCAGAAGAAGTAGGGCAATGTGTTTTGGTGTGTATTTTTACATATACCCATGTTAGGTGAGAGAAATATCTCTCTAAAAGTCAACTTTTCCCAATTTTTTATACAAAGTTGTCATTTTAGAGAGATATTTCTCTCACCCAGCATGGGTATATGTAAAAAGACACCCCAAAACACATTGCCCAACTTCTCCTGAGTATGGCGATACCACATGTGTGACACTTATTTGCAGCCTAGGTGGGCAAAGGGGCCCAAATTCTAAAGAGCACCTTTAGGATTTCACAGGGCATTTTTTACACATTTGGATTTCAAACTACTTCTCACGCATTAGGGCCCCTAAAATTCTAGGGCAGTATAAATACCCCACAAGTGACCCCATTTTGGAAAGAAGACATCCCAAGGTATTCCGTGAGGGGCATGGCTATACCCAGCATGGGTATATGTAAAAAGACACCCCAAAACACATTCCCCAACTTCTCCTGAGTACGGCAATACCACATGTGTGACACTTATTTGCAGCCTAGGTGGGCAAAGGGGCCCAAATTCTAAAGAGCACCTTTAGGATTTAACAGGACATTTTTTACACATTTGGATTTCAAACTACTTCTCAATCATTAGGGCCCCTAAAATGCCAGGGCAGTATAAATACCCCACATGTGACCCCATTTTGGAAAGAAGACACCCCAAGGTATTCCATGAGCGGCATGGCGAGTTCATAGAAGATTTTTGGGGGGGGAACAAGTTAGCGGAAATTTTTTTTTTTTTCTCACAAAGTCTCCCTTTTCCGCTAACTTGGGACAAAAAGTTAAATCTTTCATGGACTCAATATGCCCTCAGCGAATAGCTTGGGGTGTCTTCTTTCCAAAATGGGGTCATTTGTGGGGTGTTTGTACAGCCCTGGCATTTGAGGGTCTCCGCAATCATTACAGGTATGGCCAGCATTAGGAGTTTCTGCTATTCTCCTTATATTGAGCATACGGGTAATGGGATTTCTTTTTTCCGTTCAGCCTCTGGGCTGAAAGAAAAAATGAACGGCACAGATTTCTTCATTCGCATCGATCAATGTGGATGAAAAAATCTCTGCCCAAAAAAAAAAATAGGAGGGGAAAGGCGTCTGCCAGGACATAGGAGCTCCGCCCAACATCCAAACCCACTCAGCTCGTATGCCCTGGCAAACCCGATTTCTCCATTCACATCAATCGATGTGGATGAATAAATCATTGCCGGGATTTATTCTTATTTTTGCCAGTGTTTGCCAAAGCATATGAACACCGCCCCTCAGCTCATAAGCCTCGGCAAACATATCATTTTTACTGCAGAGGAAAAATCTGGTCTTGCAGCGCCGCATACACCGACTTTTGTGTAATTTGACAGCAGCGCAATGCTTCTGTCGCAATGCACATCAGTGCTGCAGCTGGTTCATCGGTTGGTCCACCTAGAAGGTAAAAAAACAAAAATGGTTTCTTAAATTTATATAACATTTGAACAGAACATTAACTTTTATAAACTTTATTGAACTTTTACAACAGAACATTAACTTTTTTGCTTACCGGTAATTTTTTTTTTTTTTTTTTTTGTTTTCCCCATGGGACAATGTGCAAAGCGCAAATCGCCTAGAGATGTGGCGAAGTACATTATGCACTTTGTCCCAGGTGAAAGGAGAGGTTTGCAGCAGCTGTGAGTGAAAGGGCCCTAAGAGCCCTGTGTGCCTGTCCTGCGTGACGCAATCCCTATGCTAATAGTGTACCTGTGTGTGGTACTTCCGGAAACACTCCCCTAATCATAGGGCAGGGTGGACAGGGCAGTCAGGACAGAAATAGCGGGTGTCACGCTTTATTCCACTCCTGCTACAGACACAACATCTTTATCGGGGTGGCGGTTGGGTTGAGGTACCAGCAACGACATTGGGGAAATGTCGCTCGTGTAGACGGCTCACTACACTGGTGGATGGGGCCACGGAACCTCCTGGATACAGGAGGTTCTTGAAGATCTCTTCCTGAAATTTGAGGAAGGATCCTGTTCTCCCAGCCTTACTGTAGAGAACAAAACTATTATACAGAGCCAATAGAATTAAATATACAGACATCTTCTTATACCAGCGTCTGGTGTGGCGGGACACTAAATAAGGAGCCAACATCTGGTCACTGAAGTCCACCCCTCCCCAGTCGTGGACCGAGAGGGGCTTTTCAATGACACTAGTTGCTCGTTCAATTTGTATTGTCGTGTCTGCGTGAATGGAGGAGAGCATGTAAACGTTATGCTTGTCTCTCCATTTCACCGCGAGCAGAGGGTGGTAACGAGCCGTTGGAGGAAGCCCCGGCGACTAGGTCAGGCGGTGCCACAGCAGCCAATCTGTTCTAAAAACAAATGCCTGAAGAGGGGCACACTTGTGTAAAAATTGTCCACATAAAGATGGTACCCCTTGCCAAATAAGGGTGACACCAAGCCCCAGACTGTCTTCCCACTGCTCCCCAGGTAGTCAGGGCAACCGACCGGCTCCAGGGTCTGATCTTTACCCTCATAGACTCGAAATTTGTGCGTATAGCCTGTGGCACTTTCACAGAGTTTATACAATTTGACCCCATACCGGGCGCGCTTGCTTGGGATGTATTGTTTGAAGTCAAGGCGCCCGGTAAAATGTATAAGGGACTTGTCTATGCAGATGTTTTGCTCAGGGGTATATACATCTGCAAATTTGGTGTTAAGGTGGTCTATGAGGGGCCGAATTTTGTGGAGCCGGTCAAAAGCTGGGTGGCCTCTGGGACGAGAGGTGCTGTTGTCACTAAAGTGCAGGAAACGCAGGATGGTCTCAAATCGTGTCCTGGACATGGCAGCAGAGAACATGGGCCTGTGATGAATTGGGTTCGTGGACCAATATGACCACAATTCATGCTTTTTTTGTCAGGCCCATGTTGAGGAGAAGGCCCAGAAAAGTTTTAAATTTGCAAACTTGGACGGGTTTCCACCGGAAAGACTGGGCATAAAAGGTTCCCGGGTTGGCGGCTATAAATTGAGTGGCATACCGATTTGTTTCTGCAACGACTAAGTGCAAGATCTCCGCAATCAAGAACAGCTCAAAAAACCCCAGTGCCGATCCGATCTGAGCTGTCTCAACCCGAACTCCAGACTGGGCGGTGAAAGGGGGAACTACTGGTGCGGCTGAAGTTGGAGGCTGCCAATCAGGGTTTGCCAGCACCTCAGGGACTCTAGGGGCTTTACGGGCCTGTCTGAACTAATGCACGTGCCACCGTACCAGCTTCAACTGCCCTTCTGGTGCTCGCCACTTTACCATGTTCTACGGCAGTGCTAGTACTAGGTCCAGGATGGGCTGCGCTGCTGGTGTATGCCTCACCACGTAATCCACGCAAAACCACGCAATATTATCTAGATGTACATATTTGTACTTTATTATACATCTACTGAATAGCAATATCTATTCTTTAGTAAAAACCAGGAGATACAGGGAAATTACTATTTTTCCCATTGACTTTGTCAAAGAGAAAATATGATAATTTTGTTTAAGCATACCAGAGGAAATACATGCTGCTGTTTTACTAAGATCATTACTGCTATTATCACAATCTTTTGACAATTTAGTAGCATGCTATTGCAAAATGCATATTGTATAATGCCCTGACAAAGTAATTAAAATCTCAGCCGCTGAATGTCAATGAACAAGCATAGAAAGCAGTACATTTTTCAGCAAAGAATTAGGCTACATACACATTACAGTGAAAAAAAAAGTCAGTTAAAAACGGACATTTTTAACAGACGTTTATTTTACTGATGCCTTTCTTAGAAACGGACGTTGAAAATGGACCTATTCTATTGTATGGGAGCAGTCTGTCAGTGAAAAATGGACAAGATAAAACGTATTTTTTTTACGTATGTTTTTCACTGACGTGTGCATGTAGCCTTAGACTTTAGACTTACATGTAGCAATTAGTTTAATTTTACTGCAATTTGTTCTGATTGCAAGTCATACAAATGGCTAAAGTACACAGAGTCTTACTGAAAAATAACATCAATTGTCAAGAAGATGAAAACAAAATGTATTCCAGACCTTGAAGGAAAATGCAAGGTTGTTTCTGTCCTAGAAAGGGTAATAAAACAGCACTGAAAAGAAAATTATGTCAAAAATGAACAACAGTTTCAAAGTGAATGGAGAGTGCGCTGAATAAGTGAGTCACACACAACATATCTTCATTCCAAGAAATGCAAAAGCTAGATTGGAATCCTTAAAAAGACAACCAAAAAAATGCATTTATTTTTATTTTTCCAACTTTTTCTTGAAGCCACTTGATCCATACAACTATAACATTTCTACACAGATGAGAATACAGGAATTTGCAGGTTGTGATGATCAATGTCTATACTCTCACTGTCACGTTATCCTATGAGAAAAAGTTAGTTATGGAAGGAGACATTTGCCCTGTCATGAAAACTGATTGCTAAAGTCAAAACCTAGTTTTCACTGTGACATGCGACAAGTTAAAGAAATTCAATAGGCAATTAAAATGTTCTGTTACCAATCACATGGCTGTCTGGCACAGTGCTTTATAAGCAGGCAGTGACAGAGACTTTACCTTTAACCTCTTGAGGACACAGCCATGTTTCACTTTAAGGACCAGGCCATTTTTGGCAAATCTGACATGTGGTGGTAATTTTGGAACGCTTTTACTTATCCAAGCCATTCTGAGATTGTTTTCTTGTGACACATTGTACTTCATGACACTTATAAATTTAAGTAGATATAGTTCACCTTTAAATAAAAAAATATATATCCCAAATTTACCAAAAATTGGTAAAAATTCACAATACATTTCTCATATGTCTACTTTATGTTGGCATCATTTTTTAAATTTAATTTTAATCTGCCACAGTTTTACAGTTTTTTTTTATTTACGAAGCTCCATGTGCTATAAACCTGACCAATTACTTTAATTTTACAGGTCAGTACAAATCTGGCAATACCTCATATGTATATTTTTTCTTGCATTTTGTTAGTGATAAAATAAAAAAGTAAAAGAAAAGAAAAAAATCAGTTTTATTTTCTAGTTGCCATATTTTGACCCCTATAACTTTTTTTTATTATGTGTACGGAGCTGTGTGGGGGCTTATTTTTTGCAGGGCTATCTTTACTTTTCATTGTAATTATGTGGGGTGTGTGAGGGTGTGTGAGTTTTTGATCATTTTTTATGAATTTCTTTTTAGAAACTGAAGGGACCAAAAATTGCAAATCACCCATTTTGATGCTTTTTTCCCATTTCACTGTTTGCGGTATGGGGAAGATATTTTAATATTTTTATACTATGGGCATTTTCACACGTGGTGATACCAATGATGTGAATTTTTTTATTTTTTTATTTCTTTTGTTTTTATTTTGGGTAAAGGGGGGTGATTTGAATTTTTACTTTTTTTTGTTTTGTTTTTTAAACTTTATTTTTACATTTTTTGTAGTACCCATAGGGCTATGGTGCCTGCTCCACTCAGGAGCAGGCGTCATGTTTAAAGACCCAGCCAATGCCATACTAGTACGATGCAGGTCGGGAAGGGGTTAAAGGAAAATAGAGATAAAATGTCACTTTTTGGGCAGATTTTCCATTTTAATAAAAAAATATTCCTGTAACACATGAAGGGTTAACAGACAAAACTCTATATCTATAAGGCCTCATGTTGCGGCAGCCAAACAGCTGGTCCACAATATGCGGGCACCGGACATGTGCTCCCCGCATAACGGATGTGGACCTATTCACTTTTTTTATTCTATTATTTTACGGTGTGGACGGATCACGGACCCATTCAAGTTGAATGGGTCTGGATCTGCCGCGGCTGCGCACGGATGGGACCCCCAGTGTGGTCCCCAATGCACGGAATGGCTGCACAATGGCCATGTGCATGAGGCCTTACTCTGATTCTGCAGTTTACAGAAACACCCCACATGTGGTGGGCAGATTTTGTTGGACTAATTGTTAGGAACCATGTGACATTTGAAGACCCCCCATTTAGAAACTACAGGATAATGTAATAGTTTTCTTGGTACTATTTTGGGGTACATATGATTTTTGATCGATCAATATTATGCTTTTTGTGAGGCAAGGTAACTAAAGAATCGCTGTTCTGGCACAGTTTTAATTGTTTACAATGTTCACCTGACAGGTTAGACATGACAATATCAAATATAAAAAAAAGAATTTTTTGTATCAGTTTTACATCAAAAAAAGCATTTTGGGAAAAAAAATTGTTTTTATGCCTCCATTTTCTGAAAGCCATATTTTTTTTTTCTGCTGATCGTCTTGTGTAGAGGCGTGTTTTTTGAGGGAAGAACTGACACTTTTTTTTGTACCATTTTTGGGTCATATGATTTTCTGATCATTCTATATTACTCTTTATGGGGCGGGGTGACCAAAAATTGGTTGTTTTGGCAGTTTTTATTTTGTTTTTATTTACCTTAGGGGGTAGATCATGTGATAGTTCTATAGAGCAGGTCATTACAGATGAGGTGATACTTAATATGTCAGTTTTACACAATAAAAGCATTTTCTTAAAGAAAAAAAATCATGTTTTTGTACCTCCATTTTCTGAAAGCTATATATTTTTTTTCATTTTCAGCATTGTCTTATGTAGGGACTCATTTTTTGCGGGATCAGGTGACTGTTTCATTGGTACTATTTTGGGGTACATATGACTTTTTGATCGCTTGGTATTAGGCCTCTTTCACACGAATGACATGGATTGGCTCAGGATGCGTTCGGGGTGAGTTCAGTGAAACTCAGGGTGAGTTTAGTGAATTTCGCAAGCAGGTTTAGTCAGTTTTTTCTGCATTTGCATTCAGTGGTTCAGTTTTTTCAAAGTGGGTGCAATCAGTTTTGTTGCGTTTTTCCTAGCAATAATTAGTGAAAAACGCATTGCACACCTGGACTGCATCCGGATTACATCCCGATGCAATGCGTTTTTCACTGAAGCCCCATTCACTTCTATGGGGTCAGGTCTACATGAAAAATGCAGAATATAGAATATGCTGCAATTCTGACGCAACCCAGAAATGATGTGTGAAAAAAGGCTTATTTACACAAGACCCATTGAAATGAATGGGTCAGAATTCAGTGTGGGTGCTTTGCGTTCACTGGCTTCTGTGAAAGAGGCCTTACACTTTTTGTGATGTAAGGTGACAAAAAAAGGCATTTTTGACACCTCATCTGAGGGTGAAGGTCATGTGATATTTTTGCATACCAATACCTAATATGTCAACTTTTTATTAATTTATTTCAGTTTTACACAATAAAACATTTTTGAAAAAAATAATCATGTTTTAGTGTCTCCATTTTCTGAAAGTTATATTTTTTTATTTTTTGGGGTGACTAGCTTATGTAGAGGGATTTTTTCTATTTTTTACAACTTTATATGTGTTTATTATGGGAAAGAGGCGGGTTTTTTTTTACTTGAATATTTATTCTTTTATAATGACATTACATTTTATTTTTTGTCCCACTATAGGACTTCAACTTTTGGGGGTCTGATCTCCTGTACAATGCATTACAATACATGTTTATTGTAGTACCTTGGCAGTCAGTGTATTACCAGTGTAATACACTGACAGCCTTCTTGTCTGTGAGACCCAGGGGACTGGGTCTGACAGGCTTCCATTAATACTATACCACTGAAAAACGCATAGGAACCCATGCGGTATTGTTGCGGTTCCATTGCGATACTTCCTGTATATACTGCAGATACATTTTAACTTGCCATATATCTATTAAATATATCAGATTATGGAAATCCTAAAGCATTACTAAAATCTTCACATATTGTTCGCATACTAAAATTTTTCATAATAAAATTTTTCAAACGCATAAGGGATAGGACAGGACCCCATAGTTTGAGACCACCCGACACATGTGAATAGCCTACCGTATTGGAATAAAGACAGCGTCCACCGCGTGAATAGGACCGGCAATCTAAGTGAGAGTCTAGCTGCACGTGTCAAATAACTGCCAGCGTGGGAGAGTGAGGATGAACAGCGCTCGTACAGCAGTGGTCTGTACAGGCACAGGACCATCTAGCTGAGCGACTTTTGGGATGCAAAAGTGATACAGGTAAGACCATTCCTATTTTTCCCGGCAGGACTTTTATCAGGATCACAGTGAAAATATTCCAGTGGGACACCGCTGGCCATTATGTCTAGCGGGACGCCGCTACTTCTGCTTGCACATATTGTTTCCACTGGGTCATATAGGACCAGTTTATGGTACCAGTACTAGCAACTGAAGTGGCTTTATTTTAGGGAATTAATATTTCTGCTGCTACTATTTAATCTTGGGACGAATTGCCATTGGAGCGTATCAATTTTATTTCATTGACATCTTATCTCACATTGATAATTTTGCTGCTACTATTTATTCCTGAGACTAATTGTCATTGGAGCCTATCAATTATATTTCATGGACATCTTATCCAGCAGACTTTGACATTTGACCTCCTATTTTATATAATTCATTTGCTGATTAGTTGGTTTTATCATAGGGTGTTATTGTACATCAAGGGTTGCGCTTATTGATACTATTTATTATTAATCATTTATTTATTTATTATATGACATTAAAATTCCATATGGTACAGATATCCTAAAAGTGCTTCCCAGTTGCTCTATAAAAAAAGCTCTCAGAGGCTACTTTTGAGAGGGGGCACATCATTGGACAGACAGAAGCAGGATGGTCACTTCAAGAAATTGTCTGCCACCTATCTGTCAGGAGGTGTTAGGTGCAGTGGTTAAGTGAGGGTACACAAACATGGTGAACAGGCTCCAGACAGGCCAATCAGACCACCAGTAGATATGCATATTTGATTCGCCAACAAGCACAAGCAGCTCCCAGAATTTTGTTGTCCACCTTCCAGATATAGGGGGCACCTTCATTACACACCCTTATCTGTGCCTGGACCATTTCAAGGAACTTAGCAAGAAGAAATGTGGTGTCACAATGCCCTTTCTGTGTCATGCCATTGACAGCCAGGCTTTGTCATCTTCGTTTGCAGTGGTGTCATGAAGGAGAAACCTGAATTGCTACGGACTGAAACCATATTGTCGAATCCAGGTTCTGTTTGGGATCCCAAGACAGTGGGTTTGAGTATGGAGGCAACAACAGCAGCTCAGATTAGAGACCAGGTCAATGCCACACAGAGTTCTAGCAGCAAACACATCTCTAGAACAACTGTTAAGAGGAGACTGTGTGAATCAGGCCTTCATGGTAGAATATCTGCTGGGAAACCACTGCTAAGGACAGGCAACAAGCAGAAGAGACTTGTTTGGGCTAAAGAACACAAGGAATGGACATTAGACCAGTGGAAATCTGTGCTTTGGTCTGATGAGTCAAAATTTGAGATCTTTGGTTCCAACCACTGTGTCTTTGTGCGACGCAGAAAAGGTGAACGGATGGACTCTACATGCCTGGTTCCCACCGTGAAGCATGGAGGAGGAGGTGTGATGGTGTGGGGGTGCTTTGCTGGTGACACTGTTGGGGATTTATTCAAAATTGAAGGCATACTGAACCAGCATGGCTACCACAGCATCTTGCAGCGGCATGCTATTCCATCCGGTTTGCGTTTAGTTGGACCATCATTTATTTTTCAACAGGACAATGACCCCAAACACACCTCCAGGCTGTGTAAGGGCTATTTGACCATGAAGGAGAGTGATGGGGTGCTGCGCCAGATGACCTGGCCTCCACAGTCACCGGACCTGAACCCAATCGAGATGGTTTGGGGTGAGAGCTGGACCGCAGAGTAAAGGCAAAAGGGCCAACAAGTGTTAAGCATCTCTGGGAACTCCTTCAAGACTGTTGGAAGACCATTTCAGGTGACTATCTCTTGAAGCTCATCAAGAGAATGCCAAGAGTGTGCAAAGCAGTAATCAAAGCAAAAGGTGGCTACTTTGAAGAACCTAGAATATTACATATTTTCAGTTGTTTCACACTTTTTTGTTATGTATATAATTCCACATGTGTTAATTCATAGTTTTGATGCCTTCAGTGTGAATCTACAATTTTCATAGTCATGAAAATAAAGAAAACTCTTTGAATGAGAAGGTGTGTCCAAACTTTTGGTCTGTACTGTACCTATTATTTTATTATATTGTTATTATTTTATTATTTGGACACCTGTCAAATAATATCTTACACAAGCTTTTTAGTCACAATATCACCTGTTAAGGGTTTTGGTGCTATTTATGGGGGTCAAATGAAAGCGGTAAAACAGTTTGGTATAGTTATGACCTAGCAACCCACTATTTATCGTCTTTCAACTGTCTATTGGTCTCGTTCACACGTAGATTGTTTATCCATGTTGTCCCCCCATCAGCTGCCTTCCCCTATACCAATTCTTTTTTATTTTGCTATCTACTTACCATGAGTACTCCGACTCTACTGGCGCCTCTAGTTTTTTCTAATCTTTTGGATAATCATACCTTAAGATTTGATTAACCCCCGTTTTCAATTTTTTTCTCTGTTCAAATGTGGAGGAGGCAGTGATTCTGTTTATGCATCGTAGTCAGCCTTGAGTCATTACTCCAATGGGAAGACTACAAGGACGTTGACTGTTTTTTGTATTTTATACCTTCCGTTTTCTCTATTAATTGATACAGTAACTTCTTAAAGCCCATCTGTCAGCAGATTTGTACCTATGAAACTGGCTGACCTGTTGCATGTGCGCTTGATGGCTGAAGGCATCTGTGTTGGTCCCATGTTCATATGTGTGTGCATTGCAGGAGCAATGGGGGTGTTGCTATTCCTAGAGACTCTGCTCTCTCTGCAACTGCTGCACACTCTGCACTCTGACTTAAAGGGCTCATTCAGACAGCCGTATGCTATCTGCAAAAATGTGGATCTGTTCTTTTGCGGATTAGATGCTGACCCATTCACTTCTATGGGGCCCTTTTCTATTCCACGGTTCCACAAAACAAATGAAACATGTCCCATACTTGTCTGTGAAAATCAGGACATGGCCCCATTGAAGTCTATGGGTCTGCAAAAGTACTGAATGCTATCTGTTTTTTTACAGATAGCATTCAGTATTTTTGCGGGCAGCAGACAGCCGTCTGAATGAGCCCTAACAGGGCCAGGCAGTGTAAATGTCATCACTTCTGGCCATGACTTCTGCAAAAGTCAATCAAAGTGCAGCTGCCAAGAGTACATGCAACAGGTCTGCCAGTTTCATAGATGTCCTCTAGTACAAACATAATTCAATACAAACGTTGAAGTAAATTGTGTCACCAGGAGCAGAAAGGGTTAAATAGAACACACTATATTGATATCATATTTGCTTTGCTAGTCCATTTTGGATTTCTACATCAACATGGCATGCTGACTGCTGTATATTTTTGTAACTGTAACTAGAATCAGGGAAAGGACAAGGGATAGGAGAAATAGGCAGCTGCCTAGGTTGCTGTTGGGACAACATTTATCACTACATAACTGCGACCCCAACAATGCTCTGCCTGTAAAATGTCTTTGGATGCTGCTAATAATGCTGTAGATGCCAGGATAGATGAGGAGCACTTCACTTCATTGTGACAAAGAGCAATTAGAGAGAACCTGTGACCTCTCCTGATATGTCTGTTTCAGTAACTACTTGCATTCCCCATGTAATAACAATTGTGGATGTAATATGCTGATGTAGTTGTTGTTTTGTTTCACCGATACACAGAACTGTATATCGGCGAAACAAAACAACAATTACATCAGCGTATGGCTCAGCATAGAAGAGCCAAAACCTCTGGTCAAGATTCAGCCGTGTACTTACATCTAAAAGGAACAGGTCACACCTTTGAAGACAGTCAAGTACGTGTTTTGGATAAGGAGGCCGATTGGTACAAACGAGGCGTGAAGGAGGCCATCTACGTAAAAATGGAGAAGCCAAGCTTGAATAGAGGTGGGGGGGTTAGACATCTATTGTCTGCCACGTACAATGCTGTCTTGACACCTTTTTCTGGGAAGTCTTTATCACCTACTGACTCCAATTAGGATAATGGAATCAACACCTTTGACCCAATGATGGGTATAATTACCAGATGTGGATTCAGTTACATATTTATTCCCAGAATTTTTGTACAATCACTCAGAATTGAGAAAGCTCGTTGGAAGAACGAGTGAAACGTTTTCAAGAAATCTACAGTACGTCCAGTTGCCTTGATTTATTCTTTACAGATATAAGTGACAGGCCCTTCAAAGGGAACAGGCAGTGGCCGAAGTGTTTCTTGTCGCAGGCAGAACTATCAGCAGAAAAAAAGCGGGTGGCACCAGGAGCTGCAGCGGGAGGCCTGAGCTCCTAGTGTCATCTATTGGTCGTCTCTTCACTAGCAACCCAGCAGTGCTTTAATGGCAGAAAACCTTGAGGCAGAAACCCTTCTTTCCTGTGTGGGGGGCCTGGTTTGATCTTTGCTATGGGGCCCTTACTTCCCTATGTATGCCACTGGTTGACTCAGTCTTCGACTTTGTCGTAAGTGACATCAGAGACCCCCAGCCTAGAGTCGGTGGGTTCCTCTGACTCGACACTTAGTTGGCATGGCCCTGGATCAGGCCCTGTGCCCTCAACTGTCCTCAACCTGCCTCTGTCATTTTCTGATCCCTCAGCTCAAGAAGTATTATATGCCATAGGCTCGGCTCCACTTTTGAGTGAGGACGAACTATTGGAGGACAGTCTCCTCATGCTGCTGCCAGCTCAGCACTATGTCACTGGCCACTCTGTGGCCTCTCTTGCTGCTGCCATCTAACCACTATGTCAGTAGGACACTCTGTGGTCTCCCCATGCTGCCAAGTGTTGATGGATATTAAATCCATAATTTTAAAAACTGCGAATAAAGGGGGTTCCATAGTGGTTATGGACAGAAACAAATATGTACAGGAAGTTATGCGTCATCTATCAGACACAGAAACTTATGAAGTTTTACAGAGAGATCTGATGTTCTGTATAAAAGAGAAAATCATTGAAATGGTGAACTATTATGAGAATATAGGTGGTGTTAATGAGCAGATGCAGAATTTTCTGATTAATCAATCACCTGTTACACCAGTGTTGTACAGTTGCAAGAAAAAGTATGTGAACCCTTTGGAATGATTTCTGCACAGATTGGTCATAAAATCACAACAATAGACAATCACAGTCTGCTTAAACTAATAACACACAAATAATTAAATGTTACTATGTTTTTATTGAACACACCATGTAAACATTCACAGTGCAGGAGGAAAATGTATGTGAAGCCTTGGATTTAATAACTGGTTGAACCTCCTTTGGCAGCAATAACTTCAACCAAACGTTTCCTGTAGTTGCAGATCAGGAGTAATTCTTGACCATTCCTCTTTACAGAACTGTTTCAGTTCAGCAATATTCTTGGGATGTCTGGTGTGAATCACTTTCTTGAGGTCCTGCCACAGCATCTCAATCGGGTTGAGGTCAGGACTCTGACTGGGCCACTCCAGAAGGCGTATTTTCTTCTGTTTAAGCCATTCTGTTGTTGATTTACTTCTATGCTTTGGGTCGTTGTCCTGTTACAACACCCATCTTCTGTTGAGCTTCAGCTGGTGGACAGATGGCCTTAAGTTCTCCTGCAAAATGTCTTGATAAACTTGGAAATTCATTTTTCCTTCAATGATAGCAATCTGTCCAGGCACTGATGCAGCAAAGCAGCCCCAAACCATGATGCCCCCACCATACTTCACAGTTGGGATGAGGTTTTGATGTTGGTGAGCTGTGCCTCTTTTTCTCCACAAATAGTATTGTGTGTTTCTTCCAAACAACTCAACTTTGGATTCATCTGTCCACAGAATATTTTGCCAGTACTGCTGTGGAACATCCAGGTGCTCTTGTGCAAACTGTAAATGTGTAGCAATGTTTTTTTTGGGACAGCAGTGGCTTCCTCTGTGGTATCCTCCCATGAAATCCATTCTTGTTTGGTGTTTTACGTATCGTAGATTCGCTAACAGGGATGTTAACATATGCCAGAGACTTCTGTAAGTCTTTAGCTGACACTATAGGATTTTTCTTCACCTCATTGACCAGTCTGCGCTTTGCTATTGCAGTCATCTTTACAGGATGGCCACTCCTAGGGAGAGTAGCAGCAGTGCTGAACTTTCTCCATTTATAGACAATTTGTCTTACCATGGACTGATGAACAGTAAGGATTTTGGAGATACTTTTATAACCCTTTCCAGCTTTCTGCAAGTCAACAATTCTTAATCGTAGGTCTTCTGAGAGCTCTTTTGTGGGAGGCATCATTCACATTAGGCAATGATTCTTGTGAAAAGGAAACCCAGAACTGGTGTGTGTTTTTTATAGGGCAGGGCAGCTGTAACCAACACCTCCAATCTCATCTCATTGATTGGACTCCAGTGGGCTGACACCTCACTCCAATTAGCTCTTGGAAATGTCATTAGTCTAGGGGTTCACATACTTTTTCCACCTGCACTGTGAATGTTTACATGGTGTGTTCAATAAAAACATGGTACATTTAATTCTTTGTGTGTTAAAAGTTTAAGCAGACTGTGATTGTCTATTGTTGTGACTTAGATGAAGATCAGATCACATTTTCTGACCAATTTGTGTAGAAATCCATATCATTCCAAAGAGTTCACATACTTTTTCTTGCAACTGTATGCACTTCCTAAAGTGCACAAAAGATTCAATATTGTCCCCCATGTCAATTATTTTGGAGAAGATCTTGACTCTATTAACCGCCTCCCGACCGCGTAACGCCCGGATGCGCCCGGGAGGCGGTCGATTCATTCCTCCTGGACGCATCCATGCGTCATCTCGCGAGAGGCGAGACTTCCTGTGAACGCACGCACACAGGATCGCAAGCTAAGCAATTGGATCTACAGCCTGCCAGCGGCGATCGCCGCTGGCAGGCTGTAGATGAGATTTTTTTTAACCCCTAACAGGTATATTAGACGCTGTTTTGATAACAGCGTCTAATATACCTGCTACCTGGTCCTCTGGTGGTCCCTTTTGCTTGGATCGACCACCAGAGGACACAGGTAGCTCTGTAAAGTAGCACCACACTACACTACACTACTCCCCCCTGTCACTTAACCCCTTATGAACCCGTGATCACCCCATATAGACTCCCTGATCACCCCCCTGTCATTGATCACCCCCCTGTAAGGCTCCATTCAGATGTCCGTATGTGTTTTACGGATCCACGCATCCATGGATCGGATCTGCAAAACACATACGGACATCTGAATGGAGCCTTACAGGGGGGTGATCAATGACAGGGGGGTGATCACCCCATATACACTCCCTGATCACCCCCCTGTTATTGATCACCCCCCTGTAAGGCTCCATTTAGACGCCCGTATGTGTTTTAGGGATCCACGCATCCATGTATCGGATCCGCAAAACACATACGGACGTCTGAATGGAGCCTTACAGGGGGATGATCAGAGAGTCTATATGGGATGATCACCCCCCTGTAAGGCTTCATTCAGACGTCCGTATGTGTTTTACGGATCCACGCATCCATGGATCGGATCCGCAAAACACATACGGACGTGTGAATAGAGCCTTACAGGGGGGTGATCAATGACAGGGGGGTGATCACCCCATATACACTCCCTGATCACCCCCCTGTAAGGCTCCATTCAGACGCCTGTATGTGTTTTACGGATCCACGCATCCATGGATCGGATCCGCAAAACACATACGGACGTCTGAATGGAGCCTGACAGGGGGGTGATCACCCCATATACACTCCCTGATCACCCCCCTGTCATTGATCACCCCCTGTCATTGATCACCCCCCTGTCATTGATCACCCCCCTGTCATTGATCACCCCCCTGTAAGGCCCCATTCAGACGTCCGTATGTGTTTTACGGATCCACGCATCCATGGATCGGATCCGCAAAACACATACGGACGTCTGAATGGAGCCTTACAGGGGGGTGATCAATGACAGGGTGGTGATCACCCCATATAGACTCCCTGATCACCCCCCTGTCATTGATCACCCCCCTGTAAGGCTCCATTCAGACGTCCGTATGTGTTTTGTGGATCCAATCCATGGATGCGTGGATCCGTAAAACACATACGGACGTCTGAGATAAATATCTTGGTCAAATGCCAACTTTGTTTAAAAAAATGGGAAAAGTCGTCTTTTGCCAAGATATTTCTCTCACCCAGCATGGGTATATGTAAAAAGACACCCCAATACACATTGCCCAACTTTTCCTGAGTACGGCGATACCACATGTGTGACACTTTTTTGCAGCCTAGGTGGACAAAGGGGCCCACATTCCAAAGAGCACCTTTAGGATTTCACAGGGCATTTTTTACACATTTTGATTTCAAACTACTTCTCACGCATTAAGGCCCCTAAAATGCCAGGGCAGTATAACTACCCCACAAGTGACCCCATTTTGGATCTCGGCAAAAGACAACTTTTCCCATTTTTTTATACAAAGTTGGCATTTGACCAAGATATTTATCTCACCCAGCATGGGTATATGTAAAATGACACCCCAAAACACATTCCCCAACTTCTCCTGAGTACGGCGATACTACATGTGTGACACTTTTTTGCAGCCTAGGTGGGCAAAGGGACCCACATTCCAAAGAGCACCTTTCGGATTTCACCGGCCATTTTTTACAGATTTTGATTTCAAACTACTTCTCACGCATTTGGGCCCCTAAAATGCCAGGGCAGTATAACTACCCTACAAGTGACCCCATTTTGGAAAGAAGACACCCCAAGGTATTTCGTGATGGGCATAGTAAGTTCATGGAAGTTTTTATTTTTTGTCACAAGTTAGTGGAATATGAGACTTTGAAAGAAAAAAAAAAAGAAAAAATTCATCATTTTCCGCTAACTTGTGACAAAAAATAAAAAGTTCTATAAACTCACTATGCCCATCAGCGAATACCTTAGGGTGTCTACTTTCCGATATGGGGTCATTTGTGGGGGTTTTCTACTGTCTGGGCAGTGTAGAACCTCAGGAAACATGACAGGTGCTCAGAAAGTCAGAGCTGCTTCAAAAAGCGGAAATTCACATTTTTGTACCATAGTTTGTAAATGCTATAACTTTTACCGAAACCATTTTTCTTTCCCAAACATTTTTTTTTATCAAAGACATGTAGAACAATAGATTTAGAGAAAAATTTCATTTTTTTGCAAAAATTTCGTTAAATTTCGATTAATAGCAAAAAAAAGTAAAAATGTCAGCAGCAATGAAATACCACCAAATGAAAGCTCTATTAGTGAGAAGAAAAGGAGGTAAAATTCATTTGGGTGGTAAGTTGCATGACCGAGCAATAAACGGTGAAAGTAGTGTAGTGCAGAAGTGTAAAAAGTGGCCTGGTCATTAAGGGGGTTTCAGCTAGGGGGGCTGAAGTGGCTAATTAAAAAGACATGATCCTTCCTATTGGATACTTCACATTTTCTAAGAGCGATTGCAGATCTTCACTCTATTCCCCCTGAAAGCTGGTTGGTAACTATAGACGTTGTGAGCCTTTATACGTCGATAGAACACAGGGGAGGAATACAGGCTGTGGCAGGTTTATTACAAACCAGTGACTACTCAGACATACAACAATATTTTTTCCTAAAAATGTTACATGGTTACAATTTTACAATGTTACAAATGTTTTGTTTGAAAATTACTTCTTGTTTGGGGACGGTTATTATTTGCAGCGACAGGGGACCGCAATGCGTTTGAATGTGGCCCCCGTCCTACGCAAATGCGTTTATGTCATCTTTTCATCTTTTGAGGAGTCACATGTATAAATATGGAGCAATATCAGGATAATATCCTGATTTGGAAAAGATTTATTGCTAAAAAAGTTTGAGTGTGGGAGAGACCACAGGAGACCCTTCTTTCCTTTTTTGATTACTTGAATAATGTATATGAAGGTATGAAATTAAATTATTACCTTTGATAAACAAATGGTGAGCCTTTTGGATATCATGGTTATGAAGAATGAAAAGGGTCAGCTTTTAACTGATTTATTCAGAAAACAGATAGATAGGAATAGCATTCTCCATTATACTAATGCTCACCCCCCCCCCCCACCCCCACTTACAAGAGCGATACCTAAGTCCCAATTTCAGTGGATTAAATGTGTAGTTTCTGATCCAACAAGACAGGATTTCAGATTAGAGGAGATGACTGAGAGATTCACTGAGAGGGGTTATCCCATGTCCATCTTGGATAAGGCAAGGTCAGACATGCAGTTCAGTGTTGCTGCAAAGGATATACAGCAGAGAATAACGTTCATACACAAATTCCATCCTTATAATGTTGGTTTTGACAGAATGGTTAGGAAACATTGGCATATACTAACCAAAGCCTATCCTGAGGTTGATGAATTCAGGAATCCTTCATTGATATGCAATAAAAAGAACCCCAGCTTTAGGGATAAATTGATACGTGCTGATTTGGGAAGCCAAAAGGAAACAATGAGACAGAGTACATTGAGACGGTAAAGAAGGGCACATTTCCGTGCCTCAATTGTTTTCAATGTTCTCATCTTATTAAAGGTTCAGGATTCTATCATCCCCATATGGGACAGGCCTATAAAGTGGAGGGATTTTTCACATGTGAATCAACAAATGTTATTTATTTAATAAAATGCCCTTGCGGTCTGCTGTATGTTGGGGAAACAATGCAAGCTGTGAGAGACAGAATATGTAAGCACAAGTCCACGATAAGAACAAAAAATGTATTGTTACCATTCCCCCACCATTTTGACAAATATAAACATACAGTGTCACAATGTTTTGAAACAAATAAAGAGACCAAGACGAGGAGGAGACATAAATAAACTTTTATTACGTAGAGAGGTATACTGGATCCATACGTTAAACACAATATATCCCAAAGGTTTAAATCATGACTATGAAATTGCGCATAATATATAATACATATCTACATTGTTGTTTTGGGTTCGATGTCTTGTTTGTTCATTTATATATTATTTTTTTCATAGACCTTATCATTCTGTTGAGCCTCTAGATTGATAACACGGTATCTTTTGTTTATGTGTATCAAAGTAAAACTTGGATGTTGATTTGTGCTGAGTTAATTACCGCATACTGCTGGACATTTTGCGTGACTTGTGTACAGATTGATCATGTTATATATATAGGTGATTTTTTTAATCATTATGCATTCAGATTGAGAAAGACTTTGTGCCGAAACACGTCATATCTTATACTTTCTGAAAATCTAATAAAAAGATTATATTTGGAAGCAAGATACGGTTGCTGGGATTTTCTCATACATTCCACATGGAGTTCACTCCTTAACGCTGCAACGTGAACACCAGATCGAGTGCAGGCTGGATTTTGGTTTAGCTCACCACTGTGTCAATGGGCCACTTTGTGGTGTCCTCATGCTGCTGCCAGCTCACCACTATGTCACTGGGCCACTCTGTGGTCTCCTCATGCTGCTGCCACCTCACCACTCTGTGTTCTCCTCATGCTGCTGCCACCTCACCACTCTGTGGTCTCCTCATAGTACTGCTACCTCACCACTATGTCACTGGGCCACTCTGTGGTCTTCTCATGCTGCTGCCACCTCACCACACTGTGGTCTCCTCATGCTGCTGCCAACTTACCACTGTGTCACTAGGCCACTCTGTGGTGACCTCATACTGCTGCTAGCTCACCACCATGTCACTTGTCCACTCTGTGGTCTTATGCTTCTGTCACCTCACCACTATGTCACTGGGCGACTCTGTGGTCTCCTCAGGCTGCTGCCAGCTCACCACTCCGTGTTCTCCTAATGCTACTGCCACCTCACCACTATGTCACTGGGCCACTGTGTGGTCTCTTCATGTTGCTTCCAGCTCACCAATGTGTCATTGCGTCACTTTGCGGTGTCCTCATGCTGCTGCCAGCTCACCACTCTGTCACTGGGCCACTATGTGGTCTCCTCATGCTGCTGCCACCTTACCACTATGTCACTGGGCCAATTTTTAGTTTCCTCATGCTGCTGCCACCTCAACAATCTGTAATCTTCTCATGCTGCTGCCAGCTCACTAGTATAACACTGAGCCACTTTGTGGTCTCCTCATGCTGCTGTTATCTCACCACTCTGTGGTCTCCTCATGCTGCTGCCAGCTCAACACTGTGTCATTGGGCCACTCTGTGATGTCTTCATGCTGCTGCCAACTCAAGACTCTATCACTGGGCCACTCTGTGGTATCCTCATACTGCTGACACCTCACCACTATGTCACCGGACCACTCTTTGATCTCCTCATGCTACTGCCACCTCACCACTTAACCACTATGTCACTGGGCCACTCTGTGGTCTCCCCATGCTCCTGCCAGCTCACAACTCTGTGGTCTTCTCATGCTGCTGCCAGCTCACCACATTGTCACTATGTCACTCTTTGTTCTCCTCATGCTGCTGCCACCTCACCACTATGTCACTGGGCCACTCTGTGGTATCCTCATGTTGCTGTCACCTCACCACTGTGTCACTTGACCATTCTGTGGTATCCTCATGCTGATGTCAGCTCACCACCCTGTCACTGGGCCACTCTTTGGTTTCATGATGGTGCCACCTCACCACTATGTCACTAGGCTACTCTGTTGTCTCCTCATGCTGCTGCCAGCTCACCACTCTGTGGTCTCCTCATGCTGCTGACACCTCACCACTATGTCAATGGGCCACTCTTTGGTCTCCTCGTGCTGCTGCTACCTCACCACTCTGTCACTGGGCCACTCTGTGGTTTCTTCGTGCTTCTACCACCTCACCACTCTGTGGTCTCCTTATACTGCTGGCAGCTGACCACTGTGTCACTGGGCCACTTTGTGGTATCCGTATGCTGCTGCCAGCTCACCACTCTGTCACTGGTCCACTCTGTGGTCTCCTCATGCTGCTACCCTTCACCACTATGTCACTGGGCCACTCTGTGGTCTCCTCATGCTGCTGCCACTTGACCACTCTGTGGTCTCCTCATGCTGCTGCCACCTCACCACTCTGTGGTCTCCTCATGCTGCTGCCACCTCACCACTCTGTGATCTCCTCATGCTGCTGCCACCTCACCACTGTGTCACTGGGCCACCCTGTGGTTTCCTCATGCTGCTGCCACCTCACCACTTGGTCACTGGGCACTCTCTGGTCTCCTAATGCTGCTGCCAACTCACCACTTTGTGCTCTCCTCATGCTGCTGCCACTAGGGTTGAGCGAACCCGAACTGTAATGTTTGGGTTCGTACCGAACTTTAGGATTTTTGGACCCCGGACCCGAACCCGAACATTTCAGTAAAAGTTTGGGTTCGGGTTCAGTGTTCGGCGCATTCTTGCCGCTTTTTGAAAGGCTGCAGAGCAGCCAATCAACAAGCGTTTAACTGTGTTGCCTTAGAAGCCATCACAGCCATGCCTACTAATGGCATGGCTGTGATTGTCTAGTGTAGCATGTGACCCAGCCTCTATATAAGCTGGAGTCACCTAGCGTTGCACGTCACTCTGCTGTTACTAGTGTAGGGAGAGGATGCGGCTGGTGATTTCAGGGAGAGAATAGGACTGAATCTTTGTTCAAAACGTGAATCTAGTCAGTTAGGTGGGTGACGGTGGCCATTTTATGCAAGTTCAGTGCACCAGCACTGCATCTGAGCTTTTGTGACATTGAAATCCAAGCTTGAAAAAAAGCACTAATATTCTGGTTGAAAAAAATCGCTCTTTTTTTTTCAATATACAACATCTGGTGCATTTGCAGGATTAGTCAGTGTGCAAATTTTTTTCCCCAAAATACACAATTTTTTATCAGTACGTGTGAAATTCCAGGGTTATATACTGCTGTCATATTCAGTTATTAATCAAATACCCATTTTTGGCACAAATCTTTAATTGCAGCCTAGTGTGGGTCAGGGCGTGTGAGATACACCCTTTATATACTGGGGTTATATTGTTATATTAATAAAACACCCTTTTTTGTGCAAAATACAACATTTTTCGGGCCTTGCAGCATCAAGACTTTTGAAATTCCAGGGTTATATACTGCTTTCATATTCAGTTAATAAACAAATACCCATTTTTGGCACAATTCTTTAATTGCGGCCTAGTGTGGGTCAGGGCGTGTGAGATACACCCTGTATATACAGGGGTTATATTCTTCTATTAATAAAAAACCCTTTTTTGGGCAAAATACTGTTGCGCCCTTGCAGCATCAAGACATTTGAAATTCCTGGGTTATATCCTGCTGTCATATTCAGTTATTAAACAAACACCCGTTTGGGCAAAAAAGAAATATTTGGCATCCTTTGCTGCAAATGTCATTGTGAGATACACCCTTTATATATTTGGGCTATATTCAGATATTTGTCCCACATTTGTCTCACACTTCAATAATGTGTCCCACATTTCCGCTTTACTCTTTTGGCCCACATTTGCACTTCTGTAATTTGTCCCACATTTGCGCCTCAATAACTTTTCCCATATTTCCGCTCGATCCCCCAAAAAATGTATAAATTTATCTCCCTTAAATTTGGTCTCTTTTTCTCAAGCTCCCTCTCCGGCGTGGAACCCTGATTCGCTGTTAACCTTGATCAACATGGTAGGTTCAGAAAAGAACATCGAAAGTTAATAGAGAAGATATCCAAATGGATGGTGGATGTCACTGGGGCACCTCTACATAGATGACAGGAACATAAATTTAAAAAAATTGTCAATTTCTGCTTTATAATTTTAAATTTGAAAAAATTTATCCTCCCTTGGATGTGGCCTCTCTTTCTCACGCTCCCTCTCCGGCCTGGAACCCTGATTCCCTGCTACCCGTGATCACCATGGTAGGTGCATAAAAGAACATCGAAAGTTGATATCAAATTGGATAGTGAACATCACGGCGACGTGCGACATGGTGGGGCACAGGGGCGTAACTAGAGGTGACTGGGCCCCACAGCAAATTTTCGTATGCCCCCCCCTGTGTAAACCCCGCTCCTTTGCCTAGTCACGATCTAGACCAGACCAGGCTGCCACGCCATCCTTTTCCTATTATATATATTAGAAACATACACACACACTATCTGTCATGTAGTGTCATTCTATCATACTGTTGTGGGGGCCGTGTCAAAGTCTTAGGCCCCTTTGACACAGGCGAGTTTTCCGCGCGGGTGCAATGCGTGATGTGAACGAATTGTACCCGCACTGAATCCGGAGCCATTTATTTTAATGAGGCTGTGTACATGATCAGTGATTTTCACGCATCACTTGTGCGTTGCGTAAAAATCGCATCATGCTCTATATTCTGCGTTTTTCACATAGCACAGGCCCCACAGAAGTGAATGGGGCTGCTTGAAAATCGCATTGCATCTGCAAGCATTGTGGATGCAATGTGATTTTCACAGATGGTTGCTAAGAGATGATAGGGACCCGAACTTTATTATTTTCCCTTATAACATGGTTATAAGGGAAAATAATAGCATTCTTAATACAGAATGCTAAGTAACTTGTGGTTTGAAGGGTTAAAAAATAATAAAAAATGTAATTATTCACCTCATTCACTTGATCGCGCAGCCCTGCTCGTCTTCTTTCAGGACCTGGCAGGAAAAATACCTTTGGTGAAGTCACCGCGCTCACAACGTGGTGAGCGCGGTGACGTCGGAGCAGGTCCTTCATTCAGCAGGACCTGAGCCGACGTCACCACGCTCACCACCAATGCAATCGTAGACAAAACTGACTGAACTTGCTTGAAAAATGGTGCGAGTTTCACTGAATGCACCCTGAACGCTTTTGGAGCCAACCCGTATCGTTCGTGTGAAAGGGGCCAGCCATTCCCATATTGCGGACTGCATATGCGGATCAGCAATAAATGGGCACCCTTCCGTGTGCATTCCGCATCACGGATGCGGACCCATTCACTTCAATGGGTCCGCAAATCCGGAGATGCAGAAGGGTGCGAAACGGAATCACGGAACAGAACACTACGCAAGCACTACGCAGTGCTTCTGTGGGGTTCCATTCCGCACTTCCGTTCCACCAAAGGTTAGAACATGTCCTTTTTGCTAAATTGTGCTTTCCTGGGTAATATACCCGGAGAGGTGAACATGACATCACACTACACTGTATGTACAGCACAGCATGACCCCTGCTGTAGCATAGGCGCCCATTCTATGTATTGCTGCAGGGCTGACACCGACTGTAGTCTGTCCCCATGGTCTGAGCCCCTGGTAACCAGTGGAGTAGCTAGAAATTACTGGGCCCCACAGCAAATTTTTAAACGGGCAGGCAGACGTCATACAGTGGCATTTGATTCTTTCAACATACATGTGTTTTTACTGGACTATGACATACACGATACAAAAATGCAGTACTCCACATTCTTGTATCCTGCACAATCCGGTAAAAAAAATTGATATATATACAGTCATGTGAAAAAATTAGGACACCCTTTGAAAGCATGTGGTTTTTTGTAACATTTTTAATAAAAGGTTATTTCATCTCCGT
This sequence comes from Bufo gargarizans, assembly GCF_014858855.1. Taxonomy (NCBI): domain Eukaryota; kingdom Metazoa; phylum Chordata; class Amphibia; order Anura; family Bufonidae; genus Bufo; species Bufo gargarizans. The sequence continues at coordinate 191,574,173 of NC_058083.1, forward strand.
TTCAACAATACAGAGAGATTAAAGTAATCCAACTAAACAAAGAAAACTGAAGAAAAGTCTTTTCAAGATCTTCTGTAAATGTCATTCTACAAAAATGCCTATTCTAACTGAGGAAAAAGATAGGACACCCTCACATGTATTCCCTCTTAAATTGGCTCAGATCTCACACAGGTATATCACACCAGGTGCACATAATTAGTAGATCGTTACTCTGCATGTTGAATGAGGCTTGCCCTATTTAAACCTCAGACATTTAGTTTGGTGTGCTCCTGACTGTTGAAGTGAGAGTGAGCACCATGGTGAGAGCAAAAGAGCTGTCAGAGGACTTCAGAAAAAAGATTGTAGCAGCCTATGAGTCTGGGAAGGGATTTAAAAAGATCTCAAAAGATTTTGAAATCAGCCATTCCACTGTCCGGAAGATAGTCTACAAGTGGAGGGCTTTCAAAACAACTGCCAACATGCCCAGGACTGGTCGCCCCAGCAAGTTCACCCCAAGAGCAGACCGCAAGATGCTAAAAGAGGTCTCCAAAAACCCTAAAGTGTCATCTCGAGAACTACAGCAGGCTCTGGCTACTGTTGATGTAGAAGTACATGCCTCTACAATCAGAAAGAGACTGTACAAGTTTAACTTGCATGGGAGGTGTGCAAGGAGGAAACCTTTGCTTTCCAAGAGAAACATCGAGGCCAGACTGACATTTGCCAGAGATAAAGTTGACAAAGACCAGGACTTCTGGAATAATGTTCTTTGGACAGATGAGTCCAAAATTGAATTATTTGGACACAACAGCAGAGGACATGTTTGGCGTAAACCAAACACAGCATTCCAAGAAAAGAACCTCATACCAACTGTGAAGCATGGAGGTGGAAGTGTCATGGTTTGGGGCTGCTTTGCTGCAGCAGGACCTGGTCAGCTCACCATCATAGAATCCACGATGAATTCTACTGTGTATCAGAAGGTGCTTGAAGAACATGTGAGACCATCAGTTAGAAAATTAAAGCTGAAGCGGAACTGGACCATGCAACATGACAATGACCCAAAACATACTAGTAAATCAACCAAAGATTGGCTGAAAAAGAAGAAATGGAGAGTCCTGGAATGGCCAAGTCAAAGTCCAGATTTGAATCCCATTGAGATGCTGTGGGGTGACTTGAAAAGGGCTGTACGTGCAAGAAACCCCTCAAACATCTCACAGCTGAAAAAGTTCTGCATTGAGGAGTGGGGTAAAATTTCCTCAGACCGATGTCGAAGACTGGTAGATGGCTACAAGAACCGTCTCACTGCAGTTATTTCAGCCAAAGGAGGTAACACTCGCTATTAGGGGCAAGGGTGTCCTATCTTTTTCCTCAGTTAGAATAGGCATTTTTGTAGAATGACATTTACAGAAGATCTTGAAAAGACTTTTCTTCAGTTTTCTTTGTTTAGTTGGATTACTTTAATCTCTCTGTATTGTTGAAACGGAGATGAAATAACCTTTTATTAAAAATGTTACAAAAAACCACATGCTTTCAAAGGGTGTCCTAATTTTTTCACATGACTGTATATTTTTTTTTTACAATGAAACTCTATGGTGAACGGATGTCACTGTCATGGCTTCAGTATGAGGCCACCGAATACGTTTTTTTGTATACGTTAAACGGATGGGAAAAACGTGATGTGAACCCAGCCTTGACCCCAAGTTCACACCTGAGCGTTTTACAGCGCGTTCCTACACGCTGTAAAACGCTCAACAAGGAGAAACCAATGCTTCCCTATGGGAATGGTTCTCACCTGGGCGTTTTACAGCGCGTACGATCGCGCTGTAAAACGCCCGACGCTCAAACAAGTTCTTGAGCTTTTTTTTTGGCGTTTGTCGCGCGTTCCCGCACATAGATATTCGGGAACGCGCGACAATGTGTGCACGCCTGTCTCTGTATGCGCGATTGTAAACGCCCGTACAATCGCGCATACAGAGCGCTCGTTTTAGAACGCTCAGGTCTGAACCCAGGGTAAATGTGGGACAGAAATGTGATGTGAACTAGCGGTGCATTGTACAGTTGTTGAACAAAACCATACTCACCTGCTCCCCGCCGCTCCGTGATCTTCCAGTCCCCATTCTGGCCTTATACTGGTGTCCCCAAGCTGCACATGGGTGCCCAGTGGAGTGTGGCATCAGATGGATAGGGGGGCCTAGAGGGCAGGGCATCAGATAAGTAGGGGGGCAACAGGACAGGACTGGGGGAGGCTTCTGAAAGGACAGCAGATGAATGCAGCTGGAGGTGGGGGGGGGGGGCTACATGAAATGCAGGACAGCTAGGGTTGGCAGGGATAAGCCTGGAATGTATGGGCTCCTGATAGTGACAGGCACAGCTTCTTCTTTCTGCAGCACTTCCTGTCACTATTCAGTCTCCCATCTCCCTCCTGTCACTGCCGACTACAGAGCAGTCTCTGTAGCAGAAGCTGGGCTGTACTAATAGTTAGGAGAGGGAGGGGAGACAGGATCTCCCTGTAGCACACTGTACTGAGCCCTGGCTGCACTATTAAGCAGCCAGGCTCCTCTATTAATGGTCTGTGCTGATGGGCGGGGCTTAGCTCCCTGCTCTGCTCCGAGGACTTTCTAAAGCAGCAGTGAAGTGAGTGTAGAGGGGGTGTGGCCAGTCTGACTGTTTACTACTGCTCCGGGCCCCTTGTCAGCCCGGGCCCCGAAGCAGCTGCTTCCCCTGCTTCCCTGGTAGGTACGCCACAGGTGGGGCAAGTATGCACACACCTACACGAACTGACTGACAGGGGTCAGCCCCTGCAACTTCTGGGTCTCCAAATTGGGCACATGGCCTGAGCTTGCCCTTTACCCCTTGGAGGTGCTGTACTGCCCTGCATCCAGTGTATTGTCTGAACATGTGTTTAGCACGACTGGAGGGGGTTATCACAGGATATATTTCCCAATGTTTTGGGGTGTACCCTAATTAAAAAAAATATAAATAAATTTAAAGCCAAAAAGCAGTGTTGGCTACCTCCTCCTCCACCGCCGCTTCCACCTACACCGCCACATCCAGCGCCTCCTCAACCTCCTACTCCATATGTACCTCGTTCCTCCTAGATCAAGATTTTTATTTTATTTTTACGTATTTTATGTTATTTAAAGTCATTTCCCTATCCACATTTGTTTGCAGAGCACTTTCCATGCTCTTAACCACATTTTGATGCCATTTGCAACCCTCTAGCCATGACATTTTTACAGCCATTTTAGTGCTCAAAAGTTTGGGTCCCCATTGACTTCAATGGGGTTCGGGTTCGGGTCAAGTTCGGGTCCCGAACTCGAACTTTTTTCTGAAGTTCGGCCGAACCTGTCAAACCCGAACATCCAGGTGTCCGCTCAACTCTAGCTGCCACCTCACCACTATATCACTGGGCTACTCTTTGGTCTCCTCTTGCTGATGCCACCTCAACACTCTATGATTTTCTCATGGTGCTTCCAGTTCACCAAGATGTCAATGGGCCATTATTTGGTCTCCTAATGCTGCTGCCACCTCACCACTCTGTGGTTTCCTCATGTTGCTGCCACCTCACCAGTATGTCACTGGGCCACTCTTTGGTCTTCTCATACTGCTGTAACCTCACCACTCTCAGGTCTACTTATGCTACTGCCAGTTCACCACAATGTCACTGGGCCACTCTTTGGTCTCCTTATGCTGCTGATAGCTCACCACTGTGTCACTGGGCCACTTTGTGGTGTCCTCATGCTGCTGCCAGCTCACCACTCTGTCACTGGTCCACTCTGTGGTCTTCTCATGCTGCTGCCACCTCACCACTATGTCACTGGGCCACTCTTTTGTCTCCTTATGCTACTGCCACCTCAGCACTTTCTTGTCTACTCATGCTGCTACCAGATCACCATGATGTCACTGGGCCTCTCTTTGGTTTTCCTCATGCTGTTACCAGCTCACCACTGTGTCACTGGGCCACTCCGTGGTGTCCTCATGCTGCTGCCAGCTCACCACTCTGTGACTGGTCCACTATTTGGTCTCCTCATGCTACTGCCACCTCACCACTCTGTGGGCTCCTAATGCTGCTGCCACCTCACCACTCTTTAGTATCCTCATGCTGCTGCCAGCTCAACACTGGGCCACTCTGTGGTGTTCTCATGCTGCTGCCAGCTCACTACTCTGTCACTGGGCCTTTCTGTGGTCTCCTCATGCTGCTGCCACCTCACCACTTGGTCATTGGGCCACTCTGTGGTCTCCTCATGCTGCTTTCACCTCATCACTCTGTGGTCTCCTCATGCTGCTGCCACCTCTCCACTATGTCACTGGGCCACTCTTTGGTCTCCTCATGCTTCTGCCACCTCAACACTCTGTGGTCTCCTCATGCTGCTGCCACCTCAACAAACTGTGGTCTCCTCATGCTGCTGCCACCTTCCCACTTGGTCATTGGGCCACTCTGTGGTCTCCTCATGCTGCTTTCACCTCATCACTCTGTGGTCTCCTCATGCTGCTGCCACCTCCCCACTATGTCACTGGGCCACTCTTTTGTCTCCTCATGCTACTGCCACCTCAGTACTCTCTTGTCTACTCATGCTGCTACCAGCTCACCATGATGTCACTGGGCCTCTCTTTGGTTTCCTCATGCTGTTACCAGCTCACCACTGTGTCACTGGACCACTCCGTGGTGTCCTCATGCTGCTGCCAGCTCACCACTCTGTGACTGGTCCACTATTTGGTCTCCTCATGCTACTGCCACCTCACCACTCTGTGGGCTCCTAATGCTGCTGCCACCTCACCACTCTTTAGTATCCTCATGCTGCTGCCAGCTCAACACTGCGTCACTGGGCCACTCTGTGGTGTTCTCATGCTGCTGCCAGCTCACTACTCTGTCACTGGGCCTTTCTGTGGTCTCCTCATGCTGCTGCCACCTAACCACTATGTCACTGGGCCACTCTTTGGTCTCCTCATGCTGCTGCCACCTCAACACTCTGTGGTCTCCTCATGCTGCTTCCACCTCAACAAACTGTGGTCTCCTCATGCTGCTGCCACCTTCCCACTTGGTCATTGGGCCACTCTGTGGTCTCCTCATGCTGCTTTCACCTCATCACTCTGTGGTCTCCTCATGCTGCTGCCACCTCCCCACTATGTCATTGGGCCACTCTTTTGTCTCCTCATGCTGCTGCCACCTCAACACTTTGTCACTGGGCCATTCTGTGGTCTCCTCATGCTGCTGCCAGCTCACCACTCTGTGATCTTCCCTTGCTGCTGCCAGCTCACTACGATGTCACTGGGACACTCGTTGGTCTCCTCATGCTGCTGCCACCTCACTACTATGTCACTGGGCCACACTGCAGTCTCCTCATGCGGCTGCCATCTTACCACTGTATCACTGAGCCATTCTATAGTTTCCTCATGCTGATGCCAGCTCAACACTATGTTACTGGGCTACTCTGTTTTCTCCTCATACTGCTTCCATCTCACCACTCCATGGTCTCCTCATGCTGCTGCCACCTCATCATTATGTCAATGGGCCACTCTTTGGTCTCCTCATGCTGTTGCCAGCTCACCACCCTGTCACTATGCCACTCTGTGGTCTCCCCATGCTGCTGACACCTCACCACTATGTCACTGGGCCACTTTGTGGTCTCCTCATGCTGCTGCCAGCTCACCATCCTGTCACTAGTCCACTCTTTGGTCTCCTTATGCTGCTGCCAAATCACCACTATGTCACTAGTCCACTCTTTGGTTTCTTTATGCTTCTGCCACCTCACCACTCTGTGGTCTCCTCGTGCTGCTGCCAACTCACCACTATGTCACTGGGACACTTTTTGGTCTCCTTATGCTGCTCCCAGCTTATCACTCGGTAATCTCCTGATGCTGCTGCCACCTAATCACTATGTCACTGGACCACTCTTTGGTCCTTTGGTCTCCTCATGCTGCTGCCACCTCGCCACTATGTCACTGGGCCACTCGGTGGCCTCTCATGCTGCTGCCACCTCACCACTATGTCACTGGGCCACTCTGTGGTGTCCTCATGCTGCTGCAAGGTCACCACTCTGACATTGGGCCACTCTGTAGTCTCCTCATGCTGCTGCCACCTCACCACTCTATGGTCTTCTCATGCTGCTGCCAACTCACCACTATGTCACTAGTCCACTCTTTGGTCTCCTCATGCTGCTGCCACCTCACCACTATGTCACTGCGCCACTCTTTGGTCTCCTCATGCTGCTGCCACCTCACCACTCTGTCATTGGGCCACTCTTTGGTCTCCTCATGCTTCTTGCACCTCAACACTCTTTGTTGTTTCCTCATGCTGCTGCCCGCTTGCCACTCTGTGGTCTTCTAATGCTGCTGCCAGCTCACCACGATGTCACTTGGCCACTCTTTGGTCTCCACATACTTCTGCCACCTCACTACTCTGTGGTCTCTTCATGCTGCTGCCACCTCACCACTTTGTCACTGGGCCACTCTGCGGTCTCCTCATGCTGCTGCTACCTCACCAATCTGTCACTGGGTCACTCTGTGGACATCTCATGCTTTTCCCACCCTCCCCACTCCATGTCTGGGCCACTATTTTGCCTTTTTTGCCTGGATGAAATCACAAATTATTTGATCCCCCTTCTGATCTGTCAGAAGGAAGGAAAAATGAGACACACAACGGACCCTGTCTATGTAGCAGCTATAAGGCCTATATGATATGGTCCCTCTTTTGCATCAGAATTTGCATATGATTTCGTTGCCAAAAGCAGGAGTGGGTACAAAGCACAGAAGACATGCAAATATTCCATTCACGTGTCATCTCTGTTTTGGATCCACTCCTGTTTTGTTTTTGTTTTCTTCAGCAATACTTATGGATTACTGACTAAATGCTGACCGAGTGAAGGCGGATGCTCAACAGACAGGATCTTTTTTTGGGGGGTTATTGTTCTGATGGATCAGAGGAAGGGCAAAGCAATAAGTGACATCAACACAAACTTACTGCTGACACCCTCTCCACTCTGTCAGAGGGCTCTACTTGTATGATGGTTTAAAAGAACAGGTTCTGTAGAAATCTATGTTGAATCAGCTAATGATGGTGTAAAAGGAGTGCGCTCTTTTACGCTATAGTAGGATCTTGGACCTCTGCATGGTACTTTATACTTGTCGCTATCATTGACCTGTAAGGCTGAGTTCACACTTGAGTTATTTGGTCAGTTTTGGCCCCATAAAGTGTGCAGTGATTCTAAGAGCGATGCCTGTCATCTGCTTGTCATACTGACTCAAAGTATTGTTTCACTACCACAGCAGACTCCCTATGCGTGTTTCTGCAAGGCACAGTGTTCTACACCACTATACAGGCTCTCTGCAGCCAGGAAACAGCTGTTTTTTTAACAAGATTTGCCGTGAATAAACTCGGATCTTATCGAATCTTTTGGGAAAATTCGGCGAATCGACCAAATAGAATTTTTGAGAAACTTGTTCATCTCTAATTATTATGGCTTTGAAGTGCTATCCAGATGTATAACTAATTGAATAAAGTATTTTTAAGACAATTATTTTTAATGTATTTAAGGCCACCTATTACACGTCCACTATAGAAGAAATCTATACTTGTTGAAGAGAACCAGGCCTCGGCTATTACATCATGATGGATTTAATCCATTCAAATCTAAAATGCTGTAGTTGAACTTGTAACCTGCTTTAGCTTGCAGTATTTTGTTAATACGCTGCTCTGCTGACTTTGGCTGTATGACAACAGTTTCCTCTAAAGAAAAAAAGGTCAATTTGTGATATATGAGCACACTGAGATGGGTATGCTGCTATACTGTGCTTCCCTGCTCCTTTTATCACTTACACAGTATCCATATGTACAATATTTTTCTAATTTACAACTGGTGGAAATACTGTAGTATATTTTACAGTTTTCTTTGACCATTAATAATTTTGCATACGTTCAAAATGGATCCGTTTGTATTATCTTTAACATAGCCAAGACGGATCTGTCTTGAACACCATTGAAAGTCAATGCCAGATTGTGTCAGTGAAAACGGATCCATCCCCATAGACTTACATTGTGTGCCAGGACGGACCTGTTTGGCTCAGTTTTATCAGACGGAAACCAAAACGCTGCAAGCAGCGTTATGGTGTCCGTTTCCAAAGCGGAATGGAGACTGAACTGATGTGAACGGAGGCAAACTGATGCATTTTGAGCGGACCCTTTTCCATTCAGAATGCATTAGAATGCAAACTGATCCGTTTTGGACCGCTTGTGAGAGCGCTGAACGGATCTCACAAACGGAAAGCCAAAACTCTAGTGTGATACTGTTCATAATTATTGTTCAGTTTAACTAGTTAGTGAAAACAAGTCAAGGTTACGGTAGCATCAAAGATGTTAAATAACAAATAGACACAGAAAATGGGCAAAGCTAGAGTAAACCCCACCCATGAGTGAGCATTTCCCGGTGGGGGCAGGGCATTTTCAGGGGCAGGGCTTATTTGCCCGAATTTCACCAACTGAAATGTTGGTATCTCCTGATCTGGCTGCACAGTAGCATTAGGTTGCCAAGGGAAATTGCATCTTTAGAGAACATTGGGCCTTGCAGCTATGTAAGGGAGAGGCTGCCATGGGATCCTTGCCTGCTGATTGCAATGAATTCCTGATAGACCCCGATCTTCCTGGATATTAGACCTGCCTTGCTCTCTGGACTGTTTGCCTTGTACCTGTAATTCCACTCCTTGCTCTGACACATTCCTTGTTGTATGTGAACCACTTTCCTGGTGATAACCTTTGGCACTTACTATGCACTTTGTCAGTTACTATGACACCGTGTACTTATATGAGTCCAATCCAAGCAAATGTCTTGTGATCAAATATGATGGTAACTTATATTCTTAAATGAAATTAACTTAAATTAGGTCATATTCTTGTTTTGCAGACCCTAAACCGCAGATCTGCAAAACATGGGAACAGATCTGCAAAACAAATATATAACAAAATGCAACACTGCGCGCTAAAATTGCAGCTAAGTAGACAGCCAAACTAAACAAACACCTTCCTCCTTATCACGCAAGTACACAAGTTCACTTCCACATATATATCTGTGTCTCCGTCCTACCTTAACCCAGGTATGCGCGTTGCGATAATGTGTAATTCGGCGATCCTCGTATCTCTTCTGTGTGTGATGCAGAAAGCAGGGAGAGCGGATCCAAGGGAGGATGGCTGTAACATAGGCTGTCTAATGTTATTGAAGTATTGGGAGTTCGCCCCGGCCGGTGGCGGTTTGCTCCCGTTACCTGTTTAACTGACGCTCACGTCTGAGCGGGTGACGTCACCGCAGGTGAGCTACAGATAGCAGTGAGGGACTGCTACAGCCATCCTCCCTTGGATCCGCTCTCCCTGCTTTCTGCATCACACACAGAAGAGATACGAGGATCGCCGCATGACACATTATCGCAACGCGCAGACTGGGTTAAGGTAGGACGGAGACACAGATATATATGTGGAAGCGATCTTGTGTACTTGCGTGATAAGGAGGAAGGTGTTTGTTTAGTTTGGCTGTCTACTTAGCTGCAATTTTAGCGCGCAGTGTTGCATTTTGTTATATATTTTTGTGTCTCGTACAGCTGGTCTGTACATAATCCAGTATAGCAGGATACGGGACTGCTAGAACACTGCTGTGTTTTTCATGTGGTGAAGCGCCAGTTGAGAATATTGCAAGATCTGCAAAACATGTGCACCCCGCTTCACTGTGTGGACCCATTGACATTACCTATCTTTTGCGGAGCAGAGGCACAGACCTAGAATGCGACTTTACACACAAGTTTTGTTATTGTCAGGAGAGTTTGTGAGTCTTATTGAGTCTTAAAAGATTAGGGGCACAAATCCTAAGACAAATATATTGCTCCCCTCCCAAAAGAATGACTGTATATATATATATATATATATATATATATATAGTGACACAGTGAGAGGTTTGGTCTTGGAAAACAGGTATTTTCCTCCCAGCATGTGCTGCTGGGCTGATTTACGGCCAGGTGAGATAAAAAACCCGGAACGGATTTTAAGTGCTGGTTCGGTTTTTGACAGCACCTGGCTGTCCTTAAATAGGTAGCTGGGCTCAGAAGCTCAGAAGTGTTGGGCTATGGGAGCCTTGTGTCTGGACGAAGGCTTGCTACCTGTTTGGCGTGAAAACAGGTTGGTGCTGCTACGATCAAGGACTCTTTGAGGCAGAATTGCCGCGTGGTGTGAATTACCACCAACACTGCAAGGTGACTTTTTTGCTTGAATATGACTGCTTGTTTTGTCACTTGCCTAAAGTGTGAATAAAACACTGAACTGTTTGATCCAAAGAACCTGTTGTTGCCTCTATACTGCGTCCGCTAATCCTGTCTACCAGAGCGAAACCCCACAATTGGTGGAGGATGCGTGCAAAAGCAGTGAGGCTGGCGTGAACGCCGATATTTTTGGGTTCTGAATTTTTCTGGCAAGTTTATATGTCGTACATTTAAAACGGCTGTGTTACAACCAGTGCCCCACGACAAAATGGAGGCTGTTGTGAAGGCCATTATGATGGCTAATCTGCAGTAGCGAGAGACAAACCTGCAGCAACACGAGGCTAATAAGCAGCAGCAGGAGACTAACCAGTTGCTGCTACAACACATGAAGCTTTGCAGACAGCAGGAGCAACCCCGAGAAAGCAGTCCGTGCAGCAATTCCTATAATGACCCCCGCAGATGACATCGAAACCTACCTGTACGAGAAAGTGGCCATCAGGGAAAAGCTACCCCGTGATCAGTGAGCTGAGGTCATTGCTCCGTTGCTGGCATCCAATTCCCAGCCAGTGTATTTCGACTTGCCGGACAATCAAGCTGCCAACTACCAGAATGTCAAGGGTGAGATTCTGGCAAGACTGGGGGTGAATGTGTTGGTCCAGGCCCAGGCCCGGCTGAGCCTGCTAGGACCCGGTATTATGACTTACTCCACCTCTTGCAAAAGTGGCTACAGCCTGAAGTGCTGAGTCCCCGGCTATGCTGGATAGACTATTAGCCGATATGTTCTGGACGGCTTTGCCATACCCACAGCGGACCTAGCTCTGATAGTCTGCTGGCGGTGTCAGGAGCATGGCCATGTAAAGGCTGACTGTCCCTATCGGGTTGAGCCCATGGACACTAACTATGGCTACCGTCAGTCACTATATGCCAGGAGGCTGTGTGCAACAGGTACCCCAGAGTCTCTAGATCACTTGTGCCAGGTGGAAGTGGGAGACACTCCGGCGGGGGCTCTGCTGGACTCAGGGAGTCTGGTGACCCTAGTAAGGGCTACCCTGGTGCAGTCCACTGAGTATACTGCCCGGAAAGTAATTGCACCCACGGAGACTTAAAAGACTAACCCACCGCCCTGGTGTCTCTAACCACATGGACTGGCAGATGGACTCACAAAATGGCAGTTGCCCCAAATTTACACTATGAACTTATAATAGGGAGAGACTTCCCGGGCTTCCCGGCACTGTGGCATGCTATGAGAGTGTCTGATACCCATGAGACAGGGGTAACCCTAGTAGAGTGGCTCGGCTCAGGAGGGAGACCAGAACCCTGGGAACCTGAGACCGAAGGATCAGCATTAGGGGTGACTGCCACTTCGGTGGAAGAGGGGGAGACAACCCCACTAAGTGTGATGGTGGGAGACGTAGAGGACTTGCCTCCGGGTCCTGAATTGGCAGACCTCAATGTCTCCAGGGATAATTTTGGTACCGCCCAACGTTGGGACCAAACCCTATACCACACCTGGGAAAATGTGTTGATTGTAGTGTTTTGTGGTTCATCAGGATATGTTGTATCGGGTAAACCAACTACTGGGTGAACCTATTGAACAGTTGGTGGTCCCTAAGGCTTATTGCAAGCTTGTGTTAGATCTAGTCCACCAACACATTCTCAGGGGTCACCTGGGATCGTATTCTACAGCGGTTTTACTGGCCCAGCATATTCAAAGAAGTGGAAGAGTTTTGTAAGTCTTGCCCGACCTGACAGATAACTAGCCGCCAGCCACATTTCCGTAGTCCCCTAGTACCTCTCCCGATTATCGAAGTACCGTTTGACCGAATATCTATGGACCTTATAGGCCCAGTACCGAAGTCCACTAGAGGGCATCAACACATCTTAGTCATTCTAGACTACGCCACTCTGTACCCAGAGGTGGTGCCACTGCGACATACCTAGGCCAGACTCATAGCTAAGAAGTTAATGGAGATGTTTTCCCGAGTAGGACTACCTAAAGAGGTTATGACCAACCAAGTGACCCGTTTTATGTCCAAGGTGATGGGGGAACTCTGTAAGTTGCTTCACATAAAACAACTATGGATGTCAGTTTGCCATCCGCAAACGGACGGTCTGGTAGAACGGTTTAACCAAACATTAAAACATATGTTGAAAAGGGTAGTGTCTAAAGATGGGAAGGACTGGGACATCCTTCTGCCCTATCTCATGTTCACAGTGCGAGAGGTACCCCAGGCCTCTACTGGGTTCTCACCCTTCGAACTGCTATATGGCAGACAATCTTGCGGTCTCTTGGACGTGGCTAAAGAAGCGTGGGAACAACAACCCAACCACTCCACATAAAAGTGTCATTGAGTACGTTACCCAGATGCAAGATCAGATAGAGATAGACCTCTTGTAAGATCAGATAGAGATAGACCTCTTGTTAGGGAGCATATGGAGGCAGCGCAGCGAGCCCAGAGTCAGGTCTTTAATCGGCAGGCTTGGGTCCCAGGTGATTGGGTTTTAGTTCTGGTACTGACCATGGACAAGTTCCTGTCTAGGTGGCAGGGGCCCTAAGAGGTACTCAAGAACATTGGAGATGTAAACTACAAGGTACACCAGCGAGGGTGGCGAAAGCTGGAGCAGGTTTACCATATGAATTTACTCAAACCGTGGCGACAAGCCATATCGGAGGAGGTGCAGCTAATGTTGCAACTAGACGTCATTGAGGAGTCAAAAAAGTGAGTGGGCCAGTCCTATAGTATTGATACCCAAGCCGGACGGGACGTTGTGGTTTTATTCGAAAACTTAACGAGGTTTCCAAATTCGATACATATCCCATGCCCCGGGTGGATGAGCTCATCGAGAAGTTAGGACAAGCCAGGTATTTTTCTGTTTTGGACCTCACAAAAGGGTACTGGCAGGTGCCCTTAACGGAGGCTGCCAAAGAGAAAACTGCCTTCATCATGCCTGAGGGGCTGTATCAATATAAGGTCTTACCTTTTGGTCTGCATGGCGCCCCCGCCACTTTTCAGCGACTAATGGACATTGTGCTTCATCCACATCGTCGGTACGCTTCGGCTTACCTGGACAATATTGTTATCCACAGTACCGACTGGGAAAGTCACCTACCCAAAGTGCAGGCTGTAGTGGACTCCCTTCAGAAAGCTGGCCTAACCGCTAACCCCCCAAAAATGTGCGATATGGTTAGAAGAGACCAAGTACCTGGGGTATGTCATTGGGCGCGGAGTCATCAAACCCCAACAAAATAAAGGCGATACGGAATTGTCCCCGACCTGTTACCACTAGGCAAATAAAGTCATTCCTGGGAATGGTGGGCTATTCCATGAGGTTTGTTCTACTTTAGCCACACCCTTGACAGGGCTCTTGAAGAGACACAAGTCAATGATGGTTCACTGGGATGATCGGGCGGAAGAGGCTTTCTCCGCTTTGAACTCGGCCCTGTGCGGGTCCCCCGTTTGGTGACGCCCAACTTCAAAAGGGAGTTTATAGTACAGACTGATGCATCTGAAGTTGACCTCGGTGCTGTACTATCTCAGGAAGTCAACGGGGAGGAGCATCTTCAGCCGTAAGCTCACCCCAGCTGAGACCCGGTATAGTATAGTGGCTGGCTATCAAGTGGGCACTAAAATTTATCTACTATTATTTATTGGGGAGAAAATTCCACCTGGTGACTGACCACTCCCCTCTCAAGTGGATGAGCCAGGCCAAGGACAGAAATGCCCGGGTCACCCGATGGTTTCTCTCCTTACAAAACTTTACATTTTGGGTGGAACACAGGGCAGGCCGGTTACAGGGAAAAACGGATGCCCTGTCCCGGGTACACTGTCTGGCGTTCACCTCCTCAGGGTTGAACAAAGGGGGAAGGTATGTGGCACAGTAAGAGGTTTGATCTGGGAAAACAGGTATTTTCCTCCCAGCAGGTGCTGCTGGGCTGATTTACAGCCAGGTGAGGTCAAATACCGGACCGGATTTTAAGTGCTGTTCGAGTTTTGGCAGCACTTGGCTGTCTTTAAATAGGCAGCTGGGCTCCGAAGCAATGTCTCTGTGTTGGGATCTGGAGCCTTGTGTCTGGACGAAGGTTTGCTACCTGTTTGGCGTGAAAACAGGTTGGTGCTGCTATGATCAAGGACTCTTTGAGGCAAAATGGCTGCATGGTGTGAATTACCACCAACACCGCAATGTGACTTTTTTGCTTGAATATGACTGCTTGTTTTGTCACTTGCCTAAAGTGTGAATAAAACACAGAACTGTTTGATCCAAAGAACTTGTTGTTGTCTATATACTGCGTCCGCTAATCATGTCTACCAGAGTGAAACCCCACAATATATATACAGTATATATATATATGTATATATATATATATATATATATATATATATATTTATACAAAAAAGCGGAACAGCACCTCCAGAGACAATCGCAGGTGCAAGCTACCAAGCAACAATGTAGAAAAACAAAAAAGTTGCAGCACACTACATATATATATATATATATATTATAATCAGATTTTTTTATGACACAGCAGGCTTAGACTCAACTTTATGTATTGTCTACTTGTAAATAATACGGTCAACAAATATTGCTTTCCATTTTCTTCTCTGCATGGCCCAGACTACTAGGGAGACTTCTTCCAGCTGATGTATCTCTGTATATCACTTCCCATCCTGCTGTTACCCCTAATGCAGTAGCCCTGCATCAGTATCAGTGCTCCTTTTGTGTAAAGTAATAGTGCTCCCACACAGTAATAATTCCCATTGTGCACACCACAAAATAATAATACTCTCTTTGATGCCCACAGAAAGTGATATCTCTTTGTGTCTTCCACAAACTAATAGTACCCCCTTTATGTCCCACAGTAATAGCACCCTCCTTTGTGCCCCATACAATGATAATAATCCATTTGTACCCTTCACAAAGTAATAGTAGCCCCACCCGGTAATAATACCCCCTTTGTGCCTTAAAAAGTAATAGTTGTCTCTCTTACAGTAATAATCACTCCTTTTTGATCCCCATAAGGTAATATCACCCACTACATACACTTCCAACCAAGTAATAATTTGTCTTGTACTTACTACAGTAATAGAATGCTAACACAATAAAAATGCTCCCTTTGTGCACCCCATGTTACTCTACACAATGATAGTGTCCACCTTTACGCCTAAAAAAATAATAAAGTCTAAGGCTCACACAAGCCCATTCCCATGCTAAGTGGAGCAGCTCATTTCCTGTGACGTGGCTGAGTAGAGGCAGCGCAATGATGTCACCTATGATGGCCTGCATGTGAATGATAGTATTCAACTATTTCCATGTCCTGAGGTCATGGATACAGTTGTATTGTATATAAAATTGTCCCATTAAACAAATATTGAACAAATACAGTATCATAGACATATCATAGACAGATAACCCACCAATTCAAAATGCATTCTTTAGGCTGGCATTCATATTATAGAAATAAAATGGTATACTTACATGTTACTGTAGACAAAGGATATACATACAGATACTGTATATGAGCTGTACAAAAGTTTAAGGCAAGTGTGATGAAAATGCTATAAAGTAAAATGCTTTAAAAATAGAAGTGTCAATAGTTTATTTTTTATCAAATCAATATTTGGTGTGGCCACCCTTTACCTTCAAAGCAGCATCAGTTCTTCTAGGTGCACTTGTGCACAGTTTGTGAAGGAACTCAGCAAGGTAGGTTGTTCCAAATGGATGTAGGTTTCCTCAAATCCTTCTATTTCTTCATGTAATCCCAGACAGACTCGATGATGTTAAGATCAGGACTTTGTGGGGGCCTGGAGGACTCCTTGTTCTTTTTTACGCTGGAGATAAATCTTAACTGCATTGGCTGTATGTTTGGGGTCGTTGTCCTGTAGTAGAATACATTTGGAGCCAATCAGACACCTCTTTAAAGGTATTGCATTATGGATAAGTGTCTGCTTGTATTTCTCAGCATTGATGACACAACTAATTCTGACCAAATCCCCTTTCTGTTTGCTGAAATGCAGCCCCTAACTTGCAAGGAACCTATGCAATGCACCACTGTTACCTGTAGACATTCATTATTGTACTGCCCTCTAACCCTCCATGGAACAAACAGCTTTAGGTTTCAGCCAAATATTTCAAATTTCCATTCCAGAGCACATGCTGACATTTTCTACACCCCACTTCATATGTTTTCATGCATAGTTGAGTGGAATAAAGGCCAAGTGAGACAGAATTAGAAATATTTGGCTGTAACAGAAGTCCGTTTGTTTACTGAAGGGATGGAGATCAGTACAATAATAAGTGTCTGAAGGTAAAAGTGAAGCATGGTGGAGGTTCTTTACAAGTTAGGGGCTGTTTTGGGGTTGCTCCGGTACTGGAAGTTGATTCCGGAACTACACAGTTCCTTCCATTGTGTAATGGACTATGCTGGTTAATGCAGCACTGGTCCACTGAAGTAAATGGGAGCAGCACTGTAGTAACCAGCTCTGTCCGCTACAGACGTGGACGGAGCTGTGTAGTTCCTGTACCGCTAACACTAAACAGCTGATTGTGGGGGGTGGCATCTGAAACCTCTGATGGTCAGATATTAATTAGCCTATTTTGAGGACAGACCATCAATACTAAAATCAACAGTAAACAAAAACTAGAAAAACAGATATGAATGAAGTGGAGGTCAACTATACAAGGAAATGACTACTTTTAATTGCTTGATAATCTGTTCTATCATAATTGCATACACGAATCATAGGTTAAGAATAGAAAATTAAAAGAATCAATAGGTCTGTTCCCACTCCCATTATTACATCGGAGCCTAGGCTATTTTAGGATCTTATATTTTGCAAAATCAGTACCATAATATAGTGCACAAATCTTGTAATTGTTATCCAACGTAAATTCAACACGTGAATCTTCTCATCTTTATCAGTGGCTGATTTCAGCTTTGGTAGCAACTTATAATTTGGTGGAGAGTCATCACTACTTAAAGAACAACATGGATGCTGCAACTGCAATTTATAGAATTGTCTGAAAACTTAATTATAACTATTTCAACTCATACAGAGCAAGAGCTGTCCAAAAGAAACAAAGAAGCCGTTTGGTGATACTTCATGTTCATCTCAACAGTAAATGTCACTACTCTTTTATATTCTATTTATACAATGAATTGTACTGAAGAATCATGGTTGGAACCTCTACTCGGATTAACTCACTAACATGTACTGTTATTACTTAAAGGGGCAATATGCCATTTACTACGTTGTGTGAATCAACCTGAGCTCTTTTAAGTAATATACAGCTAATAGCTAGAGAAAAACATACCACTACAAGCGTGCAGGACAAAACCCCTGTGGACAGTGGATTTAAAATATAACTTTTAATGGTAATAAAAAAATACCACAGACTTGGAAGACTGGGAAGGGTTGGTCTTATCAGTCCAGATAACCAGTACACCCAGGTGAAGGCCCTATGCAATGTTACTTGATACCAAAAATGGTTAGATGTCAAATGAGATGAGAAATGAGAATCAGCAGCCTGGAGGTCACATGGAAATTCCGGACTATATCAGTTGCATTGATCTAATGAAGACACTACGGTCCAGGGATCTAGAAACTACCATACTATCATCATTGCAATCTAGGCTTTACAGATCTCTAGACTGCATCTTTGTCTACGGATACTTTTATTTCACCATGTGTCTGCTTATATAGAAGGGGCCCCCTTTCTTGTTCTACACCCATTACCCCCTGAGGAGTCCTTAAGTATAGGACGAAACATGGCATGGTAAAGGACAATTTTAGAGTGTATGTCCTTTTTGGAGGGTCAGATTCCTCATGGGGTCACTCCTATCAGGGCGGTTGCTCTGTGTTAGATAGGCAAGGTGTGATAGGATGCCTTACCACTCATACAATTGGGTTATATAGGGACATACAGGGAGTGCAGAATTATTAGGCAAATGAGTATTTTGACCACATCATCCTCTTTATGCATGTTGTCTTACTCCAAGCTGTATAGGCTCGAAAGCCTACTACCAATTAAGCATATTAGGTGATGTGCATCTCTGTAATGAGAAGGGGTGTGGTCTAATGACATCAACACCCTATATCAGGTGTGCATAATTATTAGGCAACTTCCTTTCCTTTGGCAAAATGGGTCAAAAGAAGGACTTGACAGGCTCAGAAAAGTCAAAAATAGTGAGATATCTTGCAGAGGGATGCAGCACTCTTAAAATTGCAAAGCTTCTGAAGCATGATCATCGAACAATCAAGCGTTTCATTCAAAATAGTCAACAGGGTAGCAAGAAGCGTGTGGAAAAACCAAGGCGCAAAATAACTGCCCATGAACTGAGAAAAGTCAAGCGTGCAGCTGCCAAGATGCCACTTGCCACCAGTTTGGCCATATTTCAGAGCTGCAACATCACTGGAGTGCCCAAAAGCACAAGGTGTGCAATACTCAGAGACATGGCCAAGGTAAGAAAGGCTGAAAGACGACCACCACTGAACAAGACACACAAGCTGAAACGTCAAGACTGGGCCAAGAAATATCTCAAGACTGATTTTTCTAAGGTTTTATGGACTGATGAAATGAGAGTGAGTCTTGATGGGTCAGATGGATGGGCCCGTGGCTGGATTGGTAAAGGGCAGAGAGCTCCAGTCCGACTCAGACGCCAGCAAGGTGGAGGTGGAGTACTGGTTTGGGCTGGTATCATCAAAGATGAGCTTATGGGGCCTTTTCAGGTTGAGGATGGAGTCAAGCTCAACTCCCAGTCCTACTGCCAGTTTCTGGAAGACACCTTCTTCAAGCAGTGGTACAGGAAGAAGTCTGCATCCTTCAAGAAAAACATGATTTTCATGCAGGACAATGCTCCATCACACGCGTCCAAGTACTCCACAGCGTGGCTGGCAAGAAAGGGTATAAAAGAAGAAAATCTAATGACATGGCCTCCTTGTTCAGCTGATCTGAACCCCATTGAGAACCTGTGGTCCATCATCAAATGTGAGATTTACAAGGAGGGAAAACAGTACACCTCTCTGAAAAGTGTCTGGGAGGCTGTGGTTGCTGCTGCACGCAATGTTGATGGTGTACAGATCAAAACACTGACAGAATCCATGGATGGCAGGCTTTTGAGTGTCCTTGCAAAGAAAGGTGGCTATATTGGTCACTGATTTGTTTTTGTTTTGTTTTTGAATGTCAGAAATGTATATTTGTGAATGTTGAGATGTTATATTGGTTTCACTGGTAAAAATAAATAATTGAAATGGGTATATATTTGTTTTTTGTTAAGTTGCCTAATAATTATGCACAGTAATAGTCACCTGCACACACAGATATCCCCCTAAAATAGCTAAAACTAAAAACAAACTAAAAACTACTTCCAAAAATATTCAGCTTTGATATTAATGAGTTTTTTGGGTTCATTGAGAACATGGTTGTTGTTCAATAATAAAATTAATCCTCAAAAATACAACTTGCCTAATAATTCTGCACTCCCTGTATAAGGGTCTTTTATCATAGGGGTTATATAGGGATGTATATCTATCATTGCTGTCATGGGTAAAATGGGCAATTTATCAGAGTTGCAAAAAGGGAGGATTATTGGCTTTCGGGACAAGGGTTGCAGTATTTCTAAAGCTGCACAGTTTGTGAACTGTTCACTTGCTGCTGTGATGAAAGTGTATCGTGAGTGGACAAATGGCACCATTGCGAATAAGCAACATGGAAGCTGTGAAGCACCATGTGCCATTTATGAGAGAGGTTAACATTGGCTATGAAGGTGCATGAAGATGGACCGAGACACTTCAGTGGACCAGCTCACTGACAAAATTAACCAGGAGGCTACCAGACGTCTGTCTGAAATAACAATTCAGTAAACTCTATTGCGTATCGAGCTCCAAAGCAGACATATGGTCACTGCACCTCTGCTAACAAAGTTGCTAGGAGTTCCAAGTACTACCCTGACCTCTCAATTCCCCAGACTTGAACCCAATTAAGCATCTGTGGGACCACCTGGATCGTCGTTTTTGCTCTATAGATACTCTCTCATGTATCCTCCAGCAGCTGTGGGATGCACTGCAGTCAACCTGACCCGGATTGCCTGACCTATACCTGTGCCGCCTGCCTGTTTGACTTCACCTCTGGCTCATACTTTGGTCCTGCACTGTTGCTCCTGGTTATGACTTAGCCTGCTGACAATGCCTGTACCTCTGGTACCTTTCTCAGGTACCTCCTGGTCCACGTGGACCAGCTGCCTCGTGTGCCTATCCTCCGCAAGAGGTAGCGACCTAGTGTTCCCATCGGGAAAGTCTATCCCGACCATTAGGGGGGTTCACTTAGACAACGCCCTTAGAAGAGGTAGAACACGTGGCACAGTGGGTTCACACCCGCTAGTTCGGGACAGTACTCTGAGGCTATGGACCCCACTGGTCACCTCAAGCCTGTCGTTCAGGAATTGTTACATGAAGTGAAGTGTCAGAACGAATCTCAAGATGTCATAATGCAGTTCATGCAAAATGTTGCTGCTCGTCTGGATGCCATCTCTTCTCCAACTACAGCAGGGTCACTAGTCGCTGCTACTGCTGCAATTCCCACACAGATGTATCTGGATTTGTGTCCCGCTGGTGTGCAACTCCCTCTACCATCATGCTATGGTGGAGATCCAAAAATTCCCACTGAGCGGTCCAAGGTTGCCTTCATTGTGTCCCTGTTGTCTGATATGGCCCTTGCTTGGACAAATCCTATTTGGGAACATGTAGGTCCTCAGGAGAGGTCTTGGGAACCAGAAGAGAACATGCTCCGAACTTGATACAAAGGTTTCGATCTTGTCGTGGACTCAAGAAGAGGGGGCTTACGGGGGGAGCGGTTACTATAACAGCGACTGCTGTGCGCCACTGTTCCCCTGCTTACCGCCGCAGTCCAGGGCGCCGTGTTCAGCTGTGATCTGCTGCCAGTGCTTCCCATTCACCGCTGTCTGGACTCTGTCTGTGTAGGTACTGTGAGTGGCGTACACACAATCCATGGGGCCCCGGTACGAATCCATGGGGCCCCCTCCAACCTGCCTCTCCACCTCTACCCCCCACTACCTCCCATACCATTCACCCAACATGCCTCCCAACAGTACCGCTTTTTGCGGGGCAGCCCGAGTTTGGATGGCAATCCTGCTGTCCTGCCAAACTCTACCTCTGCACAATTTGCCAGGGGCAAGAGTTGGGAGGTATGTACAGGTACATAACCGCACACAGCTGTAAAGTATACCGTATTCATGTAAAGATTAAAGTGTAACTGGCATTAAAAATTTTTTTTTTACTAAAGTGTAGGGCAAGTGATAGGTAACATTTTTGTAATATACTTTATTTAGCCAAAACATTTATTTTAGTAGTAAACTGGGGCTGAAATGGCCCTTAGCAGCGCTCTCAGAAATGAGCGTTGCTAAGGGCCATCCGTCTTCTATTTGAAAAGGGGAGACGGGCTGTGCGGGTGCTGTGCTTCTGCCTCCCGTGCTCCCCCAGTGGCCACAGCTGTCTTAAGAGTTAAAATAATATGTATATTCACCATTTCTATGATATCTAATGCTCCGGTACACTTACTAACCTGCCTTCCCTGCGATAATCACTCATGAAGCAGCCGCTGGAAGTAAACGCTCACTGCACACAGTGCTTCAACTTCCGGCGGCTGCTTCATGAGTGATTATCACAGGGAAGGCAGTATTATACTCATAGGCGTCACTACGGGGGTGCAAGAGGGGGCAATTGCCCCCCCCTAGGTTATTCCTTGCCCCCCGGGGTGCCCCCCCCCCCCACTGATTCCCCTGTAAAAGAAACGGTGGCCGGCGGCCACCGGGGCATCCACAGAGTACGGCAGGGCATGGCAGTGCATAGTTCCCTGCCCTGCCAATCACCGCTATAGGCTTCAGGCCAACGATAATTACTGTGAAGGGGGCACAGATAGGGCATTACAACTGTGAAAGGGGCACACAGAGGGCATAACTACTGTGAGGGGGCACACATCTGTACAAAACTACTGTGAACAATCCTATCACACCTTGCTGCACTGGGGATCCAAATTACCATTATACTGCTGCTTTCAGGTTTGCAATAGATGATACCTCTGTAATTCCAGCAAACCATTCTTTTCATTGGGGGTGCAAGTGCTGTGTGATACAGGGGTTCTGAATTTTGTTTAAACTGATGATCTGTCCTCTGGATAGATTATCAGCATCTGATGAATGAGCACCGCTCAAACATCCGACGAGGCATCCTTACCCACAGTGTTTCTCGTCATTATTTCGAAAAACATGGCAGTGATCCGTCTACTTTGAAAGTCTTACCTTTAGAACATATCCCATCGTCTTACTAACAACTGTGCCGGAAAGAAATGCATTGGATATATGTTCTTAATACACTTTCCCCCTTTGGACTCAATGAGTCACTTGAATACTCTAACTACTAGATCCCCTCCTCCTTCTATTTAGCCATTAGGTTGATCAGGATACTCACCCCTGGCACGCCGATGATATCAAACATGTACCTGCCTGTTGAAGATTCCCATCCACTGATAACCCACCTATTTAGGCTGAATTATCATCCTTTAGACTGATTTTTACACCTATAACCCATATACTTATATATTCATTTGACTATTTATTTCACTGTTTTAAACATTCTCGCATTGATATTTTTGATACATCGGTATACACATATATTGTTTCTGTACAGGAAGTCTGTGTATATGGACACAAACATACATACGTACATGGGTACAAACATATACATGTTTTTACATACATTTTACATATTACTATACACTTGGTTGTATTCATCACCCATATCCTTTTCTGGAATATAGATTCCTCTTTCGAGAGGTTATACGGTTGTCTATATACAGATATGCAGTTACTGTTTTTACCAATTATACCTATTTTCTATCGCGGTCTAGTGGGCTGGATGACACATACCCACATCGCTCTTGATACGGCTCTATCATTGTACTACTTTTTATATATAGAGATATGTACAGTCAGGTCCATAAATATTGGAACATTGACACAAATCAAAAATTTTCGACTCTATACACCACCACAATGGATTTTAAATGAAACGAACAAGATGTGCTTTAACTGCAGACTGCCAGCTTTAATTTGACGGGATTTACATCCAAATCAGGTGAACGGTGTAGGAATTACAACAGTCTGCATATGTGCCTCCCACTTGTTAAGGGACTAAAAGTAATGGGCCAGAATAATAGTACAGTATTGTTTCACTACCACAGCAGACTCCCTATGTGTGTTACTGCAAGGCACAGTGTTTTACACCACTATACAGGCTCTCTGCAGCCAGGAAATAGCTGTTTATTAACGCGATTCGCCACGAATAAATTCGCATTTAATCGAAACTTTGCAGAAAATTCGGCAAACCGGCCGAATAAAATTTTTGAGAAATTCGCTCGTCTCTAGGAGCAATAGGTACAGACTGGTGTGTGCAGTTTTGAGATATACAGTATATGGGAGAGATATCTAAAACATAGTTTAAAAGGGTTGGCCACTTTCTGGTTATTGTTGACCAATGTGTTATTAAGATGATTACATTAGATTTATTAATATGGCCTTTGTTGAAATTCTGCATCATTTTCTATATCTAATAAGCCATGCCCCTCTGTTTGCCAAGTCTTTTGCACTGTCCACATACAGATCCTGTCCATAAGATGGGCACCGGTGGAGGGTCATGTGATTAGGCAAATCAACTCCATGTGATGTTTTCTCCGTCCAAACACAACGTAGCTGCATTAAGCTTGAATTTTAGCACAAATTTTAAAGGGATTGTGTAAGAATGGGGGGAGGAAGGGGGTGTCAAACCCCCCACTTGGCCAGATCTGTAAAGGGAATTTTACTTACCGGCTTCCTGCCATTGAAGGACGCTCTTTCTCCTACCGGCCTGCAATGCACTCCCTCGCTGAAAACATCTTGTTTGTCACCTGCAGCCACTCACTGTTTATGCGGCACTCTATCTTTAAAAATAAAACTATAACCTATTGGTTCATATTAGACATGGTGATAAGTCATACACTCACGCATGTGCCCGTTCCCCTTTAAATTGCTTTCTCCTCTTGACAGCTATCATAATGACTCATCAAACGAATACATCTGCTTGAGCTACACTCCCATAAACGTAAAGCTAATGTGCTGCTTATCCTCTTGGATTTAATACTTATAGAAAATGAAAATGATCATTTATCAGTAAACTGAGCATTGTATACAGATTTGATATGGGCACTGCTTGAACTGAAAGACAGAGGCTTATTTAAAGCAATTACATTTAATGTGCACTGTTTGATCTTTCATCATCTGCGCTATATTCAGCCCTCTACTTTTAAGTACAGTCTGTCATTATCATTTAATGTCGTACGTTAAAATTGTAATTGCCATCTGTTAATAAAAAACATTTTCCAGATATGTTTTATGAAAACATCTTTTGTTGTGCTGAAGAACATCTTTTATGAGGAGAAGACTGCTTAGCCTCTAATACCTTCAAAATTAATATCCTGTCATGCCCATCTCTGTTAGTTGCTAATAAACGGCCACAAGAACAATTGCAGCAAAAAGTATGTCATGTCATCTATATCAGGACAGGTCCAGCTGAAGAGAAACATAGAAGCAATGAACAGCAGGAGTCAGGACATGCAATAAGTAGTGCGAAGCATGCGATGCGTAAAACATTACTTATATTTTATATTCAGTAAATGCAAAAGCTAAATTTAACATTTAAATGCATGCTTCCATAGACCTCATTAATCTTTGTGTGTTTAGGGATAAATATTTTTCAAATATTAGTTTTGGAGACTGCCAAATGTAATTTTTTTAATTTTCTTAGTTAATTTGTCACAAAATGCATTAAATCAGCTATATCCCGGCCTGCAGAGAGAGTGTACTTCAGTGTACATCACTGTGCATTGCAGCAACATGCATAGCTAGTCCGCTGTGGGAGTGTATAGTATATGGATGAGCGCATCAGCATGCGTCACTAATAGGCTCAGTTCTCACTTCCCATATTTATTCAGTTATGGGTCCAAAACAAAGAACAGGTGCAGATCTTTTCATGGTACACTATCTGCGAGTAAGACTGGCTCCTGATTTTGGCTCACCATACAGTATTTGCTGGAATTAACTGATCAAATAACTGAAGTGTGAACTCAACCGTACAGGTCAATGTTTACGTCAGGTATAATGTACTTAACTGTGCAGTTGCCCAAGATTCTACTATAGAGTGAAAAAGCTGTCTCATTTCACTGTTTGTGAGGTGTCCACATTGATTAATACATAAGGTATTGTGTTACCCACTAATTCTACTATAGAGTGAGAGAGCGATCTCATTTTACACCGTCTGCTGTTTCTACATAGATTGCTAGAGAACGTGTTCTGTTACCTACTGATACAAGTAGTGGTACCATGACAGAGTTGGGAGGGTGTCAGCAGTAAGTTTGTGTTTACGTCAATGTTTATTTTTCCCTTCTTCTGATCCGTCAGAAGAACAACCTCTTTTGAGTATCCGCCTTCACACGGTTAGTATTCGGTTAGTAATTGAACAGTATTGGTAAGGTAAAAACAGGAGTGGATCCAAAACAGAGATGACACGTGCAGGAAATATTTGCATGTCTTCTGAGTTTTGGACCCACTCCTGCTTTTGGCTTCCAAATCATGATCAAATCCTGATGGAAAATACTCAATTTACATGAGTTTGTGTTTGACATTGGTTCTACTGAGATGGAAAAGAAGTCCTGCATGCAAGACTTTAACTACCTCTATAACACAATCAGTATGTGGTCAGTTTTTTGCATCAGTATTTGATCAGTATTGGTAAGGCAACAACAGGAGTGGGTCCAAAACAGAGATGGTATGTAATGGAAATATTTGCATGTCTTCTGTGTTCTGGACCCACTCCTGCTTTTGGCTTCCAAATCATGATCAAATCCTGATGCAAAATACTGACCTGTGATAGAAACCTTTTAGATGCTGCAAAGACAGGATCCGTTGCATTTTTCATTTTTCAGTTCTTCTAACAGATCAGAAGAATGGCAAAATAAGCTGTGATGTAAACAAGGTCAACCCAAGAACAAACTGGTGAGGGTGGCAACAGTATGAGGAGTCAACACACTGGCCCAGTTAAAACGCCCACAAATATCTCGCATGGAGTTATTCGCATAACACCTAAAAATTGCTTAGAAAAGCTACCACGCAAAAAACTATTATAATCAATAATTTCTTTATTAGACATCCATCAAAAGTATATCATTAAAAACATACAGGAAGACAGTAGTCATAGAAAGACAATAGTGTTACAAACATGTAAATAAAACTACAGGGACTAGTATCCCCCCCCCCCCCCACCCACGGTAATAGCAATTACAGTTGAGTGAGGCTCATATAAAGTGCACACAGAGCATATATAGCACGACACAGTAGCCAGTGCGGCTATGTGAGCCTGTGTGTCACCCCACACAACAAGACTGCAGGGGGAGAGAAAAAAGTTAAAGTGCATATAATACAGCAATACCCATTCCTTACTGACCCTGGTCTGGAGCAGCCGCCCGACAATCGTTTGGCTTCACGCTTCCTCTTGGGGCATGAGTGTCTGGAGCTCTCTCTGTTTTTATATACATGTTTGTAACACTATCGTCTTTCTATGACTACTGTCTTCCTGTATGTTTTTAATGATATACCTTTGATGGATGTCTAATAAAGAAATTATTGATTATAATAGTTTTTTGCGTGGTAGCTTTTCTAAGCAATTTTTAGGTGTTACACTGGCCCAGTTACAGAGTGGTGAGCGTGGCAACAGCATGAGGAGTCAACACAGTGGCCCAGTCACAGAGTGACAACAGCAGTGGCAGTAACAGCACAAGATGGTGGCAGTAAGAGAAAATGGCAGCAAAAGCAGCAGTTGTGTGGTATCAAGCAGGTGGCAGCATCAGAATAGTGGCTAAAACATGTGGCCAGAAGTAACAGGCAATTTTTCACAATGTTCTGGTGTGGGAGAACATTACTGCCAGAATGATCTAGTATGATGCATCAGGCACCAGTGTATGGAAATCCTGGCTGATCCATGCTTGATTCCTCTTCACAAAGGTCAGTTTCTCCACATTTCGGTGGACAGGTGAGTTTTCCTTGGTGTAACTATGTCCTCCGCTGCACTAAACACCCACTCTGATGCCACCCTACTGGCTGGGCAGGAAAGCCTGTCTAGGACAACTGCGGCCACAATTCAAGTTTGGCTGCCCAGTAGTCCTGGAGATTTTGGATCTGGGATGACAGGGTGCAGTCCAATTATGCCACTACCTGCTGGTTTAGGTTCTGCTCCTTGTCCTGCTGCTGACTGGTTTCTTCAGTAGGACTCCTTGCCTTCCTCTCCACTGCCTACTGCCACGGTCTGTCAGGGTCCTCTGCCTGGTTTTCTCATTGCCCTCCATTTCCTCCGGCTGCTCCTGCTCCTCCCTCTCCTTTCCTGTTGCTTGTGCAGATAAACCACCTATTTCTGTATACATTTCCAGGGCGTTAATGTCCTTCTCGTCCTTCTCCTCCACTAGTTCAGCCCCCACAGGACTGAGATTGTTGTGAGATGTAGGGGCCAAGACTCCTGTCCCTTGGCCAGCTAGATTTATCAGTATCTGCACTAGGACGTGAAGGAGGGGAATAACATTATTAATCCCATAGTCATGGCGACTGACAAATAAGGTGGCCTCCTTAAAGGGCCTGAGCTGCTACTGGCTAACGTCAAGGTTACACAGGGAAGTACCCCTGTCCACCTACATCATCAAGAAATTGTTCATGGCTTTCCTCTGCTTTTTAATTTTAGAGTTCCAACCTGTGGAAACGTCTCATATGAGGCGATGTTGGGGAACACTATTCTGCCTTTGCAACTCAAGGAGGGAGTACATGGTCAGAGTGACTGAAGTGCATGCACAGTTTCCTGGCCATTTTCAAGATGTCGTGTGCCCTGCAGGGGGCATGGGTCAGCCCTCTTTGATGCAGAGCTGATAGAATGTTCTTCCCATTATTGGTGAACATGGTTCCAATCTTCAGTTGACCAGGAGACAGCCAGGATTCAATTTCTTGGATGATGTGGCGGAGCAGTTCCTCCTCAGTGTGACTCCGTTCGCCCAGGCTGGAAAGGTGCAGAACAGTGTGAAACCACTGTGCTCTGCATAGGTGGTGTGCTGGATGACCACTCAGTGCCTTCTTTGGAGGTTGAGGATAAGGTGAAGGATGAGGAGATAAAGGAAGAAATTGGCGCAGGACTCAGCTTAAGAACGTGAACGTGGCAGTGCCATCACCTGGCCAAATTGATGGTGTGGTTGGGTACGAACAACATTAACACATTTACCCAGTGGGCCATAAAGGACATATATTGTCCTTGACCGTAGTTACAGCTCCACATGTCGGGTGCTGTCGTAAACTTTAGCAGACACCGGCAGGACTGGCCCACCTTCTGTTCAACATACGTGTGCAGGGCTGGTACAGCCTTTTTGGAGAAGTAGTGATGGCTTGAGACCTGGGCTCGGCACAAGCCATCAGTTATCTGAAAGGTTCAGAGTCAACCACATGCAGGCGAAATGCATGATTGCAGGTGAAATGCATGAAGAGGAGTAGGAGTAGGAGCAGGAGCATAGGGACCAGTGGATGATGGGAGCCTTGACTGCTGGAGAAGGGGTGCGTTCCACTGGAAGATGCAACGATTGCTGTGTCAGACTGTACCACTACATTAGCCACTTGTAATGCTCCATGTGTTGACTCAGGGCCATGGTGCTCACATTGACACCCTGGCTGCACTTAACCTTCTGCCCACAGATCCTACATATGGCCATGTTGACCTCCTCCAGCGTCTTGATGAAAAATTCCCACATCGGCAAGTATGGCATTTTACCCCCACCACTGCCTGCTGACGGCCTACCGTTGCCTCAATGAACCGATGCACCACTAGTTGTTTCATGACAGGTAGGCTCCTGAGTAGCAGACGGTCTACCCTGGGCACATTTGGCTCCAGATCTCACACTTCTGCGACCCTGCTGACTCACGGCCACACTCGCACCCTGCTGGTTCAGTCGCACACTGCCACCCTGCCACCGTCTTACGCACAAACTGCCACCCTCTCCCCCTGATGATGAATCTGATGAAGCCCCCCCTTCTCCTCCCACATGCGATCAATTATATCACCTTCCACTACTGTCTGGTCCTCACTTATCTCACCCTTACCAGTCTTATGTCCGCTTCCATGACCTCTCGCAACACCTGCTCCTATGCGACTCTCATTGTCGCTACTAGCATACCTTTAGGAGGAAGCAGCGAACCTCTCTTCCAAATCTGGGCTGGGCAGTAGCTGCTGACTGTCCTCAATAAGCTGATCTTCGCTGAAAAGTGGAGCAGAGATGGCAGCATACAATACTTTCTGAGCAGAAGGAGCAGAAAAAGAAAGAGGCAGGTTCAGGACAGGTAAGGGCACAGAGCTTGTTCCTGGGCCATGCCAACTAAGTGTGGTGTCAGACAGGGGCGTAACTAGAAGTGACTGGGCCCCACAGCAAATATTTGTAAGGGCCCCCCTCAGCGCGCTTCGCACCTCCCTCCTCCTGTGTAAACCCCACTCCTTTGGCACAGTGTAGCGGTATACTGTATATTGTGTGGCACAGTGTAGAGGTATACTATATATTGTGTGGCACAGTGTAGCGGTATACTGTATATTGTGTGGCACAGTGTAGCGGTATACTGTATATTGTGTGGCACAGTATAGAGGTATACTGTATATTGTGTGGCACAGTGTAGCGGTATACTGTATATTGTGTGGCACAGTATAGAGGTATACTGTATATTGTGTGGCACAGTGTAGCGGTATACTGTATATTGTGTGGCACAGTGTAGAGGTATATTGTGAGGCACAGTGTAGCGGTATACTGTATATTGTGTGGCACAGTGTTGAGGTATATTGTGAGGCACAGTGTAGCGGTATACTGTATATTGTGTGGCACAGTGTAGCGGTATATTGTGAGGCACAGTGTAGAGGTATACTGTATATTGTGTGGCACAGTGTAGCGGTATACTGTATATTGTGGGGCACAGTGTAGCGGTATACTGTACATTGTGAGGCACAGTATAGAGGTATACTGTATATTGTGTGGCACAGTGTAGCGGTATACTGTATATTGTGTGGCACAGTGTAGGCTATATGTGTATAACATAAACATACTCCACATGAACACTTACAGTTACATGGCTTGGTCCTTGGGGATCTCGGACACCACTTCCACACTTTGGCCGGGGGCTCGGCGGAGCTGATGTTGTGTTTTATCCTAATGAGAAAGATTTTATAATAAGGATTTGGAGAAGGGGCAGAGGGATAGCAGAGCAGGGAGAGGCTGGTGCCGCTACTAGGGGGTCATACCATGGGGCAGTAATAAAACCCACCATAATGCCCCCCCCCCCCCAGTAGTAATAATTCTCCTTATAATGTGACAGTGCAAAAAATACCCCCTTGTAATGCCCCCAGTTGAGCTAATGTCCCCATAGTGCCCCAAAAAATGTGCCAGTATAAAATACCCCTATATAGTGCCCCCAGTAACTTCCCCCATAGTGCTCCTCTCCCCCCTTCCTGCTAGTGCCCCCCCAAAATGTACCAGTATAAAATGCCCCATATATAGTGCCCCAGTAGATGCCGCTCAGTGTCCGGCCTCTGATAGGCTGCCGGCCTAGTGTCCCCCATAATGCCCCCCAATAATGTGCCAGTAAGTGCCCCTATCATGTGCCAGTATCAAGTGCCTCTCCCCCCCCACATGTCCCAGTATCATAGTGCCATCTCCCCCCATGTGCCAGTATCAAGTGCCTCTCTCCTTCCCACCCCCCATGTGCCAGTATCAAGTGCCTCTCTCCTCCCCATGTCCCAGTATCATAGTGCCATCTCCCCCCCCCCCCACTAAAAAGTGCCAATATCAAGTGCCTCTCTCCCTCCCCCCTCCCTATGTGCCAGTATCAGGTGCCCCCCCCCCATGTGCCAGTATCAAGTGCCAACCCCCCCTCTCCCCTCCAGGTGCCAGTATCAGGTGCCTCCCCCCCCCCCCTATGTCCCAGTATCATAGTGCCATCTCCCCCCCCCCCCACCACCACCACAAAAAAAGTGCCAGTATCAAGTGCCTCTCTCCCTCCCCCCCCCCCCAATGCCAGTATCAGGTGCCTCTCTCCCTCCCCCCCCATGCCAGTATCAGGTGCCAACCCCACTCCCATGTGCCAGTATCAGGTGCCAACCCCCCCCCCCCCAGGTGCCAGTATCAGGTGCCAACCCCCCTCCCCCCATGTGCCAGTATCAGGTGCCTTCCGCTCCCCCATGGCAGTAACAGTCGGGTATTAAAAAAAAAATAATAAACACTTCTACTTACCTCCATGTCAGCGATGCGATGCAGCCTCTTCCTGTGTCCCGCCTTGTATTCTGTCCCGCCCTGTATGCCCTTATATGGAGTCAGTGCTTGTATTTCAGAAAAGAGTCTGCTGGGATTCGAACCCAGGACCTTCTGCTTCAGAGGCAGAGCAGCTATCCACTAGACCATAAGAGCTGCCTTGAGGCTGAGTGAAAAAATATGAGACTTCTACTGTTATAGCTGGCTAAGTGTACATCTATACACATGGCAGCTGTTCATATATAGAGATGTAGCAGAGCTGAATGTGCAGGGACAGCTGTCATATACAGATATAGCAGTGCTAGGTGTGTTTGGGCAGCTGTCATGTGTATAGATGTATTTTTTTTTTTTTTACAGTCAGTTGTAATGCAGCCTTTATGGCTGTGAGGGTAAATGCTTTGCCACTGATTCACTTATAGATTGGAGGTTGTGGGTTCGAATCCCAGACCAGGAGACTTTTAGCAGACAGTAAAATTAGATCACTCTAGCGGCTGTGAAGGGGCCCTGAACACGATATTTATCTAACTTGAAAATAAACTGTCACACACGCTGCTTGGGGCGCCGGGCCCCCTTGGCAGCCCGGGCCCCGAAGCAGCTGCTTCCCCTGCTTCCCCGGTAGTTACGCCACTGGTGTCAGAGGAACCCACCGACTCCTGGGTGTGGGTGTCTCATGTCAGTTGAGATGATGTTGAAGACCAAGTCAACCAATCAAGGACAGCTGGATTGCTAGTCAAAACACGTCCGCTGGATGACAGTGGCAGCTGTGGCATGTTGCTGCTGCTACCACCCTCATCCCCCCTCATTCTTCTGCTGCTACTTCTGCCGGCTCAAGCAACATTTTTGCCACTCCCCGTTCCCTCAGCGGGCCCAGGCATCTTTCTGTTGGACTTACTGTACTTAAACAGTAACGGTACAGTATATGTAAAATAAGTTATTCAATGTCAATGTGGACACCCCAATAACAATGGTATTAGACAGCCTATTCACCCCAATTTGAGAATCAAGGCCTAATGGGATTGCTTATCTATTTAACAAGGTGGGCACCTCAATAACAGTAAAACTAGACAGCTTATTTACTCCACTTTGAGAATCAAGGCCTAATAGAATTACTTATTTTTTTAAATAAGGGAATAAGGGGGACACTCCAATAACAGTTAAATTACACTACCTATTCACCCCAATTTGAGAATCAAGGCCTAATGGAATTGCTTATCTATTAAACAAGGGAGACACCCCAATAACAGTTGAATTACACTACCCGAAAACTGAGAGGGGGCATTAACGTGATAAAACTTTACATTTAATAAGGTCAATTAAAATCCAGAGATCGGGAAAATACATCCCTTACAAACATAGAGGCACACACGACAAAGGAAGGACCTTAAGTGCGTGTTGTGTCTTCAATAATATGGCCAGGGACATCCGCGCATTTGTATCATATTGTGCAGGATGTTTTTATCTTAGTTTTTTCTGTGATTTTTTTGTCTATGTAGCATTTGCTTGAGGGAGTGGCACCTTCAAGTGTGAATGCGCACCTATTATCTTGGGAGTAGCATTCCTCTGCACTTTTGCCCCCCTCCCCTATCCAATAGAGCGCCTTAATTAGGTGGTACATATGGCTGTGCTTGCTCCTCCTCCCATTGGTTGCTTGATGCACATGGAGGTTACTAGGAGCAGCACACCATATGTGCGGCGTCTGCGCTCCTGAACATAGAAGCCCAACGGCTTAGGTAGGTTTAGCGTAGGACCCGCCTGACCTGAGACCACCTTGGCGTTCGGTAGGCGGGCTTAGATGTGTTTTGATCAAAATATATTGACTAAGTGTCTCAGATATTATCATATCAGAGTGAGGACTTTGTCCATATATAGTGCTTGCATCTACTTTACTAAGTGCATTATTATCTTATTTCTGTGGTTTTCTTCAATAATATGGCCAGGGACATCCGCGCATTTGTATCATATCGTGCTGGATGTTTTTATCTTAGTTTTTTCTGTGATTTTTTTGTCCGTGTTACGCACTAGGTCAACTTTGATTGGGTACCCAGCGCCACCCTTTGTAAACAAAGAGTGGGTCTAACCGGACTCATCAAAGATAAGTAAAAACAAGACCACAGATATGTACACAGATTTACTCAATCAGAGCTGCACACAAGAAAGGGACTCGCCTTAATAGTCCCGTGGTGCAGTACTAGGTCTGGTAGCATGCCACACAGGCAAGAAAAGGGCAGGTCTTAACAGTATGAGGGCAAACCGAACCAGCACGCAGGTTCCATGTGGACTGTCCTTCTTTAGCATGAGGAGGTCTTCGGGTTAACGGTCTTAATTGTGAGGGGGGCCTCAGGGAGTAGAACTGTCCCTGTTATGCCCTACTTGACCTGTTGCACCCTAAGATAACCTTCTAACACGGGGTCCTTGCCCCCCAAGTGGTGGATCCGTCCAGAACCTGACCCTGAGCTAGTATCCCTAAATGGCCCTACTAGAGACAATATCTAGAGGCCAAGGGTAAAATGATGAATCTGATGTTGTAAGCGGACTTGAAAAGCATAAACCGTGATACAGTCCTGATCAAAAGTTTAAGACCACTTGAAAAATTGCAAAAAATCATATTTAGCATGGCTGGATCTTAACAAGGTTCCAAGTAGAGCTTCAACATGCAAGAAGAAGAAATGGGAGTGAGACTAAACATTTTTTGAGCATTACATTTTTTGAAAACAACGAATAAACTGATCAGCTGATCAAAAGTTTAGGACCACATGCCTTCAAAAGGCCAAATCTGTGCAAAGATTTGGATTCATTGTCATTTTCTGTCAGGTAGTCACACGTTGTGATGGCAAAGGCAAAAAAACTCTCCCTTTTTGAACGTGGTCGGGTTGCTGAACTGCATAAGCAGGGTCTCTCACAACGCGCCATCGCTTCTGAGGTGGGACGCAGTAACACACGTATATTCACGTGTCATATATGAATATATTGAAAAGTAGGTACCTGTACATCTACAGACCCCATAAATCATCAGGGGACACAGGTCTATAAGATTGCATACCCCCACTGCTTAAGAGACTTAAATCTAGCTGGGCGGGGGGGGGGGGGGGGGAATATTTTTTGTTGGCTCATACCGTGGAAGGCGTATGGCCCTATTCTGCAATGTCACAGTGTCCTAGAGAAGCGTGTGGCCTAAATCCAGGAACGCTGGCAGGGTAAGAGAAACTTCCTGCCAGCCTGCTGACGTCTGGCCATGAATTACACTACCTATTCACCCCACTTTGAGAATCAAGGTGTAATAGAATTGCGTATCTATTAAACAAGGTGGACACCCCAATAACAGTTAAATTAGACAGCTTATTCACCCCAATTTGAGAAGCAAGGAGTAGTGTTGGTCGAGCACCAAAGCGCTCTGGTGCTCGAGTAGAACACCTCGGGATGCTCGGGTGCTCTACCGAGCACCCAAGCACAATGGAAGTCAATGCGAGAACCCGAGCATTAAACCAGGCACCCCCTGCTCTGAAGAGGGGGGGGGGGAGGGTGTCTGGTTCATAGTAAAAGGTCAGAAATTGATGGAAACACCACTGAAATGGTTTGGGAACAGCATGGGGAGGATGTCTGGATGCATCTTGGACTCCCAACTGGTTTCAACCATTGAGTCCAAAGATCAGGACTATAGGATCCTATGCTGTAGAGTACCCTTCCGAGGTATCAAGTGGATAATGACTTTGAAGACCACAACCTTTTCAAATAATGAAGCAGAGTGTTTGCCTGCAATGAGCGAGATCGCCCTTGGGTTGTTGGATCATGGAACTAAAATACTATATTGACAAAGGAAGGTAACTGTCATTTATCAGACTCCAGATTCCTTTGAATCAGGTGGAGAGATTCTAAGCTTCCGGCAGCTCCACCATAATCAAGGACAGAAAGACCATCTGTCAAAATACTCATTTACAGAGGATCTAAACTAATAGTGAAAGGTTGAGGAATCAGAGCAAGACCAGGAACCAAGCACAAGTAAGAATATCATCTTTCACTCAAGTGGACAGGAGGTAACCTAAGCACTTCACTTCACCATAAGCAGCCTGCTAATTTGGATTTAGCAGCTTTACCCTTTTTGCCATCTGTATGAAAGACAAAGTGATGTTATTGGATGCCTTACTACCTCCGAAAAGTAAAGTCCCTGCTTGATTCAACCACTGTCTCTCTCATCATTCCATTTTCCTCCTCATTGCACCTTACGGAGCTGGCGTCACGAACACAGGGGCCCAGCCGCAAAAGCAGCTAACACCAATTACCAACAAGGGCACCTCAACTTCCATCTGGCTGGTGTTCCCTGCAACCGAGAGTGCCCTGGATGATTTTGTGCTGTCTTCCTATCCACTGTACGCCAGCCTAGGGAGGCATCTGCTAACCGTGAGTACATGAACTATTGCACCCATCGGTCCACCACGAGCCTCACATGTTTTCCCCTGTGGTTTGGTAAGCTACATATTTACTTGTATATAAAGTGCAAGTGCTACCAAAAATTACAAGGAAGAGGCGCTCCATCACAACCTGAATATCACATAAAGAAGGGCCTCATTCACATTGTGGTACAATTGTTCGGGTAGTAGGACTCCTACACTCATAAAGCCTATGCACTAAGGTAAAGGGCTGCCAAAAATTTCAAGGAACCGGAACTCCAATACACCCTTTATTACACATAAAGGAGGGCATCATACACACCCTTGAAAAATTATGATTGATGACCTGCTGGTGACCCTCAAAAACATTAGGAGCAAGGGCCTGCTGGTGACCCTCTGAAACATTAGGGGCGAGGGCCTGCTGCAGATCTGACCATCTAAAACATTAGGGGTGAGGGTCTGCTGCTGAGCTGACCATCTAAAACATTAGGGGTGAGGGCCTTCTGCCAAGCTGACCATCTAAACAATTTTGTGGGCAAGGGCCTGCTGCCGAGCTGACCATCTAAACAAATTTGTGGGCGAGGGCCTGCTGCCGAGCTGACCATCTAAAACATTATAGGTGAGGGCCGGCTGCTGAGCTGACATCTAAAAAATGTTGTGGGCGAGGGCCTGCTGCCGAGCTGACCATCAAAAAATGTAGGGGTGAGGGTCTGCTGCTGAGCTGACCCTCTAAAACATTATGGTTGAGTGCCTGCTGGGGACCCTCAAAAACATTATGGGTGAGCAGGGCCGGTGCAAGGACTTTTGCCAACAGAAGCAAAGCTACATTTTGGCGCCCCCCCTCGCAGCTCACCTGGCCCTGGTCCCGTCTGCAGCAGCTGGCTTCTCCTCTGTGTGGTCCTGGTATCTTCTTTCTGTTTCAGACAATCGCTGGTTTGAGGGCCGTCTTTTTCGCCCTCTAAGACGCACCTAGGTTTTAGAGGAGGATAATAAGAAAAAAAATATTTTCCATTACACCTCAAGTCAGACCAGCAATCAGACCCCCAATGTTAATCAGACCTCAGCTCACAGCCCCAATCAGACCCCCAATGTTAATCAGACCTCAGATCAGCCCCCATGTCAGACATCAGCCCCCATCCATCAGCCCCCCATGTCAGCCATCATGCCGCCATGTCAGACATTAGCCCCCTATGTCAGCCATCAGCCCCATCCATTATGCCACCATGTAAGCCATCATGCCCCCATGTCAGCCATCATCCCCCCATGTCACATTTCCCCCCTCCATGTCAAATCACCCCCCTATGTCACATCAGCCCTCCATGTCACATTTTTCCACCCTCCCCCAGGGTGCGCCCTAAGGCAGCCGTTTGGTCTGCCTTATGGTAGCACCGGCCCTTAGGAGCGAGGGCAGCCTAATAAGCATGTTGATATGATGGAGGAGGAGGATGAAAAAAGGGAGATTGAACCATTTACCCTTTTTAGTGGTGGAAGGGGTGCATGGGAATACAGTGTATTCAATAGTGTTGAGCACGAATATTCGAATAGCGAATATTAATCTCGAATATTGGCACTTTGGGAATTTGTGAATATTTAGAATATAGTGCTATATATTCGTAATGACAAATATTCGTAATTTTTTTTCCATTTTTTTCCCATCTGAACAGTGATTCCTCCTTGGTTCTTATTGTGGGCCAATGACGAATATTCTATAGTGCTATATACAATTTTTTGACCCATGCCTGTATTGAGCGCGCAATATTCGCATATTACGCGATCATTACCTTGCCGATTTTTGCGTAAAAAAAAAAAGAATGTAGAATATATAACGAATATACAAATTCACGAATATAAGATGAATATTCTACAAAATATTCGCAAAATATCACAAACTTGAGTATGATCCCTGCCGCTTATCACTGGTATTCAATACACCATAAAAGCCATATTTAGAGTGCCTTTATGTTCAGCCACTTTCCTGTGGTGGAGTAGAGGTCGGGGCAATCCAGGATGCGCTTATCAGTTATTATGACCCCAGCAGCACTAAATACAGGCTCTGACAAAACGCTGGCGGCAGGGCAGGACAGCACCTCCAAGGCATAGAGCAGCAGTTTGTGCCATGTGTCCAGCTTGGACACCCAATAGTTGTAAGGCACACAGGGATCACTGAGGACGCTGACACGGTCTGCTACGTACTCCTTCACCATCTTCCAAATGTTTTCCCTCCATGTGACACTAGGCCGCGCATCAGGTTGAAGGTGCTGGCGGGGTGTCATAAAACTGTCCCAGGCCTTGGAAAGTGTTGCCCTGCCTCTGTTGGAACTGTTGTGTGTTCCCCTCATCTCCCCTCCTCGGTTGACCAAGGAACTACATACTCTGCAGCCAGCGTTGTTAGCTGGAAATTTTTGGAGCAATTTTTCCACAAGGGCCTTCTGGTATTGCACCAGTTTGCTC
Organism: Bufo gargarizans; assembly: GCF_014858855.1. Classification (NCBI taxonomy): domain Eukaryota; kingdom Metazoa; phylum Chordata; class Amphibia; order Anura; family Bufonidae; genus Bufo; species Bufo gargarizans. Next base: position 191,612,635 of record NC_058083.1, read on the forward strand.
ATCCTCTCCACCACAGGAATGAGAGATGAGAAGTTCTCTTTGTAGCGGGGGTCAAGAAGGGAGAACAACCAGTAATCGGCATTGGCCAAAATGCATACGTGAGGGTCACGAGAAAGGCAGCCTAACATAAAGTCAGCCATGTGTGCAAGAGTCCCAACAGACAAGACTTTGCTGTCCTCATCAGGAGGATGACTCTCAATCTCCTCATCCTCTTCCTCCACTTCTACCCATCCACGCTGAACAGATGGAATAAAACTTCCATGGGTACTACCCTCTGTAGCGGAGGCAACCATCTACTGCTCCTCCTCCTTATCCAATTCGTTCTGAGAAGACGAACAGATGGTGGTCTGACTATCACCCTGTGTACTTTCTTCCCCCATTTCCAACTCTTCCACATGCAAAGCGTCCGCCTTAATTGTGAGCAGCAAGCGTTTGAGTAGACACAGAAGTGGGATGGTTACGATAATAATAGCGTTATCGCCGCTCTCAATCAGTGTTGATTCCTCAAAGTTGCGTAAAACCTCACAGAGGTCAGACATCAATGCTCACTCGTCGCTTGTGAAGAGCGGAATCTGACTGTAAAGGCGATGACTATGTTGCAGCTGGTATTCCACTAATGCCCTCTGCTGCTCACAAAGCCTGGCCAACATGTGGAACATTGAGTTCCAGCGCGTGCTCACGTCGCACAACAGTCGGTGAGCTGGCAATTGCAAGCACTGCTGCAGCGTTGCCAGATCAGCGGAAGCTGTTGATGACTTGCAGAAATGGGCACAGATGCAGCGCAACTTAAAGGCCATTATCAGACACAACCATGCATGGATGTCCCTTATTCCCTGCCACAGCTCTGTGGCGGAGTGCTGTTTGTCCACTACGCAGATCAGTTTAAGCACGGCCTGTTGCCGCTTCCCCACTGTCGTGCTACACTGCTTCCAGCTACTTACTGATGGCTGACTGGTGCTGCAAGAGGATAATTCAGAGATGGAAGTGGAGGAGGAGGCGGAGGAGGAGAAGGCCTGCAATCCTTGGCGTCTGTAGCGCCTGTGCCAACCCAGGGTATGACTCGATCCCAGCTTCCACAAGGTTCACCCAGTGTGCCGTCAGGAAAATGTAGCATCCCTGGACAAAAGCACTTGTTAAGTTGACCTTCCCAATAACTGCATTGGTCAGGGCACGGGTGATGTTACAAGACACATTCTGGTGTAAGACTGCGACTGCACAACGTGAAAAATATTGGCGGCTGAGGACAGAGTACCACTAGACAGCTGCCGCCATCAGGCTGTGGATAGCCTCAGTGTCCACAAGCCTAAAGGGCAACATTTCCAGGGCCAGCAATTTGGAAAGGTGTGCATTTAGTGCTATGGTCTGTGGGTGGGTGGCTGGGTATTTGTGCTTTTGTTCAAAGGCCTGGGGTGTAGACATCTGTATGCTGCGTTGGGACACAGTGGATGTACGAGCTGATGGTGCTTGCGAAGGTCCAGGTGCATGGCAGGAGGCATCAGGGCCTGCGTCTTGGACAGTGGATTGTCCAGCACATAACACAGGGGAAGAGGAGGCAGTGCTGTGACCCGCAGACACCGGTTGTGGACCCAGGCATTCGGCCCACCTATTAGCGTGCTTTGATGCCATGTGACAGATCATGCTGGTGGTGGTGAAGTTGCTAGTGTTCACGCCCCTGCTCATTTTGGTACGGCACAGGTTGCAAATGACAATTCTTTTATCGTCTGCACTTTCCTCAAAAAAGCGCCACACTGCGGAAAAACTACCCCTTGGCAAGGGAGATTACCGCAAGGCGGTGCTCCGCGGACAGTTGTGGACCTGTTTGGTGTGGCCCGCCTTCTCCCTTTTGCCACCCCACTGCCTTTTCCAGCCTGTTGCTGTTCCTGTCCCTCCCCTCTGTACTGCTGTCCTCGCTCGGCTTTACACTTTTCCAGGTTAGGTCAGTGACTTCATCGTCCAGCACCTCCCCTTCCACTTCCTCACTCTGGTCATCCTCCTGACTTGTTGACCTAACAACAACCATAGTTATTTATAACTGTGTCTCATCCTCATCATAAACCTCTTGAGACACTAATTGCGGTTGACTTATTGGCAATTGTGTCTCATCATCATCATCCATCTCATGAAACACTAATTGCCGTTCCCCACCATCATCTTCTTCTGACTGTGGATGCTCCAGAGTTTGGGAATCAGGGCACAAGATCTCCTCATGTCCCTCTTCAAGCGGGCTCGGTGAGAGGCCCAAATTAAGGAATGGCGATAAAAAACTGCTCCTCAGAATATCTGAGTGTGGGATCACTTGTTTGCCAAGACTCTCCATGGTGGGTAGAAGGAGGATCAGGGAGAGGATTCTGTTGACCAGACTCTTGGCTACTGAGACCGGACTTTGTGGAAGACAAGGTGGTGCTTAACCGACTGGAAGCATTATCTGTTGGTCGCACTGGTCTGTCTTCGGGAGTGGTGTCCTGCGCCACCCTGCAAACTGGGACATGAAGCTAGGTATCATGGATGAGTGTGTTTTTTGTGTTCTGGCAGCAGGCACAGTTTCACCTCGCCCACGGCCTCTGCATGCACCATCAGCAGCACAGCCACTTCCCTGTCCCTTACTGCTCGCCTTGCGCATATTAAATGGTATATATGCATGCAAGTATGTCACTCGTACAGTAGCGCAGGTTTTGTAAGTGTATGCGCCAATAAAGTACACAGAATGTCACAGATATTTTTAGGATGCGCACACGTTAAACAGGAGGTATAACGCAAGTAATGTCGCTGTCACCATTGCCTAATAAAAAATTACACTGAATGAATGTCACTGATATTTAGGATGCGTACACGTTAAACAGGAGGTATAGCGCAAGTAATGTCGCTGTCACCATCGCCTAATAAAAAATTACACTGAATGAATATCACTGATATTTAGGATGCGTACACGTTAAACAGGAGTTATAGCGCAAGTAATGTCGCTGTCACCATCGCCTAATAAAAAATTACACTAAATGAATGTCACTGATATTTAGGATGCGTATACGTTAAACAGGAGGTATAGCGCAAGTAATGTCGCTGTCACCACCGCCTAATAAAAAATTACACTGAATTAATGTCAGTAAAACAAAGACTCTAGCATATAATGAAGTAAGGTGGTTATTGTATTGTTTTTAGGTTACTGAGGCTTTAAGTGATTCTCTCTCATTTCAAGACGATGAAGTCGACACGATTTTGTAAAAAATAACGCTCTCAAGCAAATTTTTCCAGACTCCGAGTTCTGAGTTCAAAGCAAGAGATATAGAACGTGAATCCAGGAAACTACTTAACTTCGAGTTACACTGTGTGGAGATGGCAGAATATTTTAAAGTAAAACGAATCCCTCTGGGTTTATGGATATGAACAAGACCAACTTTTTTTTAAAAACAATACAGAATATTGTTAAAAATTTGAGCAAATCCTGAATAAATGCTCTTTCGATATCATGACACTTACCGTGATGTTTCTACAGAAAGCGATAACGGAGACAAAAGAACTGATCGGCTCCATAGAAATGAATGGAGGGCGGCTGCGCATGCGCGGTGGGCACTCCTCGACTTTCTCCACTCCGTTCTCCTTGTAGGTGCGGGTCCCAGAGGTAGGACCCGCACCTATCAGACAATGGGGGCATATTCTAGCGATATGCCCCCATTGTCTAAGATGGGATAACCCCTTTAAGCCCTACTGACATGTCCCTCCTGGAAAAAGGTTCATCCTTCTGTCCCACATACATTCCAAACACTTTTCAGTTGGAACTTGACTTGCAGAGACTTTTTATAAAAATAAGATTGAAGGCACATTTTAGCACTATATCTACCCCCAGACAAAGGCCAATAGAGCCCACAGCACCACTTATCTCTCTGAACAACTTTGAATTAAGAACCAAAAGTACCTATATACCCCCAAAAATCCCCCACCAATTGAAACGTTCATTACATTGGTTCAGAGAGATGTTCATCTCTTCAGAAAGGACATTGAACAGGGTCGTCTAAAATTTACCAATAACCTGACTAGTACTGATAGACAAGCACTTAGGAATATGACTAATCTTAAAGATTTGATGTTCAAACCAGCAGATAAAGGGGGAGCTTTAGTACTGATGGACAAAGAGAAATGCATATCTGAGGTTATGCGCCAATTAGTAGTCAGTGAGGTATATGAACAACTACCTAACAATCCAACCTCATCCACTGTCAACAAAATTCACAACACACTACAATTGTACAGGGACAAAAGAGTAGTAGACAATAATACCGTAAATTTCCTAACAATCCATCATCCCATTATCCCCGTCTTCTATATTTTACTAAAAATACACAAAGACTTACATAATCCACCGGGACGCCCAATAGTCGCCTCTTCTGACTCGATTTTATCACCTATATCCATCTTTTTAGAGAAAATCTTGACACCAGAGATAAAAAAACGAGGTCCTTTTTACTAGATACATGCTCCTTCTTAGACATCCTAAGCAAACTAGATCCCCTCTCCAAGAACACATTTCTGGTCACATGGGACGTGACAAGACTATATACCTCAATACACCAGCAATACACTTGCTGGTGTATTGAGCAGTAGATAAATTAATAAGAAAAGCAGAGAAACATCTGGAGGTGGTGTCACTATGTATGGATCTCGTAGAGATAGTTCTTTGTCACAATTTTTTCATGTTTCTAGACCAATTCTACTTGCAAAAACAGGGGACGGCAATGGGGTCTAATGTAGCACCACATTATGCCAATTGTTATATGGCAGACTTTGAGGACACTTATCTGTATCCAGATATACTGTACGTTTCAACACACATGTCACCTTATGGAAACGATATATAGATGACATTTTTTGCATATGGGATGGTACAGTTGACAGCCTTCTTGATTTCCATGACTACATTAACACAATCATTCCTAAGTTACAATCTACAATAAATTATGATACAAAGTTGATACATTTTTTAGACACACTAGTTAGAAAAAATGAAGAAGGGATCATTATGACTCATTTACACAGAAAACCCACGGACCGGAATAATTTACTACATTGCACCAGTTTCCACCCTGTGAGTACCAAACAATCGCTTCCCACTTCTCCGTTTCAGAGGAATCAAAGAATAGTACAGACAGGTCCCAAATTGATAGAAAGAATTGAGGAAATGCAAGATCAGTTCTTGAACAGGGGTTACCCACAAAAACTCCTCAATCCCACAATCCATTCGAAATGGTCAATATCTGCCCCTTCCAAAAGAATTTTCCCCCATTTGCTCGGAAAGTACAAAACATCATTCCACCGCCCGCCGTACTTCTGGTTTGGCCAGCTCCGGAAATGACTTACACACGTCAGGAATGCGTGCTACCATTTAAACTCCTGGGCTCCTCTCATGAAGTCAGCTCTCATCTCTACAGCAGTATATCTGAATTCCGTACTGTGCTTGATCCTACTCCTTTTCACTAGCGGCATTAGGTAAGTGAGTTCCGGATGCTGTAGGTCTTTTTACCTATATGACTACATGATTTATTTGCATTGCTTACTTTAATCAATTAGCGATCTATAAGGTGTGACTTTGCCTTAATCACTAAACAGCATTTGGATGGTGGAAGAGACTATGGTTATACAGACTTAACTTACAAGGCAATGCGATAGAAGTTAGATTTACAAGGGAATTGAATGACTGCTGTATGTTGAGGTCCACGTGACTAAAGTGTTGTGCTAAGACTGGCCGTCTTATAGGGGTCAATGGTGTGCTAAGAAGATATACCTACAGTCAGGTCCATAAATATTGGGACATCAACACAATTGTAACATTTTTGGCTCTATACACCACCACAATGGATTTGAAATGAAACTAACAAGATGTGCTTTAGGCTCCATCCACACATCCGCAATTCCATTCCGCATTTTGCGGAACGGAATTGCGGACCCATACATTTCTATGGGGCCGCACGACGCGCGGCCCCGATCTGGAATTGCGGACCCGCACTTCCGGGTCCGCAATTCCGATCCTGAAAAAAATAGAACATGTCCTATTCTTGTCCGAATAGACATATTCTCTTAGTGCCGGCAATGTGCAGTCTGCAAAATGCGGCACGCACATTGCCGCTGTCCGTGTTTTGCAGATCCGTGGATCCGCAAAACACACATGGATGTGTGAATGGACCCTAAACTGCAGACTGTCAGCTTTAATTTGAGGGTATTTACATCCAAATCAGGTGAACGATGTAGGAATTGCAACAATTTGCATATGTGCCTCCCACTTGTTAAAGAACCAAAAATATTGGGACAATTGGCTTCTCAGCTGTTCCATGGCCACCAGGTGTGTGTTATTCCCTCATTATCCCAATTACAATGAGCAGATAAAAGGTCCAGAGTTCATTTCAAGTGTGCTATTTGCATTTGGAATCTGTTGGTGTCAACTCTCAAGATGAGATCCAAAGAGCTGTCACTATCAGTGAAGCAAACCATCATTAGGCTGAAAAAAAAAACATCAGAGAGATAGCAAAAACATTAGGTGTGGCCAAAACAACTGTTTGGAACATCCTAAAAAAGAAGGAACGCATCGGTGAGCTCAGCAGCACCAAAAGACCCGAAAGACCACTGAAAACAACTGTGGTGGATGACCGAAGAATTCTTTCCCTGGTGAAGAAAACACCCTTCACAACAGTTGGCCAGATCAAGAGCACTCTCCAGGAGGTAGGTGTATGTGTGTCAAAGTCAACAATCAAGAGAAGACTTCACCAGAGTAAATACAGAGGGTTCACCACAAGATGTAAACCATTGGTGATCCTCAAAAACAGAAAGGCCAGATTAGAGTTTGCCAAACGAAATCTAAAAAAGCCTTCACAGTTCTGGAACAACATCCTATGGACAGATGAGACCAAGATCAACTTGTACCAGAGTGATGGGAAGAGAAGAGTATGGAGAAAGAAAGGAACTGCTCATGATCCTAAGCATACCACCCCATCAGTGAAGCATGGTGGTGGTAGTGTCATGGCGTGGGCATGTATGGCTGCCAATGGAACTGGTTCTATTGTATTTATTGATGATGTGACTGCTGACAAAAGCAGCAGGATGAATTCTGAAGTGTTTCAGGCAATATTATCTGCTCATATTCAGCCAAATGCTTCAGAACTCATTGGATGGCGCTTCACAGTGCAGATGGACAATGGCCAAAAGCATACTGCAAAAGCAACCAAAGAGTTTTTTAAGGGAAAGAAGTGGAATCTTATGCAATGGCCAAGTCAATCATCTGACCTAAATGTGATTGAGCATGCATTTCCCCTGCTGAAGACAAAACTGAAGGGAAAATGCCCCAAGAACAAGCAGGAACTAAAGACAGTTGCAGTAGAGGCCTGGCAGATCATCACCAGGGATGAAACCCAGCGTCTGGTGATGATCTCTATGCAGACTATCCAGACTTCAGGCTGTAATTGACTGCAAAGGATTTGCAACCAAGTATTAAAAAGTGAAAGTTTGAATTATGATTATTATTCTGTTCCATTACTTTTGGTCCCTCTTCAAGTGGGAGGCACAGATGCAACTGTTGTAATTCCTACACCGTTCACCTGATTTGGATGTAACTACCCTCAAATTAAAGCTGACAGTCTGCAGTTAAAGCACATCTTGTTAGTTTCATTTCAAATCCATTGTGGTGGTGTATAGAGCCAAAAATGTTAGAATTGTGTTGATGTCCCAATATTTATGGACCTGACTGTATATATGATATCATATACAAGTGAATAGTAAATAACTTGTTCTTCTATAGTAACATGGGGAATTGTTATTCTATATTAGGACTTTATTGAAATGAGACAAGATAGACATTATACCTAATATAGTCTTATACCCGGATGGGTATCTATGATATATATGTTGTTTACTAAGATATCTCTGTTATATATTCTCTTGACAATATGGAATGTTACTTATGTGATTTATTGCTTCATTTGTTACTGCAGTCTGAAGAAGGCCACAAGGCCGAAACGACTTAAAGCCTCAGTAATCTAAAAACAATAAAATAACCATCTTACTACATTATATGCTGGAGTCTTTTTTTTTTACTGATAATTGGGGTGGGAACCCTACTCCAAGCAAGAACAACAGAGTGCGACAAGGTTCAAACTGAATTAATGTCACTGATATTTCGGATGGGCAAACGTTATACAGGAGATGTAGCGCAGGTAATGTCGCTGCCACCAGCAGCAAAAAAAATTGACTGAATGTCACTGATATTTCAGATACGCAAACATTATATAGGAGATGTAGCGCAGGTCATGTAACTGTCCGGAGCGTACACCCTCTACAGAAAAAGTACACTGGATGTCACAGATATTTTTAGGCTGCGCACACGTTACACAGGAGATTTAGTGCAGAAAATGTCGCTGTCACCAACAGCGAAAAAAATTATACTGAATGTCCCTGATATTTCGGATACGAAAACGTTATACAGGAGATGTAGTGCAGGTAATATAACTGTCCGCAGCGGACACCATCCACGGAAAAAGTACACTGGATGTCACAGATATTTTTAGGCTGCGCACACGTTAGACAGGAGATGTAGCACAGATAATATCGCTGTCTGTAGCGGCAAAACAGTTGCAAGCTATTTATCGCAGGTTGCGCTAAAAATATATATATTGCTGCCAGATACAACTATAGTCCTTAAAGGGTCTTTTGGGTCTATAACAAGTATAAAAGCTAAAATATTCCTATTTCACGCCCTACACTATCTTTCCCTTCTGCTCTCCCTGACTAAGACTGAGCCGAACACGTGTCATTGGGTGCTATATAGCACCAGATGATGAGTTCCGGCCAGCCAATCACTGTAATGCCAGTAGCAAACATGGCTACGGTATTACAGTGAATGGCAGTACTTAGCTGCATGTTTATTGGCTGCGTAGCAGGCAAAAACGCGCGGGGGGGAGACTCGAGCATCGCGCTTGAGCACACCCGGTATTCAGGCCAAACACCGCAATGTGCTGAGCATCGCAATGCTCGAGTAAAATTAGTGTTGGGCCAAGCATGCTCGCCCAACACTAGCAAGGAGTAATAGAATTGTTTATGTATTAAAAAAGGTGGACACTATTCAATAAGACAGCTCTATGGATCCTTTCAGCTTTTGCTTATACAACCTGCACTGTCCCTGCAGTCTCCCTATGCTCTCCCTACAGTCTATAAAAACTCTCCCTATGATCGCCCTACCCTGTCCCCATAGTCTACCAATCCAAGATTCTACATTTAAAGCTTTGTTAAACACTGTCCATAGCATTTGTCACATCTCTACCTATGCTGAGTTCACTGTAAAGTGGCTGAGACTGATTAGGATTTTTATAGGACTGTGACATCACAGGGGCTGACTAGCTGCTGACTGTCTGGCTGCACTGCATTATGGGTGATCTCTTGTTCCCGTGCTTCTTTTACTTAGTAACACATGACGCCGCCATTTTAGGAAAAAATTGATTCATTACCACGAAGCGCCAGGAAATTCGGATTTGTTGCGAATTGAATTTTTCCTAAACTTTGGATTGATTTTCACTTTGGATGCTTCAATTCACTCAACACTAATAAATATGACAATTGTTTGGTCACCATATTATTTTGTTGACCTGGTAAAGAAAATAGTTTGCTATAAATTGATTACTTGAGGATGGCATTTGTGAGCAAATTTTGACTAGGTAATCATTGGTCCAGAGGACATTCATTAAACTAGTATTACACTAACAGATACAGCAAACGATTGTCAGGAGGGAAGCGTTCCTTCCAGGCAATCACCTGCTTGCTAGCGGAGGAGACCACTGCTATTACATGCAGTGATCTCCTATAGAGTATAGGGATGAGCGATCGCTAGTGCCATCACTCATCCCCACTGGCTAGTTGTTTGCCAGCTGCAGACTGTGATTACACAGCACGATCTGCCGCTGGCAAACAAGGATTTTACACTTGTTCATCAGTTAATCGGCAGCAGTATTACATTGCCAGATCATTGTTAACGAGCATTGTATGAACGTTCATTAGCGATGACCTGGCAGAAAATCTGCCAGTGTAATATAAGCTTTAAATATGCAGAAAAGGTGATTAGACCTTAAAATAGGAAAGGTAATAGGTAGAGTTGTATAATTGATAGGGAAAGGTTAAACCTGTGGCCTGTTTCTTTTTTTTTATGTATGTAACTATGTATCAACAAATATATAAATTAATATCTTGCCAGTGTACAAATTCAGTTAATATATACTAACCAGGTGCTCAATTCAGGTTCCTGATTATAAAACCCACGGAACTGACACAACAGACTTTTATGTATTTGTCTGTACAAGAGATGAGCGAATTGATTCTGAATGAATTGGATTCGTAATGAATAAAATAAAATAAAAAAAATCCATATCAATCCAAAAGAATTTTGATTCTGATCTTGTAAAAATAGCACCCAGTGCCAGAGCATGGAGGATCACATGGCTCAGAGTCTGACAGACATATAGAGATAGAAGAATCACTATTCTGTCTTCAATTTGTGACTTGGAAGGGTGTTATGTGGAAGTGTCTGACAAAACATATTGTAGACACAAGCCACTAATGAAGTGTGATAGGGGACACTTTTTAGGGAGATGTTAAAGGGAGTCTTTCACCGAAAATCACCATTATAGAACACTAACATCAGGATCTCCATTACATTCCCCATATTAGAATGCTACCTTCAATATTGCTTTCCATCGCCGATTTTCTCAGAAAAACACTTTTATTCAATATGTTAATTAGCTTCTATAGGTGCCCAGGGGCGAAACCCCTCCCCTTTCACCCCTCTGGCCCGCCCTAGGTTCTTCTGATTATGTCCTTCTTTTTGGTGAGAAATCCAGCGCCAGCGCCATTCAACAGATTCGCCGTGCCTGTGCACTTCATTCCCCATTATTGGCGGAGGCACAAGAGCGTTTAATGCGCATGTGCCGGGTGGTACATCCCGATCTAGCCGGCCTTGTGCCTCTGCCACTAATGGGGAATGAAGTGCGCAGGCACGCCGAATCTGTTGAACGGCGCTGGCGCTGGATTTCTCACTAAGAAGAGGACTTAATCAGAAGAACCTAGGGTGGCCAGAGGGGTGAAAGGGGAGGGGTTTCATATGAAAAGCGACGAGGGGCCTGGGCAACGGCCGCATGAATGCCGCCTCTGGGCACCTTCAGAAGCAAATGTGTTCAGATACAGCTGCTGCTGGCAGCTATTTCAGCATTACAAAACCCATTACAAAACCCCCTTCGACATGGGTTAGGTTGTTCTTGATAATATTAAATGCTTTCTTTATTGCACTTTCACTGCATGCCATTTTGCACTTTGCACTAGAACTTTGTTCACGGCACGGTTTTGCAAAATTTATTTGTGATGACATTTCTTATCTTTATGAATTTACTTTTTTAACTATTAATGTGCATATCATTACCATATCACAATTTTAGGTACTGATGGGGTTTATATTATGTATGCTTTTAATGTCTTTTCATGTATTTATCAATGATTACACTTTTTATCACAACATATACTTACCGGATGTATTGATTATGGTTGAAAGAAGAATGTATTTATTATGATGTGGATCAAGATTGATATTTATTGAGAAGTAGGGTTATTTTTAGATATGTTACAGTGGATAGTCTAATAGTGTTGGAGATAATCTATCGAGTATTCCTATTTCCCTCATATCTGACCTCTTTCTTCTACCCTTCAATCCATTGTTCTATTTTTTGAACTCCACATAGTATATTTTGTCAAATACATGTCTTATACTGGGGCTGAGGTCAAGTTGCCCTCAACCAAGATGGCACGGAGGCCGACTTGGGAATGGACCCAATCTGGTTATGCCCGCCTCATCCTTACAGGTATGGGGTAGGCTGGGCCTCAGGATTGAGTTGCGTCCTATAACACTGTGTCATGTGATCTCCCATCGCCGGGATGACTCTTGTATGCTGGCGATGTGGGGTCACATGATGAGCACACGCGACCGCGGGTATACGTGACAGCGGGAAATGCTGCGAGATGTGGGCGGCCATGTACCGTGATTGGAGACAAGGCATGATAGGATGGGATCCCCGTCTACCTCACTGATCACAGGTGTTTCCCATTAGAGGCCTCATTATTAGGATCTAGCCCAGTTGTTTAGGTTATATAAGGTGGGGTTTTTACAGTGGAGGGATGCGCCCCAAAAGGAAGCGAGGCAAAACGCGCAACGTGGTTGGTGTTCCTCCTTTACTCCTGGTTTGTACTGGTTTGTGTTTTGCCATTTTTCACCATTGTTTATTTGTCACTGTTTACTGGTTATGCTGATGTGTTTTTATAGATATGGGAGTATTTCCTAGTGAGACTCCCAATACAAGTCAACAACCTCAGCATTTATATTACAATAGCGTGATGACTGCTGTTTTCAATGGCATAATATACCATGTGCAATTTCCACTTACTTTATATTGGTGATTGTACAACGATGATGCATATATTTTGCACAGTTTCCTTAGACGTATAACCACCAGCGGGAGTTTAGGGGGGTACTTTCTTGTTGCAGTATTGTCCTGCATTTGCTGCCATTATATGTATTTTGTCTTATAGTATGTATTTATTTTAATTTTTTTACAATAATGAATTAATTTATATTATATGTGTGTGTGTAAATTTTTGGTGCGCTATCGCATATTGCCCCACATATTAAGCTATTGGTGCTTCACTAATATTGGTTGTTCAAGTAGTGAACATGTTTCAAGGTCAGGCAGTGGCAGCTCATTTGAGACACCTGTCGCATACTCAGGCCCTTTGACAAGGCCACCAGATTTGTCAGTAGGAACAGCTAAGGCATCAATGAGGTCATCTCTCTGATACTTATTAGTGTTGATCACGAATATTCGAATTTCATATTTTTATTGCGAATATAGGTACTTTGAAAATTCAAGAATATTTCGAATATAGTTATATATATTCGTAATTTCGAATATAATATATATATTTTTTTTTTTTATCAGTACACATGATCCCTCCCTGCTTCTAGCTTGTGGGCCAATAAGAAGGCTGCAATATACTTGACTTTAGGAGTAGTAGTGTTTGCGAATTTTGCTCTATATTAATTTTTTTGAATATTCGCTATATTGCCATATATTCTTGTTTTAGAATATTACGAATATTCAAAAAAACAAAGTTATAGCAATATAGCGAATATTCGAAAAAAATGAACATAGAGCAATTTAGCTAATATAGTGCTATAATCTTTTTTTTATAGTTGTAATTTTTTTCCAATCTAAGCTTCAGATGAGAAAAAAATGACAACTATTAGACAAAGAAGATCATAGCACTATATTAGCTAAATTGCTCTACATTTGTTTTTTCGAATATTCGCTATATTGCTATATATTCTTGTTTTAGAATATTACGAATATTCGAAAAAACAAAGTTATAGCAATATAGCGAATATTCGAAAAAAAAACTAATATAGAGCAATTTAGATAATATAGTGCTATAATCTTCTTTGTCTAATAGTTGTAATTTTTTCTCATCTGAAGTTCAGACTGGAAAAAAATTACAATTATAAAAAAAAGATTATAGCACTATATTAGCTAAATTGCTCTATATTCATTTTTTCGAATATTCGCTATATTGCTATATATTCTTGTTTTAGAATATTACGAATATTCGAAAAAACTAAGTTTTGTTTTGGTCTGTAGTTTGTTTTGTTTTGGGTTTGGATTTGAGCTGTATCCGCCTTCTTTCAGGTGCACTGGGTGGGGTAGTTTGTATGAGTTTAAATTACGCCCCTTCCCAGCGGTTATAGCTTCTATCTTGCTCTGAGGAAGAAAGGAAGGAAGGAATCAATGTTTCTGCTCAGCTACAGATAAGTTGGTTTTGTTTCTCTCTTGTGTTCTGTCTAGGCTGTTAGGGAGACACCTGCTCCCTCCTTGCTTGAGGAAGCAGGCTGTCTCTTCTCCCCTTTTCCACCATCTTAGGGATTTTAGGGTTTCTTCAGCCTTAGGCACAGGGGCACGTTTATTCCCATCTTCAGGGTCTGAACGTGGGCACAGAAGTCCAGGGAGAGTTGGTAGGTATTTGTCAGGAGGTGACCTTTATCCACAGCTTCTGGCCTAGACACTTGTTTTATGGTTTTCTGTGTTTCTATTGCATCTTGTATCCTACCCAGCGTGACATTATAACCCGCCAATACTTAGACTGCCATTTCTCAGCTGCTTTGAGATGGAGTCAATTGATGCGCTAGTTGATCGCATGCAGGGATTATCCATAGAGGTTGCTGATCTGCGTAATTCGGTCACACGGTGTCAGAATGCTCTGGCATCATGTGCAATAGGAGGAAGTGAAATTTATGGGGAGCCTAGAGTCGCTCTCCCTGATAGATTTGCAAGGGGTGTGGATGACTTTATCCGCTTTAGAGAGTCATGCAAGCTGTATTTTCGGCTGTGTCCATCTTCATCTGGTGATGAGAGTCAGAGGGAGGGATAATCATATCCCTGCTTAAAGGGGACGCACAATCCTGGGCCTTTTCTCTACCGTCCGGCTCTCTGGCCCTCCGGTCGGTGGAAGAATTTTTTAAAGCCTTGGGATTCATTTATGATGACCCAGATCGGGTCTCGACGGCGGAATCTAAATTGCGTAATTTATTACAAGGTGAACATACTGCAGAGGCTTACTGCATTGAGTTTAGGAGATGTGCTACTGAGTCAGAGTGGAATGACCCCGCGCTACATAGTCAGTTTTGTCAGGGGTTGTCTGAGATATTGAAAGATGCCCTTGCTTTTCATGAGTACCTGGATACTTTGGAGAATGCTATGTCTTTGGCAGTACGGGTAGATAGACGTATTAGAGAGAGGTGTAAGGTTCCCTCCGCGTGAGGAATCCCTCCTGTGAGTGGTTTCGTCTCACTTGTTCCCCAGGGTGATATGACATGTAACTCTGGGGTAGGGGAGGAACCCATGCAGCTGGGTCAGGTGTCTTTTCATTCTGGTAATAGGAACTTTAGGAGATTGCATAAGCTATGTTATTACTGTGGAGAAAGTGGTCATTTTATTTTTGCTTGTCCTTTTGTTAAACCGCATGTTGATGATAAAGAATCACAAACAGGTTTACATAAAGAAAAAAAAAAACATCCCTGAC
The DNA here is from genome assembly GCF_014858855.1 of Bufo gargarizans. Lineage (NCBI taxonomy): Eukaryota > Metazoa > Chordata > Amphibia > Anura > Bufonidae > Bufo > Bufo gargarizans. Next base: position 191,627,773 of record NC_058083.1, read on the forward strand.
TCTTGGTAGTGTGAATGGGGTGACGGAGCAAGCAGGTATGCAAGCTCCCTGTAATACTCGTTTTCTCCTTCCAGCTATGGTGGACTCAAGAAAATTTAATATTGAAGTATTCATTGACTGTGGTGCTGGGGTAAACCTTATTGATTTTCTTTTTCTTCAAAATCTGGGCCTAAGTACTTGCACTTTAGAAAGAGAGATTCCGGTTCTCGCAATTGACTCTTCCCCTCTTTCTCAAAGGAGTCTCACTCATATAGCTCATGGTATTCAGTTATGGGTAGGTGATTCACATGTTGAGATCATGTTTTGTTTTGTCATGAAGGACTTGCCCTATAGTCTTAGGTTTACCATGGTTGACAAAACATAACCCAATTAAAGATTGGCAGGCAAGACAGATCATTGGTTGGAGTGAATTTTGTCGGACAATTGTCTTGGCACATCTATCTCTGGTGTGTCTACTACGGTTTTACCTCAGTATCTCTCAGATTTTGCTGAAGTCTTTTCGGAGGGTGGAGCTCAGGAATTGCCTCCTCATCGTGACTATGATTGTCCAGTTAATCTCATCCCAGGGGCTAAGTTGCCAGTCTTGGCTTTACAAGCTTTCTAAACCTGAAAGAGAGGTCATGCGGAAGCATATTGCCTAGAGTTTGGCAAAAGGTCATATTAGGCCATCTAAGTCTCCGGTTGCAGTTGGGTTATTCTTTGTAAAGAAAAAGGATGGATCGCTTAGACCTTGTTTGGATTTCTGGGAATTGCTGGCCATCAAATTGGCCTTTGAGGAGTGGCGTCACTGGTTGGAGGGGGCGTCTCATCCCGTTACAGTACATACTGATCATAAGAATTTGGCTTACCTCCAATCTGCCAAGCGTCTGAATCCTAGACAGGCTAGATGGTCACTGTTCTTTACTAGGTTCAATTTTGTGGTAACTTTTCGCCCGCGGGTTAAAAACGTCAAGGCAGATGTCTCGTAGTTTTCCTGGGGGAGGTGATTCAGAGGATCCTGCTCCGATTTTGGCTGATGGGGTGGTGGTCTCCACTCTGTACCCCGAATTGGAGATGGAGGTGTTGGGAGCCCAGGAGGGGGCTCCTGATTCTTGTCCCCCAGGGAGGTTGTTTTTTTCTGATGGACTGCGATACAAGGTATTCAAGGAACATCACGATACTGTCCTTACTGCACATCCTGGTGGCAAGTCCACCTTTGATCTTATTTCCCAGAGGTTCTGGTGGCCCGGGTTACGTAAGAGTGTTGAGGATTAAGTAGCAGTTTGTGAGACCTGTGCACGGTCAAAGGTTGCTCACACTCGACCTTCTGGTTCACTTCTTCCTTTGTCTATTCAATCTCGTCCTTGGACGCACTTGTCTATGGACTTTATTACGGTTCTGCCGAGTTTCTCCGGCAAAACTGTGATTTTGGTGGTTGCTGACCGTTTTAGTAAAATGGCTCACTTTGTATCATTAGCTAGTCTGCCCAATGCCAAGACTCTTGCTCAGATTTTTGTTGATAACATCATGAAATGACATGGTATTCCCTCGATGTGGTTTCTGATAGGGGCACGCAGTTTGTTTCCAGGTTTTGGAGGGCGTTCTGCTCTTGGCTTGGCATTCAACTTTCGTTCTCTTCGGCTTTTCATCCGCAGTCGAATGGGCAGACAGAGCGTACTAATCGAAACCTGGAGACCTACTTGAGGTGCTTTGTGGCTGAGAATCAGGAGGACTGGTCCTCATTCTTATCCCTAGCAGAGTTTGCTTTGAATAACCGTAGGCAGGAGTCCACGGGTAAGTCGCCATTTTTTGGCGCATACGGTTTTCATCCTCAGTTTGGTACCTTTTCTGGGACTAGTTCCTCTGGGATGCCAGAGGAGGAGAGATTTTCTTCTGCCTTGTCTTCTATCTGGCGGAGGATCTAAGTGAATTTGGAGAAGATGGGTGAGAGGTATAAGCGAATGGCTGACAAGAGACGTATGACTGGTCCGGACCTGTGTGTGGGTGATCTGGTGTGGTTATCTACTAAAAATATTAAACTGAGAGTACCATCTTGGAAACTGGGTCCAAGATTTATTGGACCTTAAAAAATATCTGCGGTTGTCAATCCAGTGGCGTTTCGTCTGGATCTTCCGCAGATCTGGAGGATCCATGATGTGTTCCACAGGTCTTTACTGAAGAAATATGTGAAACCGGTGGAACCTTCGCCATTGCCTCCTCCCCCTGTTCTGGTTGAGGGAAATTTAGAGTTCGAGATCTCTAGGGTTCTCGACTCACGTCACGTGTTCTTTGGGGTTCCCTTCAGTACCTGCTACACTGGAGGGGATACGGCCCCGAGGAAAGGATGTGGGTTCCGGCTGTGGATGTTAGTGCCAGCCAACTGGTGAGGGCCTTTCACAGGACCCACACAGATAAAGTTGGTCCGGGGTGTCCGGAGGTCAGTACTGTCATGCCCTGCTCAGGTTATGTGCAGAGGTCTGCCAGGTTAGCAGCATGTATGTATGAGTTTAAATTACGCCCCTTCCCAGTGTCCTGTGCGGGTTATAGCTTCTATCTTGCTCTGAGGAAGAAATGAAGGAAGGAATCGATGTTTATGCTCAGCTACAGATAAGTTGGTTTTGTTTCTCTCTTGTGTTCTGTCTAGGCTGTTAGGGAGACACCTGCTCCCTCCTTGCTTGAGGAAGCAGGCTGTCTCTTTTCCACCATCTTAGGGATTTCAGGGTTTCTTCAGTCTTCGGCACGGGGGCACGTTTATTCCCACCTTCAGGGTCTGAACGTGGGAACAGTAGTCCAGGGAGAGTTGGTAGGTATTTGTCAGGAGGTGACCTTTATCCACAGCTTCTGGCCTAGACACTTGTTTTATGGTTTTCTGTGTTTCTATTGCATCTTGTATCCTAAACAGCATGACAGGCAGCAGGTGGCATTGTGACACACAAATGGACAAAGTTGTCCTCCACCATCACCATCACTTATCAAAATGAACGAGGCATGGAGGGATTTTTACCTTTCACCAGCTAAGACCGATAAATTGATCTGCCCTTCCTGATGGTACCAATTATGCAACTGTCTGCCTGCCTACCATTATATTCTGTACTATACCATATGGCATATACCATATGGCTACTGCTGCTGCCACCACCATGCCACTGCCATTGTTTTTCTGCCTACCATCATGTTCTGTACCTTGTGGCTGCTGCTGCTACCATCATGCCGCTGCTGTCTGCCTGCCTACCATCATGTTCCATACCATATAGCTGTCTACCTACAATCGTGTTCTGTACCGTATGTCTGCTGCTGCCATCATGGCGCTGCAGTCTGCCTGCCTACCATCATGTTCTGTACCATATAGCTGATGCTGCCGGCACTATTGTGCCTATGCTGCTGTCTGCCTACCTACCATTATGATCCGTACCATATGGTGCTGCCAATCCCCTTACTGCCACTTTCACAACCATTGCTACTACTACTACTATTACTCCTAAACAGCCGCACACACATTTACGGCATTGTCTGTTCCATGCTGTGCTACTACTGCTACTATTGCGGACACATGCTGCTGTACTGCTGCTGCTCTCATTTAAAAGCAAAAACTTTTTCCTGGCTCGATCAGGCCACAAAATAAGCCACTAATTTTTCTGTCAATTAACACTTGTTCTGCCATCGTTAACGCATAGTTTTAGGATATTTGTGCAGAACAAGCTATTGTTTCTCATGACATTAACATTTGTATGTGTATAAACTGTTGCAGGTAACAGTCCCCATTAAGGCATAATTTTTGGATGCTTGGTCATAAATAAGCCACAGTTTTTTCCCCATAACATCATGTGTGTGTTAAAACACCATCTGCCTTCGATGAGGGACAACTTTTGGAAGCTTTCTAATATGAAAAAGCAAAACACATGTGATGGCGCAGTGTGTTTTTAATCATGCTGTTTGTTAACACTGTCAACCATGCTTTTACACATAGCTATATATGTCAATGTCACTTCTGATATTATTTGCTTTTGCTGTCATTGTGTTTAAGAGCTTCGAGAAAGAAAAAGAAAGAAGAAAAAAAGAAAGTGTAAAAAAAATAAAAAAGGCAACAAAAAGATATAACATAATATGAGTGCTAGGAGACCTTAGCATATCACGTTCCAATTTTAAGACTGATTGTAGCATATTTGATTTGTGTAGAATTGGTTTGGACACAAATCTAAATTTTTAAAAAATTTGATGAATCGGTCATGAAACAAATTTCAAGATCTCTCATCCTTAGTCTATACCCATATTCAACCTATGAGCCCATCCATTGCGGGAATATGTGTGCCTCTGCTTGACCTTACTGATACAGGATCATACTGACAGCTTTATGTCACTATCATTCTGTAGAAGTAAGGTCAAGTAGAGGGACATAGCATAATAAATCATGATAATGCCGTGCGCTCCTGCAAGAATGGAGGATCACGCTTACACATGAAGCGTGATTTTCGCAATGGACTCGCTCTTGTGAAACAGCCCTAACTCCAACACCACTACAGTGCAGTTCAAACAGGGGGAATCAGGCTCAGACAGCCAGCAGGTCATCTGAGCTTCCCAGGCTATTTGACACAAACTGACAATCTGAGACCTGATTTTATTCCCCAGTAATGATCCCAGCAGTAACACTTGGGATCACCTCAGGTTCATTTACCTCACCCATCTGAGGATTCTGGGTGAAATATAAACCCCTTAAAGCGCTTTACCGTACACCTTACCACAAAACATTAAATACTTATAATGTGTTTACAATTTCCATTGGCACAAAGTTGTGTCTTGGTAAGCGATTTGGCCCGTGGAACCAGAGGGTTCAGCTATTATCATGAGAGGAAGCTGACACAGCAGTGAACTTCTATATTACTTCTTTGGTTTGTATTAGTGATGGTAGCCAATACAATGTTACCATACTAAATAATACAAAATTGTCCCTCAGCACCATCAGATGCAGGCTGTGTATCAGTGGCTCATGGCTCCACCATAAGGCTCCATTTAGACGTCCGTAGAATGGGTCCGCATCCGTTCCGCAATTATCCGGAACGGGTGCGGACCCATTCATTCTCTATGGGGCTGGAAGAGATGCAGAGAGCACACTATGTGCGCTCCGCATTTCCGGAGCGCGGCCCCAATCTTCTGATCCGCAGCTCCGCAAGAAATCAGAGCATGTCGTATTCTTGTCCGCAATTGCGGACAAGAATAGGCAGTTCTATGGGGGTGTCGGCCGGGTGTTTTGCGGATCCGCAATGCACTACGGACGTCTGAATGGAGCCTTACAGGCATCTGTAGTAGTCGAAGTTGAAAACAACACTGCACCAAGTGCCAGATAAAGATGAAAAGGTCACTTGGTGCAGTGCTGTTTTTCTTCTTGGACTACTAGAGAGGCCTGGTATTTGTGAAGCCATGAGCCCTTCATCTCAGATGGTTTTCCTTGGAGGACTGCTACCACATGCTGACATCAATTGATTTCCACCACTAGTTTTCAGGACTTAAAGGGCTTGTGCATGGGTTAATATTGATGACCTATCCTCAGGATAGGTTATCAATGTCAAACTGGCAGGGGTCCAACTTCCCGTCATCTCGGAAGCGCAGTGTAATTACAAGTACTTCTTCCATTCACTTGAACGGAGCAAGTACTTGTAATTATGCTACACCGCCGCTGCAAGGGAGACGATATGCAGTGTAATGAAGAGGAAGCAGTTCTCTCATAGATCGCCGCCTCCTCTTCAGCTGATTGGTGGGGGTGCTGGGTGTCGGACCCCCCATTAATCAGATATTGATGACCCATCCTAGTGGTTCCTGGATAATGATCATTATGTTTTATTAAGCACTCCATGTAAGTGCATCAGCTTTTACACTCACTAACTTTCGGTTACCATGTAGCATTTTAACAGTAGTGTGAGGTTGGATTAAGGGTGTACTCTTCAATGCTATTTGTAATAGGTCTTATACCATTAGATAACAGTCACCACATTTATCACAGTGGCTCAGGCTGGATAATACATTTGTGAAAGGATAACTGTCGTATTTTTTGGGGTTTTTTTGAGTATTGGATTGTGGTGATTAATATCTCCTTGGTGGCCCTATTTCAACTTTTCACTGTGTATTCAATTACTCCATAATTCCACATTTTTGTTCCCTGTACTGCCTACTTTTACCTGTGCTTAAAATCAAGTTGCTATGCAGGTCGTCTATGTGTCGAAGGAGCAGGCAGCCTGCAAGGTCAGATTACTGACAGCCAGGGACTGTAAGTAAATGATTAAAGCCAGGTCCTCCCCAGCAGCTGATAACAGTGCCTGGGCTGTGTGCACTTCTCCCTGTCCCTGCGCTTGGCAGACGCTCCCTCACTCAGCAGAGCTGGAGAATGCAGTGTCGAAGCAGCGCAGACCAGGGAAGGGAGATCTGCCATCTGCTCAGTGTATAAATGAAATCAACGTGTGGTAAGAGGACCCCTTTGTGCTGCAGGAGATTAACCCTTTAGGGTTACTGACACTTTTGGGGGGCTATTGTTACTGGCTAGTGAGGGCAGGTGGGATTAGCCTCAGGGTGAGGGCAGTGGCGGCCATCTTAACTGAATAGTGAAATTGCAGTTTTATGCAGACTGGTTGCTAAGGGCTGAATCTTATTAAATATGGGGTAAGCCAGTCTAATGGTAACTGATTCTGGAATATCATGTTATTAGTAACTACATATATGAAAATTGAAATTAGGGTCTAAGTGTGACAGTTATCCTTTAAATTACTAAACACCTTTGTCTAACTTCGTACTAATTATTGGTTGGCTTAGTTTAAACAAGAATTTTACCCCAGAATTGTGATGCAACGCATCTTAGGCCACTTCCCTATCCCAAAAAACATGCCCCAATTTTAGACTAGGCGCTGAAAATTTGTGTAAACCTAGATATACCAAATTGAGCCAGATTTTGGTGCAATTCATACCATAATCTAGGTGCGGTCATTAATAAATGTGGGCCAGTGTTTCCAGTGTAACTATATGCAAATAATTTTAATCTTTTACCTTATAATATCAATTATCATGAATCATGTCTCCTCTGCTTCCTGTTGTCAGTGGCACTCAGCGGGAGGCCAGCGGCACAACACTGTTGTATGAAAAGGAAATTAGAAATTACTTTGCCCTACAGCGTATACTAAGGTAAATTGAAATATGCAAATCTGATATTCTAGAGAATGTAGCACAAATTAACCCCTTATTTATTATGTGCGTTATCGTAAAATGGCCACATTATAATGGAAATAACTGCATTATTAACATCTTGGCTAATTTACTGCCCTGATGATATGCTGATACCCAGGAAAATATTCTCTTCAGTTCACTGTATTTACACCATATTTGTGGATGTGTGAGCATTTCTAACATAGTGTTATTAAGCATAAGAAATATCTTTCACGTGACAGCAGTAACATTTTCAAGGAATTAGATGAGCTATTCAAGCACAAAGCTGGAGCCCTCATCCCAGAGCTGTCTTTGAGCCTGTTGTTTGATTCTACATTGCGTCCTCACACTGTGGTCCACAATAGCAGTTCTCGCTAAATTGGCTGTCCCTGGGTCAACTGTGTACATACATTGAAATGTTTTGCCAGGCTGCGGCCAGGACCAAATGCAGTTAAAAAAAAATGCACCAGTAAATGTGCTTAGAAGAGAACACAATTGACTGAGTTAAAGTATCTGACATAATAGATAATTGTACTGACTGTAAAATGAAATTCTGTCTACAGCTGAATATAGTTTTCCTGTTTGTCTATTGTACATGTATATATGACAATAAGGACCATTCAAAACAATTCATACACCGTGATATACAGACAATAATGCAGAATACACTATATATCCTGTATAAAAATGTGTTTCCCTAATCTAATAATATAGAACGTATTCATCTACAATAGTGTTCAAAAATTGTGAGTTTAAAACCACAATTAAAGCACAAAGTCATTATAATAACATTTATTTCCATAAATGCAAATGCATTGGATATACTGCACATTCAATATCGAAACAATAATCAAATTGATGCAGTTTGTGTTCATCCTTTACAGAAAGTAAAGACAAAGGATTAGGCTGTTCACAAAATACCATATTTCAATACAAGCTCAAAAATGTAATGCACAAAACAACATTTTTTTTTTTACATTTTGCATTACTTTGAAATATCAAACTAACATTTAGTGGCATACTCATTGTTTCTGAGAACCGTGTGACCATTGTGTTGCATAGAGCTACCCAACTTCTGGACTGCATTCCACAGTTCTTCGGCATTTTGGGGTTTTCATACGTACTGGCTGCGGGGTTCCGTGGATGCTGGTTGCCAGAGGCAATGACCTGCACTTCTGCCTTTAGTTTATGTCTGTTTCTGTTTGGTTCTGTTGGGGTTAACTCCCCTGTTCTATGCCTGTGGATCTGTGCCTGGGTGGAGCTTCTCAGGTGCCTCGTTAAGCAGCCTTATCTTCCTGTGAGCTGGGAGACTGTCGAACGGTTTGTCCTGTTCCATTCTAGGTGTAGCTCCTTGCTGCTGACCCTTATCATCTCCCTGTTTGTATGGTTCCGCCTAGGTTTACTTTGTTGAATTCTATATCTTGTATCTTGTTTATGCCATGTTCTGCCCTGTATTATGTTATGTTCCTGGTCTGTTCCCTGTTCACCTAGCAGTGCATAACTGTGTCTGAGCGCCTAGCAGTGCGTAACTGCGTCTGAGAGCCTGGCAGTGCTTAACTGCTTCCGATGTATCCTGTCCATGTCTGTATCTACTTGTTATGTCTGCCTTCTGAAGAGGGTCCCTGGCTTCCCCGGAGGGGTAATCGCCATCCGTGTGCAGCTCTGCCTGGGGCTGCCTAGCTGCTATCGCTTGCGGCGCAGGTAACTGCTTCTGCCTTTGCTATGCCTTGCCTGTCTGTTGTATCTGATCTGTTTCTGTATCTGTATCAGTATCGCTGTCTGACTCTGCTGGTACCATTGTTGGTATCTTCTGGTCTGCTGGACCAGCTGCCACTGACTCGGTTTACACTCTGGAGTCGCCCCTGGCAACTACAGTGGCTCAAGTCTATCCTCCCCACCAGAGGCGCTAGTGAAGACCTGATGTTGCTTAGTTACGCCCCTCCTGAGTATTGCCAGTCAGTGGCACAGTGGGTACACACCCGCTGGTTCATTACAATCCCCATATCATGATTTTTGCACCACCACGCTTTGCTGTATTCACAGTGTACTATGGCTTGAATTCAGTGCTCGATGGTTGTCTATTCAGGACATATGTTTTTTTCAAGAACAGGACTTTGTGGAGAGTTCTTGCTGGTCACTTTGCATATGATTGCAGCAGTACTCACTGGTAGCTTCAGATCTTCTTTGATCTTTCTGGAGGTGATCTTTGGCTGAGCCTTTTCCATTTTTGGGCTATTCTTCGGTCCACTTCCTTCTGTGTCTTTCAGGTTTTGGTGGCCACTTCAAAGTATTTGAGACCATTTTAGCTGAGCAGCCTATAATTTTCTACACTTCTCTATTTGTTTTCCTTCTTTTTATTATTTTGAATAAGCTCCTTTCCACTAATAAGTCAGTTACTGAGAATGAACAGCATGAATGTCCTAATTGTTGGGTATCTTTTTTATATTACTCCACTACACTTACCTAAGTAAATAATTTGATCTGTAGAAATATCACCTACCAAAAACAATGATTTATCTGGTTAATGATGTTGGAGTGCTATTTTTGGACACTACTGTATGTAGCAATATTATCCATCATGTTCAATACCTTTCAGGTCTGTGGATCAGTTCTACTTATACTGTAGGCGTTTCAGTTGATAATTTTTGCCACAAAGACTCATCAGCAGTCACAATGGTTAGGTTGGATGTGCAGATTCTTTTACTTCTGTCTAGGATGCACATAAAATGGCTGTCATTAGCGAAATGTGTTATGTTCCTGCAAATGATTCTTTCGGATAAGTCATCTAGTCTGAATTTATCACTGTGTATTGAACCTTCTGTGCTAGCTATTATTATTCACTGTTTTCATCAGTTCTATCAGTCAAAGTGGCTGCTATAGATACAGCAGCTATAAAAGCCATAACTATAAGAGTGCTGGAAACACTGTAATGTCTGCGCAATTGTTCAAGGAAAAGCAGATCCTGTAAACAAACAATTACAGCTTAACCCCTTAAGGACCCTTGCCGTACATGTACGTCACAGCTGGACATCACTTAAGGACCAGTGACGTACATGTACGACAGGCTGATCGGGCAGGTGCAGCACCCGATCACTGATCAGCGGCACGCACCCGGCAGTCAAAGCTGACTGCGGAACACAGAGGGTTTGCGGAGGGTACACGCTGCAGTGGCAGGTATCCGATTGCAGGGAATGCAAGCACGATGCCTTCCATAGGCTTCGGAGCTTGCCTTCTACGAAAGCCTGTGAGATCCAGCCCTTAGGCTGAAAGCCAATGCAGGTTGTATTGTAATGCATTGCAGAGGGGATCAGACCCCAGAAGATGAAGTCCCAGAGTGGGACAAAAAAAAAAGGAAAAGTGTTTTTCATAATAAAAAAAATAAAGTTTTAAGTAATTGCCCCCTCCGTAACGACCGTCTCTACAAAAATATCACATGATCCACCCCCTCACCTGAATGCCGTAGAAGAAAAATAAAATAAAAACTGCAATTTTTTTGTCACCTTACATCACCAAGCGATTTAAAAAGGAGTATGCCCCCAAAATTGTACCAATCAAACCGTCATCTCATCCCGCAAAAAAATGAGACCCTACCTAACACAATCGCACAAAAAATAAAATAAAATATTGCTCTCAGAATATGGAGACACTAAAACATGATTTTTTTTGTTTAAAAAATGCTGTTATTGTGTAAAACTTAAATAAATAAATAAAAGTATATATATTGGGTATCGCTGTGTCCGTAATAACTTGCTGTAAAAAAATATCAAATGAACTAACCAGAATATGGAGAAAACATGATTTTTTTTTGTTTCAAAAATGCTTTTATTGCGTTAAAAGTGGAAAAAAAATGTAGACATATTAGGTATTGCCACATCCGTAACGACCTGCTGTATAAAAATATCATATGACCTAACCCCTCTGATGAACACCTTAAAAAAAAACTGTGTAAAAAAAAAGCTATTTTTTGTCACCTTACATCACAAAAAGTGAAATACCCAGCGATTAAAAAGATATACCAAAAAAATCATACCAATCAAACCGTAATCTCATCCCGCAAAAATCCTACCTAAGACAATCGCCCAAAAAATAAAAAAAAACTATGGCTCTCAGAATATGGAGACACTGAATCATGATTTTTTTTTTTGTTTCAAAAATGCTGTTATTGTGTAAAACTTAAATAAATAAAAATGTATACATATTAGGTATTGTCATGTCCATAACAACCTGCTCTGTAAAAATACCACATGATCTAACCTGTCAGATGAACATTGTAAATTAAAAAAATAAAACGGTGCCAAAACAGCAATTTTTTGTTACCTTGCCTCACAAAAAGTGTAATATAGAGCAACCAAAAATCATATGTACCCTAAAATAGTACCAACAAAACTTCCACCTTAGGGTCAATTCACATGTCCGCAATTCTGTTCCGCATTTCTGTTCATTCATTTCTATGGGGCCGCACGATGTGCTGCCAAGATCCGGAAATGCGCACCCGCACTTCCGGGTCCGCATTTCCATTCCCAAAAAATGTAGAACATGTCCGTTGATTCATGGATCCGCAAAACACGCATGGATGTGTGAATGGACCCTTATCCCGTAGCTTCCAAAATGGAGTCACTTTTTTGGAGTTTCTACTCTAGGGGTGCATAATTTACCGTTATACTGTATTATCCCAGTGAAATCTGCCTTCCAAAAACCATATGGCATTAATTTCCTTCTGCGCCCTACTGTGTGCCCGTACAACAGTTTACAACCACATATGTAAACTACAGAATCAGAGTAATGAATATTGATTTTTGTTTGGCTGTTAACCCTTGCTTTGCTAGCGTAAAAAATTGAAAATCTGCCAAAAAAGTGAAATTCAGAAATGTCATCTCCATTTTCCTTTAATTCTTGTGGAACACCTAAAGGGTTAACAAAGTTAGTAAAATCAGTTTTGAATACCTTGAGGGGTGTAGTTTCTAAAATGGGGCCATGTATGGGTGGTTTCTATTATGTAAGCCCCACAAAGTCCTGAACTGGTCCTTAAAAAGTGGGTTTTGGAAATTTTCTTAAAAATGTTAGGATTTGCTTCTAAACTTCCAAGCCTTCTAACGTCCCCAAAAAATAAAATGATCCAAACATGAATTAGACATATGGGAAATGTAAAGTAATAACTATTTTAGGAGGTATCACTATCTGTTTTAAAAGCAGAGAAATTGAAATTTGGAAAATTGGAAAAAGTGAAATATTTTGACTCAAATTTACCACTGTCATGAAGTACAATGTGTGACGAGAAAACAGTCTCAGAATGGCTTGGATAAGTAAAAGCGTTTTAAAGATATCACGAGATAAAGTGACACATGTCAGATTTACAAAAAGTGGCCTGGCTCCTTAAGGTGAAAAATGGCCGGGTCCTGAAGGGGATAAAAAACCAAACTAAACCTGGCTTTTACTCTGCAGCAATACACAATCCAGCAAAATAGGCTTCATGTGCACATAATGTTATGTCACATATAATACTTTATTAAGATACATTTATTGCAACACCTTGAAAGCTGCTGCAACCCTCACCTAAAGGGGTTTTGCCACCATTAAATGTTATTTTAATCAAATTCAGCATGAAAAACTAATCACTTTTGTAATTTAATTTCGGTTACATAAATGCAAGATATTCTACTTATTATTATTCTATTGTAATGGACTTGTATTTAATCTGTATATAGTAATGTACACATCTACCTACTAATTAATGTGCACATCTACCAGCCTTCAACTGCCATGAGCTAGATCTACTGTTAGAGGCTGTGACAGCAGAAAGAATAAACCTCCTGAGAAAGGACATGCCCCCTGAGCTGTCATCATGAAGAAAATCTAGCAGAGCAATCTCTGGACTCATGTGAGGCACAGGGCTGGTTCTAGTTTTGTTACAAAGAGATTGTCGGTCCATGTGGATGTGATGACATAAGCTAGTTGCATCACGCCCTCTTTATTCCCTCCTGCAATGCCTCACCACGTCTCATCCTGCCCGTCTACTTGACTGATTTGCAAACCCTAGACTGGAGCTGGGTGGCGGACGACTATGCTGACTACCTGGAGGGCTTACTGAACTGATCCCACGTGGGGAACCCTGGCGTTCCACCGGCTCTCCGTGGCTGTTTCTTGTGGCTGTGAGGCCCCGTGATGATTCCCCTGGTTGGAACAAAGCTCTTGAGTCCGGGAGCCCCCCTTCTCCTGCTTCTTGAGTTGAGCCCTCTACTTGCTGCCCCCCTCTGGTCTCTGGTCCTTGGAGCCTGCTCAGTTACCTGCTGATTTTCTAGTGCCACCTGCCCTGGTCTTCTCAGTGGCCCCCTCCGTCTGTCTGAGTTGCTGGTTCCACTTTTGGCTCCCTAAGTGTGCTGCTCTGGATGCACTGCTTTGTTTGCTGTATTCCCTATAGAGGACTAAGATACTAAGATACTAAATAATAAAAAATAGTGAAGAGAAAGAAAAATAAAAAAAAATAGAGAAAAAAAGAAAAGGAGGGGAAATGTGTCCTAAACAAAACATGCGATCAGTGAACTACTCTGTTTCAAAGACAGGGCAGAAACCTCCAGAATTGACAAAAATTGAACAGTTTATTACAAGAGCAGGGCAAAAGGGGATCCCTGATTTACTAACTCCAAGAAAAATAACAATGATGGTTCTACAGTGGAAGAAACACTGGACTATTATTCTCAGGCAGAGGGGGTGGAGAAAGTGGCTGAAAGTGATTTCTCCAATGTTGAATCTTCCCCTCGTCACGAGGGTGTCAAGAGCCACGTCTGACTCTGTTATACCCGGGGTCAGGAAGTCGCAGCGGGTAGCTTTCTGGGTTTGCCTTGCAATCCTTTTTGGCTCACTCAGGGATCCGTAGCTTCTTCTCCTCAGCTGTTTCCAACCTCCCAACCTCCTTATATTCCCCTCTCCCACTTCTCTGGTTGCCAGATATAGAGCGTCCTGCCTGGACTTCTATACTGACCCACTGGAGCTGTGTAGCTGTGATTCCTGGTTGTTGTTCCAGAGCGTTACACTCCAGATCCCTGTTGGGCTTTTGTTGTTCGCTGTTTTCGCCCACCTGGGATTATATGTTTTGTCTGTATTGTCTGTTCTCTCCTTGGTGTTTTCCTTTAGTGTTAGTGGTGCGGACTAGTGTTCCCACCGCCCTATTCACTACGTAGGGCTCATCTCAGGGAAATCCAGGGTTTAGGCACGTGATCGGCGTACGGGTGAGGAACCCGTCTAGGGACGTCAGGGCAGTCAGGTGCCAGCCTCAAGGTGAGTTAGGGGTTACCATCTTTTCCTCTCCCTTGGACAGGGCCTTTCCATTTCCCTCCCTTTGTGTCACGTATGTGATCGGCACACCGGTCATGATACGCCTCTAAATGAAATATTGGCTGCGGTTAAAAAATGGAGAACTAATACATGATATCTCAAAGCAGCTTGGGGCAATTCAGTCTGCTCTGGCCCCTATAAGGGATGACCTCTTAAAGATCCGTGATAGAGTTGTAAGCATAGAAAAATCTGTGGGGGTCTTGCAAAATGAAGTTAAAATACTTAAAACTGAAACCCACATGTTGAAGACGGATCTTAATATGCTTAAAAAAAACTGGTAGATCTGGAGGACAGATCCAGGAGATAAAATGTAAGAATCTTGGGGCTCCCCGAGGGCACAGAGGAAAAAGATCTTTGATGCTGGAGAAGCTTGGAAGGGAACATTTTTCTTCAGTATTTTTGGTGTAAAGGGCGCATTGAATACCTGGGGGTAAACCAATTGCTGGAAGGCAGCCACGGGCTCTTTTGGTGAAGATACTTGCCTCACGGGACAGAGATACAATTTTGAGAAGGTCGAGGGAGTCTCAACCCATTTCATATAATGGGAATAAATTCTCTTTTTTCCTGATTTTATTATTTATTTTTTATTATTTCTTGCAAGGAGACCCAAGAAAAGAGACGTAGTTTTATTGCAGTTATAAAACGTCTACAGGAAAAAGGTATTATGTACTAATTTGTTTCTCCAGCTAAATTTCCAATTATTTTAAATGGTGTAACTAATTTTATTGACACTCTGGAGCTTGCCTCGGACTGGCTTGATCGTAATATCTAGTAGCTTTTTCCTTTATGGTAAATGTTTTGGCAGTGGAAGCTTTGAGTAGGAAGGAGAGGGGCGTTCTTAGTTCAAGAGGAATGGGGGGGCAGGTTGCGATGCGTCTCCTAGGATTCTGATCTCTGTTTCTTTGGGGGGGTGGGGGGTGGGACCTGTTAGAAATCCCATACTCAGGAAGTTTTCTGGCTGATTTGATGTCGGTCTGAATTCTGACCTGGAATGTTCGGGAGCTGAGCGACAAAGTGAAAAGACAGGCGGTTCTGGATCTGGTGCAGAGACATTTACCAGCGATTGTCTGCTTGGTGAAGACACATTTTACCAAGGATACTGTCTTGTAGGTCGACAGAGGATGGGTTTCCCAGACTTATCACTCCATGTTTAATAGCTACTGCAGAGGAGTTTCAGTGTTTATTCACAAGGGGACTGATTTTGTCTGTGAAGCATCCTCTGTTGACGAGCATGGGAGATTTGTTTTTCTTCATGGTAAACTTCTTTGAACATTATGTAATTTGGCCTTTATTTATATTTCACCTCCTTTTCTTTATATGTACTTAACAGTTTATTAACCTTTATGGAGCAATGGCCTGAATGCCCCTCGTTAGTTAATAGAGACTTTAATTGTGTTATTAACCCTTCCATGGATAGGATTTCCATGGGGTAAGATATCTATACCTCTGCCCAAGGGTCACCTTTAGCCCGTTTCTGCCAGGAAGCGGGCTTCGTTGATGTCTGGGGTTGTTTAAGGAGGGGAAAAAGAGCTTATTCCTGTGTAAGTAAATTGGGAAACTCAATGTCTAGGATAGACCTGGCCTTAGTAAATGAAAAATACTTGAGTTATATTAAACGGATAAAATATGAGGCCAGATCTCTCTCGGACCATGTACCTTTTACCCTTGAGCTTTGTATGGTGCACGATAAACGTAGGGCAAGACCTCCATTTAGACTAAATCCCTATTGGATGTCAATAATGGACAACCATGGATTGATTAAATATGAAATAGACAATTTTGGGGATATTAATTGCAACTCAGCAAAATCCCAACTGTTGTGGGATGCATTTAAAGCCTTTGAGGGGGGGTTTGTTAGTAATATTTTTAATTTAAGAAAGGAGTATGCTGTTAAGGAGAGAGTTCTAAAGGAAGAAGCATCAGCAGGTTTGAACAAGTTCTCTAGCAATAAGACAGAAGAAAGAAGAAAGCTTATGCAGAATGCAAGTGCGGTACATTCCAATTTCCTGTTGGATAAGGCCCAACAGAAGTTATTCTTAAGGGTCAAAAATACTTAATTGAATCAGGTTGCCCAGTAAAACTGTTAGCATTCATTCTACAGAGGGTATAATTATGGAGGACCAAGACCTTATAAAGGGAACTGTTCTGAAGCATTTTTCGGAATTGTATAAAGCAGATAATACTATCACGGATGAAATGATGGACTCCTATTTGGATTCCATCTGTTTTCCAATCTTTACAGATACCCAAAGGGAATCGCTCGAAATAGATCTTTCCATACAGGAGCTAGAGGATGCAATTAAAGTATGTTCGGGAAATTCTTCCCCTGGCTCAGATGGATTTCCATATGAATTTTATCATAAATATAGGGAGGTTATCCTCCCTCAACTTCTGAGGGTATTTGCTGATTCATTGCAAGATGATCGTCTGCCAGATTAAATGACAGAAGCTGTAATTATTTTAATATTGAAAAAGGGCAAAGACCCCTTAGATCTGGGATCATATAGACCAATATAGTTATTGAACACGGATGTGAAGCTTCTTTCAAGGATTCTGGTTACAAGGCTCTCTAAGGTTATTTCATCAATCATATACCCAGATCAGAATGGTTTTGTTCCAGGTAAAGGTACTCATGTCAATCTCCTATTTACGAATATCCAGTCTTCCGGGGGGTTTCTAGCTTCATCCTGTCCTTGGATGCCTCTGTCAGGGTGGAGTGGAGATTCCTCTGGAGGGTTTTGGGAAAAAGGGGATTTGGAGATAGATTTATAAATATGACTAGCAGAAGGAACCGGCTTCGCACTGGTATATTTAATCAAATTAATTAAATGTTTCTGTGTGTCGTTAAAAGATATTGACGGTATCCCCCATAACAGTGGCCCGCCCCTTTAATAGTGGCCTCTGCCCCATTAACAGTGACCTCCACAGTGCCCTGCCCCTTTAAGGCTAGGGCTACATGACGTCATGTGTCGCGCAAAATTTTGTCATACCAATGTCGCGCAACAATTTTTATAATGATAGGCTATGGTGTCCTGCGACATGACAGTCGCAAAAAATCCACCCAAGATGGATGCATGTAGCAGTGTAGTTGTGCCCTATGTGTCATGCAGCCCTACAGAAGTGAAGAAAAATGGCTGGGTTGTTATGGAAACCTGGAGTAAAACTGTGTGTATATGGAGACTAAGGGCCTGCAAGCTTCTATTGGCTGATCAGGGACATGTGACCGTGTGTATGGCAGTTGGGATATGAAGAGAAAGACTTGCAGGCTTGTATTGGCTAATGCAGGTAATTTTTTGGGAATATCTCAGGAACGGTATGTTCTAGACAGCTGTGACCCACACAAGATTTCTTTCCAGGTAGTAAGGGATGTGTATACCAAGTTTCATTGAAATCGATGGTTGCGTTTCTGAGTGATCGCGGAACATACACACATACATACATACATACAGTGAGGAACAGACGTATTTGAACACCCTGCGATTTTGCAAGTTCTACCATTTAGAAATCATGGTGGGGTCTGAAATTCACATTGTAGGTGCATTCCCACTCTGGTAGAGAATTAAAAAAGAAATTCAGGAAATCACATTGTATGATTTTTAAAGAATGTATTTGTCTTGCACTGCTGAACATAAGTATTTGAACACCTGAGAAAATCTGTGTTAATATTTTGTACAGAAGCCTTTGTTTGCAATTACAGAGGTCAAACGTTTAATGTAGTTCTTGACCAGGTTTGCACACACTGCAACAGGGATTTTAGCCCACTCCTCCACACAGATCTCCTCTAGATCTGTCAGGTTTTGGGACTTGTGGTGAGCCACACAGAGTTTCAGCTTGTTCCAAATATGCTCTATTGGATTTAGGTCTGGAGACTGGCTAGGCCACTCCAGAACCTTGATATGCTTCTTACGGAGCCACTCCTTGGTTATCTTGGCTGTGTGCTTTGGGTAGTTGTCATGTTGGAAGACCCAGCTACAACCAATCTTCAATGCTCTGACTAAGGGAAGGAAGTTGTTGCTCAAAATTTCACAATAAATGGCCCCATTCATCCTCTCCTTAATACAGTGCAGTCGTCCTGTCCCCTTCGCAGAAAACACCACCAAAGATTGATGTTACCCCCCCCCCCCCCCCATGCTTCACAGTAGGGATGGTGTTCTTGGGATGCAACTCATTCCAATTTTTCCTCCAGACACGATGAGTGACGTTTAGTCCAAAAAGTTCTATTTTGGTCTCATCTGACCACATGACTTCCTCCCATGCCTCCTCTGGATCATCCAGATGGTCATTGGAAAACTTGAGACATGCCTGGACATGTGATGACTTGAGCAGGGGAACCTTCTGTGCAATGCATGATTTGAAACAATGACAGCGTAGTGTTCTACCAACAGTGACCTTTGAAACTGTGGTCCCAGCTCTCTTCATGTCACTGACCAGCTCCTCCCTTGTAGTTCTGGGCTGATTCCTCACCTTTCTTATCATCAGTGATACCCCACGAGGTGAGATCTTGCATGGAGCCCCAGTCCGAGGGAGACTGACAGTTGTCTTTAGACTCTTCCATTTTCCAACAATTGCTCCAACAGTTGATCTATTTTCACCAAGCTGCTTGGCAATTGCCCCATAGCCTTTTCCAGACTTGTGGAGGTCCACCATTTTGTCTCTGACAGCTCTTTAGTCTTGCCCATGATAGTAGTTGGCATCTGACTGTAGGGAGGACAGGTGTCTTTAAAGAGCTCAGACAGGTGCTACTAAGTTAGATTAATGAGTGGAGTAGAGGTGGACTTTTTAAAGGCACAGTCTCAGGTCTTTGAGAGACAGAATTCTTGCTGTTTCTCAGGTGTTCAAATACCGTATTTTTGGCCCTATAAGATGCCGGCAGGGAGGGAGAAGGGGTGGGGGCCGGCATCTGGTGTTGTAATGGCAGCGGGGCCTGGTGTAGTCACTGTATTCTATTACACTGAGCCCCCGAACACTACTACCATGGGCAAGACCAAAATACACCGGAGACAACATTGTGGATCTCCACAAGGCTGGAAAGGCTATGGTGCAATTGCCAAGCAGATTGGTGAAAATAGATCAACTGTTGGAGCAATTGTTAGAAAATGGAAGAGGCTAAAGACGACTGTCAGTCTCCCTCGGACTGGGGCTCCATGCAAGGTAACGTGTAGGCATGGGCGCTGTTTTAAACTATAGTAATACTTTGCAGCATAGAGAAATCCATGTAGTACAGTACTCACTTGAATCTCCTGTAGGCAGGACGGGCGGCGGCATTCATAAAGTGGGAGAAGCAGGCGCGTGACGTAGTGAATGACGTTATGCTGCAGCCCGCCCGGCCTGCCAACAGAGGTTTCTAGTGAGTACCGTACTACATGGATTTCTCTATGCTGCAGATGATTACTATAGTTTAAACAAGGCCTATGCCTACACGTTACCTATTAATACTACCATGAGCGGGGCCCGGTGTAATAGAATACAGTGACTGCACCGGGCCCCGCTGCCATTACAAACCAGATGCCGGCCCCCACCCCCTGTATTGGGGTCATTCACTATTTTACACAGGGACACTGTTATGGGGGGGATTTGTGGATGACACTGTTATGGGGGGTGAAATCTGTGGATGACGCATAAGATGCTATATATGTGGCATCCACAGATCCCCCTCCATAGCAGTGTCATCCACAGATCCCCAACATAACAGTGTCATCCACAGATCCCCCACATAACAGTGTCATCCACAGATCCCCCACATAACAGTGTCATCCACAGATCCCCCACATAACAGTGTCATCCACAGATCCCCCACATAACAGTGTCATCCACAGATCCCCCACATAACAGTGTCATCCACAGATCCCCCACATAACAGTGTCATCCACAGATCCCCCACATAACAGTGTCATCCACAGATCCCCCACATAACAGTGTCATCCACAGATCCCCCACATAACAGTGTCATCCACAGATCCCCCACATAACAGTGTCATCCACAGATCCCCCACATAACAGTGTCAACCACAGATCCCCCCCATAACAGTGTCATCCACAGATCCCCCCCCATAACAGTGTCATCCACATATCCCCGCCTAACAGTGCCATCCACAGATCCCCCATAACAGTGTCATCCACAGATCCCCCATAACAGTGGCATCCACAGATCCCCCATAACAGTGGCATCCACAGACCACCATTAGTTCAAAACCCACCAAAAGCGCACCTTTTTGTTCAAAAATATTTTCTTATTGTCCTCCTCTAAACCTAGGTGCGTCTTACGGGCCGATGCGTCTTATAGGGTGAAAAATACGGTACTTATGTTCAGCAGTGTAAGACAAATAAATTCTTAAAAAATCATACAATGTGATTTCCTTATTTTTATTTTATTTTTATTCTGTCTCTCAGAGTGGGAATGCACCTACAATGTGAATTTCAGAGTGGTGAATTTCTAAGTGGTAGAAGTGGTAGGACTGGGCCATTTTTCACCTTAAGGACCAGACTGATTTTTGCAAATCTGTGTCACTTTATGTGGTGATAACTTTAAAACGCTTTTACTTATCCAAGTCATTCTGAGATTAATTTCTCGTCATATATTGTACTTCATGACAGTGGTAAATTTGAATCAAAATATTACATTTTTATTTATAAAAAGATACCAAATTTACCAAAAACTTGAAAAAAATTAGCAACTTTCCACATTTCAATTTCTCTGCTTTTAAAACAGATAGTGATACCTCATATAATAGTTAATACTTTACATTTCCCATATGTCTACTTCATGTTTGGATAATTTTGTGAATGCTATTTTATTTTTTGGGGACGTTAGAAGGCTTAGAGGTTTAGAAGCAAATCTTGAAATTTTTCTGAAAATTTCCCAAACCCACTTTTTAAGGACCAGTTCAGGTCTGAAGTCACTTTGTGAGGCCTACATAATAGAAACCACCCCTCAAGGTATTCAAAACCGATTTTACAAACTGTGTTAACCCTTTAGGTGTTCCACAAGAATTAATTGCAAATGGAGATGAAATTTCAGAATTTCACTTTTTTGGCCATTTTCCATTTTAATCATTTTTTTTCGTTAAAAAAAGCAAAGATTAACAGCCAAACAAAACTCCATATTTATTGCTCTGATTCTGTAATTTACAGAAACACCCCATATGTGGTCGTAAACTGCTGTATGGCCACACGGCAGGTCGCAGAAGGAAAGGAACCCAATATGGTGTTTGGAAGGCAGATTTTGATGGACAGTTTTTTTGATGCCATGTCCCATTTGAAGCCCCTCTGATGCACCCCTAGAGTAGAAACTCCAAAAAAGTGAACCCTTTTTGGAAACTACTGGATAAGGTGGCAGTTTTGTTGTTACTATATTAGGGTACAGATGATTTTTAGTTGCTCTATGTTACACTTTTTGTGAGGCAAGGTAACAAAAAAATAGCTGTTTTGGCACTGTTTTTATTTTTTGTTATTTACAACATTCATCTGGTTAGATCATGAGATATTTTTATAGAGCAGGTTGTTATGGATGCGACAATACCAAATATGACTACTTTTCTTTTGTTGTTTGTTTAAGTTTTACATAATAAAACATTTTGGGAAAAAAAAAATTTGGGGTGTCTCCATATTCTGAAAGCCATAGTTTATTTTTTGGGAGACTGTCTTATGTAGGGGCTCATTTTTTTCAGTATGAGATGATGGTTTGATTGGTACTATTTTAGGGTTATCAGTGGGAGAAAAACAGAACTGGATCACACATCCACAATGCTATGCTTTGATCTAATTAAACTCGCTTCTCAGCCCCATATTGAAGTGTACAGCCCCCCATACTACATGCTGTACAAGAGGCATAGGTGTACATTTTGTTTAAAAGGCATAAGCCTACTCACTGCGCCAAGGTCGCCTCTTTGAGTGGGACCTACTCTGACAAAAAGGCGCAGCACAATGCGGTGACAAAGCGGCACTGCCCTAGAAGGCAGCGGGACCCAGGAGTCAAACAGCAACCCTGCTGTCTGACAATGCCACCCATGGCACTGGGTCCCACCAACCCACCCGCACAGCACCACAAAAACAAGGGCCACCACTCAGTACTGCACCATGTAAACAGTTGTTTAACACAACATGTCCATTGCTATCAGGAGCTACAGGTTAATGACCACTTATATGCAGACTTCTGTGATCAAAATCACCTGTGCCGAATGGGAGGTGCACTGATACCAGTAGTAAAGAAGAAAGATTCAAATAACAATTATCAGGGGGAGAAATGCAGAACTGAATCACACACCTATGCCTCTTGTACAGCATGTAGTATGGGGGGCTGTACACTTCAATATGGCACTGAGAAGCGAGTTTAATTAGATCAAAGCATAGCATTGTGGATGTGCGATCCAGTTCTGTTTTTCTCCCCCTAATGCAAGGCATTGTGCAGCTTCTGCACGGCATCGGGTTCCATTGTCACACATCGGGTCCCATGCCACAGCAGCGCGGAGACCCGATGCGCTCCTTCACCCGCCACAAACCACTTTTATGTCGCGGTCAGCTCTGACAGCGGCATAGAAGGGGTTAATTCACCGGCATCGCTGTAAACAGCAATGTCGGTGGATACAGCGGGGGCCTGGCTACCTGCAGTGATCTGGCGGGTGCAGCTTCTGCACCCGCCCGAATAGCCCGCTGCCCATGTACAGCGGAATGCGTTCCAGCACAGCTTCCCCCTCCGTACATTCACGGCATTTTGCGTTAAGGGGTTAATGGGGGCTTGACGATGGGCTTTACTTTGAATAAAGGTACCCGGCAAGGTTGTCCACTTTCTTCATTACTATTTGATATATATATTGAGCCCTTAGATCTGGTAGTTAGGCAAGACTCTAAGATAGAAGGGTTTGGAACATTGTGGGTCAAGGATCGCATCTCCTTATATGCGGATGATGTTTTATTTTTTCTTGATCATACTAATATAATGATATAATGCTTCCAAGAGTTATTTGAATAGTTAAATATTTTGATGAGGTGTCAGGCCTTGATATAAATTGGTCAAAATCTACTCTCATGCCAGTGGACAGTTTTTAACTTTCTAATGAGGGATCTTTGAGTATGTTGAAGGTCTTTTGAATATTTGGGTATTATGATATCGCCTTAGATTGAAGACTTTCTGCAACTCAATTTGATTCCACTGATAAGCAAGCTGAGGTCCAAAATCGCAATATGGCTCCGACATCTTTTATCTAGAGCTGACGGAATATCTTTGGTGAAGATGGTGATTTTTACCCCAGCTCCTTTATATCCTGAGCAAATCCCCCATATGGATTGAGGATAAGTTCTTTAAACTAATTGAGAGAATCATTAATGATTTGTTGTGGGAAAGAAAGCGGGTAAGGCTTAAATTAGAATATCTATATAAGCCGATGGAACAGGGAGGGATGAACCTTCCCTATTTCAAGGGCTACTTCATAGCTGGACAGTACTATGAATGGGAGAAAAGTGTACTCTGTACTAGTTTGGTCAGGAGATCTCCGTATAATAACATATTTACATTATTGGAATGTGGGCATTTAACTAATGTGGAACAGGACTAAAGAGAGGCTAGAAAGCTACTCTCTAGGTTATGGGATACCATTAGAAGATGGTTGGGAGTAAAGGGATCTCTTTGTTGCACTCCTCTCTGGTATGATTACCATTTACAGGCTCTGGGCAAACTTGTTAGGGACCAGTATTGGCAAAAAAGTAATATTTTCTTTGTTGCACAGGTGGTAGGAAATGGAGAGATAATATACATTCATTTGCGGAGTTGGCACAAAGGGAGAATATGGGTAATTTAGCTTGGTTTAGATATTTTCAGTTACGTTCAACACTTTCTAGCGTAAATAAAAAATCACTATTGGAGATTGTCGTCTCTTCTTTTTTGAATGATTTGTTGGGGAATTTGGACCAGAGGGTCAAGTTTGCCCAACTGTATAAATTATTATTAAAGGCACTATTTTATTAATTCTCGTTCACCAGGACAAAGGGCATGGGGTGTTGACTGTCCAATGATCCAACTAGAAGGTTAGGTAAATATTTTTGCAAATTTAAGATTAATATATCACAATTTTAATCACATATTGGTACAATTTAATATTTTACATAGAGTTTGTTACCCCGATATGGCTTAATAAATGTGGCTTAAGAGAGAGCTCTAATTGTCCATGGTGTGACTCACCTAGAGCAGATCACTTACATATGTTATGGTCTTGTACAGAACTAAAAGAATACTGGAGTGAGATTAATAACTTTATTACGTATAAACTTAACCATGTTCCGGATACATGACGTACCGGTATGGCATGATGTCCCGGTACTTAAGGACACATGACATACCAGTATGTCATGTGTAGTTCCGATCACCGCCGCCCAGCGGGCAGTGATCGGAACGAGGTGCTTGCTCAAATCACTGAGCAAAGCTCCCGAGGACAATGCGCAGGGGTGTTCTGTGACCCCCCCACCATGTCGGCGATCGCTGCAAACCGCAGGTCAATTCATACCTACGGTTTGCGGCTTTTACATGTTGCGGCGGCGTGCGGCGGTGCCATCGGGTCCCCGTGCGGCTGTAGGGGGGACCCGATGGTATGGAAGGCAGCACGATGCCTTCCTTAGGCATTGGCGCTGCCTTCCGGTGACGAGCCTGTAAAATCCAGCTCCCTGGATCTCACAGGCTGGAAGCTGTATGAGTAATACACACTGTATTACTCATACAGCCAATGCATTCCAATACAGAAGTATTGGAATGCATTGTAAAGGGGATTAGACTCCCAAAAGTTGAAGTACCAAAGTGGGACAAAAAATTAAATGAAAAAAAGTTGAAAAAATAAAGTTTTCCCCCCAAAAAATTCAAAGTTTCCAGTAAAAATAAACACAAACGTAATTTTCCCTTAATAAAGTAAAAAAAAAATTGTAAAAATTAGGGAAGTAGACATATTAGGTATCGCTGCGTCCGTATCGACCGGCTCTATAAACATATCACATGACCTAACCCCTCAGATCAACATCGTAAACAATAAAAAAATTAAAACTGTGCTAAATAAAAAGCTGTTATTGTGTAAAACTTAAGTAAATTTAAAAAAGGTATAAATATTAGGTATCGCCACATCCGTAATAACCTTCTCTATAAAAATATCACATGACCTAACCCCTCAGGTGAATACTGTAAAAAAAAAAAAAAGTGTAAAAAAAGCAATTTTTTTGTCACCTTACATCACAAAAAGTGTAGTAGCAAGCGATCAAAAAGTCATACGCCCCCCAAAATAGTGGCAATCAAACCGTCATCTCATCCCACAAAAATCATACCCTACCCAAGATAATCGCCAAAAAACTGAAAAAACTATGGCTCTCAGACTTCAAAAATGAAATCCTTGTGTAAAACTTACATAAATAAAAAAATAGTATGCAGATGAATGTTATAAATAACAAAAAATAAAAACGGTGCCAAAACAGCTATTTCTTGTTACCTTACCTCACAAAAAGTGCAATATAGAGCAACCAAAAATCAAACTAGTACCAACAAAACTGCTACCCTATCCCGTAGTTTCTAAAATGGGGTCACTTTTTTGGAGTTTCTACTCTAGGGGTGCATCAGGGGGGCTTCAAATGGGACATGGTGGCATTCCTTTCCTTCTGCGTCCTGCCGTGTGCCCGTACAGCGGTTTACGACCACATTTGGGGTGTTTTTGTAAACTACAGAATCAGAGCCATAAATATTGATTTTTTTGGGGCTGTTAACCCTTGCTTTGTAACTGGAAAAAAATTATAAAAATTGAAAAATTTTTCATTGTATCTCTCTTTTCCATTAATTCTTGTGGAACACCTAAAGGGCTAACAAAGTTTGTAAAATCAGTTTTGAATACCTCGATGGGTGTAGTTTCTAGAATGGGGTCATTTTTGGGTGGTTTCTATTATGTAAGCCTCACAAAGTGACTTCAGACCTGAACTGGTCCTTAAAAAGTTGCTTTTTGAAAGGGGTCATTGTCTTAAATCCCCGAAACGCATCTGTACTAATCCCCCCATCAAGAATTTGGATATTGCCAGACTGAGGAGGCCTGGACATGCTCATAAGAACAACAAACTACTAAAGCGAAAAAACGCCATCATACAAGAGACACTAATCCCACGTGGAGCCAAACAACCTATTGGCACGAAAATCGCCAAGTTCGCACAAACAGCCCTTGAGACCGGGATTCGAAAGGATACAAGCCGAGTCGAGGGCCCACTGTCCAGCACAAAGACCTCCGGTATCCTATCCAAGCGATCGCTTTTTAAACCAATACAGCGGGATGCCGCTGTATGCACAAACAGTCGAAACTTTGTCGACATAGACTGTGTAAGGCCTATGTTCTCGATTAAAGGAAGCTATATGCATTAAAGGACAGACCATTTTTCGGTAGCAAGCGATTATTTATACTACCAGTATTTTGCACTGAAAATTCATATCTACATGCCAGAGGATTGACTACAAGTCAACCAGTATAATCGACAACAAGCGATTATTCCACAAGATTAACATCCTGCATTGGAAAAACGCATTACCACCAGTGAACAGTACACTATTCGATTTTCATCTAATATCTGAATTTATGGTTTTTAATATTCATATATTGGGATCCTATTGATGTTTATTTTATTATTCTAACCTCACCACCAACATTCTCTGCTGAATTTATATTTAAATATTATACTTCTTGTCGAATTTTTGCATTGTCGAATTATATAGTATTGTCGATTTTTTTTTTTTGCCTATATTCTGAAAATCATTACTTATTCTATTACATATTATGTTTAATAAAAGATCCCTTTACTTATAGAGAGTGCCCCACTGCCATCTTTTATTATTTTTGTATTATTTATTTATCTCTATCAGACTGGGTGTTGTCTGTTAGTGGGAGCACCTCTGTTGAATCTCCACCTCACTCTTGTGCGACATTACCCTATATTCAAAATATAAAATGACAAAATAATACAACACTCTACTAGAAAAAGTGTTTTGGAAACAACGTATAATTTATAAGAGAGGACAGTACAGTGTTAAGATCTGCATTGCATTTTAATAAAAAAGGGGTTGTGCTGCACACAGTTATTTTACATATGAAAATGTATTTTGTCCCCTCTGCATTAATCTTGTACCCTGTGCCTGCTATGAGGAATTAAGTGTTCATTAATGTAATGCCTGCCTGGAACAATTAATAACAGCCTCTGATCAAAGGCATAATTCTAGGGAAAGCGCTTATTTATAAGGCCAGTGCACAAACGGAGCAGATTCTGCTGGTACATTATTAAATGCACTAGAACATTCTGTAACATGAACAAAAATGACAGCATAGTGACAGTAATATGCTCAGATTCAGGTTCAGTAACATGTCACATTATCTCTAGATGAAAGTCTCGCTTCTTACAAGATGTTGCTCAGAATGTTATTATTATGTAAGGCTTAATTATCATTGCTTTTCTGTTCTGCTGTTACATTATGTCTAATAAATATATATGAAAAATATAAAAATATCATTTATATAAATCGATGATAAATAGACTGGATAAGGCAGAGAATATGCAATTTCATTTTTTATCAGAAGAGGCTATTCTGATATTTCTTTACAGGGAAATCGAACAGAAAACAGAGCTCAAACAGCTATAATGACATATAGAGAAATACGTTTGATCTATTTACATTGACTTTTTTTAATAATATAATTGTACATTTAATATAAGCTGCTCAAATATAGATGTGTTTAGCCAATATACACCAGCAATGGATTCATACCAGGCTTATTATATAATTCATAACTCTTTGCCAGCCCCACAGAACAGGTATTAGTTCACACATAATATACTGCACAAAATATGAGTCATTCTACTTGATTTCAGAAAATACAATACTTATATACATCATTCCAAATATGCGCAGGATGCTGGAGAGCTTCAGGTGCAGGTCAAAGACGAAAGAAAAGGCACAGGAAAGGCTGGAGAATGCGCAGCAGTATGCATGTCACATGCAGTGTCCAAATACCAGCCCACTGCAATAAGAGGTGCAGATGATAGTTGGCCTGGAAGAGATTTACTTATCACCTGGCCTATTGACGATTTATTGCAATGCACATTCTGACATGTATTTTATTATTTAGAGAACTATGCTGTCCAAAGTTTAACAGAAGTTATGAGAGTCCAACACTTACATTAAAGGGAGTCTGTCACCAAAATGTCACCTTCTGTGCTGCTTACATAATGCTGTATGCCAAATAAACATGATATAAATGGCACCTTTTTTTCTTTTCCTCTGATGTTCATAAACAGTTTTAATGATATGCAAATTATGGCTTGCAAGTACCCAGGGGCGGCTTTTGGGCAGTAAGTGTCCAGGCCCCTCTGCCTTCTGCATGCATAACTCCTACCTAACCCCTTATCTGACGCGCCCTGTAATCCCTGCATCATCCTGTTGAGTGGCCGAGATCCTGCACAGTTCACCGCTGACCCAGTGCCAGCTATCCCTAGTAGAATGCCGTTAGCTGGCGCATGCGCACTGCTGGGAGCGATGCCGATGGCCACAGTGGTCAAAACAGTGTGCATGCACGGGCCCGGCAATGAACTGCAAAAGCATGGCATCTCCGCCACTCAACAGGATGACGCAGGGATTACAGGGAGGGCCAGACGAGGGGTTCGGGAGGAGTTGGGAAAGATTTTAACTGTTAGTAAAATTGTAGATTGTAGAATTTGGATAACAATATGACAGCTGTATTGTTCTCTTGACAGGTTTAGGTAAAGAAGCTCACTGAAGAGCATCACACTTATCAGGGTAACAAGTGATGCTCTAATTCGCTGTCTTCTGACCCAGAAATTCAAGCAAGACTGATTGTCATGCTAAAATTCCATAGAAACATAGAATGTGTCGGCAGATAAGAACCATTTGGCCCATCTAGTCTGCCCAATATACTGAATACTATGGATAGCCCCTGGCCCTATCTTATATGAAGGATGGCCTTATGCCTATCCCATACATGCTTAAACTCCTCCACTGTATTTGCAGCTACCACTTCTGCAGGAAGACTATTCCACGCATCCACTACTCTCTCAGTAAAGTAATACTTCCTGATATTACTTTTAAACCTTTGCCTCTCTAGTTTAAAACTATGTCCTCCTGTAGCAGTTTTTCTTCTTTAAAATATTCTCTCCTCTTTTACCTTGTTGATTCCCTTTATGTATTTAAAAGTTTCTATCATACTGTATCCCCTCTGTCTCGTCTTTCTTCCAAGCTATACATGTTAAGGTCCTTTAACCTTTCCTGGTAAGTTTTATCCTGCAATCCATGTACCAGTTTAGTAGCTCTTCTCTGAACTCTCTCCAAAGTATCAATATCCTTCTGGAGATATGGTCTCCAGTACTGCGCACAATACTCCAAATGAGGTCTCACTAGTGCTCTGTAGAGCGGCATGAGCACCTCCCTCTTTCTACTGGTAACGCCTCTCCCTATACACCCAAGCATTCTGCTAGCATTTCCCGCTGCTCTATGACATTGTCTGCCTACCTTTAAGTCTTCTGAAATAATGACCCCTAAATCCCTTTCCTCAGATACTGAGGTTAGTACTGTATCA
Organism: Bufo gargarizans; assembly: GCF_014858855.1. Lineage (NCBI taxonomy): Eukaryota > Metazoa > Chordata > Amphibia > Anura > Bufonidae > Bufo > Bufo gargarizans. Next base: position 191,657,856 of record NC_058083.1, read on the forward strand.
CTGATTTTATATTCTGCTCTTGGGTTTTTACGTCCCAGGTGCATTATCTTGCACTTATCAACATTAAATTTTAGTTGCCAGATTTTTGACCATTCCTCTAGTTTTCCTAAATCCTTTTCCATTTGGTGTATCCCTCCAGGAACATCAACCCTGTTACAAATCCAAACAAAGGAGAAATTTAAAAAGCAGAACAGGAAGAAGAACACATGAAGTGATTTCAGCAAATGATATCCAAAAACGATACAGCCATTTTTGTGAAAATAAAATACTGTGGGGACTCGCTCTGGTAAACAGGATTAGCAGACGCAGTATAGAGGCAACAAGTTCTTTGGATCAAACAGTTCAGTGTTTTATTCACACTTTAGGCAAGTGACAAAACAAGCAGTCATATTCAAACAAAAATTCACTTTGAGGTGTTGGTGGTAATTTACACCATGCGGCAATTCTGCCTCAACGAGTCCTTGCTGATAGCAGCACTAACCTGTTTTCACGCCAAACAGATAGCAAGCCTTCCTCCAGACACAAGGCTCCCAGATCCAAACACAGAGACCTGGCTTCTAAGCCCAGCTGCCTTTTTAAGGACAGCCAGGTGCTGCCAAAACCCAGACCGTCATTTAAAATTCGGTCCGGTATTTGACCTCACCTGGCTGTAAATCAGCCCAGCAGCACATGCTGGCAGGAAAATACCTGTTTTCCCAGAGCAAACCTCTCACTGTGTCACAATACATAGAATATTTACATATAAATTTTGATAGTAGTGTCCCTTTAACAATGAAAAAACAGGCTTCGATCAGGAGCTCTTCTTGGCCTAATGTTCAACTGGGCAGTTTAAGACCAACAGTTCTATAAAGCAATGATGCTAAATGCATATATAGCAAACTATTTATTACATTTCTTGTTAGATGTTGGGGGTCAAATTAGTAGAAATAATTATATCTGGTCCTTCTAAGAATGGATCTAGTGCAGAAACGAGGTGCACGTTTATCCACAAACCAGTGTGTGAAGAGGGCTATACAGTTCAAATGTGTTGATTTACAGCTACGGTATTTCTCATAACTCTACCATGCACAAACCGAGCGTGGATGCTTATTTTAATGTACAGAGGGGAATGTGCCACTATCAGACCCCTCTGGCCAAAGCTTCTCTCTTATGGGTAAAAAAAATCAGGTATTTTCTAATTCACCATGCCTCTTTCCTGTTTCACCTGAATCTGCCATTGGGGGAGAGTCTGGGAGCCCTAATACCCCATTCAGCCTATTTATCTTATTTATATTGGCACCTTAACTCATGTGGACTACATTTATACGTGTTCCTTGCCAAAAATGAATATATATGTATATGTCCTGCAGAGCTTCAGTAGAAACACCTGAGGTAGCAAGACTGTCTCTCGAAGATGACGACTACACTAAAGGCCTATTTTTATTCTCCGTCTGTCAAAAAATAATACTGATCTCTTCCAGGGAAAAAGATAATCTTACTTTCAATTGATATTAGTGCTACATAGCTGCACTATCTTACATTATTCAGTAGGCCATCCTTAGCTGCTTTTCTTGAGGACATAAATGGTTTCCTGTTTGCTACTACACACATTTGGGAAATTGTGTGTAAAGAAATACATTTTCCTTCCCTTCCTTCTTGTTTTGTCTCTCATGCCATAGCTGCTGCTCAGAATACAGAACTGTTCTGAAAAGAATAGCTCCAGGTTGCAAAGGTATTTCGAGTGCAGTAAATATCGTCTCCCACTGTTTCTCTGAAGATGCATTGTTTGACTCTATTACATCTTCACACCAGAGGCATTGAATTTCTTACTGTCAGTGTATGAAACTGCAGTAATGATAAGGGAGATACTTCACACTGCCTGCCTCAAGACTAGAACAACTATTTTATATCATGCAATAGGTAGAGACTGGAGAGATGTACAATCATTTACAGGATAACACATTGATTTGTAGTTTATTGATATTATTTGAAATTGTGTTTCCTTTCTGTATTTTAGTTTGGAGTGATAGATGCAGTGCTACTTTGGACATTATCCCATTAGTAATGCACTCATATGCCTTTTAAATAGTGGTCGCTAACGGGCCTTAGGCTAGGCCACCACCTTTTTGCTGGATCTCCTCTGCAGCGGAGAGCAGGGCCTCAGCTTTTACACAAGAGCTGGGCTTCTGCTCTAACAGCCAGGACTGGCAGAATCACTGATTTCAGACGCTTAATCCCTTAGATTTTACTGTCAATAGCAACCGCAGCATCCAAATAGTTTAGAGCAGGGATGCTCAACATGTGGTCCTCCAGCTGTTGCAAAACTACAACTCCCAGCATTCCCTAATAGCTGTAGGCTGTCCAGGCATGTTAGGAGTTGTAGTTTTGCAAAAGCTGGAGGGCCGCAGGTTAGTAATTCCTGGTTTAGAGGGAAGCTCCCATTGTCTCCCAGCTACATCCCAAGAATGGGATTGTGATGTGTTGGAATGGCAGCATAATAAAGGACTCAGGCCTGCCTGCAATGTATCCCCATCAGGATGAGCCTCTCTGGCATATAGCACTGACAGTGTAATACTCTGTACTGCATAAGCAGTACAGGGTATTATAGAAGCGATCAAAACATTGTCTGTGAAATTCCCCTTGTGGGACAAGTAAATGGTTAAAAAAAGAATTAAAAGTTTTATTAAATATCCAAATAAAAATAAACCTTCATTCCGATGAAAAAAATCTTTAAAAAAATAAAATCCCCTCCACGTATTTGGTATAGCTGCATCCATAATGACCCACACTACAAAATTATCATGTATTCACTCTACGGTAGTAAAGGCTGTAAAAGAAAAAAGAAAACCAATGCCAGAATTGCTGTTTTTGCTTATTTGACACAAAAAAAAAAGAAAAAAAAAGCAATCAAAATGTACTCCAAAATTATACCAATTAAAATTACAAGGCGTCCTGCAGAAATGAAGCCCCCACACAGCTAACTAAAAAAAGTTATAGGTTTTGGGATGTGGAGATGAAAAATATTTTCTTTTATTAAAAAAAGGGTTTTAATTGCAACCAAAAAAATTTGAAATGTAAAAATACATGTGTTTGGTGTTGTTGTAATCATACTGACCCAGAGAATAAAGTTATCATGTTATATATACTGTGAGTTCATGTGTATATACTGTGACTTCAGTATACAGTATGGGCCAGATTTATCATTAGCTCAAGTCAGAATAATAGACTTTTTTAGACTTTTTTCTGCTCTGCACTATGCTCGCCAGTTTTCTGAAAGTAGGCGTGTTTTCTTATGTAAATGAATCTCTAGACAGATTTACTATTGCGACTATTTAAAAAGTCGCAAAAAGTCGCAAAAAACTGCGCAATTTCACTCCAGTGAGGACCATGCTTGCCTTATGCGACTTTTTAATAGAACATGCGACTTTTTCGTAAAGACGTGCGACTTTTGTAAATCTGCTTACTGACGGATAAACTGCTACCGTCAAACCACATTTATTACAGTCTAAAAGGGCCGATCATAAATCTGACTTGGCTAAAACTGACTTTAGCCATATGTGAAAGTGGAGTGAGCTGTCAGAGTCATGATAAATCTGGCCCATTGTGCATATATTGTCAGTGGAGCAGCTGTGTATGCTGTGAGTAGAGGAGATGTGTATGCTGTAAGTAGAGGAGATGTGTATGCTGTGAGTAGAGGAGCTGTGTATGCTGTGAGTGCAGGCAGCTTTATATATGCTGTGAGTGGAGACGTGTGTATACTGTGAGTGGAGGCAAGTTTGTATATACTATGAGTGGAGAAGCTGTGTATATTCTGAGTGAAGGAGCTGTGTATATTCTGAGTGAAGGAGCTGTGTATATACTGTGAGTGGAGGAGCTGTGTATATACTGTGAGCGGAGGAGCTGTGTATATACTGTGAGTGGAGGAGCTGTGTATATACTGTGAGCGGAGGAGCTGTGTATATACTGTGAGCGGAGGAGCTGTGTATATACTGTGAGTGGAGGAGCTATGTATTTCCCTTTTTGTCCTCAGCAGCACATGAAGGGGATAATCTTGCCTCATTCTCCCCACTAGGACCGCCCACCTAGATTAAACATAAAATTTGTATAATGACTTAGATCATGGATGTCAAACTCATGGCCCTCCAGATGTTGCAAAACTACAACTCCCATCATTCCCTGATAGCTGTAGTATGCCCAGGCATGATGGGAGTTGTAGTTTTGCAACAGCTGGAGGGCCACAAGTTTGACATCCCTGGCTTAGATAGTACAAAAAAAAAGACACCAACAACCATACTCTGTGTTTTTTATTTGTCCTCAATCCTGAAGAGAAGCCCACCTGTGGTGTGTTTGCCTCCTATACCGTGGGGTGTATTCTTAGGTTACATGGCTTAGAGTTCAGCATAGCCAGGTGGTGTGTCCCTGGCACTGCTCTGTATTGATGTGTTCACTCTGTTTGCCCTGTGTATCGGGCATGATCCAGGCGGCCGGCAGGAGAGTATCACATGGCAGTGAGCGCGGTGCGCATGCCAGGAGGCGCGTGTCTATATTCAAAGTCAGCATCCAAAACGCCATAGATATCAATAGCTGCCCAAATTGTAGACAGATGACAAGCAGGTGTGCTTCTTAATAGCAAAATTACACTCACTAAATCACACCTAAAAATACAATACAGACCAAAAGTTTGGACACACCTTCTCATTCAAAGAGTTTTCTTTATTTTCATGACTATGAAAATTGTAGATTCACACTGAAGGCATCAAAACTATGAATTAACACATGTGGAATTATATACATAACAAAAAAGTGTGAAACAACTGAAAATATGTCATATTCTAGGTTCTTCAAAGTAGCCACCTTTTGCTTTGATTACTGCTTTGCACGCTCTTGGCATTCTCTTGATGAGCTTCAAGAGGTAGTCACCTGAAATGGTTTTCACTTCACAGGTGTGCCCTGTCAGGTTTAATAAGTGGGATTTCTTGCCTTATAAATGGGGTTGGGACCATCAGTTGCGTTGTGGAGAAGTCAGGTGGATACACAGCTGATAGTCCTACTGAATAGACTGTTAGAATTAGAATTATGGCAAGAAAAAAGCAGCTAAGTAAAGAAAAACGAGTGGCCATCATTACTTTAAGAAATGAAGGTCAGTCAGTCCGAAAAATTGGGAAAACTTTGAAAGTGTCCCCAAGTGCAGTCACAAAAACCATCAAGCGCTACAAAGAAACTGGCTCACATGCGGACCACCCCAGGAAGGGAAGCCAAGAGTCACCTCTGCTGCGGAGGATAAGTTCATCCGAGTCACCAGCCTCAGAAATCGCAGGTTAACAGCAGCTCAGAATAGAGACCAGGTCAATGCCAGACTGAGTTCTAGCAGCAGACACATCTCTAGAACAACTGTTAAGAGGAGACTGTGTGAATCAGGCCTTCATGGTAGAATATCTGCTAGGAAACCACTGCTAAGGACAGGCAACAAGCAGAAGAGACTTGTTTGGGCTAAAGAACACAAGGAATGGACATTAGACCAGTGGAAATCTGTGCTTTGGTCTGATGAGTCCAAATTTGAGATCTTTGGTTCCAAACACTGTGTCTTTGTGCGACGCAGAAAAGGTGAACGGATGGACTCTACATGCCTGGTTCCCACCGTGAAGCATGGAGGAGGAGGTGTGATGGTGTGGGGGTGCTTTGCTGGTGACACTGTTGGGGATTTATTCAAAATTGAACCAGCATGGCTACCACAGCATCTTGCAGCGGCATGCTATTCCATCCGGTTTGCATTTAGTTGGACCATCATTTATTTTTCAACAGGACAATGACCCCAAACACACCTCCAGGCTGTGTAAGGGCTATTTTACCATGAAGGAGAGTGATGGGGTGCTGCGCCAGATGACCTGGCCTCCACAGTCAACGGACCTGAACCCAATTGAGATGGTTTGGGGTGAGCTGGACCGCAGAGTGAAGGCAAAAGGGCCAACAAGTGCTAAGCATCTCTGGGAACTCCTTCAAGACTGTTGGAAGACCATTTCAGGTGACTACCTCTTGAAGCTCATCAAGAGAATGCCAAGAGTGTGCAAAGCAGTAATCAAAGCAAAAGGTGGCTACTTTGAAGAACCTAGAATATTGCATATTTTCACACTTTTTTGTTATGTATATAATTCCACATGTGTTAATTCATAGTTTTTGATGCCTTCAGTGTGATGGATGATTACTACTTTGTCTGATAATGTGCCCCATGTATATTTTCTGTATTGTAGTTCCATCGTGCTCTCTTTCTTTCTAATACCTGATCAATATTATGGATTTTTGATAAATAAAGATTTGTGTGCACTTATATGATATTAGTCCTACTTGATCCTTATTTGAGTTTGGTCTGTGTTTGTATATCTACGGGTGATTTTTTTTTATGTGATGAGTTTGTTGTAGGTGTTCATGTGAACAGCCCCTTCCTGATGAACACCTGTGTGATTACTGTGAGATGTGTGATGTGGAATTAGCTGCTAATTCTTCTCAGAAGTCCTTTCCTGCCAGACCTCTAAAAAAGCAAAAGAGAAAACATGCTTTGTGCATCTCCTGTATCCAACCTCTGCCTGATGACTACTCATCTAACATTTGTGTAGATTGTTCTGAGCCTGATGAAGCTTCTGATGATGAAACTAAAAAGTTGTTGATACTTATAAAGACATTCAGTAAAAAAGAAGCTGTACCCATTAATAAAGATAAAGAATATAATGAGCCTAAGAAGGAGATGACTGCTGACCAGGACGAAGAAAGTTTATTCTACTTTCCAAGAAAAAGAGCATGTGTATTCCCAAGCCATCTGGTATTGGAGTCTGTCATTCATAAAGAATGGAAATATCCCATTAAAAAGATGGACCTAGGGTGCAGATTTAAAGCCATGTAAAAAACGGATCCTTCTGAGTTAGTAAGCTTGGAGTCTTCATCCAGGGTTGATTCTGGTGTCACTAGACTTGCCAGAAGATCATCTTTCCCTTCAGATGATTCCACTTTGCTTAAGGATCCAATGGCTAAAAAAGCAAACAACCTTTTAAAAAGACTGCATACCTACCTGGCTTCACTCAATAAAGCCACCATAGCTGCAGTACCAGTAGTCCGTGCTCTTAGAGTCTGGTTAAGTCATTTTGGGAAAGATATAGAAGATGGAGTGCCAAGGGAAAAATTACTCCAGCAATTGCCAACCATGAAGCTTGCAGCAGATTTCCTCTGCGATTTTCCAGTAGATTCCTTAAGGGTTCTGGCGAAGAACATTGAACTTTCTAATTCTGTTAGAAGATCCATTTGGCTGAAACTGTGGTCAGGAGACATTACATCAAAGAGTAATCTGAGCCAGGAAGAATGTTTGGCTATTAGCTGGACAAACTGGTAGAAGCCAACAAGGAGGATAAAGCTCTAGAATTTTCACAGTCCAGGCGAAAAAAATCAGACAAGGTTTTTTCGTCCCTACAGAAGACAAGGATACCAGAGATCTGGCTTCTGTGGACGTTCTGACAGAGGGAGAACAGACCGTAGATTCCGTGGAGTATCGTCAGAAAAATCAAGGAGAAAAATGGATGAAAATAATCCAACCAAATCAGTATTCTGACGCCAGAAGTCAAAGAGTAGTGGATCGCTTTACTCAATATTACTCAACTTGGCAAAAGACTACTTCAGACAAATAGGTTCTGGAAATCAAAAAAGAAGGTTATGCTCTGGAATTCCATCGCTGTCCAAGAAACAGATTCCTTCTAAATAAAAAAAAGACCCGCAAATTATACAACTAGTAGAAGAATTTCTACAAAAATGAGCATTAGAACCGGTTCCAAAACATCAAGAAAGGGCAGGAGTGTATTCCAGACTGTTCCCAGTTCCCAAGCCAGGGGGAAGATGGCATTTGATCATAGACCTTCGTTATATGAATCATTATATCAGAAAATTCCACTTCAGAATGGAAACCATAAGATCGGTCACTGCAGTGCTTCAAGAGGGTCAGTTCATGGCTTTGTTAGACCTGAAAGATGCTTACCTACATATACCAATAAGACAGTCTTCAAGAAAATTCCTGAGTGTGGCCATTCTCAAGAATGGCAAAATAGGATATTTCCAGTTCAAAGCACTAACTTTCGATCTCTCTTCTGCGTCCAGGATATTCACAAAGATTGCAGTCGTAGCAGTGGTGAGTCTTCATCTCCAGGCCTAACATGTGTCCCCATATTATGACTGGCTCATAGTAGCTCCATCCGAGGGCCTGTTAAAGTCTTATCTTCAGGTGGTCACCAACCTGCTCCAATCATTAGGGTTCCTGATCATCTGGGAAAAATCAGACATCCACCCTACTAGTTCCAAGCTGTTTCCAGATAGATACATGTGCCATGACCCTATACTTACCTCTACTGAAGATCAATTCTCAGAGGAAAGAAGTAAAAGCTGTAATCTCTTCAGTCCGCAGGGTGATGAAGACTCTTGGTCACCTAACTGCAGTGATAGATGCTGTTCCCTGGGCAAGAATTCATATGAGAGATCTCCAACAAGACATGTTACAAGTCTTGCATTACAGTCATCGCAACTTGGGAGCCCGGGTCAAATTAAGAGCATCCACAAAATCTCAAATCGTGGTTACAGGATATAAATTTATCCAGGGGGAAAACGTTCCGGTTCTCTTCACGTATAGTAGTTACCACAGATGCTTCGGCCCTAGGCTGGGGAGCTCATCTTCAAGACCGGTGGATTCAGGGTTGGTGGTTCACTCTGGAAGCAACAGTTGTCAAATTTCAGATAACTAAAAGCAGTCAAGCTTGCTCTACGTCATTTTCAAGCAGATCTAATGGGAAAATCTGTGATGATTCAGTCGGACAATCTTCCTTCAGTATTTTACCTGAACAAACAAGGAGGGACAAGAAGTCCCTTCTGAGGTTATGCAAGGAGATCTTTGCCTAGTCAGAATTGCATCTTCTAGACTTAAGAGCAATGCATATCAGAGGCTGTTGCAGTATTCAAGCTGTTCATCTGAGTCTGAGGAAGAACAATCCGGCGGATTGGGAGTTAAACCCACATTACTTCCAACAGATTACAGCCAAGTGGGGCATGCCAGCTTGGGACTTGATGGCGTCCAGATGGAACAGAAAACTACTCAAATTCTGTTCCCTAAACAAGTTCGACAGACCTACGTTAGTGGACGCATTCTCAATCAGCTGGAAAGGCCTGTCTGTTCACATATTTCCTCCAGTCCCTCTCATCTTAAGGGTTCTACAGAAGATTCTAGTGGAGAAGCCTCTGGCCTTACTAATAGCCCAGTTTTGGCCCCGAAGGACTTGGTTCCCTCTTCTACACCATTTGTCGAAGGGAGAGTATTGGAAACTTCCGCTTGTTCCTGATCTGTTATTACAGAATGGGCTATATCACCAAAACCTGGACAGACTTACATCTTGGAGACTGAAAGGTCCAGATTAGAAGAAAAAAGTCTCTCTGAGTCAGTGATTAATACTTTACTCTGTGCCCCTAAAGACTCTACAAATATTAAATATGCAAAGATATGGATAAAATTTGCATCCTGTCTGAAGGAGTCTAATTGTACTGACATTAGAGTTTCTTCCATTCTCCAATTACTTCAAGTCGGCTTCCAGAAAGGTCTCAAACCAAATACATTGAGAGTCAGCAATCAACGCAATGACTGAGAACAAGTTTGTACATCATCCATTAATATTCAGATTCTTTAAAACTGTAAAAAGGTTAAAACCATCAATTAGAGACCCTATACATGTCTGGGACTTATCTCTGGTACTAAAAAAACTGACAGGTCCTCTTTTTGAACCGTTGGCACAAGCTGAACTAAAATGGCTCTCCTGTAAAGTATTATACCTGGTCGCCATTACATCTGCAAAAAGGCTTGGAGAATTACAGGCTCTGTCTTCTAAATATACGTATCTGAGATTTCTGCCAGATGGAGTACTATTGCGGACCATGCCATCCTTCTTGCCCAAAGTACTATCTTCTTCTAATGTGAACAGGGAATCTTTCCTTCTGGTATTTTTTTCAGAACCTTCCAATGAAGACCAAGCTCTCCTACATACCTTAGATGTCAAAAGAGCTATTTAAATTTATCTTCAAAGAACAGAAGACTTTAGAGCTGTTGAAAATCTATTTCTTTTTGCTGGACCAAGAAAAGGGCAGAAAGCATCTAAAGACACACTCGATAGACGGATTAAAGCCATAATTATGGAATCTTATTCCTTAGAGGGTGAAGCATCTTCGTTTCTGCTTAGAGCCCATTCAACAAGATCCATAGTAGCATCATGGGCGGAGCAAGCACAAGTCTCAGTAACGGATATTTGTAATGCAGCTTCCTGGTCTACGCCATTGTCACAGTGCGGTTCACAGTGACGTTTTCTGTGTAAGCTGGCTGCATGCGCCCTTGCGTACTGGCTGCAGGCCAAAATCTTGTGCAGGCTGGTGGCTAGGGGCTGTGTGCTGGCTGCAGGGTCTGTTGTGAACCGGCTGTTTATGTTTGCTCTCCCCCATCTCTGCAGTGTCATGGGAGGTTGGTTTCCCTGTGATGCTTGTGTTTGTCTGTGGTGCCGGGTTGGTTGTGCTCTGGCGTACCGGCTGCGGGTGTTTCCATGTATGCAGGTTGCCAGGGGCAACACCCGGTTCTGTACCTGTGTATCCTGTTAATAGCCCCGGTTCTTATGGGGTTAACTCTTCCTGTCTGTTGTTCCTGGGTGTGGCTTTCCAGGTGTCTCGTTACACAGCTATATAGACCTGTGAGCTGTGGTTCTGGTAGTCAGTCTGTCCTGTCTGTGGCTGCTAGGTGTAGCACCTTGCTTCTGTTCCTGGGAGTTTTCCATCTACCATTCTGCATGGTGTCGCCTGGTTTTGCATCATGTGTCTGTTCTCCGGTTCCTGTTCTGTTATGGTGTTGATGTCATGTTCTGATCTGTACCTGCCCTGTCTGATCTATCATGTTATGGTCTGTTATCCTGTTCTGTTCCATGTATTGCCTAGCAGTGTGTAACAGCGTCTGATCGCCTAGCAATGCTTAAATGCTTCCGATGTATCCTGTCCCATGTCTGTCCTGTAGTGCCTTTGGCTTCTGTCCATGTTCTGTTCATGTCTGCCTGTTGTTCCATCCTGCCTTTGGAAGAAGTTTCCTGTGGTCCCCGGAGGGGGATTGCCCATTCTCTGTTCTGTGCAGCTCTGCCTGGGGCCGCTTAGCTTCTATTGCTTGTGGCGCAGGTAACTGCTTCTGTCTCTGCTCTAGCCTGTTCTTTGCCTTGTATCTCTGATCTGTGTCTATCCATGTTTTCTGTTGCTCCTAGTTACATCTGTCTGTGCCCGTGTGTTTATGCTTCCTGACAGTACCTAGTTCAGGTACCTCCTGGTCTGTCTGGACCAGCTGCCACTGACTCGGTTTACACTCTGGAATAGCCCCTGGCAACTACCTTCGGCCCAAACCTATCTTCACTATAGGAGGCTCTAGTGAATACCAGGTGTTGCTTAGTCATGCCCCTCCAGAGTATTGCCAGTCAGTGGCACAGTGGGTCCACTCCTGCTGTTCCGTGTAGTGCGCCTGTGCATATGTCTGTATCCTTGGTCTGTTTTACCTGTAAACCGGTTCCTTGACGTCCCAGAGGTCTGCCTTGGACCCTCGGCACGTGACAGCCATCAACTTCCGTGAAGCATTATGCTAAGAGCTCAGGCTTTGGCACGAGTGTACTAAGTGCAGTCCTATGTTGAAGTACCAACCCTTTCCTATCTATTCAAATCCCTTCATGTGCTGCCGAGGACAAAAAGGAAAAATTGGTTACCTGGAATTTTTCTTTCCTTGAGTCCGAAGGCAGAACAAATATGCCCCCCTAAATAAAAAATGTTTGTACTGCATCTATTGTCTGAATCTATTTTTAAAACACAGAGTATAGTTGTTGGGGGATTGTTTATGTACTATCTAAGTAATTATACTAATAGTATGTTTAATCTAGGTGGGCAGAGATTGACCCCTTCACGTGCTGCCTTCGAACTCAAGGAAAGCAAAATTCCAGGTAACCAATTTTCCCTATACTGTGAGCGGAGGAGCTGTGTGTATACTGTGAGTGGAGGAGCTGTGTATATACTGTGGGTAGAGGAGTTGTGTATATACTGTGAGTGGAGGAGCTGTGTATATACTGTGAGTGGAGGAGCTGTGTATATACTGTGAGTGGAGGAGCTGTGTATATACTGTGAGAGGAGGAGCTGTGTATATACTGTGAGAGGAGGAGCTGTGTATATACTGTGAGAGGAGGAGCTGTGTATATACTGTGAGCGGAGGAGCTGTGTATATACTGTGAGCGGAGGAGCTGTGTATATACTGTGAGCGGAGGAGCTGTGTATATACTGTGAGCGGAGGAGCTGTGTATATACTGTGAGCGGAGGAGCTGTGTATATACTGTGAGCGGAGGAGCTGTGTATATACTGTGAGCGGAGGAGCTGTGTATATACTGTCTGTGAGCGGAGGAGCTGTGTATATACTGTGAGCGGAGGAGCTGTATATATACTGTGAGCGGAGGAGCTGTGTATATACTGTGGGTATGTTACAGGGAGGGCTATACTATTCACAACATGGTTTGAAAGCGACGGAATGAGGCGCAGCCATAATGGAGTGCGGATTGACTTAGGGGGAAGACCGCAGGATGGGAAGGGTTAAGGTTTGGAAGCATGGCTAGGGGTTGGTTTAAGGGAGGAAGGGGAGGATCAGCAGATTCACGGGCAGTATATATATTTATGTATAGGAGGGGCTTAAGGCAGTGATAGAATAGAGCGAGCGCGTTTCCCACCCTCCCACCCTATTAGCTGGGTTTCTTGGATGGTTGTTGGATGGGGGCTGATTTATATGGGATCCTGGGGAGCAATACAATGGTTAAGAGATGCGGGACATGTTGGAGCCTGCATCTCATGTGGTTTGTGAATGCTGAGGATGGGGCTCCTGTTTGGGCTAAAAGGCCTACAGGAGGAGATACGTGGATACTTCAAGGATTTGGTGCTCTTGGGTCGGTGAGTGCGGCCAAGGGTAAGCTTGAAGTATAAGGTGAGACGGTTAAGGAAGATGACGCTTGTTTGGGTTGCCCTCCAGGATCCTTGTTATGGTGCAGTAGGTCATGACGTTGAAGGTTGTGTTAAAGTGTCTGTTGTTATTATTATTGTTATTATTATTGTATGTGAATAATAAAGTTCGGCCGTCATGGTCAATTTCTCCAAAGAAAGAAGGTGTCGGTGTGGTTATTGAAGGGTATAAGTTAGTATGAAAGACGGAGGAAGTTCTTCCATCCTATTAAGTAATGAACTTACAGGGGCAATATCTAGCATTTAAGGGGTGTAATGTATGCTCCATTATGGTATGTGCTATTTTGTGCTCCACAGGTGTAGGTATTTTGCACAGTATTCTGCACAGTGATATATATATATTTTTTTATATGTATTTTTGGCTGTTGTGCCCCTAATCTCTTAAGAGTCTGTCAAAGCCCCTGTTGCAGACCAAGTACACCTCTTTATGGCAGTATTCCCAGCCCCATTGTAAAATTATTCAGGAATGGGAAACATGACAGAGCTCAACATGTGCACTTCAATTGAGTATCTCTGGAATGTGCTGGAAAAACAAGTCTAATCGATGGAAGCCCTCATCTGGAAATGTACAAGATTTAAAGAATCTTTCACTCTCTGAGGTATTGTGGAGTTCATTCCTTGACAAGTCAGATCTGTTAGAGGCGTAAGGGGGCCCTACACAATTAAATCATGTGGTTTTATTGTTACAGTATGTCTCATCGTTTTATATGGTACTTACACGTGCTCGTCAATATATGAATGTTTGTGTTAGGACACACACAATAGACTCAAACAAGCAGGTTTAGAAAATGCATAGACAGCTACTTAATACATTATGTTCCTCTTGGGGCTTGTTTTAGATCAAGTAATTTCTTGCATCATTAGTTAAACTGTAGCCTGTCTAATGTGGTATCAAATTTTAAAAAGAAGCTGTATAGCCAAAGAGCTCATAACTAGATTAGCATTTCGCTGTAGTTCAACTCTGTTGTAATGAAACTGGAGATATTCTAACTATAAATTTAGATTTTTACTGTAGCAACCACGATTATTAGGCTACATGCACACGACCGTATGTGTTTTCCATTGTAATAATGCCTATCCTTGTCCGCAAACTAGAAAAAAATAGGACATGCACTATTTTTTTTTGCGGGGGAACGGACATACTGTGTGTGCTGTCCGCGTGCTGTCCGCGTTTTTCGCGGACCCATTGAAATGAACGGGTCCGCATCCTATCCGCAAAAAAAAAAACGGAACGGACACGGAAACAAACAGCGTTCGTGTGCATGTAGCCTAATAGGAACATTAATAAGAGCCGTGGCCTTATGCTTTGAATATGCCATAAGAATGGAATGCAAAAAATGTTGGAGTTGAGAAATTAAACAGCTAGGGTCAGCCGCATGATGATATAGTGCACAAGCACCTAGAAAAGTAATACTGGTACAGCCATAACAATTCAACAGCCCAGTATTGAAGAAGTTTCTGCTTTTCACCCAGGTTCCGATATCCCTTTTTTGCTCCTTAAATCTCCCTCTTTTTGACATTGGAAAGAAATGTGCATTAATAAACTTAGTGTATTGCTCCAGAAACTTTTTCCTGACTGTACCTTATCCCCATAATCCCCCATGATAATATAATTAATTCTGGACATTTATGTACTGTGAGGATTCGCTCTGGTAGACAGGGTATGCGGACGCAATACAGAGGCAACAACAAGTTCTTTGGATCAAACAGTTCAGTGTTTTATTCACATTTTAGGCAAGTGACAAAACAAGCAGTCATATCCAAACAAAAAAGTCACCTTGCGGTGTTGGTGGTAATTCACACCATGCGGCAATTCTGCCTCAAAGAGTCCTTGCTGATAGCAGCACCAACCTGTTTTCACCCCAAACAGGTAGCAAGCCTTCATCCAGACACAAGGCTCCCAGATCCCAACACAGAAACATCACTTCTGAGCCCAGCTGCCTATTTAAGGACAGCCAGGTGCTGCCAAAACCCGGACCGGCATTTAAAATCCGGTCCGGTATTTGACCTCATCTGGCTGTAAATCAGCCCAGCAGCACATGCTGGGAGGAAATACCTGTTTTCCCAGACCAAACCTCTCACTGTGTCACATCACACATAAGGCAAAAACAAAACATCACTTTGCAGTCTTTGTGTTAGTACACACACAATGGAAAGTCCACACAGCAAAAATCACATTGTTGGCAGTTCTACCTCCAGCAGTCCATAGCAGGCTTTTAGGGGCCTGTTTCCCCTAAACACGGGTCTCAGCCCTCCAGCACGGCACAAGCCTCAGATCCCTGCACACACACATTGCTGATGAGCCCAGCTGTCTTTTAAGGACAGCTAGGTGCTGCCAAAACCCGGACCGACACTTAAAATACCTGTTTTCCCAGACCATACCCTTCACTGTGTCACAGTACATATCCAATACATGGACTTTCCTACAGAGAATCCTCAGGTCGCTACCTCTTCCGTAATTATGGCTGAAGTGTGGATGGGCAAGACACCAATTCACAGTACCAAGGCATCAGACAGTAATTATGGTTGAGATGAATGGCTCACAGTTGAGACAGTCTACTGTACAGGTGAAACTTGAAAAATTAGAATATCGTGCGAAGTTGATTTATTTCAGTAATGCAACTTAAAATGTGAAACTAACATATGAGATAGACTCATTACATGCAAAGCGAGATATTTCAAGCCTTTATTTGTTATAATTTGGATGATTATTGTAAGATCCTCACCTGTCTCGCACTCCGGTGTGACCAAAAAGGGTCCTTGTGGAGCTGCGGGACAGGTTACCCGTGTCTCCATTGATACACCAGCTCCGACCCCTCTGCGAACCGACGTGGGGATGCGCCGGAGGGGAAGACCGCATGGCGTTCGGGGACAGCTTGACCGGGCTAGTGGCAGTATGCTGCAGCCGAGCTTGTCTCCGGTGCCTTTTGTGGATTTCATTCCGGTGTCCATGTCAACGCGCTTGCACACTCTCACAGAGTCTGTCTTGCATCCGTGTTTACGTTAAAAAATGGGTTCGCGCTTCTTATGCGCTTCGCCGACTAGCGAAGGGAATAGCCCCTGGCCGCAAGTTCAAAGTAGATTAGGGGGCCGGCATTGGTCTAATTTACTAATTACTGACCAAAGTCTTGTACACAGGTGTAGGGCAGGATCATGACCTATGGGGAGTGGACATTTGACGCCCTGGGATTTGTTAGCAGGCACATAAAAGGTGGCCTCCCAGGTCGGTCAGTGCCCACTGTTATCCTTCCTTATCCAGGTGCAGGACAGTACTGCTAGCTACTAACAGAAGATTGCTGGGACTCCGTTCGTTCCAGTGAGACCCAGGACCCGGGACTTTCCGTGACACATCTGTTTAACTGGCAAGTTGCACAGAGACCTATGCACGGATCGGGACCAGTGATGGCCGGTTTGCCGTGTTCGCCCGCGAATACATGCGGGCTGCCATCTTAATAACAAGTACGGCGAGGCACAGGTAAGTCCTTACCTGTGCCTGCACCGCGAGCCAGTCTGAAACAAATGCGGTCACCGGGAGCAGGCAGTTCCGAGAACAGCCCGATGAAGGCCCCCGGTGGCTGTTCTTGGAACTGTCTGCTCCCGGTGACCTCATTTGTTTCAGACCAGCTCGCGGCGCAGGCACAGGTAAGGACTCACCTGTGCCTCGCCAGACTTGTGATTTAAAATGGCAGCCCGCATGTGTTCGCGGGCAAACACGACGAACTGGACATCAATGATTGGGACTACTCCTGGCTTTCCTTTTGTTTTTTGTTTGCCTGATATTTGCCCAGTGAGTTTTACCTGGACTTTGTTTATTTTGTTAATAAACCCCTTTGACTTCATCCTCACTGGTCTGTTTCATTGGTGCCTTGCATTACAATTATGGCTTATAGCTTATGAAACCCCAAAGTCACAATTTTGAGGCACCCTTTGCTCAGGGGATATGGATTAATTAGCTGACTAGAGTGTGACACTTTGAGCCTAGATTATTGAACCTTTTCACAAAATTCTCATTTTATGCTGCATTAATGCAATTCCTTTTCATTTGCATTACTGAAATAAATAGACGTTTGCACGATATTCAAATTTTTCGAGTTTCACCTGTATACCCGCAAACAGTCAAAAGAAAATATACCGTATTTGAAATGACCGTTTCTGCAAGTAGCAATGTCTAAGGCTACTTTCACACTTGCGGCAGAGGATTCCGGCAGGCAGTTCCGTCACCGAAACTGCCTGCTGAATCCGTAAAAAAGTATGCAAACTGATGGCATTTGTCAGAAGGATCAGGATCTTGATCCGTATGACAAATGCATTGAAATGCCGGATCCGTCTCTCCAGTGTCATCCGCCCAAAAAACTGATCTGGCATTATTTTTCTTTTTCAAATTTTTGGTGGTCTGAGCATGCGCAATACTGGATCTGTTTTGCCGGAATTTTGGATGGAGATAAAACTGCAGCATGTTATTTGGTTTTGGCTCCCTTTCCTTTAGAAAACTTATAGCTTCTCTTCTGGGCACATATTTGTGTCTGCTGTGGGGCCCCTGCTCCTCTATGTATAGCGCTGCTACAACATAACACAGACTATTTAAATTTCAGTGGTGTACTAAGCATACTGTATAATTGTGAGTTCCTTGCACAGTTTATAAAGAGTACACTGTAAATGTGACCAATGATTGTGGTTGCACATTACAAAATCAGGTATACATTAAGGCTACTTTCACACTAGCGTTCGATCGGATCCGTTCTGAACGGATCCGATCATATTTAATGCAGACGGAGGCTCCGTTCAGTACGGATCCGTCTGCATTAATAACTTAGAAAAAATTCTAAGTGTGAAAGTAGCCTGAGCGGATCCGTTCAGACTTTCAATGTAAAGTCAATGGGGGACGGATCCGCTTGAAGATTGAGCCATATGGTGACATCTTCAAGCGGATCCGTTCCCATTGACTTACATTGTAAGTCTGAACGGATCCGCTCGCCTCCGCACGGCTAGGCGGACAGCTGAACGCTGCAAGCAGCGTTCAGCTGTCCGCCTGGCCGTGCGGAGGCGAGCGGAGCGGAGGCTGAACGCCGCCAGACTGATGCAGTCTGAGGGGATCCGCTCCATTCAGACTGCATCAGGGCTGGACGGAGGCGTTCGGGTCCGCTCGTGAGCTCCTTCAAACGGAGCTCACAAGCGGACCGACGAACGCTAGTGTGAAAGTAGCCTTATAAAGCTTCATGCACATGGCCAGCAAACAAGGGATCTACACAATATCGATCCCCTTCACAAGCATTCCATATTTTTAGCACTTCCATGAATAGAAAAAGACTATTCTTTTCCACAATACAGACAAGACTAGGACATGTTCTATAACAGTTGCACAGATCTGCAAAAAATACTAATGTGTGCATGGTCCCATAGAAATGAATGGGTCAGTGTGTTATCTGCAAAAAAAATGTGGATAGCACAGGGATGAAAAATATGTTCCTGGCTCTTTGATGATATACAGTTCATTGAATTGCATATTTACCAGTTTTATGGTGTCCTAACTAAGGGCAACATAAAAAAGTGACTGATTCTCTTAGAAAAATGATGGGTCACTTTCTTTAACCGCTTGCCGCACACGTAACGCCGATAGGCGTCAGTGCAGCGGCACTCTCAGGTCTCAACAACACCTATTGGCGTCATCTTGTGAGACCCGAGATTTTGCGTGAACGCGCGTGCCCATACGCGCGTTCACAGCGGCGCACAGCTGAGAAGTTAAACTACAGAACTACAGCCTGCTAGCGCTGATCATTCGCTGGCAGGCTGTAGATGTTAAAAAAATCGCATCAGAAAGGTGTATTTTGTTAACTGATATACCTGCTACCTGGTCCTCTGGTGGTCCCTTTTGCTTGGATCGACCACCAGAGGACACAGGCAGCTCTGTAAGTAGCACTAATCACCACACTATACTTACCCCCCCCCCCCCCGGTCACTTATTAACCCCTTATTAACCCCTGATCACCCCATATAGACTCCCTGATCACCCCCCTGTCATTAATCACCCCCCT
This sequence comes from Bufo gargarizans, assembly GCF_014858855.1. Taxonomy (NCBI): domain Eukaryota; kingdom Metazoa; phylum Chordata; class Amphibia; order Anura; family Bufonidae; genus Bufo; species Bufo gargarizans. The sequence continues at coordinate 191,676,947 of NC_058083.1, forward strand.
GTAAGGCTCCATTCAGACGTCCGTATGTGGTTTGCAGATTTGCACATTGCCAGAACTATATAGAAAATGCCTTTTCTTGTCCGCAATTGCGGACAAGAATAGGACATGTTCTATATTTTTGCGGAACGGAAGTGCGGACCCGGAAGTGCAGATCCGCAATTCCGGATCCGAGCGGGACAAAGTCTGTCCTCATAGAAATTAATGGGTCCGCAATTCCCTTTCGCAAAATGCGGAACAGAATTGCGGACGTGTGAATGGGGCCTAAGGGTCCCTTATCACTGGCAGTTAGTTAGCTACTTGTTAGGTAGTTAGCGCCCAGCCCACCGCACGGCAGTCACTGATTAGTCGCTGATTAGCGTCATCGCTGTCGCTAATCAGCACTAGTACTATATAGTATCTGTAAGTGATCAAGACTGATCGCAATCAGATCTATATCAGTACATTAGGCTCTACAAAAAATGCAGTGTTCGACCGATCAGGCCTAATCTTGTGCGCACACTTGCGTTCAGTCCGCCCCACCGCAGTGACAGAATATTTTTTTTTCTGATCACTGCAAAAATACCGTAAGATTGCTGCAGCGCTATAAAGATCACTTTTGAGGGGCATGGCAAGTTCATAGAACATTATTATTTTTTTGGCACAAATTAGAGGAAATAATATTATTATATATTTTTTTTCTTCTAAAGTCTCATATTCCACTAACTTGTAACAAAAAATAAAATCTTACATGAACTCACCATACCCCTCACGGAATCCAAATGCGTAAAAATGCCCTGTGAAATCCTAAAGGTACTCATTGGAATTTGGGACACTTTGCGCATCTTGGCTGCAAAAAAGTGGCACACGTGGTATCGCCGTACTCAGAAGAAGTAGGGCAATGTGTTTTGGGGTGTATTTTTACATATACCCATGCTGGGTAAAAGAAATATCTCTGTAAATGACAACTTTGTATAAAAAAAAAATGGAAAAAGTTGTCAATTTACAGAAATATTTCTCTCACCCAGCATGGGTATATGTAAAAATACACCCCAAAACACATTGCCCTACTTCTTCTGAGTACGGCGATATCACATGTGTGACACTTTTTTGCAGCCTAGGTGCGTAAAGGGGCCGAAATTCCAACGAGTACCTTTTTGGCTTTACAGGGTTGCTCACAATTTAGCCCCGCCCAAAATGCCAGAACAGTAAACACACCCTACATTTCAGAAAGTAGACACCCCAAGGTATTCACTGAGGGGCATAGTGAGTCCGTGGGAGATTATTATTATTTTTTTGCCAGAAGTTAGCAGAAATGGAAACTTTATTAGAATTTTTATTTCCTCAGAAAGTGTCATTTTCCGCTAACTTGTGAAAAAAAAATTAAATCATACATCAACTCACCATGCCCCTCCGAATACTTTGGGGTGTCTTCTTTCTAAAATTGGGTCATTTGGGGGGTATTTATACTATCCTGGCATTCTAGCATCTCAAGAAACATGACAGGTGCTCAGAAAGTCAGAGCTGCTTCAAAATGCGGAAATTTACATTTTTGTACCATAACTTTTGCGCAAACCAATAAATATACACCTATTGGATTTTGCAGTATGCCGCCCTGCAGGGTGAGGTGAATGGTGAGGTCACAGGGGTAGTTACTAACCGAGGGTGGTTATAGTACTCACAGTCTTTTATATACCCTGGGCGGACGTACAGCAGTGATGGAGAGGCTGGCACAGGGGTCCTCTTGGGCACTCTCTGTGTATAGGGACCAGGCCTGATGGTAGGTGAGGTGCCCTAGATGTTGCAGGTTTTGTTTAATGTGCCCGTGGCAAGATCCCTTTAAATTTGTGACGCCAGTGCCGGTAACGGTGGCACAACGATTTATGGTAGGAATAATTAAGGAACACGATGTTGTGGTAAACCAAAACTTCCTTTTACTGGAACAATTAACTATTTACAGTCTTTTGGCAAAGTTCCATATGTCAGCAGCAGTCACAAGCAGGCTTATACAAATGGCAGGCACAATGTTCTTGCAAGATACTCAGAGGGTTAAACACTTACAGATCAGGCTGCACTTTTCCTCAGAATCCTGTCTGCCTTTATCCCAAGGCCCGTATGCCCTATTGCTGGCTTTATCCTTGGTTAGGGAAAACTTCCTCAGGTATATATCTCCTTGCTTTCAATATATCCTTCTGCCCTTCAGCTCTCTGGTTCAGCTGGAAACACTTTTGCTCTGCTCTGCACTTGTTATAGGAACTTCAGGTTTCTAAGGAGGTAGCTTTTTCTCCTGGTGGCAAGCTAGAAGCCTGGGCTGTCTAGCTGCATGTCAGAAGCTCACTTCAGCTGCTGCCTAGCTAAAGTCCACACTCACTTCTGACTCTACACTACTATCCCTGTACAGGACCTGACTATATATACTAGGGGTTCCCTAGCTCCCTCTACTGTCTAGGAGGAGGAACTACACCCTAACAGGCCTGATACACAAATAACAGGGAAAATACACATTAAAACATAGTAATATACGTTAAAATGTAATGTAAAATACAATGCCACTGTTCCTCAAGAGGTGGAGAACAACGTGGCCCAATTGACCCTTGTGTAGTGCCCACATTTACATAATGGGACACTACAATTTTTTTTTAATCAAAGACATGTAGCACAATAAATTCTGACACAAACTTGTATAGAAATGTAATTATATTTGAACAATTTTACCAGAAAAAGTTAAAAATACACTTTTTTTGAGAAAATTGCGGTCTATTTTGATTAATATCAGGACAACGAAAAATGTCAGCAGCAATCAAAAACCACCAAAAGAAAGCTGTATTTGTGAGAAGAAAAAGAGGTAAAACTCATTTGGGTGCCAAGTAGCATGACCGAGCAATAAACCGTTAAAGTTGTGAAGTGCCGATTTGTAAAAAAAGGCCTGATCACTAGGGGGGTATAAACCTGTGGTCCTTAAGTGGTGACCCAGTCAATCTGCCTACATCTTGTATTGAAAAGCTCCAGCTGATAATGATGAGTCGTGAATATTTATGAGCTCCTGACACTCCCCGCCTACCTGCTGCTGATTGACACTTATTTTCCATATGAATCAGCAGCAGGTGGGCAGGGGAGTGGCTATATCTCTGAATTAAATAAACGCTGGACTCAATGACATCACGCTGGACTCAAATCAGCTCATTAGCATGCGGCATGTGGCATCTTTGTGTGTATATTATGAGGTAACCATCTGTCACACCAGTAAGTGAATACATCTAAGGTACTTTTTAGTAGTTAATGATTGTATATAATTAGTTAGATTATAATCAAATATCCACATGACAGGTTTCCTTTAAAGAGGACCTTTCACCACTTCTGCCATGCCTGTTTTAATAGCTTCATGCATTCTCCATGTAATAACATTTCTGGAGCATCTATTCTTATGACTATATGTTGTGCCATTCCTTTATTATTTCTACTTAAAGGATAACGGTCATATTTTCATAAAAAATCAATTGTAGCATATGTTACTGCTGCTGCAGCATTATACATAAAGCAATCTTTAGGGCTCTTTCACACCTGCGTTATGGTCTTCCGGCATAGAGTTCCGTCGTCGGGGCTCTATGCCGGAAGAATCCTGATCAGGATTATCCTAATGCATTCTGAATGGAGTGAAATCCGTTCAGGATGCATCAGGATGTCTTCAGTTCCGGAACGGAACGTTTTTTGGCCGGAGAAAATAGCGCAGCTTTTTGCTCCGGCCAAAAAAACTGAAGACTTGCCGCAAGGCCGGATCCGGAATGAATGCCCATTGAAAGGCATTAATCCGGATCCGGCCTTAAGCTAAACGTCATTTCGGCGCATTGCCGGATACGACGTTTAGCTTTTTTAGAGTGGTTACCATGGCTGCCGGGACGCTAAAGTCCTGGCAGCCATGGTAAAGTGTAGCGGGGAGCGGGGAGCAGCATACTTACCATCCGTGCGGCTCCTGGGGCGCTCCAGAGTGACGTCAGGGCGCCCCAGGCGCATGGATGACATGATCGCATGGCACGTCATCCATGCGCATGGGGCGCTCTGACGTCACTCTGGAGCGCCCCGGGAGCCGCACGGATGGTAAGTATACCGCTCCCCCGCTCCCCGCTCCTACTATGGCAACCAGGACTTTGATAGCGTCCTGGGTGCCATAGCAACATTGAAAGCATTTTGAAGACGGATCCGTCTTCAAATGCTTTCAGTATACTTGCGTTTTTCCGGATCCGGTGTGTAATTCCGGCAAGTGGAGTACACGCCGGATCCGGACAACGCAAGTGTGAAAGAGGCCTTAGTTTCTTCACTACTGTTTTCCTTGTTTTCTGCTTAGTTACGGCTGTTTTGAATCCTACATTGTGAGGATCTTCTCAAGATGGCTCCTCTGCCAGTTCTCTGAGGCTAAAACTGCATTCCCTCAGGTCACATACAAACTTGCAGCTTTCTGCCAGCCAATCAGATTGGATTGCTGAGAGACAAGCCTCCTCACTCTGAAGCCTAATGCAGACATGCAGTGTGAAGGACCGCCCCTCTGTCTTCCTAAGCGGAGACAGATGAGCCATAGCAACGGTCTTTTAAGGGAGCAGAGGACATTAATGAAAGCTGCTATTATAAGGTAATTACAGATCTTTTGACAATCATTGACAGACTAACTCAGGTATACATCTCTAATAAACTAGCAAAAAAATAAATAAATGAAAGTTATCCAATGAATGAATGAATTGCAGGCAGTCTGCAGTAAGGGTACAAAGGGGTGGTAACCAGTTGGGGGGATGTAGCTGCACAGTCTGACAATGGCAGCACTGATTGAATAGAGTGAGACTGTGCAGGTACACGTCCCCTACTGGTTACCACCCTTCTGTACCCTTACTGCGGACTGCTAGAAATTCATACATAACATCTAGTAGAAATAATAAAGGAATGGTATAACATTAGAGTCATAAAAATAGATGCTCGAAAATTGTTATTACATGGGGAATGCATGAAGCTATTTAAACAGGCACGTCAGGGGTGGTGAAAGGTCCTCTTGAGAAATGAGCGAATCGAAGTTGACGAAGTGGAATTCGATCCAAATTTCAGGAAAAATTTGATTCGCACCAAAGCTGAATTTCCTCACGCTTCGTGGAAACGAATCGCATATTTTCCTAAAATGGCTGCTGCGTGTGTGAGGACATGGAGCAAGGAACTCTGGGAAGGCGGGATCACCCATAATATCATGCATGCAGCCAATCAGCAGCCAGCCAGCCCTGTGATGTCACAGCTCTATAAATAGCCTCAGCCATCTTGGATTCTGCCATTTTCCAGTGTACTTAGTGCAGAGAGAGACATCAGCAGGCGCTAGGGACAGTGCTGGAAAAAACTTCATTGTGCTAAAAGAATTATTTACAAGTGCAGGGAAAGATTATTCAAGGTGTAGGGAAAGGATAGGGAGGAATCATTCCACAGCATTTATGTTGAACAGGGTTCAGTAGGGGTGGTAACAGCCTGGGTAATAGGAACAATCCTATTACACCTTGCTGCACTGACTAGGGATCCAAATTTCCATTATACAGCTCTGTAATTCCAGAAAACTGTTCATATTAGGGTGCAAGTGCTGATTGATACAGCCATTAAGGCCTCTTTTACACGGGCATCCCGGATTTGCTCCGGATGCGTTGTGTGTGCATTGCGGGAAAACCGCGCGAGTAGGCACGCAATTGAAGTCAGTTCAGCCAGTGCAATGCATTTTTCACGCGCGTGATAAAAAACTGAATGTGGTGCCCAGACCGAACCCGAACTTCTTCACTGAAGTTCGGGTTTGGGTTAGGTGTTCTATTCATTTTATTATTTTCCCTTATAACATGGTTGTGTTCGTGCAGCCGACATTGTCTTCTTTCTTCTTCGTTCAGGACCTGAAAAAGGACCTTTGATAACGTAAGCACAGGTCCTGCTGAATGAAGATAGAAGATCCTTCTATCTTAATTCGGCAGGATTTTACCATGGTGATAGATCATGTGATGGATCATGTGATGCATCATGTGATGGATCATGTGATGACCGGAGTGACGTCACCACAGGTCCTTTTCCTGCAATCAGCAAAGAAGAAGACAGAAGAGATGCCGGCTGCGCGAGCAAGTGGATTAAGGTGAGTTAAATTATTTTTATTTTTTTAAACCCCTCCAGCACTATTGTACTATGCATTCTGTATTCAGAATTCAATTTTTTTCCCTTATAACCATGTTATAAGGGAAAATAATAAAATGATCGGGTCCCCACCCCGATCGTCTCCTAGCAACCGTGCGTGAAAATCGCACCGCATCCGCACTTGCTTGCGGATGCTTGCGATTTTCACACAGCCCCATTTACTTCTATGGGGCCTGCATTGCGTGAAAAACGCACAAAATAGAGCATGCTGCGATTTTCACGCAACGCACAAGTTATCCGTGAAAATCACCGCTCATGTGCACAGTCCCATAGAAATGAATGGGTCCGGATTCAGTGCGGGTGCAATGCCTTCACCTCATGCATTGCACCCGCACTGAATACTCACCCGTGTGAACTCAGCCTAAATGTTTCTGGCGCAGGCAGAGGTTGCAGCAGAGTAAAGGGGTGTGGCAGCAGGAGTCGCAGCGACAGGCCTGAGCTCCCGGTGTCATCTACCGGTCGTGTCTTGACCAGCAACCCAGCAGTGCTTGAATGGTTGACTCGGTCATCTCTGTTTTGGATCCACTCCTGTTTTTTTGGTATTAGCAATAATGACCGAGTGAAGGCAGATGCTCAACAAACAGGATCTGTTTTTTGGGGGTTATTGTTCTGACGGATCAGAGGAAGGGCAAAATAATCAGTGACGTCAACACAAACTTACTGCTGACACCCTCTCCACTCTACTTGTATAAGCATTTAATAAACCAGGTTCTGTAGACATCTATGTGGAATCAGCTGACGACAGTGTAAAAGTGCTCTTCTTATTGGCGCTAACATCGAACTGTAAGGCTGAGTTCATACTTGAGTTATATGGTCAGTTTTGGCCCTGTGACTGCCCAAATAAGTGAAGTGTGCAGTGATTCTAAGAGCGACGCCTGTCATCTGCGTGTCAGGGCTCGTTCACACGACAATATGGCTTTTTCAGTGTTTTGCGGGCCGTTTTTAACGGATCAGTTTTTCCATTTTTTGTTTCAGTAGGGTTTCCGGTTCCGTTCAGTTTTTCAGGTTCTTTTTTCCTTATGGCATATACAGTATACAGTAATTACATAGAAAAAATTGGGCTGGGCATAATATTTTCAATAAATGGTTCCCCAAAACGGAACGAATATGGAAGACATACAGAGTACATTCCATATGTGTGAACCCGCTGACTCTAATTTAAAAAAAATGTGTTTATCTCTAGTCCTCTTTAATCATTGCTTTAGCTGCGTGAAATATATTGATTATTCTTTTCATTCTAAATGAATTATTGTATTTTATGCACGATCACAAACACATATATTTCTAAACCCATATTTTTATTATTTATGAACTGCCTGCGCTGTACATTTTATTGTGGCACATGGCCTGACATACAATGCACCTAATATAAGATGAGGCCTGCGCCTCTTCATAAACTGGGGACATTGTCCGACAGCGCAGGAGATTTTAAAGGGGTTGTTTCACTTACAGACGTGGACAAAATTGTTGGTACCCTTTGGTCAATGAAAGAAAAAGTCACAATGGTCACAGAAATAACTTTAATCTGACAAAAGTAATAATAAATTAAAATTCTATAAATGTTAACCAATGAAAGTCAGACATTGTTTTTCAACCATGCTTCAACAGAATTATGTAAAAAAATAAACTCATGAAACAGGCATGGACAAAAATGATGGTACCCCTAACTTAATATTTTGTTGCGCAACCTTTTGAGGCAATCACTGCAATCAAACGCTTCCTGTAACTGTCAATGAGACATCTGCACCTCTCAGCAGGTATTTTGGCCCACTCCTCATGAGCAAACTGCTCCAGTTGTGTCCGGTTTGAAGGGTGACTTTTCCAGACTGCATGTTTCAGCTCCTTCCAAAGATGCTCAATAGGATTGAGGTCAGGGCTCATAGAAGGCCACTTTAGAATAGTCCAATTTTTTCCTCTTAGCCATTCTTGGGTGTTTTTAGCGGTGTGTTTTGGGTCATTGTCCTGTTGCAAGACCCATGACCTGCGACTGAGACCAAGCTTTCTGACACTGGCTAGTACATTTCTCTCTAGAATTCCTTGATAGTCTTGAGATTTCATTGTACCCTGCACAGATTCAAGACACCCTGTGCCAGACGCAGCAAAGCAGCCCCAGAACATAACAGAGCCTCCTCCATGTTTCACAGTAGGGACAGTGTTCTTTTCTTGATATGCTTCATTTTTTCGTCTGTGAACATACAGCTGATGTGCCTTGGCAAAAACTTCGATTTTTGTCTCATCTGTCCACAGGACATTCTCCCAGAAGCTTTGTGGCTTGTCAACATGTAGTTTGGCATATTCCAGTCTTGCTTTTTTATGATTCGTTTTCAACAATGGTGTCCTCCTTGGTCGTCTCCCATGTAGTCCACTTTGGCTCAAACAACGACGGATGGTGCGATCTGACACTGATGTTCCTTGAGCATGAAGTTCACCTTGAATCTCTTTAGAAGTCTTTCTAGGCTCTTTTGTTACCATTCGGATTATCCGTCTCTTAGATTTGTCATCAATTTTCCTCCTGCGGCCACGTCCAGGGAGGTTGGCTACAGTCCCATGGATCTTAAACTTATGAATAATATGTGCAACTGTACTCACAGGAACATCTAGTTGCTTGGAGATGGTCTTATAGCCTTTACCTTTAACATGCTTGTCTATAATTTTCTTTCTGATCTCTTGAGACAGCTCTTTCCTTTGCTTCCTCTGGTCCATGTCGAGTGTGGTACACACCATATCACCAAACAACACAGTGATTACCTGGAGCCATATATATAGGCCCAATGGCTGATTACAAGGTTGTAGACACCTGTGATGCTAATTAGTGGACACACCTTGAATTAACATGTCCCTTTGGTCACATTATGTTCTGTGTTTTCTAGGGGTACCATCATTTTTGTCCATGCCTGTTTCATGAGTTTATTTTTTTACATAATTCTGTTGAAGCATGGTTGAAAAACAATGTCTGACTTTCATTGGTTAACATTTATAGAATTTTAATTTATTATTACTTTTGTCAGATTAAAGTTATTTCTGTGACCATTGTGACTTTTTCTTTCATTGACCAAAGGGTACCAACAATTTTGTCCACGTCTGTACTTTACTAGAAGTACACAAATAGTCCCACACCATGGGCAGTAATATACCAGAGGGGGATCAGTGGCAAAAAATCCCACAAAAAATATGTATTTCAATCAGGGGCCATTTTTATTCGTCTTAAAGGGAAACTCTCAAAAATGTGCCCTTCTGGAGCCTAGAATTTTTTAATTTCCTATCAGTTTGATGTATACAAATGTGCAGCACTCCACGTTTTGGTATCCTGCGGAGTCCATTTAAAAAATGCATACGTTAACGCAATTTATTTTTCTACCATGGAACTGTATGGTGAACGGACGCCACTGTACGGCATCAGTCTGAGGCATCTGTTAATGCATACATTTTTGGTATGCATTAAATGTATGGCAAAAATAGGATGTGAACCCAGCCCTAGTGTCAGAATAAGCACCAGTACACAGCGGAGCAGCGTGGCGGAGAGGGGAGGCCGCCAAGGACTGACAGAGCGCTACCTGGTGGTCAGGGATGAGGACTGTTTTTACCAAGAATAATTTTCTACTGGGAATTACAGGGCACAGTATAATAGACTAGAATCTATATAATATAAAGATATTAGCCCTACTCCCGAATAATGATACAATTAGGTGGTCATTTATTATATAGAAATACGTCTGTTAGGCATATTTCTGACACAAATTGTGGCGCAAAGTTCCTTAGCACTGCAATCTGCATATTTTTACTGCTCATGCCAGGTCTAAAAAAGGATGCCGTGGGCAGTGAAAGGGATACAGTTATGGCCATCCAGTTGTTAGATACCACCGCCATACATTGACCGGATAACACCTCTGTACAGTGACCGGAAAACACTGCCATACCGGGACCGAATAAAAGGGTATAAGAGGGCACAGTACAGGGAATGACTAGGGGCACTGCACAGGGTGCGGTAAGAGGGCACAATGCAGTGTATAAGTGGGCACAGTACAGGGTGAGGGGCACAGTCACATCACCCTGTGACATTAGAAGGTCCTTATGGTGAATGCGGTTCATATGCTACCATAATGAGAGGCAGAGGAGTGAGACATGGGTGTGATTATGTGGCTAGAGATATAAAAATTAACTGTCGGCCAGTACAGGCCCCAAAAATTAGGCAATAGGCATTCACCTGACGGCAAAGAACTTTGGATTCTGTGGCTGGAGGTAGATTAGCCGATCACAGGATAAATCTGTAACTGTCAGACAGTACAGGCCACAAAAATTAGGCATTCACCTGACATAAAAGGCCTTTTATGCCGCTTTATATACATAAGGCAAGGATCATTCTTTGTTCTGAGTGGTGGCGGATATGAGTGGGCTGGCATGAGGAAATTCAATTACACGTGGTCATCACAGGTGTTGAATTCCTCCGAGATCCATGCCGCATTAATTTTTAAAAATGTCAGGCGAGTTGCGCTTATCGGTCACGATCCTCACTGCTGCGCTGAACGTCCTTTCGGACAGGACACTCGACGAGGGACAAGCCAAGAGTTCCATGGCAAATTGTGCCAGCTCTGGCCACAGGACAAGCCTGCACACCCAATAGTCAAGGGGATCCTCGCTTCTCAGAGAGTCCACATCTGTCATTAACCCGATGTAGTCGTACACCTGTTGGTCTATGCGTTCCCTGATGCTGGATCCGGAGGGCGGCTGTCGATGGGTTGGCTGCAAGAATGATCTCATGTCTGAAGTGACCAACCCATCTTCAAACCACCCTCTTTTTGCAGGCATGGTAGGATTGGTACCTGCACCTGTTTCGCTGTGGGTGGAAATTCCTCTGCCGGTGCCCGCAACAGCAGAATGCAGCATCTCTCGCAGCAAGGCCTGGTAATGCTGCATTCTGACAGCCCTCTGTGATGCTGGTAACATGTCTGCCATTTTTTGTTTGTACCGGGGGTCTAAGTATGTTGCCACCCAGTACTGGCCCTTGACCTTTATACTTTTTATACAGTGATCTCTCTTCAAACACTGGAGCATGAAGGCCCTCATTTGCACTAAATTGGAAGCGGTGTAGCGCCCTGGCTCCTGCTCATCGCTCAGTAGAATGTCGTCCTTGGTTTCCTCCCCCCAGCCGTGGACAACACCAGGAATCCCCAAAAAATTTAAAGCCTGCTCTTATTGCTCCTCCTCCTCCCCCAGCCACCATCCTCCTCTGACTCCTCTTCAGACTCCTTCTGACTTGTCTCAGATGGAGTAGCCCCCCTGAGAATTAATTAAGCATTGTGACTTCCTCATCTTCCAGCTCCTACTCCTCGATGGCTTGTTCAATGACACAACACAATGCATGCTCCAGAAAGCAGGCGTAAGGTACGATGTCACTGACCAGTTTGGTGATCTCATCAAATGGCCGCAGAGGTCTTCATGCGTCGCACACGAGCAACCACTGGCGCGGTGAAAAAAAAACAAGCTCCCCAAAACCTGTCCTGCCGCAGAGTTCGTACAGGTAGTCGTTAACTGCACGTTTCTACTGGAGCAGCTATCAAGCATATACAAGGTGGAGTTCCAGCGCATCGGGCAGTCACAAATTAGATGTCTGACGGGCAAGTGGTGTCGCCGCTGAATGTCAGCAAGACGAGCCGTGGCCATGTAAGATCTTCTAAAATGGCCAGAGATTATCCTGGCTTGCCGCAAGATGTCCTGGACTCGAGGTATTTGGCAATAAATCGCTGCACGACTAAGTTCAGGACGTGTGTAATTTTGCCCTGTTTTTAGCGCTCTCAGCAGATTTGTGCCGTTGTCGCACACCACTTTACAAACTGTCAAATTAAGTGGACTTAGCCACTGATCGGCCTGTGACTGCAGAGCTGAAAGGAGTGCAGGACTAGTGTGGCTCTTGGCTTACAGGCACAACAGCCGCAGCACAGCATGGCAACATCTCACCTGGCACAACAAATAGGTTGTGGGGAGCTTGGGGGGTGCAGCGGAAGAGGCGGTAGCAGTGGAAAAGGAGGAGTCAGCCGAGGAGGAGACGGAGGATGGAGTAGGAGGAGAAGAAGAGGCAGGCCTGCATGCAATCCGTGGCGATAACACCAAATCCACACGGGTGCTAACTGTTACATGCTTGACGGCCATCAGAAGGTTTACCCAGTTGGCAGTAAAAGTTATGTACCTTCCCTGCCCATTTTTGCTAGACCACGTGTCTGTGGTCAGATGTATCTTGGCACCGACACTGTGTGCCAGAGATATATTAACTTGCCGCTGAACGTGGCCATATAGGTCAGGGATGCCCTTCTGGGAGAAATATTTCCTTCCGGGGACCTTCCATTGCGGTGTGCCAATGGCCACAAATTTTCTAAAGGCCTCCGAGTCCACCAATTTATATGGCAGTAGTTGGCGGGCTAGCAGTTTCGACAAGCCAGCAGTCAGCTGTTGGGCAGGAGGATTATACAGCGTCATCATTTTTTTACGCTCGAACATTTAGGCCACGGAACCCTGCCTTGTGCCAGATGAACGCGACGATGGAATGGTGGAAGGTGGAGTGGAGGACAAATGGGAGGAGAGAGGAAAACAGGCAGGACGTGGAGCTCCGGGATTGTGGCTTTGTGGGTTCTGACGGAATTGCTCCCACTGGGCTTGGTGATGGGAGGCCAGGTGCCTTTTTAAGGTGGTGGTCCCTAGGTGAGTTTTGGGCTTACAGCGACTTATGCATTGACAGTACAGGCTGCAGATGGCAACACTATTATCAGCAGCTGACACGTTAAAAAAAATCCCACACATGTGCCGGCGTCCTGGGAGCGCAAGATGTGACCGTGCATGGTGGATGGCTCTCTCCAGATACATTTGCAGTCTGCTTTTTGCCTCCTGTGCACTGCGAGTTCTGCCTGCTTCTCCTCCATATCTGCTGCTCCGTCTCTCCCTCTTCTTTCTTTCTTGTGGGCACCCAAGTGACGTCCATCCACACGTCATCATCGTCACCTTCACCACCACTGACATTAGAGATCTCAGAGTAGGCAGCAACAGCGGGTACCACCCTCCTTGGGCTGATCTTGGTACTGTCTTCAGACTGCTGGGTGGCGGCTATTGCTACCTCCTCTTCCTCATCCGATGCCAAGAATGGCTGTGCATCGGTAAGGTCAGGGAATGAATGGGAAAATAATTACTCTGACTCGAGTAGAGGGGCTATGGTGGTGGTGGTGTTGTTGGTGTCTTAGTGAGTGGACACAGCAGAGAGTGAGGAGGGTGCAGATACAGAGGATGAGGAGGGTTCAGAAGCAGAAGGCTGAGTGAGCCACTCAACCAACTCTGGTGCGCCCTTTAAAGTTATCGCACGCGCCTTCTCCAACTTCCCACTTAGGTTCCGGCCTGGTGCACCTGCCCGACCCCTACTATCCCTGCGGAATGGTCTGCCTCTTCCTCTGCCTGTCATTTTCTCAATGACCCTCTGCCTAAGTCCATAGAGAAGAGCAGTAATTGTGGAAGAAGGTATATCACAGCCCTCAATCAGTATTTGGTGGAAAAAGGTATATAGCAATAGCACCCCTCATTCAGTATTTAGTGTAAAAAAAAGTATATGGCACCCCTAAATCAGTTTTTGGCAGAAACAGGTATATAGCACCCCTCAATTAGTATTTGGCGGAAACAGGTATATGGCACTCCTCAATCAGTATTTTGCGGAAGCAGGTGTATCACAGCCCTCAATCAGTATTTGGTGGGAGAAGGTATATAGCAATAGCACCCCTCAATCAGTATTTTGTGGAAGAAGGTATATGGCACCCCTCAATCAGTATTTGGCAGAAACAGGTATATGGCACCCCTCAATCAGTGTTTTGTGGAAGCAGGTGTATCGCAGCCCTCAATCAGTATTTTGTGGAAGAAGGTATATAGCACCCCTTAATCAGTATTTGGCGGAAACAGGTATATAGCACCCTTCAATCAGAATTTGGCAAAAACAGGTATAAAGCACCTCTCGATCAGGATTTTGTGGAAGAAGGTATATAGTACCCCTCAATCAGTATTTGGCAAAAACAGGTATATAGCACCCCTCAATCAGGATTTTGTGGAAGAAGGTATATCTCAACCCTCAAGCAGTTGTTTTTTTGGGTGACAGGTATATCACACCCATTGCAATTAGTTACTCCAATAGCGTTTGTCCCTCTAACTAGCTGCAGCAGAAGCGCACACAACTGCTGCACAATACAAATACACTGTAATATAAATTCTGTGTTAGAAAGTATATTATAAGTATATCACACCCCTCTATATCACAATTATCGATAGCACACCTATACCAGTCCTTAAAAGGACTTTTGTGGCCCTATTAGCTAGCGTTTGGTGTCTCTAACTGTCCCTGCTCCAAAACGCAACCTCTCGCTACACTGGCAAAACACATCATGTAAAATGGCTGCCAGATCGGGTTTGTTATAGGGTTGAGGGTGTGTCCATGTTCTGAAACGTATCAATTCACTGTCCTGTCCCACCTGTCGCCAAACATGCGAACATATGGCGATATTCGCACTTGCCATATTTTTTTGCATAGCAATGAACTTTGACCCATGACACATCGAGTCAAAGTTCATCGCTATGCAAAACAATATGGCAAGTGCGAATATCGCCATATGTTCCCATGTTCTGCGAATCGCGAACGAGCAAAGTTCGCCGCGAAACGACCGCCGGGCGAACCGCAAGGCTATCTCTACTGATGTGTATGTACTTGACTATGTATTTCACTTACAAATCTATAAAACTGTTGACGTTACAGGGCAATCCCCTTACCCCAATCAGTCTGACTACTGTTAGGTTTCTCTATAATTCATTGCATGCTGAAGGATATACTCTCAGAGGAGCTACTGGTTGCCCTATTACATTTTTGAAATTATGATTATACAGTGAGGAACAGAAGTATTTGAACACCCTGCGATTTTGCAAGTTCTCCCACTTAGAAATCATGGAGGGGTCTGAAATTCACATTGTAGGTGTATTCCCACTCTGAGAGACAGAATAAAAAAATAAAAAAAATCAGGACTAGAGTTCAGCGGACACCTGGATGTTCGGGTTCGAGAAGTTCGGCCGAACTTCCCGGAAATGTTTGGGTTTGGGATCCGAACCCGATCTGAACTTCGTCCCGAACCCGAACCCCATTGAAGTCAATGGGGACCCAAACTTTTCGGCACTAAAAAGGCTGTAAAACAGCCCAGGAAAGGGCTAGAGGGCTGCAAAAGGCAGTGGTGGGTGACGTGAAGCCAGATTCTCTGCTATGGGACCTCTCTCCAATTGATATTGGTTAATTTTTATTTTTTTTATTTTTATTTTAATTCATTTCCCTATCCACATTTGTTTGCATGGGATTTACTTCCATGCAAACAAATGTAGATAGGGAAATGAATTAAAAAAAATAAAAAATAAAATAAATTAACCAATATCAATTGGAGAGAGGTCCCATAGCAGAGAATCTGGCTTCACGTCACCCACCACTGGAACAGTCCATTCTCAGATATTTAGGCCCCGGCACCCAGGCAGAGGAGAGAGGTCCCGTAACAGAGAATCTGGCTTCATGTCAGCAGAGAATCAGTCTGCATGTCATAGCAGAGAATCAGGCTTCACGTCAGCCACCACTGCAACAGTCCATTGTCATATATTTAGGCCCAGGCAGAGGAGAGAGGTCCCGTAACAGAGAATCTGTCTTCATGTCAGCAGAGAATCAGTCTGCTTGTCATAGCAGAGAATCAGGCTTCACGTCAGCCACCACTGCAACAGTCCATTGGCATATATTTAGGCCCAGCACCCAGGCAGAGGAGAGAGGTCCCGTAACAGAGGATCTGGCTTCATGTCAGCAGAGAATCAGTCTGCATGTCATAGCAGAGAATCAGGCTTCATGTCAGCCACCACTGCAACAGTCCATTGGCATATATTTAGGCCCAGCACCCAGGCAGAGGAGAGAGGTCCCATAACAGAGAATCTGTCTTCATGTCAGCAGAGAATTAGTCTGCATGTCATAGCAGAGAATCAGGCTTCACGTCAGCCACCACTGCAACAGTCCATTGTCAGATATTTAGGCCCAGCACCCAGGCAGAGGAGAGAGGTCCCGTAACAGAGAATCTGGCTTCATGTCAGCAGAGAATTAGTCTGCATGTCATAGCAGAGAATCAGGCTTCACGTCACCCAACATTGGAACAGTCCATTGGCATATATTTAGGCCCCGGCACCCAGACAGAGGAGAGGTTCATTCAACTTTGGGTAGCCTCGCAATATAATGGTAAAATGAAAATAAAAATAGGATTGAATGAGGAAGTGCCCTGGAGTACAATAATATATGGTTAAGGGGAGGTCGTTAATGTCTAATCTGCACAAGGGATGGACAGGTCCTGTGGGATCCATGCCTGGTTCATTTTTATGAACGTCAGCTTGTCCACATTGGCTGTAGACAGGCGGCTGTGTTTGTCTGTAATGACGCCCCCTGCCGTGCTGAATACACGTTCAGACAAAACGCTGGCCGCCGGGCAGGCCAGCACCTCCAAGGCATAAAAGGCTAGCTCTGGCCACGTGGACAATTTAGAGACCCAGAAGTTGAATGGGGCTGAACCATCAGTCAGTACGTGGAGGGGTGTGCACACGTACTGTTCCACCATGTTAGTGAAATGTTACCTCCTGCTAACACGTTGCGTATCAGGTGGTGGTGCAGTTAGCTGTGGCGTGTTGACAAAACTTTTCCACATCTCTGCCATGCTAACCCTGCCCTCAGAGGAGCTGGCCGTGACACAGCTGCCTTGGCGACCTCTTGCTCCTCCTCTGCCTTGGCCTTGGGCTTCCACTTGTTCCCCTGTGACATTTGGAAATGCTCTCAGTAGCGCGTCTACCAACGTGCGCTTGTACTCGCGCATCTTCCTATCACGCTCCAGTGCAGGAAGTAAGGTGGGCACATTGTCTTTGTACCGTGGATCCAGCAGGGTGGCAACCCAGTAGTCCGCACACGTTAAAATGTGGGCAACTCTGCTGTCGTTGCGCAGGCACTGCAGCATGTAGTCGCTCATGTGTGCCAGGCTGCCCAGGGGTAAGGACAAGCTGTCCTCTGTGGGAGGCGTATCGTCATCGTCCTGCCTTTCCCCCCAGCCACGCACCAGTGATGGGCCCGAGCTGCGTTGGGTGCCACCCCGCTGTGACCATGCTTCATCCTCATCCTCCTCCACCTCCTCCTCATCCTCGTCCTCCTCGTCCTCCAGTAGTGGGCCCTGGCTGGCCACATTTGTACCTGGCCTCTGCTGTTGCAAAAAAACTCCCTCTGAGTCACTTCGAAGAGACTGGCCTGAAAGTGCTAAAAATGACCCCTCTTCCTCCTCCTCCTCCTGGGCCACCTCCTCTTCCATCATCGCCCTAAGTGTTTTCTCAAGGAGACATAGAAGTGGTATTGTAACGCTGATAACGGCGTCATCGCCACTGGCCATGTTGGTGGAGTACTCGAAACAGCGCAACAGGGCACACAGGTCTCGCATGGAGGCCCAGTCATTGGTGGTGAAGTGGTGCTGTTCCGCAGTGCGCCTGACCCGTGCGTGCTGCAGCTGAAACTCCACTATGGCCTGCTGCTGCTCGCACAGTCTGTGCATGTGCAAGGTGGAGTTCCACCTGGTGGGCACGTCGCATATGAGGCGGTGAGCGGGAAGGCCGAAGTTACGCTGTAGCGCAGACAGGCGAGCAGCGGCAGGATGTGAACGCCGGAAGCGCGAACAGACGGCCCGCACTTTATGCAGCAGCTCTGACATGTCGGGGTAGTTGTGAATGAACTTCTGCACCACCAAATTCAGCACATGCGCCAGGCAAGGGATGTGCGTCAAACCGGCTAGTCCCAGAGCTGCAACGAGATTTCGCCCATTATCGCACACCACCAGGCCGGGCTTGAGGCTCACCGGCAGCAACCACTCGTCGGTCTGTTGTTCTATACCACGCCACAACTCCTGTGCGGTGTGGGGCCTGTCCCCCAAACATATGAGTTTCAGAATGGCCTGCTGACGTTTACCCCGGGCTGTGCTGAAGTTGGTGGTGAAGGTGTGTGGCTGACTGGATGAGCAGGTGGAAGAAGAGGAGGAGGAAGCCGAGAAGGAGGAGGTGGCAACAGGAGGCAAAGAATGTTGCCCTGCGATCCTTGGCGGCGGAAGGACGTGCGCCAAACAGCTCTCCGCCTGGGGCCCAGCTGCCACTACATTTACCCAGTGTGCAGTTAGGGAGATATAGCGTCCCTGGCCGTGCTTACTGGTCCACGTATCTGTGGTTAGGTGGACCTTGCTACAGATGGCGTTGCGCAGTGCACACTTGATTTTATCGGATACTTGGTTGTGCAGGGAAGTCACGGCTCTCTTGGAGAAGTAGTGGCGGCTGGGAACAACATACTGTGGGACAGGCTCCATTCAGACGTCCGCATGATTTTTACGGATCCATGGATACATGGATCGGATCCACAAAACACATGCGGACGTCTGAATGGAGCCTTACAGGGGGGTGATCAATGACAGGGGGGTGATCAATGACAGGGGGTGATCAGGGAGTGTATATGGGTGATCACCCGCCTGTCATTGATCACCCCCCTGTAAGGCTCCATTCAGACGTCCGCATGATTTTTACGGATCCATGGATACATGGATCGGATCCACAAAACACATGCGGACGTCTGAATGGAGCCTTACAGGGGGGTGATCAATGACGGGGGGTGATCAATGACAGGGGGTGATCAGGGAGTGTATATGGGTGATCACCCGCCTGTCATTGATCACCCCCCTGTAAGGCTCCTTTCAGACGTCCGCATGATTTTTACGGATCCATGGATACATGGATCGGATCCACAAAACACATGCGGACGTCTGAATGGAGCCTTGCAGGGGGGTGATCAATGACAGGGGGATGATCAATGACAGGGGGTGATCAGGGAGTGTATATGGGTGATCACCCGCCTGTCATTGATCACCCCCCTGTAAGGCTCCATTCAGACGTCCGCATGATTTTTACGGATACATGGATACATGGATCGGATCCACAAAACACATGCGGACGTCTGAATGAAGCCTTACAGGGGGGTGATCAATGACAGGGGGGTGATCAATGACAGGGGGTGATCAGGGAGTGTATATGGGTGATCACCCGCCTGTCATTGATCACCCCCCTGTAAGGCTCCATTCAGACGTCCGCATGATTTTTACGGATCCATGGATACATGGATCGGATCCACAAAACACATGCGGACGTCTGAATGGAGCCTTACAGGGGGGTGATCAATGACAGGGGGGTGATCAGGGAGTGTATATGGGTGATCACCCGCCTGTCATTGATCACCCCCTGTAAGGCTCCATTCAGACGTCCGCATGTGTTTTGCGGATCCGATCCATGTATCCATGGATCCGTAAAAATCATGCGGACGTCTGAATGGAGCCTTACAGGGGGGTGATCAATGACAGGGGGGTGATCAATGACAGGGGGGTGATCAGGGAGTGTATATGGGTGATCACCCGCCTGTCATTGATCACCCCCCTGTAAGGCTCCATTCAGACGTCCGTATGCTTTTTGCGGATCCGATCCATGTATCCGTGGATCCGTAAAAATCATACGGACGTCTGAACGGAGCCTGACAGGGGGGTGATCAATGACAGGGCGGTGATCAATGACAGGGGGGTGATCAGGGAGTTTATATGGGGTGATCATGGGTGATCAGGGGTTTATAAGGGGTTAATAAGTGACGGGGGGGGGGGTGTAGTGTAGTGTGGTGTTTGGTGCGACTGTACTGAGCTACCTGAGTCCTCTGGTGGTCGATCCTAACAAAAGGGACCACCAGAGGACCAGGTAGGAGGTATATTAGACGCTGTTATGAAAACAGCGTCTAATATACCTGTTAGGGGTTAAAAAATTCGGATCTCCAGCCTGCCAGCGAGCGATCGCCGCTGGCAGGCTGGAGATCCACTCGCTTACCTTCCGTTCCTGTGAGCGCGCGCGCCTGTGTGCGCGCGTTCACAGGAAATCCCGGCCCTCGCGAGATGACGCGTATATGCGTCGTCGTGCGCAGGGCTGCCGCCTCCGGACCACACATCTGCGTTAGGCGGTCCGGAGGCGGTTAAAGTAGGCCTGATACAGCAGAAACCACTAAATTAGGAAATTGCTAAATTGGGAATTGTATTTCAACCCAGAACAAAAAATGTGCTTTGACGGACACTAAATAACTTGCCCAGCCACAACAGTACAGCAGTAACGACAGATTTAGCTGGATATAAATTTGAGGCCTAGTATTTAGGCGCTGGGTGACAGGTATAGATTTACTGACAGAATTAGACTTGGAAATGCACAGTAGCGTGTGTGTGAAGTTATTCAGAATGACCCTATGTGCACCTTGAATATTATATACCCTTTTAGGGATAGATTTAAAATAGCTCTGATACAGCAGAAACCACTAAATTAGGAAATTGCTAAATTGGGAATTGTATTTCAACCCAGAACAAAAAATGTGCTTTGACGGACACTAAATAACTTGACCAGTCACACAAGTAACGACAGATTTAGCTGGATATAAACTTGAGGCCTAGTATTTAGGCGCTGGGTGACAGGTATACGTTTACTGACAGAATTAGACTGGGATATGGCCAAAAAATAACCACACTATTGATGGTTAAATGCACTTGGTGTGACAGCTTGACCAACCACACTACTGAGGCTTAAATGCACTTGGTGACAGGCGCAGCTTGCCCCTGATGTAGTATATGGCCAAAAAATAAACAGACTATTGCTGGTTAAATGCACTTGGTGTGACAGCTTGACCAACCACACTACTGAGGGTTAAATGCACTTGGTGACAGGCGCAGCTTGCCCCTGATGTAGTATATGGCCAAAAAATAAACAGACTATTGCTGGTTAAATGCACTTGGTGTGACAGCTTGACCAACCACACTACTGAGGGTTAAATGCACTTGGTGACAGGCGCAGCTTGCCCCTGCTGTAGTATATGGCCAAAAAATAAACAGACTATTGCTGGTTAAATGCACTTGGTGTGACAGCTTGACCAACCACACTACTGAGGGTTAAATGCACTTGGTGACAGGCGCAGCTTGCCCCTGCTGTAGTATATGGCCAAAAAATAAACAGACTATTGCTGGTTAAATGCACTTGGTGTGGCAGCTTCACCCTGATGTAGGATTTAGCCAAAAAACAACCACACCATTGAGGGTTAAATGCACTTGGTGACAGCTTGCCCCTGATGTAGTATATGGCCAAAAAATAAACAGACTATTGCTGGTTAAATGCACTTGGTGTGACAGCTTCACCCTGATGTAGGATTTAGCCAAAAAACAACCACACCATTGAGGGTTAAATGCACTTGGTGACAGGCGCAGCTTGCCCCTGATGTAGTATATGGCCAAAAAATAAACAGACTATTGCTGGTTAAATGCACTTGGTGTGACAGCTTGACCCTGATGTAGGCTTTAGCCAAAAAACAACCACACCATTGAGGGTTAAATGCACTTGGTGACAGGCGCAGCTTGCCCCTGATGTAGTATATGGCCAAAAAATAAACAGACTATTGCTGGTTAAATGCACTTGGTGTGACAGCTTGACCCTGATGTAGGCTTTAGCCAAAAAACAACCACACCATTGAGGGTTAAATGCACTTGGTGGCAGCTTGTGCTGGCGCAACACAAGACACAAAATGGCCGCCGATCACCCCAGAAAAAAGTGACTGAAAAACGGTCTGGGCAGCCTAAAAACAGTGAGCAATTCAATAGCAGCAGTTCAATCATCCACAGCTGCAGATCGATCAATGGATGGAGTCTTTTGGAGGAGTTAATCAGCCTCATCTTGCCCTACTGTCGCAGCTGCAACCTCTCCCTACGCTAATCAGAGCAGAGTGACGGGTGGCGCTATGTGACTCCAGCTTAAATAGAGGCTGGGTCACATGGTGCTCTGGCCAATCACAGCCATGCCAATAGTAGGCCTTTCAAAAAGCGCCAAGAAAGCGATGAACACCGAACCCGAACCCGGACTTTTACGAAAATGTCCGGGTCCGTGTCACGGACACCCCAAAATTCGGTACGAACCCGAACTATACAGTTCGGGTTCGCTCATCCCTAATCAGGACATCACATTGTATGATTTTTAAAGAATTGATTTATCTTGCACTGCTGAACATAAGTATTTGAACACCTGAGAAAATCAGTGTTAATATTTGGTACAGAAGCCTTTGTTTGCAATTACAGAGGTCAAACGTTTCCTGTAGTTCTTGACCAGGTTTGCACACACTGCAACAGGGATTTTGGCCAGCTCCTCCACACAGATCTTCTCTAGATCTGTCAGGTTTCGGGGCTGTCGATGAGAAACACAGAGTTTCATCTCCCTCCAAAGATGTTCTATTGGATTTAGGTCTGGAGACTGGCTAGGCCACTCCAGAACCTTGATATGCTTCTTACTGAGCCACTCCTTGGTTATCCAGGCTGTGTGCTTCGGGTCGTTGTCATGTTGGAAGACCCAGCCACGACCCATCTTCAATGCTCTGACTGAGGGAAGGAGGTTGTTGCTCAAAATCTCACAATAAATGGCCCCATTCATCCTCTCCTTAATACAGTGCAGTAGTACTATCCCCTTCACAGAAAAGTACCCCCAAAGCATGATGTTACCATGATGCTTCACAGTAGGGATAGTGTTCTTGGGATGCAACTCATCCTTCTTTTTCCTCCAAACACGACGAGTGAAGTTTAGTCCAAAAAGTTCTACTTTGGTCTCATCTGACCACATGACTCCCCTGCCTCCTCTGGATCATCCAGATGGTCATTGGCAAACTTCAGACAGGCCTGGACATGTGATGACTTGAGCAGGGGAACCTTCCTTGCAATGCATGAGTAAAATGGCTGCCAGATCGGGTTTTGTTATAGGTTTGGGGGGGGTGTCAATGTTCTGAAACGTATCAATTCACTGTCCTGTCCCACCTGATGGATGTTTCATGGGTCAAAGTTCATCGCTATGCAAAAAAATATGACAAGTGCGAATATCGCCATGGTAATTGGCAAACTTCAGATGGGCCTGGACATGTGATGACTTGAGCAGGGGAACCTTCCCTGCAATGCATGATTTGAAACCATGACGGTGTAGTGTTCTACCGACAGTGACCTTTGAAGCTGTGGTCCCAGCTCTCTTCATGTCACTGACCAGCTCCTCCCTTGTAGTTCTGGGCTGATTCCTCACCTTTCTTATCATCAGTGATACCCCACGAGGTGAGATCTTGCATGGAGCCCCAGTCCGAGGGAGACTGACAGTCGTCTTTAGCCTCTTCCATTTTCTAACAATTGCTCCAACAGTTGATCCATTTTAACCAAGCTGCTTGGCAATTGCCCTGTAGCCCTTTCCAGCCTTGTGGAGGTCCGCAATTTTGTCTCTGGTGTCTTTTGACAGCTCTTTGGTCTTGCCTATGCTAGTAGTTGGCGTATGACTGACTGTGGGGTGGACAGGTGTCTTTAAAGAGATCAGACAGGTGCTACTAAGTTAGAATAATGAGTGGAGTAGAGGTGGACTTTTTAACTTTTTCTTTGAGAGCCAGAATTCTTGTTGTTTCTCAGGTGTTCAAATATTTATGTTCAGTAGTTCAAGACAAATCAATTCTTTAAAAATCATACAATGTGATTTCCTGATTTTATTTTATTTTATTCCGTCTCTCAGAGTAGGAATGCACCTACAATGTGAATTTCAGACCCCCCCATGATTTCTAAGTGTATATACGAATATATAGCACTATATTCTAAATCTTTGCAAATTCTTGAAGTGGCAATATTCGCTATTAAAATTTGAATATTCGCGCCTAACACTACTCACCACTCTTCCAAAAAGTGGGCAGGTGCGGGCAGCAGGAGGCTCGCCCATGGCCCGACTCATTTACCAACATTTATGCCAGAAAACTGGTGCACATCACACCAGAAATCTACCGCAGCTCCTTAATCTGAATCCTGAATCTATCTGATCTGGTGCATGGACAGCGGAAAATGCGGAAAATGTATTAATAGGCATGCATCACCCAATAAATTGTTCAGGTGTTCCACCAGTGGGGTTTTGTTAAGACCGGCATGTGAAACGTCGGTCGTTAGTAAATGAGCCCCCTCTGAGTGTGAACTTTTGTAAATGCCAAGCACAGAGGAAATCATTCTTGTCTGCAAATTGCTATAGACTGCAATTTGCGCACCCTTCTCTTCTGCCTTGTCCAGGTGTCCCTTATCTTTTTGTCACCTCAAGAAAGCTTTGACATTTATTTGCCAAAATAAATGTTCTATTTTCTAGTATTGGCAGAGGTGTAAGAAGACCTATGATACTTCTGTTCATTGCTTTAAAAAACAAACAAACAGGAAAACAAATTGCACATATAAATCATCCCTGACGCATGACTACCTCAAGGGAAAACTAACAATATGTTGATAAAGAAATAGTCAGGTCCCCCAGAGTATCCATTCTTCCTATGTATTTCAGTTGCTCTTCAAAAACATGTAATTTTTGCCTATGTAATCCTAAAGCTGTTATCTGTCACAAGATTACCAAGAACGAGCAGAAACAGGAGCGGATAAATATTCCACTGAGGTCCCATAAACCTGGAATTCAACTGAAACATAGCAAGAATGTTAATATAAGTGAAAAAAGGTGTTTTGGACAGATAAAGGATTTCTTATGATACAAGCACTTTACTATCTCTGAAGTGCCAGGGATCACAGCAGGTTGGGTACACTGGGTACTGGAGAAATACTGAGCAAGGTGGATAATGTTACTTACTGAACAATATGATGTGACTACAGAGAGAGAATGTTTTGTGGTGAAGGGGAAAAGCAGTTTGTTCCTAGGAAGGGAGATAAAGAAATGGCAGAGTAAACAACATCACAGGAAACAGAAGTAGCAAAAAATGTTATTTTCTTCTTTAAAATTACAAGTCATTTTACAGATTGAAAAATAAAAGCAACCTTTCCCCACAGAGAACATGTAATGCCAGGCACGTGGAGCAGTCACAACAAAGGTAAATCAAGTGGAGATACAATCCAACACAATGGGGGAGATGTATGAAACTGTCTAAAAAAAAAACGTCTTTGTGGCCCATAGCAACCAATCACAGGCCAGATGTCATTACTTATAGTGCTCTTGAAAAATAAAAGCTTTGCTGCGACTGGTTGCTATGGGCAACAAAGGCAGATTTTCTTTTAGACAGTTTCACACATCTGCCCAGTAATCATTTGGACCAAAAAAAAGCACAGTTTGCAGGAACCTGTGATCTGCAAATGGTTTTTGTTGTTGGTAAAACAGCAACAGCTATTAGGTGTAGGTGGCCTCTGCCATCAGGAAGAAGCAAGATCTCACAAGATCTCGAACATTCAAGGGAGATCTTGCTGGAAAAACGTGCGCAAGCGAGTATTTTCCTCAAAATAAATATATATATACATGAGGAGGTGGTGATGTGAGTACAATAAAGGAATTCAAGAGGGGCCTGGATGTATTTCTGGAGCGTAATAATATTACAGGCTATAGCTACTAGAGAGGGGTCGTTGATCCAGGGAGTTATTCTGATTGCCTGATTGGAGTCGGGAAGGAATTTTTTATTCCCCTAAAGTGAGGAAAATTGGCTTCTACCTCACAGTTTTTTTTTTGCCATCCTCTGGATCAACTTGCAGGATGACAGGCCGAACTGGATGGACAAATGTCTTTTTTCGGCCTTATGTACTATGTTACATATACAGTATAAGACAAATTAGTTTGTCTTCTACCAACAGGACAACCAAGTGAGTAGGGTATTGGGAGGGTCACTTTTGCTAGGTGACTATCCTTTTCCCTAGAACTGTTCTGATCTGCATTGCCACCTGTGAGACTTTATATAGACAGGCATGTATCTTTCCAAATCCTGTCCAATCAACTAAATTTACCAGGTGGACTACATACAACTGGCTGCCCCCGAGGGCCAATCAGGTGCCAATGTGAGGAGTACCGAGTGGTATGTTATGGTGCTCCTACCTGGATATTGTCGCTCCCCGAGGTTAGGCTCCACAGCAACAAAGAAGTTGGAGTTGGTGGAATAAGTTAAGTCCAGACTTGGTGAGGTTTAACAGTTTTTACTTGAATAAACTTGAGATACATTTGTATAATCCAAAAAATACTTGATCTCTCTCTTGGCTCCAGCAGGCTAAGGGTAAACTGACAGGTGAACTTAAATACTTTGATTTATCTTTTTCTGCTGTGCTAATCTCTGGCTTCAGTCTGGTTACTGGACTTTCTAGCTGTGCTGGTACCTTTTGAGTCGGCTGGCTTTGGCCGTTGACCCCTCAGAATACTCAGTCTATGAACTGCAAGGAGTCTTGGTGCTCTACAAGCTGCTTCCCCTGGAAACTCCTCCTGCAGGAAGGGGGTAGTCCCCTCACTGTGCCATGTCTCATCTCCTTCCAACTCTCTAGTTACTCTAGCTTCCTGCAACCTCTCCCTTGGTAGTAAGCATGCCTAGCCCACTTCTTTCAAAAAGAGGGGAGAATGGAATAGTAAGTTGTATTCTATCTAAAGATCTCTCTCTGCCAGATACACCTGCTGGACGACCAGGCACATTACATGTAATACAATACATAACAGTTACATAGCAATATCATTAAGGCACAGTATCAGATGACCTGGAAATAAATACACAAATGACTTTTTGCTAGCCATTAGTAGCTAGGTGTAGGATTAATAGTGCCCCCTCTTGGATACTACACAATCAACTGAATTTACCAGAGGTGGACTACAATCATGGTGTAGAAATATATAAAAGAAGATCAAAAGAAATGGGAGGCTCCCAAGCTAAATTTCAAGTGTCATAGTAAAGGTTCTGAATACTTATGTCCATGCTAAATTTAAGTTTTTCCTTTTCAATACATTTTCAAACATTTTAAAAATTTTGTTTTCACTTTCTCATTAAGAGGGACTAAGTAAAGATTGATGGGGAAAACCTGATTTATTCATTTGATGTATTCATTTGTGCACTGCTTTGTAACATGCCCTGTGCTTTGCACACTCCCCACTCCCCTTGATTCACAAGTTTAGATATCAGCATGCAGAGCTGTGTCCTATAATCTACTTATCATATCCTCTATGTACTATAGCATTACCACACTGAGATATGCTCAGAAAGCTAATATACTTTACTGCTTTATTCATAAGCACCATATATGATTATAGACACCAGTAATACTGAATGTATTAGCTTATAAGCATAGAAAATGTTTCTCTATGTAGTAATGCTATAGCTTGGTTATAAGTGCTTGGTTTTGCATGTAGAGATCCCAGGTTTGAATCTCAGCAGAGACTTCAAGATTTTTTCTTTTTTTCCTGATTTCTTCAGGAGCCAGCAGCACAGATATTTGGGCTTCTCCTTCCAGGAACAGTATGGCCAGATCAACTTCATTAGCCTGTGTGACCCCATATAAGCGAGCTGCAGATTTTAGTATATCTGCCCATTCTGTCAGTGGCATGGTTAAGACATTGTATATGGGTACATATCATAGGGAATAACATTGTAGATATATATGGGCTTGCCACCATATTTGCATATAATTTCTATATATCCTGTTCGTGACACCAAAATGTATGAAAGGCACAACTAGGCAGGCGACAGATTTTACACAACTTTACTTCAGTAATGAAATATACAAGTCTTACATAGTTTTAAAAATGGCTTTAAAAATTTGGAATATTTGTTAAAGTAAACCATAACGAAAAGATATGACCATGATATGAACATGAAGTCTTAAATGTGTTAAATACAAAAATATATTAGGCACAGGACTAACTAGTTAAAACCTCTGTTGAAAAAATGATCTTTATTTGCCCCATGTGAATCAGGCCACAAAGGGGTGGGGTTTATGCTAACTTGCTTGAAAAGGCAATCTTTTTGGGCATGATTTAGTTTTCCAATATTGGTAAACAAAGGCGGACTGGGAACCTGTAGTGGCCCTGGAAAAAATACTACCTTAACAGAGCCAAATACCACAGTCCATCACAATACTACCAGCAGCACAAAATACATCCCCAAAAACTTTCACTGGCTGGCCAAGAGGAAGGCTCAGACGGCCCCCTGGGCATCGGCCCACCGGGAAACTTCCCTGTAAGGTCTATGGCCAATCTGCCCCTGTTGGTAACTATGTATGGGGCATTAGTTATATAAATGTGGTAGACTTGCTGCAGTATAAAATTAAAAGAGATTTCCTATCCATAAGTTATTAATATTAAAATATTATAAAACTCCTATAAGTGCTATGGATTGATTGGCTTGCTGTTTTGTGGACATATATAACTTGTTTCATTTCTCAAAAAAATTCCCCCCCCCCCCCCATATGCAGGGCCCCCCACGCTGAAAATACTTACCCGGATCCCCGCTTCCTGCGCCGCTCCTGGTCCCCGCACTGCCGCTGCTGCTTCACCCTAACACCGGAATATGGGGGGGGAGATTTTTTTTTCAGATTGGATAACCCCTTGATATCTGTTCAAAAGACAATGCCCATTTCCTAACAAAGACCGGCATTTCTGCACCTGGATATACAGTGGTATGTGTGTGTCTTCAGGTGCTATTAAAGGGGTTGTCTGGGAATAATAAATTTTTATTTAATGCCTGCCTCTTTAAATAGAAGATTCATATTTACCTGCTCCCTACCGCTCTGCTCCTCCGCGCTGCCTCCCCTGTGTCCATGTTCCGATCCGCAGTGCTGCATAGGCATGGTCACATGCTCCACTGCAGCCAATAATCGGATGTACACACTGTGGGGACTGGAACATGAACACAGCGGAGGCAGTGCAGGGAACCAGAGAGGCAGGGATCAGGTAAGCATTCATTTATTTGTTGAAGGAGGCAGGCTGCTGGCATTAGATAAAAAGTAATTATTCCTGGAAAACACCTCTAAGCTGGTACCGATACACATGAACGGTTGGCAGCTTATGTTCCCTGAGACCAAAAAGCGCATGTTAAAGGGAGTCTGTTTAGTTTTTCAGAGTCTCCATAGTGCCAAAAAAGATTTAAAGATATGCAAATTACCTATCGCAAGTGCCCAGTGGCAGCGAGTGTGCTGCAAGTGCCCAGTGGCGGCGAGTGTGCTGCAAGTGCTCCCCGCCTTACTGGCGCCTGACTCCTCCCCTATGTATCATCCGGCTAGCCCTGTATCCTTGCGGCGTCTTTCTTGTCTCCATTCATAATCCAGCACCTGTGCACTTCACTGCTGGGCCCAGTACATTGACCACTGTGGGCAGAGGCATACTGATATACAGTGCGCATGTGCCAGTTACTGGTTACTTAACAGGAGCTGGATTATGGACATTACAGAGGGGAGGAGTCGGGCGCAAGTAAGGAGGGGAGCACTGGGCACTTGCAGCACACTCACTGCCCCTGGGCACTTGCGATAGGTAATTTACATATGCTCAGAAAGCTAATATACTTTACTGCTTTATTCATAAGCACCATATATGATTATAGACACCAGTAATACTGAATGTATTAGCTTATAAGCATAGAAAATGTTTCTCTATGTAGTAATGCTATAGCTTGGTTATAAGTGCTTGGTTTTGCATGTAGAGATCCCAGGTTTGAATCTCAGCAGAGACTTCAAGATTTTTTCTTTTTTTCCTGATTTCTTCAGGAGCCAGCAGCACAGATATTTGGGCTTCTCCTTCCAGGAACAGTATGGCCAGATCAACTTCATTAGCCTGTGGGACCCCATATAAGCGAGCTGCAGATTTTAGTATATCTGCCCATTCTGTCAGTGGCATGGTTAAGACATTGTATATGGGTACATATCATAGGGAATAACATTGAAGATATATATGGGCTTGCCACCATATTTGCATATAATTTCTATATATCCTGTTCGTGACACCAAAATGAATGAAAGGCACAACTAGGCAGGCGACAGATTTTACACAACTTTACTTCAGTAATGAAATATACAAGTCTTACATAGTTTTAAAAATGGCTTTAAAAATTTGGAATATTTGTTAAAGTAAACCATAACGAAAAGATATGACCATGATATGAACATGAAGTCTTAAATGTGTTAAATACAAAAATATATTAGGCACAGGACTAACTAGTTAAAACCTCTGTTGAAAAAATTATCTTTATTTGCCCCATGTGAATCAGGCCACAAAGGGGTGGGGTTTATGCTAACTTGCTTGAAAAGGCAATCTTTTTGGGCATGATTTGGTTTTCCAATATTGGTAAACAAAGGCGGACTGGGAACCTGTAGTGGCCCTGGAAAAAATACTACCTTAACAGAGCCAAATACCACAGTCCATCACAATACTACCAGCAGCACAAAATACATCCCCAAAAACTTTCACTGGCTGGCCAAGAGGAAGGCTCAGACGGCCCCCTGGGCATCGGCCCACCGGGAAACTTCCCTGTAAGGTCTATGGCCAATCTGCCCCTGTTGGTAACTATGTATGGGGCATTAGTTATATAAATGTGGTAGACTTGCTGCAGTATAAAATTAAAAGAGATTTCCTATCCATAAGTTATTAATATTAAAATATTATAAAACTCCTATAAGTGCTATGGATTGATTGGCTTGCTGTTTTGTGGACATATATAACTTGTTTCATTTCTCAAAAAAATTCCCCCCCCCCCCCATATGCAGGGCCCCCCACGCTGAAAATACTTACCCGGATCCCCGCTTCCTGCGCCGCTCCTGGTCCCCGCACTGCCGCTGCTGCTTCACCCTAACACCGGAATATGGGGGGGGGGGGATTTTTTTTTCAGATTGGATAACCCCTTGATATCTGTTCAAAAGACAATGCCCATTGCCTAACAAAGACTGGCATTTCTGCACCTGGATATACAGTGGTATGTGTGTGTCTTCAGGTGCTATTAACCACCTCCGGACCGCCTAACGCAGATGTGCGGTCCGGAGGTGGCAGCGCTGCGCAGAGTCACGCATATACGCGTCATCTCGCGAGACGCGAGATGACGCGAATATGCGCCCGCGCATGCGCAGTTCGCGCCGGCATTTCGTTGAGGACTATTTCGTCAGCAACCTGCCAGCCGTGATCATTGGCTGGCAGGTTGCTGATTTTTAAAAAATCCAATCAGAGAGCCGAATAACAGATCATATTTGTAAATATGATCTGTTATATGGCTGCCTGCTCCTCTGCTGGTTCTTTTCGTCGGTTGGATCCAGCAGAGGAGCAGGCTTCACAGTGAGTACACCAACACTACACACTTAGCCCCAGATCACCCCCCTGAACCCCAATTAACCCTTTGATCACCCCTTTGATCGCCCCTGTCAATCACAAGTGAAAAGAAAAAAGTGATCAGTGCAAACTGTCACTTTTTTTTCCCACTGGTATTGACCGTTAGGTTTCAGTATAGTTTAGGCCCCTTGGTTAGGTAGTTTAGGGATCGGTTAGCGCCCAGCCCACCGCACCGCAGTCCGTTATTCGCTGATTAGCGTATCGCTAATCAGCATTTGTACTTTTATAGTATCTGGAAGTGATCAAAACTGATCACGGTCAGATCTATAATTGTACTAGTGTCACTTTAGTTCTCCCTCCACCCAAAACGCAGTGTTTGCCCGATCAGGCCTGATCGCTCGCCCACACGTGCGTTCGCCCACACCCGCCCCACCGCAGTGACAAAAAAAAAATTTTTTTTTGATCGCTGCACATTCAATTTACACGCACTGCGGCGATAAAAAAAATCAGTTTTGATATTTTTTATCAACCGCAGCGGCCTCCGGTACTTCGCTAGGCTCCCCTTTGTAAGACAGGCTTGCTTTTTTTTCTTGGGTAGTCTCAGGGAATACCCCTAAATTTAGTTGCCCACATGTCTAACAGGGGGTATTCCTCTGAAGAGGCCTACAGGCTTCTGACCCAGTCGGATGAGGAGTGGGAACCCTCATCTGATGAATCCAGCGGGTCAGAATACGAACCTGTAGAAAGCAGTGGCTCTCTGACCCAAAGTTCGGACGAGGAGGCTGAGGTCCCTGATACCACCAGGCGTACCCGGCCCCGTGTCGCTAGACCGCAGGTTGCGCAGGATCCGCTTCAAGAGCAGCAGAGTGGGGCTGGTGCTGTCGGATTACGTGGTGAGGCATACACCAGCAGCCCAGCCCTTCCTGGACCTAGTACCAGCACTGCCGTACAACCTGGTGAAGTAGCGAGCACCAGAAGGGCAGTTGAAGCTGGTACGGTGGCACGTGCAGTAGTGACCCCGTCGCAGCCACCGCAAAGACGTGCCCGTAGAGCCCCTAGAATCCCAGAGGTGCTGGCAAACCCTGATTGGCAGTCCCCAACTTCAGCCGCACCTGTAGTTTTCCCTTTCACCGCCCAGTCTGGAGTTCGGGTTGAGACAGCTCAGATCGGTTCGGCCCTGGGATTTTTTGAGCTGTTCTTGACTGCGGAGCTTTTAGACTTAGTTGTGGCAGAAACAAATCGGTATGCCACACAATTTATAACCGCTAACCCGGGAAGCTATTATGCCCAGCCTTTCCGGTGGAAACCAGTCCAAGTTTCCGAAATTAAAACTTTTCTGGGCCTCCTCCTCAACATGGGCCTGACAAAAAAGCATGAATTGCGGTCATATTGGTCCACGAACCCGATTCATCACATGCCCATGTTCTCTGCTGCTATGTCCAGGACACGATTTGAGGTCATCCTGCGTTTCCTGCACTTTGCTACCCTGCTTTTGACCGGCTCCACAAAATTCGGCCCCTCATAGACCATTTCAACATGAAATTTGCAGATATTTATACCCCAGAGCAAAACATCTGCATAGACGAGTCCCTAATACATTTTACCGGGCGCCTTGGCTTCAAACAATACATCCCAAGCAAGCGCGCCCGGTATGGGGTCAAATTGTATAAGCTCTGTGAAAGGGCCACAGGCTATACCCACAAATTTCGTGTCTATGAGGGAAAAGATCAGACCCTGGAGCCGGTCGGTTGCCCTGACTACCTGGGGAGCAGTGGGAAGACAGTTTGGGACTTGGTGTCACCCTTATTCGGCAAGGGGTACCATTAGGGATGAGCGAACTCGAACTGTATAGTTCGGGTTCGTACCGAATTTTGGGGTGTCCGTGACACGGACCCGAACCCGGACATTTTCGTAAAAGTCCGGGTTCGGGTTCGGTGTTCGTCGCTTTCTTCGCGCTTTTGTGACGCTTTCTTGGCGCTTTTTGAAAGGCTGCAAAGCAGCCAATCAACAAGCGTCATACTACTTGCCCCAAGAGGCCATCACAGCCATGCCTACTATTGGCATGGCTGTGATTGGCCAGAGCACCATGTGACCCAGCCTCTATTTAAGCTGGAGTCACATAGCGCCGCCCGTCACTCTGCTCTGATTAGCGTAGGGAGAGGTTGCGGCTGCGACAGTAGGGCGAGATTAGGCAGATTAACTCCTCCAAAGGACTTGATTAACTGATCGATCTGCAGCTGTGGATCATTGAGCTGCTGATCCTCAATTGCTCACTGTTTTTAGGCTGCACAGACCGTTTGTCAGTCACATTTTTCTGGGGTGATCGGCGGCCATCTTGTGTCTTGTGGTGCGCCAGCACAAGCTGCGACCAAGTGCATTTAACCCTCAATGGTGTGGTTGTTTTTTGGCTAAAGCCTACATCAGGGTGAAGCTGTCACACCAAGTGCATTTAACCAGCAATAGTCTGTTCATTTTTTGGCCATATACAAAATCAGGGGCAAGCTGCGCCTGTCACCAAGTGCATTTAACCCTCAATGGTGTGGTTGTTTTTTGGCTAAAGCCTACATCAGGGTGAAGCTGTCACACCAAGTGCATTTAACCAGCAATAGTCTGTTCATTTTTTGGCCATATACTAAATCAGGGGCAAGCTGCGCCTGTCACCAAGTGCATTTAACCCTCAATGGTGTGGTTGTTTTTTGGCTAAAGCCTACATCAGGGTGAAGCTGTCACACCAAGTGCATTTAACCAGCAATAGTCTGTTTATTTTTTGGCCATATCCCAGTCTAATTCTGTCACTAAATCCATACCGGTCACCCAGCGCCTAAATACTAGGCCTCAAATTTATATCCAGCTAAATCTGTCCCTAGTGCTGTAGCTGGGCGAGTTATTTAGTGTCCGTTCAAGCACATTTCTTGTTCTGGGTTGAAATACAATTCCCAATTTAGCAATTTCATAATTTAGTGGTTTCTGCTATATCAGAGCTATTTGAAATCTATCCCTAAAAGGGTATATAATATTCAAGGTGCACATTGGGTCATTCAGAATAACTTCACACACACCCGCTACTGTGTATTTCCAAGTCTAATTCTGGCACTAAACCCATACCTGTCACCCAGCGCCTAAATACTAGGCCTCAAATTTATATCCCGCTAAATCTGTCCTTAGTGCTGTAGCTGGGCGAGTTATTTAGTGTCCGTTCAAGCACATTTCTTGTTCTGGGTTGAAATACAATTCCCAATTTAGCAATTTCATAATTTAGTGGTTTCTGCTATATCAGAGCTATTTGAAATCTATCCCTAAAAGGGTATATAATATTCAAGGTGCACATTGGGTCATTCAGAATAACTTCACACACACCCGCTACTGTGTATTTCCAAGTCTAATTCTGGCACTAAACCCATACCTGTCACCCAGCGCCTAAATACTAGGCCTCAAATTTATATCCCGCTAAATCTGTCCTTAGTGCTGTAGCTGGGCGAGTTATTTAGTGTCCGTTCAAGCACATTTCTTGTTCTGGGTTGAAATACAATTCCCAATTTAGCAATTTCATAATTTAGTGGTTTCTGCTATATCAGAGCTATTTGAAATCTATCCCTAAAAGGGTATATAATATTCAAGGTGCACATTGGGTCATTCAGAATAACTTCACACACACCCGCTACTGTGTATTTCCAAGTCTAATTCTGGCACTAAACCCATACCTGTCACCCAGCGCCTAAATACTAGGCCTCAAATTTATATCCCGCTAAATCTGTCCTTAGTGCTGTAGCTGGGCGAGTTATTTAGTGTCCGTTCAAGCACATTTCTTGTTCTGGGTTGAAATACAATTCCCAATTTAGCAATTTCATAATTTAGTGGTTTCTGCTATATCAGAGCTATTTGAAATCTATCCCTAAAAGGGTATATAATATTCAAGGTGCACATTGGGTCATTCAGAATAACTTCACACACACCCGCTACTGTGTATTTCTAAGTCTAATTCTGTCACTAAACCCATACCTGTCACCCAGCGCCTAAATACTAGGCCTCAAATTTATATCCTGCTAAATCTCTCGTTAACGCTGTCCTGTTGTGGCTGGGAAAGTTATTTAGTGTCCGTCAAAGCACATTTTTTGTTCTGGGTTTAAATACAATTCCCAATTTAACAATTTCATAATTTAGTGGTTTCTGCTATATCAGAGCTATTTGAAATCTATCCCTAAAAGGGTATATAATATTCAAGGTGCACATTGGGTCATTCAGAATAACTTCACACACACCCGCTACTGTGTATTTCCAAGTCTAATTCTGTCACTAAACCCATACCTGTCACCCAGCGCCTAAATACTAGGCCTCAAATTTATATCCTGCTAAATCTCTCGTTAACGCTGTCCTGTTGTGGCTGGGAAAGTTATTTAGTGTCCGTCAAAGCACATTTTTTGTTCTGGGTTGAAATACAATTCCCAATTTAGCAATTTCATAATTTAGTGGTTTCTGCTATATCAGAGCTATTTGAAATCTATCCCTAAAAGGGTATATAATATTCAAGGTGCACATAGGGTCATTCAGAATAACTTCACACACACGCTTCTGTGCATTTCCAAGTCTAATTCTGTCACTAAATCCATACCGGTCACCCAGCGCCTAAATACTAGGCCTCAAATTTATATCCAGCTAAATCTGTCCCTAGTGCTGTAGCTGGGCGAGTTATTTAGTGTCCGTTCAAGCACATTTCTTGTTCTGGGTTGAAATACAATTCCCAATTTAGCAATTTCATAATTTAGTGGTTTCTGCTATATCAGAGCTATTTGAAATCTATCCCTAAAAGGGTATATAATATTCAAGGTGCACATAGGGTCATTCAGAATAACTTCACACACACGCTTCTGTGCATTTCCAAGTCTAATTCTGTCACTAAATCCATACCGGTCACCCAGCGCCTAAATACTAGGCCTCAAATTTATATCCAGCTAAATCTGTCCCTAGTGCTGTAGCTGGGCGAGTTATTTAGTGTCCGTTCAAGCACATTTCTTGTTCTGGGTTGAAATACAATTCCCAATTTAGCAATTTCATAATTTAGTGGTTTCTGCTATATCAGAGCTATTTGAAATCTATCCCTAAAAGGGTAGATCATATTGAAGGTGCACATAGGGTCATTCAGAATAACTTCACACACACGCTTCTGTGCATTTCCAAGTCTAATTCTGTCACTAAATCCATACCGGTCACCCAGCGCCTAAATACTAGGCCTCAAATTTATATCCCGCTGAATTTGAATACAATACATTGGGCCAAATAATATATTTGTTGTTGTGGTGAACCATAACAATGAGAAAAACATCTAGTAAGGGACGCGGACGTGGACATGGTCGTGGTGGTGTTAGTGGACCCTCTGGTGCTGGGAGAGGACGTGGCCGTTCTGCCACATCCACACGTCCTAGTGTACCAACTACCTCAGGTCCCAGTAGCCGCCAGAATTTACAGCGATATATGGTGGGGCCCAATGCCGTTCTAAGGATGGTAAGGCCTGAGCAGGTACAGGCATTAGTCAATTGGGTGGCCGACAGTGGATCCAGCACGTTCACATTATCTCCCACCCAGTCTTCTGCAGAAAGCGCACAGATGGCGCCTGAAAACCAACCCCATCAGTCTGTCACATCACCCCCATGCATACCAGGGAAACTGTCTCAGCCTCAAGTTATGCAGCAGTCTCTTATGCTGTTTGAAGACTCCGCTGGCAGGGTTTCCCAAGGGCATCCACCTAGCCCTTCCCCAGCGGTGAAAGACATAGAATGCACTGACGCACAACCACTTATGTTTCCTGATGATGAGGACATGGGAATACCACCTCAGCATGTCTCTGATGATGACGAAACACAGGTGCCAACTGCTGCGTCTTTCTGCAGTGTGCAGACTGAACAGGAGGTCAGGGATCAAGACTGGGTGGAAGACGATGCAGGGGACGATGAGGTCCTAGACCCCACATGGAATGAAGGTCGTGCCACTGACTTTCACAGTTCGGAGGAAGAGGCAGTGGTGAGACCGAGCCAACAGCGTAGCAAAAGAGGGAGCAGTGGGCAAAAGCAGAACACCCGCCGCCAAGAGACTCCGCCTGCTACTGACCGCCGCCATCTGGGACCGAGCACCCCAAAGGCAGCTTCAAGGAGTTCCCTGGCATGGCACTTCTTCAAACAATGTGCTGACGACAAGACCCGAGTGGTTTGCACGCTGTGCCATCAGAGCCTGAAGCGAGGCATTAACGTTCTGAACCTGAGCACAACCTGCATGACCAGGCACCTGCATGCAAAGCATGAACTGCAGTGGAGTAAACACCTTAAAACCAAGGAAGTCACTCAGGCTCCCCCTGCTACCTCTTCTGCTGCTGCCGCCTCGGCCTATTCTGCTGCTGCCGCCTCGGCCTCTTCCTCCGCCTCTGGAGGAACGTTGGCACCTGCCGCCCAGCAAACAGGGGATGTACCACCAACACCACCACCACCACCTCCGTCACCAAGCGTCTCAACCATGTCACACGCCAGCGTTCAGCTCTCCATCTCACAAACATTTGATAGAAAGCGTAAATTCCCACCTAGCCACCCTCGATCCCTGGCCCTGAATGCCAGCATTTCTAAACTACTGGCCTATGAAATGCTGTCATTTAGGCTGGTGGACACAGACAGCTTCAAACAGCTCATGTCGCTTGCTGTCCCACAGTATGTTGTTCCCAGCCGGCACTACTTCTCCAAGAGAGCCGTGCCTTCCCTGCACAACCAAGTATCCGATAAAATCAAGTGTGCACTGCGCAACGCCATCTGTGGCAAGGTCCACCTAACCACAGATACGTGGACCAGTAAGCACGGCCAGGGACGCTATATCTCCCTAACTGCACACTGGGTAAATGTAGTGGCAGCTGGGCCCCAGGCGGAGAGCTGTTTGGCGCACGTCCTTCCGCCGCCAAGGATCGCAGGGCAACATTCTTTGCCTCCTGTTGCCACCTCCTCCTTCTCGGCTTCCTCCTCCTCTTCTTCCACCTGCTCATCCAGTCAGCCACACACCTTCACCACCAACTTCAGCACAGCCCGGGGTAAACGTCAGCAGGCCATTCTGAAACTCATATGTTTGGGGGACAGGCCCCACACCGCACAGGAGTTGTGGCGGGGTATAGAACAACAGACCGACGAGTGGTTGCTGCCGGTGAGCCTCAAGCCCGGCCTGGTGGTGTGTGATAATGGGCGAAATCTCGTTGCAGCTCTGGGACTAGCCAATTTGACGCACATCCCTTGCTTGGCGCATGTGCTGAATTTGGTGGTGCAGAAGTTCATTCACAACTACCCCGACATGTCAGAGCTGCTGCATAAAGTGCGGGCCGTCTGTTCGCGCTTCCGGCGTTCACATCCTGCTGCTGCTCGCCTGTCTGCGCTACAGCGTAACTTCGGCCTTCCCGCTCACCGCCTCATATGCGACGTGCCCACCAGGTGGAACTCCACCTTGCACATGCTGGACAGACTGTGCGAGCAGCAGCAGGCCATAGTGGAGTTTCAGCTGCAGCACGCACGGGTCAGTCGCACTACAGAACAGCACCACTTCACCACCAATGACTGGGCCTCCATGCGAGACCTGTGTGCCCTGTTGCGCTGTTTCGAGTACTCCACCAACATGGCCAGTGGCGATGACACCGTTATCAGCGTTACAATACCACTTCTATGTCTCCTTGAGAAAACACTTAGGGCGATGATGGAAGAGGAGGTGGCCCAGGAGGAGGAGGAGGAGGAGGAAGAGGGGTCATTTTTAGCACTTTCAGGCCAGTCTCTTCGAAGTGACTCAGAGGGAGGTTTTTGGCAACAGCAGAGGCCAGGTACAAATGTGGCCAGCCAGGGCCCACTACTGGAGGACGAGGAGGACGAGGATGAGGAGGAGGTGGAGGAGGATGAGGATGAAGCATGGTCACAGCGGGGTGGCACCCAACGCAGCTCGGGCCCATCACTGGTGCGTGGCTGGGGGGAAAGGCAGGACGATGACGATACGCCTCCCACAGAGGACAGCTTGTCCTTATCCCTGGGCAGCCTGGCACACATGAGCGACTACATGCTGCAGTGCCTGCGCAACGACAGCAGAGTTGCCCACATTTTAACCTGTGCGGACTACTGGGTTGCCACCCTGCTGGATCCACGCTACAAAGACAATGTGCCCACCTTACTTCCTGCACTGGAGCGTGATAGGAAGATGCGCGAGTACAAGCGCACGTTGGTAGACGCGCTACTGAGAGCATTCCCAAATGTCACAGGGGAACAAGTGGAAGCCCAAGGCCAAGGCAGAGGAGGAGCAAGAGGTCGCCAAGGCAGCTGTGTCACGGCCAGCTCCTCTGAGGGCAGGGTTAGCATGGCAGAGATGTGGAAAACTTTTGTCAACACGCCACAGCTAACTGCACCACCACCTGATACGCAACGTGTTAGCAGGAGGCAACATTTCACTAACATGGTGGAACAGTACGTGTGCACACCCCTCCACGTACTGACTGATGGTTCGGCCCCATTCAACTTCTGGGTCTCTAAATTGTCCACGTGGCCAGAGCTAGCCTTTTATGCCTTGGAGGTGCTGGCCTGCCCGGCAGCCAGCGTTTTGTCTGAACGTGTATTCAGCACGGCAGGGGGCGTCATTACAGACAAACGCAGCCGCCTGTCTACAGCCAATGTGGACAAGCTGACGTTCATAAAAATGAACCAGGCATGGATCCCACAGGACCTGTCCGTCCCTTGTCCAGATTAGACATTAACTACCTCCCCATAACCATATATTATTGGACTCCAGGGCACTTCCTCATTCAATCCTATTTTTATTTTCATTTTACCATTATATTGCGATGCT
This sequence comes from Bufo gargarizans, assembly GCF_014858855.1. Taxonomy (NCBI): domain Eukaryota; kingdom Metazoa; phylum Chordata; class Amphibia; order Anura; family Bufonidae; genus Bufo; species Bufo gargarizans. Next base: position 191,717,147 of record NC_058083.1, read on the forward strand.
ACCCAAAGTTGAATGAACCTCTCCTCTGCCTGTGTGCTAGGCCTAAATATATGCCAATGGACTGTTGCAGTGGTGGCTGACATGAAGCCTGATTCTCTGCTATGACATGCAGACTAATTCTCTGCTGACATGAAGCCAGATTGTCTGTTACGGGACCTCCCTCCTCTGCCTGGGTGCTGGGCCTAAATTTATGACAATGGACTGTTGCAGTGGTGGCTGACGTGAAGCCTCATTCTCTGCTATGACATGCAGACTGATTCTCTGCTGACATGAAGCCAGATTGTCTGTTACGGGACCTCTCTCCTCTGCCTGTGTGCTAGGCCTAAATATATGCCAATGGACTGTTGCAGTGGTGGCTGACGTGAAGCCTGATTCTCTGCTATGACATGCAGACTGATTCTCTGCTGACATGAAGCCAGATCCTCTGTTACGGGACCTCTCTCCTCTGCCTGTGTGTGTGCTGGGCCTAAATATATGCCAATGGACTGTTGCAGTGGTGGCTGACGTGAAGCCTCATTCTCTGCTATGACATGCAGACTAATTCTCTGCTGACATGAAGACAGATTCTCTGTTACGGGACCTCCCTCCTCTGCCTGGGTGCTGGGCCTAAATATATGCCAATGGACTGTTGCAGTGGTGGGTGACGTGAAGCCTCATTCTCTGCTATGACATGCAGACTAATTCTCTGCTGACATGAAGCCAGATTGTCTGTTACGGGACCTCTCTCCTCTGCCTGTGTGTGTGCTGGGCCTAAATATATGCCAATGGACTGTTGCAGTGGTGGCTGACGTGAAGCCTCATTCTCTGCTATGACATGCAGACTAATTCTCTGCTGACATGAAGACAGATTCTCTGTTACGGGACCTCTCTCCTCTGCCTGTGTGTGTGCTGGGCCTAAATATATGCCAATGGACTGTTGCAGTGGTGGCTGACGTGAAGCCTCATTCTCTGCTATGACATGCAGACTAATTCTCTGCTGACATGAAGACAGATTCTCTGTTACGGGACCTCCCTCCTCTGCCTGGGTGCTGGGCCTAAATATATGCCAATGGACTGTTGCAGTGGTGGGTGACGTGAAGCCTGATTCTCTGCTATGACATGCAGACTAATTCTCTGCTGACATGAAGACAGATTCTCTGTTACGGGACCTCTCTCCTCTGCCTGTGTGTGTGCTGGGCCTAAATATATGCCAATGGACTGTTGCAGTGGTGGCTGACGTGAAGCCTCATTCTCTGCTATGACATGCAGACTAATTCTCTGCTGACATGAAGCCAGATTGTCTGTTACGGGACCTCTCTCCTCTGCCTGTGTGTGTGCTGGGCCTAAATATATGCCAATGGACTGTTGCAGTGGTGGCTGACGTGAAGCCTCATTCTCTGCTATGACATGCAGACTAATTCTCTGCTGACATGAAGACAGATTCTCTGTTACGGGACCTCTCTCCTCTGCCTGTGTGTGTGCTGGGCCTAAATATATGCCAATGGACTGTTGCAGTGGTGGCTGACGTGAAGCCTCATTCTCTGCTATGACATGCAGACTAATTCTCTGCTGACATGAAGACAGATTCTCTGTTACGGGACCTCCCTCCTCTGCCTGGGTGCTGGGCCTAAATATATGCCAATGGACTGTTGCAGTGGTGGGTGACGTGAAGCCTGATTCTCTGCTATGACATGCAGACTAATTCTCTGCTGACATGAAGACAGATTCTCTGTTACGGGACCTCTCTCCTCTGCCTGTGTGTGTGCTGGGCCTAAATATATGCCAATGGACTGTTGCAGTGGTGGCTGACGTGAAGCCTCATTCTCTGCTATGACATGCAGACTAATTCTCTGCTGACATGAAGACAGATTCTCTGTTACGGGACCTCTCTCCTCTGCCTGTGTGTGTGCTGGGCCTAAATATATGCCAATGGACTGTTGCAGTGGTGGCTGACGTGAAGCCTCATTCTCTGCTATGACATGCAGACTAATTCTCTGCTGACATGAAGACAGATTCTCTGTTACGGGACCTCCCTCCTCTGCCTGGGTGCTGGGCCTAAATATATGCCAATGGACTGTTGCAGTGGTGGGTGACGTGAAGCCTGATTCTCTGCTATGACATGCAGACTAATTCTCTGCTGACATGAAGACAGATTCTCTGTTACGGGACCTCCCTCCTCTGCCTGGGTGCTGGGCCTAAATATATGCCAATGGACTGTTGCAGTGGTGGCTGACGTGAAGCCTCATTCTCTGCTATGACATGCAGACTGATTCTCTGCTGACATGAAGCCAGATCGTCTGTTACGGGACCTCTCTGCTCTGCCTGTGTGCTAGGCCTAAATATATGCCAATGGACTGTTGCAGTGGTGGGTGACGTGAAGCCTCATTCTCTGCTATGACATGCAGACTGATTCTCTGCTGTCATGAAGCCAGATTGTCTGTTACGGGACCTCTCTGCTCTGCCTGTGTGCTAGGCCTAAATATATGCCAATGGACTGTTGCAGTGGTGGGTGACGTGAAGCCTCATTCTCTGCTATGACATGCAGACTGATTCTCTGCTGTCATGAAGCCAGATTGTCTGTTACGGGACCTCTCTGCTCTGCCTGTGTGCTAGGCCTAAATATATGCCAATGGACTGTTGCAGTGGTGGGTGACGTGAAGCCTCATTCTCTGCTATGACATGCAGACTGATTCTCTGCTGACATGAAGCCAGATTGTCTGTTACGGGACCTCTCTCCTCTGCCTGTGTGCTAGGCCTAAATATATGCCAATGGACTGTTGCAGTGGTGGCTGACGTGAAGCCTCATTCTCTGCTATGACATGCAGACTAATTCTCTGCTGACATGAAGCCAGATTGTCTGTTACGGGACCTCTCTCCTCTGCCTGGGTGCTGGGCCTAAATTTATGACAATGGACTGTTGCAGTGGTGGCTGACGTGAAGCCTGATTCTCTGCTATGACATGCAGACTGATTCTCTGCTGACATGAAGCCAGATCCTCTGTTACGGGACCTCTCTCCTCTGCCTGTGTGTGTGCTGGGCCTAAATATATGCCAATGGACTGTTGCAGTGGTGGCTGACGTGAAGCCTCATTCTCTGCTATGACATGCAGACTGATTCTCTGCTGACATGAAGCCAGATTCTCTGTTACGGGACCTCTCTCCTCTGCCTGTGTGTGTGCTGGGCCTAAATATATGCCAATGGACTGTTGCAGTGGTGGCTGACGTGAAGCCTCATTCTCTGCTATGACATGCAGACTAATTCTCTGCTGACATGAAGACAGATTCTCTGTTACGGGACCTCCCTCCTCTGCCTGGGTGCTGGGCCTAAATATATGCCAATGGACTGTTGCAGTGGTGGCTGACGTGAAGCCTCATTCTCTGCTATGACATGCAGACTAATTCTCTGCTGACATGAAGACAGATTCTCTGTTACGGGACCTCTCTCCTCTGCCTGGGTGCCGGGGCCTAAATATCTGAGAATGGACTGTTCCAGTGGTGGGTGACGGGAAGCCAGATTCTCTGCTATGGAACCTCTCTCCAATTGATTTTGGTTAATTTTTATTTATTTAATTTTTAATTTAATTCATTTCCCTATCCACATTTGTTTGCAGGGGATTTACCTACATGTTGCTGCCTTTTGCAGCCCTCTAGCTCTTTCCTGGGCTGTTTTACAGCCTTTTTAGTGCCGAAAAGTTCGGGTCCCCATTGACTTCAATGGGGTTCGGGTTCGGGACGAAGTTCGGATCGGGTTCGGATCCCGAACCCGAACATTTCCGGGATGTTCGGCCGAACTTCTCGAACCCGAACATCCAGGTGTTCGCTCAACTCTAGGTACCATCTTTATGTGGACAATTTTTACACAAGTGTGGCCCTCTTTAGGCATTTGTTTCTAGAACGGATTGGCGCCTGTGGTACCGCGCGAACTAGTCGCGCGGGCTTCCCCCAACGGCTCATTAGCACCCGTCTTGCAAGGGGGCAGAGGGCCGCACTGTGTAACGAAGAACTGCTCGCGGTGAAATGGAGAGACAAGCGTGACGTTTACATGCTCTCCTCCATTCACGCAGACACGACAATACAAATTGAGCGAGCAACCCGTGTCATTGAAAAGCCCCTCTCAGTCCACGACTATAACCTCCACATGGGAGGGGTGGACTTCAATGACCAGATGTTGTCTCCGTATTTAGTTTCCCGCAGAACCAGACGCTGGTATAAGAAGGTGTCTGTATATTTAATTCAATTGGCTCTGTACAATAGTTTTGTTCTCTACAGTAAGGCTGGGAGAACTGGATCCTTCCTCAAATTTCAGGAAGAGATCATCGAGAACCTCCTGTACCCAGGAGGTTCCGTGGCCCCATCCACCAGTGTAGTTAGCCGTCTACACGAGCGACATTTCCCCAATGTCGTTCCTGGTACCTCAACCCAACCGTCACCCCGAAAAAGATGTTGTGTCTGTAGCAGGAGTGGAATAAGGCGTGACACCCGCTATTTCTGTCCTGACTGTCCTGACCACCCTGCCCTATGCTTTGGAGAGTGTTTCCGGAAGTACCACTCACAGGTACACTATTAGCATAGGGATCATCTCACCAGGATAGGCACACAGGGCTATTAGGGCCCATTCACTCACTGCTGCTGCAAACGTCTCCTTTCACATGGGACAAAGTGCATAACGCACTTCGCCACATCTTTGGGCGATTTGCGCTTTGCACATTGACCCATGGGGAAGGAGAGGTTTGTTCTATAAAGGTAAAAAAACAAAAAAAACAAAAAAAAACACACCAGTAAGCAAACACGTTAATGTTCAGTTCAAAAAGTTAAAGTTACATGTTCTGTTGCAAAGTTAATAAAATTATTGCGTTGCGGCCTGTTTTTTTTTTTTTGTCTTTTTACCTTCCAGGTGGACCAACCGATCGACTAGCTGCAGCACCGATGTGCATTCTGACAGAAGCATTGCGCTGCTGTCAGATTACACGCAAGTCGGTGTATGCGGCGCTGCAAGACGGGATTTTCTCCTCTGCAGTAACAGATATGTTTGCCGAGGCATACGAGCTGAGGAGGAGGCGGCGTTCCTATGCTTTGGCAAACACTTTGTATAAATATATATATATATAAAAAAAAAAAATCCCGGCAATGATTTATTCATCCACATCGATTGATGCGAATGGAGAAATCTGGTTTGCCAGGGCATACGAGCTAAGTGGGTATGGATGTAGGGCGGAGCTCCTATGTCCTGGCAGACGCCTTTCCCCTCCATTTTTTTTTTTGGCAGAGATTTTTTCATCCACATTGATCAATGCGAATGAAGAAATCTGTGTCGTTCATTTTTTTCTTTCAGCCCAGAGGCTGAACGGAAAAAAAAATCTCATTACCTGTATGCTCAATATAAGGAGAATAGCAGAAACTCCTAATGCTGGCCATACATGTAATGATTGCGGAGACCCTCAAATGCCAGGGCAGTACAAACACCCCACAACTGACCCCATTTTGGAAAGAAGACACCCCAAGGTATTTGCTGAGGGGCATATTGAGTCCATGAAAGATTGAAATTTTTGTCCTAAGTTAGCGGAAAGTGAGACTTTGTGAGAAAAAACAACCCAAAAATCAATTTCCGCTAACTTTTGCGAAATTTTTTTTTTTTCTATGAACTTGCCAGGCCCCTCATTGGATACCTTGGGGTGTCTTCTTTCCAAAGTGGGGTCACATGTGGGGTATTTATACTGCCCTGGCTTTTTAGGGGCCCTAAAGCGTGAGAAGAAGTCTGGGATCCAAATGTCTAAAAATGCCCTCCTAAAAGGAATTTGGGCACCTTTGCGCATCTAGGCTGCAAAAAAGTGTGACACATCTGGTATCGCCGTACTCAGGAGAAGTTGGGGAATGTGTTTTGGGGTGTCATTTTACATATACCTATGCTGGGTGAGAAAAATATCTTGGTCAAATTCCAACTTTGTATAAAAAAAATGGGAAAAGTTGTCTTTTGCCAAGATATTTCTCTCACCCAGCATGGGTATATGTAAAATGGCACCCCAAAACACATTCCCCAACTTCTCCTGAGTACGGCGATACCAGATGTGTGACACTTTTTTGATGCCAAGGTGGGCAAAGGGGCACATATTCCAAAGTGCACCTTTCGGATTTCACCGGTAATTTTTTACAGATTTTGATTGCAAAGTACTTCTCACACATATGGGCCCCTAAATTGCCAGGGCAGTATAACTACGCCACAAGTGACCCCATTTTGGAAAGAAGACACCCCAAGGTATTCTGTGAGGGGCATGGCGAGTTCCTAGAACTTTTTATTTTTTGTTGCAAAAAGCTGAAATTCACATTTTTGTACCATAGTTTGTAAACGCTATAACTTTTACCCAAACCATTTTTTTTTTGCCCAAACATTTTTTTTTATCAAAGACATGTAGAACAATAAATTTGGCGAAAAATTTATATATGGATGTCGTTTTTTTTGCAAAATTTTACAGCTGAAAGTGAAAAATGTCATTTTTTTGCAAAAAAATCGTTACATTTTGATTAATAACAAAAAAAAGTAAAAATGACAGCAGCAATAAAATACCACCAAATGAAAGCTCCATTAGTGAGAAGAAAAGGAGGTAAAATTCATTTGGGTGGTAAGTTGCATGACCGAGCGATAAACGATGAAAGTAGTGTAGTGCCGAAGTGTAAAAAGTGGCCTGGTCATGAAGGGGGTTTCAGCTAGCGGGGCTGAAGTGGTTAAAGGGGTTGTCTGGGAATAATTAATTTTTATTTAATGCCTGCCTCTTTAAATAGAAGATTCATATTTACCTGCTCCCTACCGCTCTGCTCCTCCGCGCTGCCTCCCCTGTGTCCATGTTCCGATCCGCAGTGCTGCATAGGCATGGTCACATGCTCCACTGCAGCCAATAATCGGATGTACACACTGTGGGGACTGGAACATGAACACAGCGGAGGCAGTGCAGGGAACCAGAGAGGCAGGGATCAGGTAAGCATTCATTTATTTGTTGAAGGAGGCAGGCTGCTGGCATTAGATAAAAAGTAATTATTCCTCTAAGCTGGTACCGATACACATGCACGGTTGGCAGCTTATGTTCCCTGAGACCAAAAAGCGCATGTTAAAGGGAGTCTGTTTAGTTTTTCAGAGTCTCCATAGTGCCAAAAAAGATTTAAAGATATGCAAATTACCTATCGCAAGTGCCCAGTGGCAGCGAGTGTGCTGCAAGTGCCCAGTGGCGGCGAGTGTGCTGCAAGTGCTCCCCGCCTTACTGGCGCCTGACTCCTCCCCTATGTATCATCCGGCTAGCCCTGTATCCTTGCGGCGTCTTTCTTGTCTCCATTCATAATCCAGCACCTGTGCACTTCACTGCTGGGCCCAGTACATTGACCACTGTGGGCAGAGGCATACTGATATACAGTGCGCATGTGCCAGTTACTGGTTACTTAACAGGAGCTGGATTATGGACATTACAGAGGGGAGGAGTCGGGCGCAAGTAAGGAGGGGAGCACTGGGCACTTGCAGCACACTCACTGCCCCTGGGCACTTGCGATAGGTAATTTACATATCTTTAAAACTTTGTTTTTGGCACTTTGGAGACTCTGAAACACTAAACCCGGGCACCATCAGTGTTATGGATCTGCCTCCCACAGAGCTATGTAATCAGATTAAAACATGTTATGTAGGTGACAGACCTTTAAAATCCAGTAGCCTGATACTTCTTTCCCCTAATATCTGCTATTGGGAGAAAGTGTGGACACCAACATGCATAAGATCTGACATTTATCTAATGTGTATTGCCAGCTTAAAGGGTTTCATAAATGTCATCAGAAAAATCGTTATGTATGTCAGCAGAACATAACTGTATGAGTTTTAACTCCCTGCCTGCCGCCGTTCCCTCAAAATCAGCTGTTTGAGGGGACGGTGCATGCAGCGTGCACGTGCCGTCTCCCTTCTCTCTTCCTGTTCACCACTGCTGTCTATGGCAAAGCAGCAGCAGAGCAGGAAGAGAGAAGGGAGACGACATGTGCACGCTGATAGGAGAGCCGGGAGAACCCCTTTAAGAAGCACTAGGTGTTGGTTAAGGGACTACATAATGCAGATCGTGGATGTTTGTCTGAAATCCCAGTACAGTAAGGTATTCTTCTAACACAGAACAGAACTTATACTACAGTTCTCTTTAACCTGTGACTCTCCAGTTGTGAAACTACAACTCTCAGCTTGCCTACAAAAGTCTCTGGCAGGTATGAATTGCTAGGAGTGGGAGTTGCACAAACTGTAGAGACACGTTGTAGGCCACATACTGTATGAAAACCTTGACTAATGCAGCAAGTATGCTAAGGATTTTCCACCAAAGAAAATACATAGTGGATCTGCTGATAATCCACAGCAGATTTTGCTGCAGTTTTTGGTACTTAGGGCTCATGCACACGGATGTATTTTCTTTCCGTGTCTGTTCTATTTCTTTTGTGGACCGTATGTGGAATCATTCACTTCAATGGGTCTGCAAAAAATGGGAAGTTACTCAGTGTGCATTCCGTATGTCTATATTTTTGTCCGCATTACGGACAAGGATTGAAGGGCCAGCTGTTCCGTTCCGCAAAATATTGAATGCATACGGATGTCATCCGTATTTTTTGTGGATCCGTTTTTTGGCGGGCCGCTAAATACATATGGTCGTATGCATGAGCCCTAAGGATGAATTCTACAGCAAATATCTGCAAACATAAATCGAAATTATGTGGATTTAAAATCCACACCGAATGTCAAGTTATGTGTGGATTTTAATACGGACAGGACATTCTTCTGCAGTGTGTGAATTAGATTTTTTTAATGGAGGAATTAGAGCCACCATGAGGACAACCAACACTATCTGGCCTTTGAATTCTGAATATATTTCCAATAAAGTTAATTGGTATTATTTGAACAATTGGCAGTGAAATGCCTGTCTCCAACTGGATATAAAAACACATTTAGGCTTCATGCACAGGACCATAACGGTTTTTGCAGTCCGCAAACCGCAGTCCGCGAAAAGGAACGGGTGGCCCATTGTTGAAATTCCTATTCTTGTCCGCAAAACGGCCCAAAATACGACATGCTAAATTTTTTTTGCGTGGCCACGGAACGGAACAACGGATGCGGACAGCAAACGGAGTGCTGTCCGCATCTTTTGCGGCCTCATTGAAGTAAATGGGTCCGCACAATAACGGTTGTGTGCATGAGGCCTTACATTTATACTTTAAAGCAAACAAATGCATTAAAACCACCTAATAGATGGATACCTTATGACACAAAAGGGTAGTAACTAGACTATCTATCCTTTAGAAACTGTCAGCATTGTTGACCTTATGAAAAGTGTTTCAGTTATGAGCAACTTCATTTCCTTCTATGCTTGTTAATTCTAAAGACCTTGAAGGTCCCGTATTCCGTCCTTATGTGCTTTATGTGGTCTTTCCTCAACAGTCAATAGAATTGATGTATATGGAAAAAGTGTTCTGGCTTCAAATAGTTTCTGCTTCAGATGAGTGACTTTTAGATTGAATGCATAAAGGTCAGTGTAACTCCAATACTGTATAATAATGTGAAATGAATCTTTTCAGACCATGATTATTCCGGAAACACGCCGGTTATAGAACCAGGATTTATTCTGAACATATTATTCTCAATAATACATTTTCAGAGCGCACACACACAAATTTATTGAACTTTCATTTGTGCCCAGTTTGCCAATTCTTTCCAAAAATTCCATGCAATTGGGTATGAATTAATTGTACTCAAATTAAAAGTGCTCCAATTGACCTGAAAATTGGTATATGACACTCTGAGGTCTCCTAACACTCATATTTTTTTCTCTCGTCTTTCTTTTTTACATTGTTTTTCTAATTTTTGCTGCCCTATTTTAAGCTCTTTAATACAATGACAGCAATACCAAATAATTTTAGAGTCACACTAACATATATAGCTATGGGTAAATGCATAGTTGATTATGTTAACAGTGTGTTTAAAAAACATGGCATTTATGCTTTAAAAACATTTTTTTTAAAATGGTACCATATTGGGGGAACATGGTGTTCAGTGTTATCGCCAAAAAAACAAGGACGGTGCCTGCTGATGTTTATATATACACACAAGTGTTAATTGTCAGAAGAAGTGTGTTTTGTTAAAAACAAGCCTTGAAAAATTGTCACTTATTTTTGGGAACAGCAGCAGTACAGTGTGCATGTGGAAAGGTTAAGGTAAAATTTAAGGTTTGTAGGGGTAAGAGTGGCGTGTGGCAGCAATAGCAGCAAAGCATGGAACAGACAAGGCAGATGTGTGCGCGGTTGTGTAGAAGTAATAAAAGTAGTAGTAGCAGGGGCTGGGTAGGGGTAATGGTAGTGGCAGTAGAGGGAGGAGTAGCTGTGGCATTGGCAGCAGCCATACAGTATGTAGAATGATAGTAGGCAGGCAGACAGCGGCAATTACGTCATGGGGTGAGTAAATAGCCACTCTCTGCAGTGGCAGATCTATTCAACAGCCTTAGCAAGGACATGTGTGAAAATCCTCACAGATCCAGCAAAAGCAAACTGGGCCAGTTCTGGCCAAAGTTCCAATCTGCTTGCACAGAAGTCGATGGGGTCAGGAAACAGGGTATGTGCCAAGAAAAGGCTACAGTCCAAGTAAGACTGGAGTGGCACATCAAACTGCTCCATCATGTTATTGATACTGAATAGGCTGTGGCTTCTGCTATTTGTGGTAGCGAAAATTGCAGGAGATGGTAAGAGTAGAGGGGCCTTCTAGTGAGGGTCTAAAAGCATTGCTATCCAGTAATAATCGGACTGCTTGATGTTAAAAATACACTAGTCAGTAAGTTAGCAAGCAAGCATATTTATTAATTTATTTTACTCACTTATTAGACATCTATAGCAGTGCTTTACAGACATTACCATCACTTGCTGTCTCCAGTGGAGCTCAAAATCCAAATTCCCTATCATTATGTCTTTCGATTGTGGGAGAAAACCCATGCAAACATGTTGAGAACATACAAACTCCATGCAGATGTTGTCCTTGGTCGGATTCAAGCATACTGTCCATGCTCACTAGTGTGCCTGAAGATACAGTTCTTTCCAGCTTTTGCCCCCACTTTGATGATTGATCATCATGGCCAGTGTCGTCATCATCATCATCAGCCTTGTGCTCCTCCACCACGACTCCTCCTCCAGTAGTAGCTTATCACCTTTATCCTTCTCCATTGGACTGTCCATGTGGGTCTCCAACAGCTACAGGTCGGCCAGCAAGTTGCTTTTCTTAGTTCACCATCCCTTGTTGCATTAGCACAAGCATCTGCTTTAGGCTTAAATTACATGTGCAGATTTTGCAGGAGATTGTCGGGAAAGGAAGCACTCCTTCCCAGCAATTGCCTGCTCGTTAGTGGAGGAGACCACTGCACTTATATGCAACAATCTACTCCACAGTATGGGAGGGGTGATCTCTAATGCTATCACTCATCCCCATACTGAATAATTGTTTGCCGGCAGCAGATCGTGATTAGACAGCACGATCTGCCGCTGGAAAACAATAACTTTTTATGCACGCTAAAAGATTTAAATTGCCCTATTGTGTTTGCTCTTTCATCAGGTAATAGGCGTCAGTGTTACACTGCCATAATAACACTCGTGATCTGGATGAGAATTGGCCAGTGTAGTATAAGCCTAAGATAAATATCAGGGGGATAACATCGTTGGTGCAGCAATTGTCCCTACTCAGAAATCTGGTGGCCCCTTTGAAGGGCCTGTGCACACAATACTTGTCTCTGATGAGCTGCCACTGCCTGACCTGAAAACAACACATGCTTCTTGCTGTGGTGGTCTGGTGCATGATGAAATTATTCACTGTCTTACGTTGCTTGTGCAGATGCTCCGATATATATGCAAGGTGGAATTCTAGCAAGTTGAAATGTTGCAGATCAAATCCTGTCACTGCAAGTCCAGGATGGAGTTTCTTGACACATAAAAATGGCTAAAAAGCAAGGACAGTCTCCAGGACATGGCCAGCACCTTCTGCAAATTATGACATCATCTCAAAAAACATTGTATTACTAAATGTATCACATGCGCAATGCAAGGAGCATGTGTTATTTCCTGCAAATGCAGCACAGCCACAATGTTCCTTCCATTGCCGCTGACCACCTTCCTTAGCTGGAGTTGGCGGGGAGAAACTGGGATGTTTGCTGCATGATACACTTTATTAACTGATCATTTCTGTGGCTAATCTCGCCCAGGCTCATCAGCTCTAAGACAGCAAAGCAATGCTGACCGACTTTACACATCAGAGGGACGGGGAGCTGAAGAAATTATCTGCCCTGTTTCTGTTTGGAATGGGAGGATGTCCATTGAGGAGGACTTGGAGGAGATGAATAAGCACCTGATGTGGAAGCCAGACCGACACAAATCTGGAGGTGCCAATAGGATCTGGTATCATTGCTACAGTGCACTGTCGCTGCTGCTGTGAGAAACAGTGGGCCATGAAAGACATGTACTTTCCCTGCCTGTAACAGCTGCTCAAGGTGTCCAAATTGGCATGCACCTTGCAGTACAGTGACAATTGCGAGGACCAGTCCACGTTTTCTGGCAAGTGAAAGTACAATGCAGGGATTTTTTTTTTTAGAATTAATGGCAGCTAGATATCTTCCAGTGAAGCTGAGTTCTCTAAAGGCAACAGAATCCACTAAATGGTAGGGCAGCAACTGCACCACCAGCAGCTTGGCCAGGTGGGAGTTAAACTTGCACACCACTGGATTTTTGGGCAATTAAGAGTTATTTCCTGGCCATACATTCTATTATTGATGGCTGACAATGGTATGTTATGAACACAAAATTTCTGTAATTAAGAGGCGTAATTATATGTCATCATCTACGAACATACAGGTTTTAACCCATTGAAATGCTCTGAAGTGCTTAAAGCGAGTTTAGCACATAAATTTCCCTAATACAACTACCAGCAGTGGCCATCAGAACATGTAAAAGCATCATAACCATACCATTATGCCATCTGTGTTCTCGGAACTGCCTGCTCCCGGTGACCGCATGTGTTTCAGAGCGGCTCGCGGCACAGGCACAGGTAAGGACTTACCTCTGCATCGCAGGACTTGGGAGTAAAGATGGCAGATCGCATGTGTTCGTCGGCGAACACTGCGAACTGGTCATCACTGCATTTCATGTCCAGGAAAAACACTTTTATTCCTATGAAAAATGGCTCCCAAGTGCCCAGCTGGTCAGGCTTTTTCCTCCTCTCTGCTCCTCCCCTAACCTCCCAAGGCTTCTTCCCATCTCTACTTATGTCACATGGATACAGGGAAGGAAGCCTTGGGAGGTTAGAAGAAGGGCAGACAGCATGGAAGGGAGGCGGGCTTGGGCACTTTGAGAAGGAAAGACTGCCCAACTGGGCACTTGGGAGCCATTTTTCATAGGACTAAAAGTGCTTTTCCTGGACATGGAAAAAAACACCCAGATTACATAATGGTATGGTTATAATGCTTTTATCATGTTGTGATGACCATTTATGGTACTTATATTAGTGAAATCTAAGTGACAGACTTAGAAAGACAGGGTTATGCCTTGACTAATGTAAAAAAGGAAAATTACACATCGTATAGTACATGACAATACCATTCTAACAAAGCTAGGATCAGCCCTGTATCTCACATGGATCCAGAGATCTCCCCATTCATTGCTCCGCTAGATTTAAATTAGGCTGACAGCTCAAGGGAACAGCTCAAGGGGAGTTAGCCTATAAAACGGTTATGAACTGTAGAAACTTGAGATTGTTTTTAAAGACTGGCTGGATGTTCATTTACAGAAAATATGAGGCTGTTGCAGGATTTTGTCGATTGCAGAATTTGCAGTGCAACATGAATTATCACCTACCAGCAGATGTAAACAGTGCGACACAGAACCAGTCCTTCCCCATGCTTTCTCTCATAAAACTCTGACTTTTCTACCTATTGATTAAATCTACCTAATTAAATATGTCCCTAAACTGTCCTTACCACACCTAGATGACGGCCAGACACAACCAACATAAAATTGTCTACAGATGTACCAAATTTATTTTCCAGCATGAAGTGCTCTGATGAATGTGGCACATCTTTAGACTGCTTGCCTAAATCTGCCCTATTGTGTTAACTCTTTGAAATCATAATTGTGCATGTTGTTTTCTATTTCCCGTTATGTATACATCCTATTTCTATTTGCTTACTTGTGTTTTCACTTGGGTTTTCTAGTGATGACATTTTAAAGGTCTGGTAACAGTTTTTGCGGGTAAGCTTATCAACTATGAGAGATTTCCTGTTAAACAAATCACTTAAAATGTATCTTCCTGATGTGCAAAGCAGGAAGTTCTAAGAACATAAGAAAATATTGATTTCTAAAAATAAAATCCATTTTGTTTGGATGGGTCAAATACTTAATGAAAATTGTTTAGGGTTAAAAAAAATTACATATCTAAACCTCATAAATGATATGCACAAGAGGGTGACCAAGGTAATTAAGAGAATGAGTAGTTTTCAGTACCAAAACAAGTTATTAAACTTGGGGTTATTCCATTTGGAAAAAAGAATGCTTAGAGGACATCTAAAGTAATTACACATACTTGAATGAATGTTCAGAGATCTATCAAATGATCTTTTTATACCTAGGCCTGCAACCATGACAAGATGGGATCCTCTATGTCTAGGAAATCAAACTTTCACCATCATCATCATAGACAGGTATTCTTTATTGTAAGAGCTGTGAGATTATGGAGGAGATTATGATGGTCTGCATTTTACGGACCACAAAACAGCCAACTGTTACCGTAGGTGCATGAGCCTTAAGGAGCTTTTTTTTTATGCAGTTTTAATTATTTTATGTAAAGTACCTCCAAAGAGGAGGAACACTCTAATGAAAAAATCTACCAGTACTGCTGATAGTGCTGGTATCTGTCATGTTAAAGAGGCTTGTCTGTTCCCAAAATTATTTGAATGTGCTCCTAACACTCCTCACCGTGCATACATATGCCCCCAATACCTCTTTTTCATGTCTGTGCTCTCCTTCCCTCAGTCGGGGCATCAGACTATCCTGGCAGATGTTCACATTCACAACTTCCTGTTTACATGGCTGCTCTGTAGAGTGATCAGTCACAGGCTGCCCCTGCCCCCACTGATCAGGAGCTACTCCCACTACATGTGGCCATGTTACTACACCCGCACATGCTGGTCTGTTTCTCACTCAGTGTCTAAATCACATCACTAGCAGTCCACAGGCTCTTCCCCACCATCTAGAAGTGCAATAAATAGCTTGAATCAGCAAACACATCAAATCACATGTATATCTAATCCTATCATGTACAATACAGCCTGCTGTGCCTGATACACAGCCTGTTGTGTGCGATACTGCTGAGCTGTGTACCTAATCTTACCTTTTTGATCAAATCCTATCATGTGTGATATAGGCTGTTGTGCCTGATACACAGCCTGTTGGGCATACCTCCCAACCGTCCCGGATCCGGTGGGACAGTCCAGAATTGCAGTGGCTGTGCCGCTGTCCCAGTACGGGGGAGGTATGTCTCACTTACTGACAGCTGTCTCTGCTTCCATAGGAAGCAGCATCGGCTCCCTGCTTCATCATTCCTCCCCCCTGCCAGCTCTCCATACCTCTTGTCTGTGTGCGGGGCGGGGCAAGCCGGCAGTCAGCCTCAGCTCCGCCTCCTCCACAGACCAGAGCAGCCGATATTCTGCTGCTGCTAGGAACAAGGTAAGTATGTGGTGTTTATTTTTTGTACTTTCTATGAGGGGCACATAACAGGGCATGTTGCTGGGGGCACAGCTGGGCATATTACTGGGGGGCACAGCACTAAGCATATTACTGGGGGCATAGCTGGGCATATTACTGGGGGCACAGCACTTGGCATGATAATGGGGGCACAGCACTGGGCAAATTACTGGGGGCACAGCTGAGCATATTACTGGGGGCACAGCTGAGCATATTACTGGGGGCACATAACTGGGCATATTACTGGGGCATAGCTCGGCATATTACAAGGGGGCACAGCTGAACATATTAATGGGGCACATAACAGGGCAGATTACTGAGGCACAGCTGGGCATATTACTGTGGGCATAGCTGAACATATTTCTACGGGGCACATAACTGGACATATTACTGTGGGCACAGCTGGACATATTACTGGGGGCATATAACTGGGTATATTACTGTGGGCACAGCTGGGCATATTGGAGGCACATAACTGGGCATATTACTGGGATACACAGCTAGGCATATTACTGGGGGCACATAACAGGGCATATTACTGGGGGCACAACTGGGCATATTAATGGGGGCACATAACAGAGCATATTACTGGTGGCACAGCTGGGCATAATTCTGTAAGGGGGCACATAACTGCGCATATTACTGGGGGCATAGCTGGGCATAATTCTGTGAGGGGGCACAATGTGGGCATATATACTGTTCGGTGGCATGAAGGGGGTATAATTCCTAGTTGGGGCATTAAGAGGACTGCTTGTGATTAGGTTAAAGTTATGTTTTGGGCGGAGTTAGGGGTGTGGCCTGGTGAGGAAAACATTTGCTTTGCGCACTGCAAAAATGTTTCCCTCTTTGTTCATTTAGAAAGTTGGGAGTTATGCTGTTGTGTGCGATACTGCCTGATGAGCTGTGTATCTAATCTTATCTTGTATGATACTGTCTGATGAGCTGTGTATCTAATACAATCTTGTATGATACTGCCCGATGAGCTGTGTATCTAATCCTATCTTGTATGATACTGTCTGATGAGCTGTGTATCTAATACAATCTTGTATGATACTGCCTGATGAGCTGTGTATCTAATCTTATCTTGTATGATACTGTCTGATGAGCTGTGTATCTAATACAATCTTGTATGATACTGCCCGATGAGCTGTGTATCTAATCCTATCTTGTATGATACTGTCTGATGAGCTGTGTATCTAATACAATCTTGTATGATACTGCCTGATGAGCTGTGTATCTAATCCTATCTTGTATGATACTGCCTGATGAGCTGTGTATCTAATACAATCTAGTATGATACTGCCCGGTGAGCTGTGTATCTAATCCTATCTTGTATGATTGTGCCTGCAGAACTGTGTATCTAATCCTATCTTTCATGATACTGTCTGCTGAAGTTTGTATATAGATCCTCATGCACACGACCATATATGTTTGTGGTCTGCAAATTGCGCATCTGCTGCATCCGTGTGTGACCCGCATTTTTTTGCAGAGCCATTGACTTCTATGGGTCCGAGGTCTGCATTTTGAGCACCAGAATAGGATGTTTTCTGTGTTTTGCAGAAATGACATGGATGTGGAAAACACAATGATGACATCCATGTGTTTTCCTTCTGTGTCGTATTCTGTTCCTCAAAATGCAGACCTCACCTCCATATAAGTCAAAGGCTCAACAACAAAAAATGTGGGTCGCGCACGGACGGTATCCTTATTTAGCAGATGTTCAACTTGCAGACCACAAAACGGATATGATTGTGTGCATGAGGCCTAATCCTATCTTTTTCAGCCCTGCCAGATGACGTGTTTACCTTTGCCTATCATGTATGATACACCATCTGATACAAGTATAAAGCTTGGCCTGCTCTCCCTCACTCACTGGAAGCCAGTTTGGCACCAGGAGAGGTATAGGGTGGACCTCATTGCATTCTTTGGTGGCCATTTGGCACCAGGAGAGGTGTGGAGTGGGCCCGGCATGCATGTTGGTACCTGCATTCCCTGGATATAATGGAGGCCATTTTGGCACCAAAGATGATAAAAATTAAGGTGGGCCCAGCATGCATGTGGAACCTACACTCCCTGAATTGTATGGTAGCTGTCATGGCACATAACAGATAGAATTTAGTGTTAGGAACCCGTGTTACAGAGATCGCCTTGACGTGTGACAGACAGGCTCAAATAATTTTGTACAAAATGTATTTGCCAAGCATCTCTAATTTATAAGTATAGCACTAGCAATTATTGTGCATTTTTGTACTTAATTTGGTTTGCAGAGAGCTGTTGCATTGTATGTTTTGTTACTATGTTGTCTTTTCAGCCATAGCAACATGCACCTGCGCATTGGGATGTGCTGACTGACCCTCTTTTTTTAATTTCTAGCATGTGATACAACCCTGATCAGCCCGGGGAACATCGTCCGTGTGTCACTGTTTCCCCCAGGCCTGACCGCACTCTCCTGACTGAACTGACAGTAATGTATGTCCCCATAAAAGTGATATCTGCTGTGCCCCATAAGTGTCATCCACAGTGCCCTCAGTGCCATGCACAGCATATCGATCAGTCTCTCTGGCTGATCACTATGCTGTGACCAGGGGCATACCTACAATAGCGGCAGCCCATGCGACTGCTATGGGATCCAGTCTTAATTGGGATTATCTCCTCTTCTACTGGAGGTGAAAACTTGGTCAGGACTCTACCCTCTACTTTTAGCAAATGAAGCAGTGGAAAAATAGCCAAAGGGTCACTGAAAGGGGTTTAGGCAGAAACCCTTCTGTTTTGTGGGGGCTGGTTTGATCCTTGCTATGTGGCCCTTACTTCTCTATGTATGCCACCGGCTGTGACTCATACACAGTGCTTATATTGCACAGTGTATGAATCAGTACAGGCTTCATACAGAAGCCTGTACACTCAGAAGGCAGCTGGCGGTCACGGGGCATACGCTGACAGCCAGCTGTCCATACCCACTGAGAAGCAGAAGAGAAAGGACCTGCCATACAGCGAGTGAGAAGAAGCAGGACAGAACCTTTGAGGTGTTCCAGCCAATCGATGTGCTGCACACAGGCAGCTTCACACAAACTACCAATCACTGGTGGGCAGGGAGAAGTTGGCTCTGCCTACATTGTTTCTGCCCTGAGTGAGTCTATGATGGCGTTCTGTGGATGTGCAGAGCAGGTTTCTTCAGCTCCAGCACTGGAGAAGTGGCCTCCACGTGTACGGAGGAGAGGTCTGTACCAGGTCAGGGCTCCAGGGGAGAGTGTGGCTGTCCAGCACTGGGGGAAGGGGGCCTCTCTCCTTCGTAATCACCTTCACTGTGTTATCTGTGGGTAGAGCTGAGGACTGCGGATGATCTTCCTGTGTATGACCTATATCAGCCTGTCTGAACTGTGTCATGCACATGCCCCTAACACACAAGTACTAAACCCCCCCATAAAATTAGCCAGAGTGCCCCCACAGTCAATGAGTGGTCAAAATCCCTCTTTACTACGGCAGCATCAATAACAGCAGAGTGCCCCCATAGTCAGTGAGTGGTCAGAGTCCCTCTGTATGGCAGTATCAATAACACCAGTGTGCCCTCACAGTCAGTGAGTGGTCAGAGTCCTTCTGTATAGCAGCATCAATAACAGCAGAGTGCCCACATAGTCAGTGAGTGGTCAGAGTCCCTCTGTATGGCAGCATCAATAACACCAGTTGCATTCTAGAAATGTAAATAGGATTAGTAATTTAGAGGCCCCCAATCTGTGTATGGTACCTGCACTTGTTGGTGTTCAGTCTGGACCGCCACCTCACAGCAGATGCAATTATGTGGGCCTTTACAAAAAGTAGTTGAGTACCCCTGGTCTAGAAAATCATCACTTAGAGACTGTATTTAAGGGCACAACATGTGCATGATCATTGATACTTTCATGCTTATGAGTAAGTGATGAGTGAATTATGGGAATATAATGTAAGGCATTTACTTCATTGTTGACATTATTGTGTGCTCTCATTACTGTCACCCAGAAGCAAAACTGTACTGTTTATCCCAATGATATGTCTCTTTTTCTTGAGTTGGTGCAGCATTGATGTGCTTTGCACATAAAAATGTACGCTTTATTGCTTGTATCCAGCACAGGGAACATTCTGAGTTTATTTTTAAGGCAGATCAAATTGCATTTAAATGAGTTTCATACATATTTATGATGATTTTGTGGTATTTCCACAATGCAATACCCCTAGCACGAAAGACTTATTTTTTTATATTCCATTCTACAATAAACATGGTAATAGTCTCTGGAAAGAGCGATTGTTGTTTCTGAACCTTTGCGACTTGCAATTCATTGGGTATTATGGAAAGAACACTTAAAATCAAAGATTTTTTTTATCTAACTTATTCCAGATAGAATTGTTTTATCGTTTTTATTTCTGAGCATTTATAGTAAATATGACAACTATTTTCAACAATGGAAGAAAAAAAAACGCAACACTATGCCCAATTACAGTTTCAAGCATAATACCTTTATTCCCCAAACAAGCTGCTAAATCGGTGGCCCATACCCGCTGATGTTTCCCCTCTCCCAGGAAGGCATGAATGCCAGGGCACTCACCTCTCCTGCAACTCCAGCATGGTGGCATCCCGTGCCTGCCAGGCTCTACCTCCATTTGGTGTGCACGGTTGCCAGAGCACTCAGTATTTCGGCCTCTTCTCTTCTTTCTGTTCCTAGGACACATATGCCATCCCCAGTTCTTAAAGGGCAGAGCACGTGACTCGGTGCTTTCCACTATAGGAAGGTGCCTGAACAATAGGTTCTCTAGCTTTCTAGTTCTCGGAATACTGCACTATTATTCCATTCTAATTTCCTGTGCACAATTTCTGCCTGTTTTCCAGACTTGACCCTCTGCTACCTGTCCTGACTTCTTCCTGACTCCCATATTAATAATGATTAATTTGTTGCTACTTTGGAAAAGATTTAAAGCAGACATGATGGGGTATATTAAAAGGTAATTTAAAATAAATATTACTTAGCTTGTCATTGCCATGTGCTGAGCAAATGGCAATGTCCCTACACATGTCCTAAAAGGGCATATAAAAGTAATAGAGGGGGTGCCAATTAAAGGGGTTGTCCAAAAACGAAATATTAATTGACTGAAAGAAGTTGCAGTGTGCATGCTTGACCTGCTGCTCCATTCTTTTTGGTGCATGAAACCCCCATTACCATGATTGTTGGGGGTCGCAGCATTTGAACCCCCAACAATCAGATGCTTAAGTGAGTATTGTAGTACAACCCATTTAATGTGTGAATCTAAGTGTGCATTATAAAAATATAAAAAATACTATATAAAAACATAAAAAATATAAGTTATTAAATACAATATGTTTACCCAAAAATGGTTTGTACAAATACTATAACTCATACCACAAAATACAACGTGCCCTTCCCAAATAATTTTGCAGATTATTGAAACCATGCACCTGTCCATAAAATGGCCACAGATTGAGGGACATGTGATCAAACACGTCATGCCTCCTTAATTGCAACACAGTTGGGCAGATATACTAAGAATGGCATTACAAATACCAAACTCGGCGTAGAATGAGCCAAATTTATTAACAGGCACACTCATTTAAAAAGTGGTGAGAGAAGTGAAAAGTTACAAATTATTGGCATAAATATGGAATGCACCATAATTTGCGACTTTTTTATGTCACTACAGTGGAATAAGTTTGATAAATGCCCCTCCCTGTACTTTGCTCTAGATGTCCAGCCCTGTGTATGACCAGATGGAAGGTCTACCGTATTCAATTTCTGGCGGTTTGAAGACACAGTATTAGGTCACATACCCCCCACCTGTAGACATTGGGATACTGGGATAGGAGAGTGGCTGAGCATGAGGAAGGGGGGAGAGTTTGATTGTGGCAATAAAGCTACAAAGCATCCTTGAAGTGCCATTTGATGGACACGTATGCATATTTGTAAATAAAGTTAGCAGTTTTTCTATTCTTTTCTAGAAGTTACAGGTTTATTTGCTACAGTCTTTAGGTTTAGGGAGCCTTTAAAAGTATATTTCTTTAACATCAAAATTGTCAGAATGTCACTTGAGCAGATATAATGCATTTCATTCCACGTGACACCTGCTGTCAATTCATTGAACAATGCAGAAAAAAGAGAATTGATGGGCGTCACATCCCTCAAAAACCTCTCCTTACAAATAAGCAATTACTTTCTGTGCTGTACTAAGTAACAATGTATCTGCTTCATTGGCTGATAACACATTCTCTGTGTGGATTTCAGGGCATCATGACTTCTCCACCTCTTGAGATCAGACATGTTAGGCTGGAGGGTTTTTTGTTTCCTCAATCCATTTGAAAAACCACAGTAAGTAAGGAAATGAGAAGTTTATTTATAGCATTAAATAAAGGGAGGGCTGGATGCAGACAGAAAGTAGCCAAGGCTGATCAAAGGTAAATGCTGCCTTTAGCCAACAATTCCAAATAGATAGACAGGATAATTAACGCAGTGCCTATAGCAGAAGCAAAAAGTCATGCTTGTTTTTCCATCTATTTCCTTTCTTAATGCATTTTGCTTGTTGAGCATGGTTCTTTTTCTATTTTCGTTTAGAGATGAAAAGCTTGACCTTGATATATTCTTACACAATCACAAATAATAATATCTTGACTTACACAATGTTATTTGTAGAATTAGCAAATAGAAAAGCAACCCCAGGGTGAAGTAGGGTGTATTACTGTATGTAGACGTCAAGGCGAACAGTCCTTGGTATTCTACTTCATTCAAACTATCAGTTTCCATTTCCAAGATGTACTAATACGCATTTATGTACTCCAAGTAAAAGCAAAAAGATATAACGTGCAAAACAGTATACAATGAGAAAATGAAGTAGAACCAACAAACCGGTGTTAAAATGGGTGCAATGTTGTAAACTTGGACAGAGATGTAGCTAGGCTTTCCAGCACCCAGGGCAAGGGTTCAGCATTTCGGCCCACCCCCCACTCTTGCCACTCAAATTTACATAAAGATGAAAAGTTCAGAGGCGTGTGTGTTGGTGTGATGTCTGCTGGATCTGGAACAAGATTAATGTGGTGATAGAGGAAAAATAATAATCACATAGAAAAGGGATGGTAACTGCCCCTGAGAAATCCCCAGCAGGAGGCACTGTGCTGGCCCTGTATGACTGATTCCTGGTCTCTGCTTCTCTCACAAAGCCAGCAGTACGAGGTACAGCTGCTGGGGGGCGCCGGAGCTCAGTAGAATAGTGAAGCAGGGAGCAGACCGCTGAAGATCTCACCACTGGAGTCCAGACAGGTAAGTTTGTGACATTATCCCCATCCTTTTAGGAGAGGCCACCGGACCCTCAACATGGGAAGCAGACTTCAATAGAAATTTATCATGGAACCTCCTAATTTAACGAGGAGCATGGATGTCCCGAGCTGGTACCCATGTCCTCTCCTCAGGACCATACTCTTTCCAATGGATTACGTACTGGAGCAAACCTTGAACTTTCTTGGAGTCAAGGATTCTCTCTACCTCATACTTCCATTGGATCAGGAGGTTTAGGTGGAGGAATAGGAGACGGAACGTATCTTTTAAGCAAGGCCTTATAAAAGACATAAATTCTGCATGATGAAGGCAACTGGAGACGAAGATTTTCTGTGGTCCAATAAATTTAGGTGGAAGCCCACCAGAAGGCACTCTGAGACGTAAATTTTTTGTAGAAAGCCACACTAGATCACCCAACACAACGTTTAGACATACAGACCGCTTTCTATTAACTTGTTCACATTGGATGCTTTGAGCTTTTTTCAGACTCTTGCAAGCCTGGGCCCAAACTGTGCATGGATTGTCAAAGATAGCATCCACAGCAGAATTTACAGAGCTGGACATAGAAACAGAGGAAAAGCGCGGATTAAAGCCCTAGTTACAATAAAAAAGTGAAATGCCACTGAAGAAGCTGACATGGTTGTTAATAGCGAACTCCGCCAACTTAAAAATTACTCTAAAGCCTGGTTGACCCTCTCAGTTAGATTAGATTGATCTGTGCCTTACACAACGATTGATTCAACCTACAACAGATTCAACAGATTTATTCAACAGATTAAGTATTAATGGCGCTGCAGGTGAACTAGATAAACACGCCTATATATTAGACCGTCTGTTAACACTGAGTCTGACGCACAGTAGGTCAATGTATAACAGAACAGATTAAGTATGAATGGCGCAACAGTTGAACAAGATGCAGTGCGCGATTACACTCAGCCTGCACTGTCCCTGCAGTCTCCCTATGCTCTCCTCTACAGTGTTTCCCTACAATCTCCCTACATTGGCCCTGCACTGTCCCTGCACTCTCACTATTCAATATTCTACAATT
Source organism: Bufo gargarizans (assembly GCF_014858855.1). NCBI lineage: Eukaryota > Metazoa > Chordata > Amphibia > Anura > Bufonidae > Bufo > Bufo gargarizans. The sequence goes on from NC_058083.1 coordinate 191,741,248, forward strand.
AAAAGCTTTATGAAACACTGTCACTAGTGCTTGCCACGTCTCTCCCTATGTTCAGCTCACAGTAAAATGGCGGAGAGCGCGCAAGATGAGGCTTTTAAAGGGCGTGACATCACAGGGGATGGCTGCACAGGATTATGGGTCATATAGTGTTCCCGTGCTTCTTACTTTCACTTTGTAACATGTATATCCACCATTTTAGGAATAAAACGATTTGTTTCCAAGAAGCGCAAGAAAATTTGGGTTTGTTGCAAATAGGATCGAATTTCACTTTAGATGCTTCGATTCGCTCATCTCTAGTCATCAGTGTAAAATTCCTGAAAAATACCTTTAACCCCTTAAGGACCGAGGACGTACCGGTACGCCCTATTTCCCGAGTCCTTAAGGACCGAGGACGTACCGGTACGTCCTGACTTAAAATCTGAATTCCGGCGCCGCGGGGGTTAATCGGAACGGGATTTCGGCTGAAATCATTCAGCCGGCATCCCGTAACAACGCAGGGGGGGGTCATTTGACCCCCCCGTGTCGGCGATCGCAGCAAACCGCAGGTCAATTCAGACCTGCGGTTTGCTGCGCTTTTTGCAGTTTCTGATCCCCGCGGTCCCTGACCGCGGGGATCAGAAACTTCAGAGTGCCTAAAATCAAGATTTCACCTTCCCCCTGCACCCCTGCACGATTTGATGGCGGCGGGTGGTGCAGGGGGGGTGTCGCAGGCAGTGGGGGCGTTGCGGGAGGCGGGCGGTGCGGCAGGCGGGATCGCGATCCCCCGCCCGCCTCCCCTTGAATAATCGTTGGTTTCTAGTGGATATACCAGGGTGCCAGCACATTGCTGGCACCCTGGTATAAACGGCTGACATCGTTGATGCGATGTCAGCCGTTTAACCCTTTCCATACAGCGGTCCGTATGGACCGCTGTATGGAAAAGGTTAACAGTGCATGGAGCTCCCTCCCTCTCCCATCGGGGGGCTGCTGTGCCTTTGCAGCCCCCCGATGGGAGAGGGAGAGAGCCCCCAGGCATCCCCCCGAGAGCCCCGTCCTTACCCTTCCCCGTCTGCGAAGTTGTGGCAGACGGGGAAGGTTCCCATGGCAACAGGACGCCTGCTCAGGCGTCCTGCTGTCCATGGTGCTGAACAGATCTGTGCTGAAAGCATAGATCTGTTCAGTGTAAGTAAAATACAGTGCAGAACCCTATATAGGTTCTGTACTGTATTATACAGACATCAGACCCACTGGATCTTCAAGAACCAAGTGGGTCTGGGTCAAAAAAATAAAAAAAAAAGTGAAAAAAGTTAAGATAAAAAAAAAAACATTTATCACTGAATAAAAATTAAAAAAATAAAATACACTACACATATTAGGTATCGCCGCGTCCGTAACGACCTGATCTATAAAACGGTCATGTTACTTTCCCCGCACGGTGAACGCCATAAAAATAAAAAAATAAAAACTATGAGAAAATTGAAATTTTGCCCACCTTACTTCCCAAAAAAGGTAATAAAAGTGATCAAAAAAGTCGCATGTACGCCAAAATAGTACCAATCAAACCGTCATCTCATCCCGCAAAAAATGAGACCCTACTCAAGATAATCGCCCAAAAACTGAAAAAACTATGGCTCTTAGACTATGGAAACACTAAAACATGATTTTTTTTTGTTTCAAAAATAAAATCATTGTGTAAAACTTACATAAATAAAAATAAAGTATACATATTAGGTATCGCCACGTCCGTATCGACCGGCTCTATAAAAATATCACATGACCTAACCCCTCAGATGACCACCGTAAAAAAAAAAAAAAAAAAACGGTGTAAAAAAAGCAATTTTTTGCCATCTTACGTCACAAAAAGTGTAATAGCAAGCGATCAAAAAGTCATATGCACCCCAAAATAGTGCCAATCAAACCGTCATCTCATCCCGCAAAAAATGAGACCCTACTCAAGATAATCGCCCAAAAACTGAAAAAACTATGGCTCTTAGACTATGGAAACACTAAAACATGATTTTTTTTTGTTTCAAAAATAAAATCATTGTGTAAAACTTACATAAATAAAAATAAAGTATACATATTAGGTATCGCCGCGTCCGTATCGACCGGCTCTATAAAAATATCACATGACCTAACCCCTCAGATGACCACCATAAAAAATAAAATAAAAAAACGGTGTAAAAAAAGCTATTTTTTGCCATCTTACGTCACAAAAAGTGTAATAGCAAGCGATCAAAAAGTCATATGCACCCCAAAATAGTGCCAATCAAACCGTCATCTCATCCCGCAAAAAATTAGACCCTACTCAAGATAATCGCCCAAAAACTGAAAAAACTATGGCTCTTAGGCCTCTTTCACACGGGCGTCATGTTTTTTGCCCGGATAAGAGGCGGGTGCGTTGCGGGAAAATGCGCGATTTTTCCGCGCGAGTGCAAAACATTGTCATGCGTTTTGCACTCGCGTGAGAAAAATCACGCATGTTTGGTACCCAGACCCGAACTTCTTCACAGAAGTTCGGGCTTGGGATTGATGTTCTGAAGATTGTATTATTTTCCCTTATAACATGGTTATAAGGGAAAATAATAGCATTCTGAATACAGAATGCTTAGTATAATAGTGCTGGAAGGGTTAAAAATAATAAAAAAAGTTAACTCACCTTCTCCTCTTTTTAGCGTAGATCCCGGTCTGTTCTTTAGCTGTGGACTGAATGACCTGAGGTGACGTCAGATCACATGCTCCAATCACATGGTCCATCACCATGGTGATGGAGCATGTGATCTGACGTCATCAAAGGTCCTTCAGCCACAGCTAAAGAACAGACCGGCCTCTACGCGAACAGGAGGAGAAGGTGAGTTAACTTTTTTATTATTTTTAACCCTTCCAGCACTATTATACTAAGCATTCTGTATTCAGAATGCTATTATTTTCCCTTATAACCATGTTATAAGGGAAAATAATACAGTGAATAGACTGTCACCTAGAACCCATGCGTGAAAATCGCACCGCATCCGCACTTGCTTGCGGATGCATGCGATTTTCACGCAACCCCATTCATTTCTATAGGGCCTGCATTACGTGAAAAACGCACAAAGAGGAGCATGCTGCGATTTTCACGCAACGCATAAGTGATGCGTGAAAATCACCGCTCGTGTGCACAGCCCCATAGAAATGAATGGGTCAGGATTCAGTGCGGGTGCAATGCGTTCACCGCACGCATCGCACCCGCACGGAAAACTCGCCCGTGTGAAAGGGGCCTTAGACTATGGAGACACTAAACAATTTTTTGGTTTTAAAAAAAAGTTATTGTATAAAACTTACATAAATAAAAAAAAATTGTATACATATTAGGTATCGCCGTGTCCGTGACAACCTGCTCTATAAAATTACCACATGATCTAACCTGTCAGATGAATGTTGTAAATAACAAAAAAAAAAAACACGTGCCAAAAAAGCTATTTCTTGTTACCTTGCCTCACAAAAAGTGTAATATAGAGCAATAAAAAATCATATGTACCCTAAACTAGTACCAACAATACTGCCACCCTATTCCGTACTTTCTAAAATGGGGTCACTTTTTTGGAGTTTCTACTCTAGGGGTGTATCAGGGGGGCTTCAAATGGGACATGGTGTCAAAAAAACAGTCCAGCAAAATCTGCCTTCCAAAAACCGTATGGCATTCCTTTCCTTCTGCGCCCTGCCGTGTGCCCTTACAGCAGTTTACGACCACATATGGGGTGTTTCTGTAAACTACCGAATCAGGGCCATAAATAATGAGTTTTGTTTGGCTGTTAACCCTTGCTTTGTAACTGGAAAAAAAAATAAAAAATGGAAAATCTGCCAAAAAAGTGAAATTTTGAAATTGTATCTCTATTTTCCATTAAATCTTGTGCAACACCTAAAGGGTTAACGAAGTTTGTAAAATCAGTTTTGAATACCTTGAGGGGTGTAGTTTCTTAGATGGGGTCACTTTTTTGGAGTTTCTACTCTAGGGGTGCATCAGGGGGGCTTCAAATGGGACATGGTGTCAAAAAAACAGTCCAGCAAAATCTGCCTTCCAAAAACCGTATGGCATTCCTTTCCTTCTGCGCCCTGCCGTGTGCCCGTACAGCAGTTTACGACCACATATGGGGTGTTTCTGTAAACTACCGAATCAGGGCCATAAATAATGAGTTTTGTTTGGCTGTTAACCCTTGCTTTGTAACTGGAAAAAAAAAAATAAAATGGAAAATCTGCCAAAAAAGTGAAATTTGGAAATTGTATCTCTATTTTCCATTAAATCTTGTGCAACACCTAAAGGGTTAACGAAGTTTGTAAAATCAGTTTTGAATACCTTGAGGGTGTAGTTTCTTAGATGGGGTCACTTTTATGGAGTTTCTACTCTAGGGGTGCATCAGGGGGGCTTCAAATGGGACATGGTGTCAAAAAAACTGTCCAGCAAAATCTGGCTTCCAAAAACCATACGGCGCACCTTTCACTCTACGCCCCGCTGTGTGGCCGTACAGTAGTTTACAGACACATATTGGGTGTTTCTGTAAACAGCAGAGTCAGGGCAATAAAGATACAGTCTTGTTTGGCTGTTAACCCTTGCTTTGTTAGTGGAAAAAATGGGTTAAAATGGAAAATTAGGCAAAAAAATGAAATTCTCAAATTTCATCCCCATTTGCCAATAACTCTTGTGCAACACCTAAAGGGTTAACGGAGTTTGTAAAATCAGTTTTGAATACCTTGAGGGGTGTAGTTTATAGAATGGGGTCATTTTTGGGCGGTTTCTATTATGTAAGCCTTGCAAAGTGACTTCAGAGCTGTAGTGGTCCCTAAAAATTGGGTTTTTGTAAATTTCTGAAAAATTTCAAGATTTGCTTCTAAACTTCTAAGCCTTGTAACATCCCCAAAAAATAAAATATCATTCCCAAAATAATTCAAACATGAAGTAGACATATGGGGAATGTTAAGTCATCACAATTTTTGGGGGTATTACTATGTGTTACAGAAGTAGAGAAACTGAAACTTTGAAATTTGCAAATTTTTAAAAAATTTTGGTAAATTAGGTATTTTATTATGCAAAAAAATTCATTTTTTTGACTTTATTTTACCAGTGTCATGAAGTACAATATGTGACGAAAAAACAATCTCAGAATGGCCTGGATAAGTCAAAGTGTTTTAAAGTTATCAGCACTTAAAGTGACACTGGTCAGATTTGCAAAAAATGGCCTGGTCCTTAAGGTGAAAATGAGCCCGGTCCTTAAGGGGTTAACTGGAGTGGAGACTCAAAAAGACAGTTTACAAGAATATAAAATAATCAAATATTTCTATAACTATACAGATGCACAAGTAACGTCATTGATTTGATCATGGCATTCCAGTGTCTGAATTATGCCTAACACATGATTTTTCCAATGCTACCATTTTATCCAGAAACAACAGCACAGTCACTGCTCATGAGGCACATTGCAGACATTGTGCAAAGAGAACACACTTTTAGACCAAGTTTACTGCTGTTTTGTTGCAGAACATTTTCTGTGACTGAAGATCACTTCAGTTCTTTTGAAAAGGACTTTTTTGGCTGGGAAAACATGGATTTCTGCAAACCCCATTCAGGTAAATGGAACTATTTTCAGTTGCAGAAAATTCTCTGCATCAAAATCTTCAGCATGTGAAAGCACCCTAACGAAAGTTCCTAAAACTGAAGGTGTTTGCAGAAATAAATAAACTAAAATATCCTCTAGACCAGGGATGGCCAACCTGCGGCTCTCCAGCTGTTGCAAAACTACTACGACTCCCAGCATGCCCAGACTGCCTACAGCTATCAGCCTACAGCAGGGCATGGTGGGCATTGTAGTTTTGCAACAGCTGGAGAGCCGCAGGTTGGCCATTCCTGCTCTACAGTGGTTTAAGAGGTATTTCTATCTGAACCTTTTAGCACCATCATACAATAAAAAAAAATGGCTATCTTAAGACAGAGAATTAAATGTACTCCTGCTATGAGGAGGTGTAGATTTGTTCCATATTATTACATTTTCTCTCTTTTAGGGATAGATACATTTGGAATATTTCTTGGCAAACCTCCTCCCTTATTTAATGCTCCTCCAATGTCTTACCATGAAAATGCCTGCCTCCATTCCTTGTCATGTCATCATCCTTGGATTGTGATACACACAGTGTTATGTCTATGCAAATTTAAATGGGGGCTGCTTTACTGATTTTCTGTATGCTGCCACTTGGATTTGTAGTTGGACAGCCCTGTCCGACTACAAATCCAATGAATTATCTCTGTCATGAATGGGTTGCAGTGCCAGAGCAGAAGCCAGCAAGGTGGCGCCCTAGTCTCTGTGCATGATTGCTTACAGCTGCACTGAATTGCTGGATCCTGCTTTCAGAAGCCAGATATAGGCATGGTGTAGCAGCACTGGAGAAATGCACTACCAGCATAGCACGTGTACTAGACAGACAGGTTTGTTCTCTATCTCCCTGGCCCCAAAAATGCAAGCACTAATCCGATGTAAACTTAAAATACAGCAGCAAAGAAGAAAGAACCAGAAATGATTTCACACTTAAGGTGGCTGTTTGGTGACAACAGTGGGTTCACTGGGGTACTCTCCATGTTCAAATGGCCCTCCTGTCATAGAGGAAAGGTGGCTTTTGGTGCCTGCCAAAGTATATGTTCCATTTAGTATTCCAGTCTGCAGAAAATACCTTTTTAGACCCTTAACCCCTATGGACACACACCCTTAGCCTGTAGTAATATCCTTGTCCCTAAATGCCCAGGGTCCATATTGTGACATGAGCAATGTTCCACCTATGTACATTTTTTATATGAGGGCCGCAATAATGATTTTCTGGGGGCTGTCAATTTGATTTGTAGTTGGAATTGAAATACTGTATCTATCAATCCAATAAATTAGGGCTGTTGTGAATGGGTTGGATTGTAACAGTGTAAGTCAGAAAGGTACCCTAGTCTCCATGCATGAATGCAAACAACTGCACTGGAGAAATGAACTGCATCCTGCTTTCAGAAACCAGAACCATGTAGAGTGAGGAAGTGCGGTACCAGCACAGCAATTGGATTGGCAGACAGGCCCACTTTCCATCTCCCTGGCCCAAAAATCCATACAGCATGCTATCAAACCAAAGCAGCAGGTGAAAGGTTGAGATACCAAAGTGATATGAACTCCCAATGCAGTTGCCCAGAAGGAACAACAAATCATGGTTGCACGCCGGAAGTGCCTACCTGGTGTCCACTTGATGTGACCAGGGTGCACAAGGGTAGACTCCAGAAGGCCATCCCTTCATAAACTGGTGAGGTGGCTTAACTGGTCTACTGACACATACACACAAACACATCCTTACCTGCTGATGTACACCGTTCTACACTTGACCTATAAATTAAGGGATATCATCATCTTTGGATGCTGAGGGGCCCTATTGTGACATGCACACTGTTTGGTCAATATTTTTGTTCAGTACAAATTTTCATGGAGGTTACCACACTAATTTTTTGGAGGCTGCAACTTTGGTTTGAAGTTGGACATACCTGTCAATCCAGTGACTTGACCTCTTTAGATAGTCTGAGTTATTATGAAATGAAATTTAAGACGAGAGGTGTTAAAACTATTAAAATACATTGAGTATATATAAATATATATCTGTGCTTCGCTCACTTCACAGGGGGTTGGTTTCCTGGATAAGCTCAAGACACCAGTGAAACCTCCCAAAAAATAAAAAATAAACTAGCGAGAATTGCATGTAGATTAGTAGATATTGATGGCAGCCACGTCCACAGGGGCTTCAGATCAATTTCTTTATTGGAAAATTTGTCTCAATGTGTTTCGGGGTATAGGCATACAAACCCCTTCATCAGGAGTATCATACATAAACATAGGACACACATACCTTGATTAAATAGTAGGTGACAGTCAGAAAGCCTGCCAAAGAGGACGGGACTCCACTTGGGGCCGGGGCAGAGATGTGCAGCACGCTGCTAACTGTTCTGCGCATGTTCAGGCACGAACCTCCGGTTTGATGCGTTCCACCGTGGAACGCATTGTGTGCTTCCGGTTTTGGTTTTCTATGCGTTCCAGCGTGGAGCGCTACTCATGCCTCCGGTCTCCTGCGTTCTTTACATAGACAGTCACAGGGAATGAGAATTCACCTGTGTCCTGTCTGCGTCCACGATGTGTATTTGAAAAATAAAACTGCAAACAGCAACTTTGTGACCAGTGGTGAGTGCCGCGGTGCTTTTTTCTTCTGCTATTTACATAGACAGTGTTAGTACAAATATAGTTTTCAGATTTACCTGGTTTGTGTTGCGAGGTCATTGTGTCTTTATATGGAAAGATTGTCAATGAATTGCAATAAAATAGAAAATACAGAGTTAAAATATGGAATATAGAGGACCCAGATTAATAATGGTAATACATAGATTTATGGATAATGTCATATTGAAATATTTGAATGTATACGTAAATAAGGATGCATGTGCATAAATATGTAGATATAGTATTGTTGTTACATATATGCGTAATGTATATATTGAGTATGTGATGCATGCTATATTATAATAAAAATTCTATGTGTGTCTCCATTTACCATAAGAAATAAAAAAAAAAATATATATATATATATATATATATATTATATAATATAGACAAAGAAAAGTGTATATAATATATATATATATATATAAAAAAAATCTGAATTATTTTTTACAATGATAAAAAGTACATGTATTATAAAAATGAATTGAGTAATATGTCTCTATGGAATGGATTTGAGAATGTATCTTTAAAATATTGATATGACATTGATAGGTTATTAAAGACAAGATAATGGTCATCATAATAATAAAAATCATGATAATAATGAAAAAACATAATAAAAACGTGATAATAAAAAAAAAAATTAATTGTGTGAATCAAATGGAATGGATCATTCAATAATTGACATATTCAATCAATTAGTTTAAAGGTGTAAGGGTATTCAACTGGTAAATCTAAAACATCTCCTTCCTACAAAGTTGTTGGAAGGAGAAGGGTGCATCAAGGGGGGAGGATCACTTTTAAACCGGCCAGATTTCCATCATGTACCATTGCGAAGTGGCGCGATACACTATGGATGGTAATTTTTCTACTTATGTTGGAATGGTGCTCATTCATTCGCTCATGGAGCGTTTGTGTTGTACGGCCAACATAGTGTAGATTGCAAGGACATTGTAGTAAGTATATTATATTGGTGCTGCCACAATTCATATGATGTTGGAAGGAGATTTTATACCTTAAGTGTGATATTTGAACTTCTCCAGTAACACAGTTGATCATCTTGCAACATTTGCATTTGTGCACCCCACAATTAAAGGAACTCTTCTACTTTATCACCCTATGGGGCTGTATTTGGGTTGGAGTGTTTTTGGGACATGAAGGGGCCAGCATGTTTTTTAAGGTTTTGGCTCTACAAAACATTAATTTGGGTTGTTTGGGGATATCTTTACCCAATATAGGATCTTTCTGTAGGACTGGCCAATGTCTAGTTAAGATTTGTCTGATCAATCTGTGTTTGCAATTATATTGTGTTATTAGACCTAGCCTAGATGGATGTGAAGTAGTTCTTGGGCTAGCTTTTTGTTTCAGACTGTCTTTCTGTCTCTCCTTAAGAACCCTATTTTTTGATTCTTTGATGATCTGTGGGGGATAGCCTTTTTCGATAAACCTAGTGCTAAGGAGATCTACCTAAGCAGTCTCGTCTGATCCTTTTCATTCGACTAAATTGTGTATTAGTTTTACATTTATGGTGATGATAACTTTTAAAGTCTAAGTAGCTGTTGGCATCAACACTCTTAAAGTGTGTTTTAGTGGAGATTTGATTGTCAACGCTACTGAGCTTGAGAGATAGGAAAATGGCCTCCCTGGGATGGGATTCAAGGGTAAAATTAAGATTCCAGTCATTGGCATTGACTGTCCCTATGAAGGATTCAAGTTGATTTACATTTCCGTTCCATATCAGGATGATGTCGTCGATATATCTTTTATAAAAAACAATGTTAGGATGACTGAGAAAGACCATATGTTTCTCAAAGGAGCCCATAACAAATTTTGCATATGATGGGGCAAATTTTGTCCCCATCGCCGTTCCTTTTTCTTGTATCTAGATCGTGTCGTTCTATGAGAAATAATTGTGTTGCAAGATAAAATCAATGGATTTCAAAATTAAGTCTCTTTGCACTTGTGGCATAAAGATGTCAGCATCTACGTATTCCTTTAATGCTTTGATGCCTAATGAGTGTATTATGTTGCTTAAGAGGGATGTTACATCTAGGGTTGCCCACATGAAGTTCTCTTTCCAATCTATAGTTTCCAGAGTGTTGATGAGATGTGATGTATCCCTAAGGTAAGAGGGTAATGAAGTGACATAACTTTGGAGTATTCCATCAATGTATTCAGAGAAGTTTGAGGTGAGTGAGTCTATCTTAGATCTCATGTGTCGTCCTGGGGAATTTACAAGGGACTTATGTATTTTAGGTAAGAAATAGATTCAAGCTGTGGTAGGATGGAAAACCTTCAAGAAGATTTTCTCTTTTTTATCAAGAACGCCTGTTTGGAATCCAAAATCTATCAGTTCATGGAGTAATTTTTTTATATTCTCTAGTCGGGTCATTTTTCAGTGGTCTATAGTACTCTGTATCTGAAAGTATTCTGAGGGATTCAGCCTCGTAATAACTCACGTCCATGATGACTATACCGCCTCCCTTGACAGTGCTTTTGATCACTAGATCCCTAGTGATCCCTTTGTCTAAAAAAAATTCTGGGTTATAAACAATAGATTTTCTTTTCTTACTGGTTGGAGGGTTATATGGATCGAGAGTGGAAAAAGAATCCTTCAAGTCTTCCATTAGCATATTGTAATAACTCTCGATATGATGGCCTCTACTCTCCACAGGATAGAAAGATTACTTTTTTCACCTCTGACCTAATAGGAGTGATTACATCTATGGTGTTTGATGTGGACCCATTTTGTTCATAGTTAGAAGCCGGATTTGTGGCTGATATTTCATTCATTGGATGGCTGTCCAATAGGGGGATCTTTATATTCTGAGGATTTTTTATACTGAAATGACCTTGAAGCTTCAATTTTCTAATGAATTGATTGAGATCTATAAATAGTTCAAATAAATCAAGATCATTTGTAGGGCAGAATGACAGGCCCTTACTCAAAAGCTTGATCTCGTTTTGTCTCAACATGTATTTGGACAAGTTAAAGATGCCTTTTTCTTGTAGTTTATCTATGTTTATTTCTGAGGGGGTGATATCTTGGGTTTGAGTTTTTTGTTTACTGGCATTTTGATTTTGGCCTCCTCTACATCCTCTATGGCGGGATTTAGTCTTTCTTACACTTGAAATCAGAGTGTAGAAGTGAGTGATTTTCAGTGGTTGAACCAATTTCGGAATGATTATGTGTGAGGGGCCTGGTATGGAGATCAATGTGTTCAAATCCTGTGTGCTGGATATGTTTATCCTTGAGGAGGTATAGGTGAGACAGTTGGATGTCATCACTTAGATCTTTCATGAGTTTTTAACATTTGGACCTAACTTTATTATACTCATATATCCTCAGATGTTCTCTCTCGCCAATGAGGTGCAGACCTTTATCAGGTGTCTGGGAGTTTATATTCAAAACCTGACTTATATTCTTACGCTTGGCGACCAATGCTCCCATAAATCTCCTGGAGCATTTGTCACCAATCTGTAACCATTCTTTGGAAAAAGTAAGGGCATTGTAGAAAGTAGGTTTTAGTGTTAGTCTCAAACCCCACAGAATGAGGTCTAATGATAAATATATGGAGAGAAAAGGACAGTCAATTTCATTGTGGATATAGTCTTTAGTGGAGCCCACGTTGTTATCTTTAAAATCTACAGAGCCTCTTACTTCTTTTGGGTCATTTTTGGTGTCTGACCAGGTGTCCCTTTGGATGTTTTTTAGTTTTTGGGATTCTTCAGTGGTCAAGAGTGAAGAGACTTCTCTTTTGACTCTTATGGTCAGTTCATGAATATCTTTCCTTAGATAGCTCTATCCAGAGTCATCTTCTTTACCTCTGATCAGTGGGGATAATTTCCTCGACCGATCCAAAGTGTATATGTGGAAATAGAGTAAAGAGCGAGAGTTAATTAAATCTTGAGGAAAAATGTATCCAAAAGATAGGAAGAACTCAAGGCGCCAGTGGAATAGGAGTGTTTGTGGTCGGTTTACTGATCGTTAACCAGATTAGCAGATGGACAAGGAAGGAAGAATAGATCGCCTGTAGGTAGTGCAGAGGGAGAGGCAGCTATTGGGGTAAGCCACGCAGATATCAATCAACGTGCAAGGTATGTGAAGTAGAATGTATGGCCTATAACAGATGGGCTCATTAGTATGAAATGGACCCAAAAGGTAAAGCCAATCTCTGTCTCCCAAGTAAAAGCGCCAGATCCCTTAGGTGAATAGTTAAGGTATAATAGTGTTTATTCAAATCGGTGGGATATTAGAAATAAACTTGAGTGATCCACCAAGGCTAATATTCACCTCTTTATATAGTCAGAGTTATTATGAAATAAAATTTAAAATAGGCCACAGTAGGGGGCGGAAAAAAAACAGCTCAATTTTTAAGAACGAGTGGTGTTAAAACTATTAAAAGACATTGAGTATATATAAATATACAGTGGATATAAAAAGTCTACACACCCCTGTTAAAATGTCAGGTTTCTGTGATATAAAAAAATGAGACAAAGATAAATCATTTCAGAACGTTTTTTCTACCTTTAATGTGACCTATAAACTGTACAACAATTGAAAAACAAACTGAAATCTTTTAGGTAGAGGGGAGAACAAAATATAAAAATAAAGTAATATGGTTGCACACCTTTAAACTAATACTTTGTTGAAGCACCTTTTGATTGTATTACAGCACTCAGTCTTTTTGGGTATGGGTCAATCAGCATACACATTTTGACTTGGCAAGATTTGCCCACTCTTCTTTGCAAAAACACTCCAAATCTGTCAGATTGTGAGGGCATCTCCTGTGCACAGCCCTCTTCAGATCACCCCACAGATTTTCAATCAGAGTCAGGTCTGGGCTCTGGCTGGGCCATTCCAAAACTGTAATCTTCTTCTGGTGAAGTCATTCCTTTGTTGATTTGGATGTATGTTTTGGGTCGTTGTCATGCTGAAAGATGAAGTTCCTCTTCATGTTCAGATTTCTTTTCTTTTCAATTCTCTTTTTATTAGTTTTATATAACAACGTAAGAGACTGTTTACATTGTAGCAATGGAGAAGAGATCAGGGTCAATCACAGCAAGTTATTATGTAACAATGCAACAATGCTCATTCTAGAACATAATGATGAACACATCATGTTCAGCTTTCTAGCAGAAGCCTGAAGGTTTTGTGCCAATATTGACTGGTATTTGGAACTATTCATAATTCCCTCCAGCTTAACTAAAGCCCCAGTTCCAGCTGAAGAAAAACAGCCCCAAAGCATGATGCTGCCACCACCATGCTTCACTGTGGGTATGGTGTTCTTTTGGTGATGTGCAGTGTTGTTTTTGCGCCAAACATATCTTTTGGGATTATGGCCAAAAAGTTCAACCTTGGTTTCATCAGACCATAACACCTTTTCCCACATGCTTTTGGGAGACTTCAGATGTGTTTTTGCACAATGTAGCCTGGCCTGGATGTTTTTCTTCGTAAGAAAAGGCTTTCGTCTTGCCACTCTACCCCATAGCCCAGACATATGAAGAATACGGGAGATTGTTGTCACATGCACCACACAGCCAGTACTTGCCAGATATTCCCGCAGCTCCTTTAATGTTGCTGTAGGCTTCTTGGTAGCCTCCCAGACCAGTTTTCTTCTCGTCTTTTCATCAAATTTGGAGGAACGTCCAGGTCTTGGTAATGTCACTGTTGTGCCATATTTTCTCCACTTGATGATGACTGTCTGATCCCTCTGATGTTTTGGAAGCTCTCTGTGGACCATGCCTTTTGCTGTGGGATGCGACTAAGAAAATTTCAGGAAAGACCAACTAGAGCAGCTGAACTTTATTTGGGGTTAATCAGAGGCACTTTAAATGATGGCAGGTGTATGCTGACTCCTATTTAACATGATTTTGAATGTGATTGCTTAATTCTGAACACAGCTAGCTACATCCCCAGTTATGCAACCACATTATTTTAGTTTTTTTTTGTTTTCTTCCCTCTACCTAAAAGATTTCAGTTTGTTTTTCAATTGAATGGTACAGTGTATAGATCACATTGAAGGTGAAAAAAGTTCTGAAATGTTTTATCTTTGTCTCATTTTTTTACATCACAGAAACCTGACATTTTAACAGGGGTGTGTAGACTTTTTATATCCACTGTATATATGTGCTTCACTCACTTTACAGGGGGTGGTTTCCTGGATAAGCCCAAGACACCAGTGAAACCTAAAAAAAAAAAAAAATAGCCAGAATCACATGTAGATTAGTAGATATTGATGACAGCCATGTCCACAGGGGCTTCAGATCAATTTCTTTATTGGAAAATTCGTCTCAACGCGTTTCGGGGTATAGGCATACAAACCCCTTCATCAGGAGCATCATACAATACCTTGATTGAATAGTATGGGACAGAGAGCCCGCCAAAGAGGACGGGACACCGCTAACTGTTCTGCACATGTTCTGCGAATATTAGCCTTGGTGGATCACTCAAGTTTTTTTCTAATATCCCACCCATTTGAATGGACACTATTATACCTTAACTATTCACCTAAGGGATCTGCAGTTTTTACTTGGGAGACAGAGATTGGCTTTAACTTTTGGGTCCATTTCATATTAATGAACATACCTTACACGCTGATCGATATCTGCGTGGCTTATCCCAATAGCTGCCTCTCCCTCTGCACTACCTACAGGTGACCTATTCTTTCTTCCTTGTCCATCTGCTAATCCGGTTAACGATCAGTAAACTGACCACAAACACTTCTATTCCACTGGTGCCTCGAGTTATCTTATCTTTTGGATACATTTTTCCTCAAGATTTGATTAACCCTCGCTCTTTACTCTCTTTCCACACATAATCCAGTGAATTAGCACAGTCATGAATGGGTTGGATTGCAACAACAAAAACCAACAAGGAGTCAACCTAGTACTGGAGTGTTGGCCTAGATCATACTTTCAGAAACCTAGACCAGACAGGGCAGTTGCAGCAGTAGTGGAAAAGAGCGGTAGCAGCACAGTGCTCGATTGGACAGACAGGCGCGTTCTTGATCTCTATTAAAAAATCTATAGAATGTATGGTATCCCATAGAAGGGAGTTGGTTTGCTGACGCACTAAACTGATGTGAACCTGCAACTCAGCAACCAAGAAAAACAACCTGAAATGGTTCTGCATCAGGTTGGCTGCTTAGTGTCCCCTTGAAGCGATAGGGGGTGCACTATGTATTCTCCATGTGCAGAGTACACTCACCTGCTGATCTGTATGGTTGCACATATCACTAACAAATTACACGGCCTGCTGCCAGGGAGGTAAACTGCTGGGCCTTTTGTGATGTCACCATCCCAAGAAGCTGGGGTACATGTACAATGTTCCGTCTATTAATTTTTTTTAAGGAGTAACACTTTGACTTGTAGTTGGATAGTCTTGTGAATCCAATGAATTTGTGATCCTGTGAATGGGTTGGATCCTGTATCCATGTATAGGCGGTGTAGGGGAAGTGTGGTACCAGCATAGCGCCTGGTCCCAAAATCCATACAAAGTATGGTATCCCATGGAAGGGGAGCAGCAGAGACACCAAACTGATGTGAACCTGCAATGCAGCAGCCAAGAAGCAACAACCTGAAGTGGTTATACTATTGGAAACGGGTGAGGCAGCTTAACTATTCTGCTCTTGCCAAAATATTTCACAGCAGCATTCCAGTCTGCACAAATGGACCACATTCCTTCCCCTGTGAATGCGTACCCTCAACCTACACATGCACACAAAGATGCACTCACCTACTGATGTGCATACCTGCTCAATTGACCAACGAATGAAGCTGTCATAGCTGCTGAAAGGGAGGTAAATAGCTGTGGCCTCCTGTGATTTCATCGCCCCTGAATGGTGAGGTGGCCTAGTGTGATACGTACAGTTTTCCATCTATGCAAATTTTCGTGGAGATTGCCATACTAAAGAATTAAAGCTGTCTTGAATGAGTTGGATTTCCACAGCAAGGAGGCACCCTAGTCTTTATGCATGTGTGCTTATATGTGCATCAGATCCCTGGGTTCTGCTTTTGGAAAACTGAGCCAGATATGATGTAAAGTGCCAGCACAATGCATGCATCGGACAGAGAGGCACGTTCTCCGTGTCCCTATTTAAAAAATCTATAGAATGAATAGTATCCTATGCAAGGGGGAGAAGTGCAGACGCTAAATGATTTAAACTCATAACACAGCAGCCAAGAAGCATCAACCACAAATGGCTCCTCTCCAGTGGTGGCAGCTTGGCTCCCCTTGTATGCACTCACTAGTCCAGGGTGCTCATCTGGGTGAGGCAGCTTATCTGTTTGGCCACAATGTGTTACATCAGTATTCAAATCTGCACAAAAGAGTCTTTTTTGGTGCCTCTACATAAGTTAGGTGCATCAAGCGGCAGCAGACATGGACTAAGGCACTGGTCTTAGTAAATGTCTCCCTAAGAGACAAAAACATGCCCTCGCCTGCTTATGTGTATGGCTGCACACCTGACTAATGAATATAGCCATTATGGCTGCTGCAAATGAGGTAAACAGTCGAGCCCATTTGTGATGTCATCCTCCTTGGATGATGAGGGGTCAAATTGAGACATGCACAGTGTTCTCTCTATGCAAATTTTCATGGGGGCTGCTACTTTGATTTGTAGTTGGACAGACCTGCCAATCCAGCGAATTAGCACGGTCGTGAAGAGGTTGGATTGCAACAGCAAGAGCAGGAAAAATAAATAAATGCATTAACCAGATTTCATACATTGAGAGTGGACTGGTGGTGCTTCAAGGGGGGCTTCAAAAAGCCACAACCAAAGTCCAGAAGCCTTCCTGTAGAGTTGCACACTGACGAATTAAGCCATTATAGCTGCTGTGATGGAGGTAAACAGCCAGGGACCTATGTGATGTCATTGTTTTTGATGCTGAGGGGGCCCCATTATGACACATGCAGTGTTCTGTATATGCAAATTTTCATGGTGCTGCCATTTGTAATTGGAAAGACCTGTTAGTCCAATGAATTAGCGCTGTTTTGAAGGGCCCCTTCATCTCCATGCATGATTGCTTGCAGCTGCGCTGAAGTGCTAGTATGTTCCTCATCTATGCAGTGGAGGGGAGGCAGCGCGGACACTAAGCTCTTGTGAATCCACAACACAGTAGCCATGAAGAAACACTGGCAGTGGCTGCTTAGTGCCCCCTTGAAGCTATGAGGGGGTGCTCCCATGTGCTCTTCAAGTCATGAGGGCTCTGCTGTGAGAAATGACTGGGGTGACTTGTCTGTTTGACACTTGCTTATGTATGCTGCAGCAGAATTCCAATTTGCACAAAAGTGCCTTTTTGGACCACACCCCTCCCCCTATGGGCACATACCTTTGGCTGACACATATGCCTCACCTGCTGATGTGCACATCTGAACACCCAACCATCGAAATAAGCCATCATGGCTGCCACCGGGTTCAGCTGGGTCCTTTGTTATGTCTTTGCCCCTGAATGCTGAGGGACCACACTGTTACACACACAGCGTTCCATCTCTGCAAATTTACATGGGGGCTGCCACTTTCATTTGTAGTTGGACAGACCTGCCAATCCAATGAATCAGCACTGTCATGAATGGGTTGGATTTCCACAGACAAAGCCAGCAAGGAGGCTCCCTAGTCTCCACGCATGATTGCTTGTAGTTGCACTGGAATGCTGGTCTGGATCCTGCTTTTGCAAACCTGTACCAGGTAGAATGGGTGCACAGCACAGAGTATGGATTGGACAGATAGGTGCAGTCTTCATCTTACTGGAACAAAAATTCGTAGAATGTAATGTACCCCATGGGGGGAGGGATGTAAATGATAAAGTGATGTGAACCCGCTTTGCAGCAGCCAAGAAGCAACAACCAGAAATGGTTCCACACAGGTGGTGGCCCCTTGGCACCTTGAAGCAATGGGGGTGCATCAGTACACTCCAAGTCGAGAGGTCCCTCCCATAAGAAACGGGTGAGGTAGCTTATCTGTTCTGTGCTTGCCAAAGTATGCTGCAACGGTTTTCCAGTCTTAACAATAGCAACTTTTTCGACCATAGTTACATAGTTGATATGGTTGAAAAAAGACATAAGTCCATCAAGTTCAACCAAGGGATAGGTGGGGATGCGAATCCCAGAAGGAATTGAGACTCAGATTTCTACACATTTTCATATCATTAATGTCATTTACTTTTAAGAATTCATCTAAACCCTTTTTAAAACGGTCCACTGTTACTGCTGTGACCACGTCCTGTGGAAGTCTTTTCCACGGATTCACAGTTCATACACTAAAGAAGCTTTGACGCTTCTGGGGACTGAACTTTTTCTTCCCCAGTCGGAGGCAGTGCCCCCTTGTCTTTTGAGGGCATTTTACATGGAACAGTTTTTCACCGTAATTTTTGTATGGCCCATTTATATATTTGTATAGGTTAATCATGTCCCCCCTTAGACATCTCAAGACTAAATAAATTTAATAATTTGAATCTTTTTTCATAACTAAGACCCTCCAGGCCCCTTATCAGTTTAGTCGCTCTCCTCTGTACTTTTGCCAGCTGCAGTGCGTTCTTTCTAAGGACTGGTGCCCAGAACTGAACTACATATTCCAGATGAGGCCGCACCAACGCTTTGTAAAGTGGTAATATTACATCCCTGCTCTGCGAGTGCATGCCTCGTTTAATGCATGACAATATCCTGGTGGCCTTAGAAGCAGCTGATTGATATTGTATGCTGTAATTTAATCTACCATCTACAAGGACACCCAAATCCTTCTCTATAAGTGACTCTCTCAGTGTTACATCACCTAGGACATATGAAGCATGCCCCTCTCCCAATGGACATGGATATTCATCCAATACAAACACAGAAATTGATTTATGTACATAGATATTTAATAATAGCACTATACTAGGACCAAAAATTACCACGTGCAGTGATGAAATATTGCCTCTATATCATTACTGAACAAAATATACTATAGAAAGACACATATAACCAATGATACTACTATACAAGCCTAAATCATACCACCACACCATGACTACTGCCATTACCACCACATAGCGACTCAATAATATTACTACCCTGTTACTGAATACAAATCACCATATAAAGACCCCACCTGTGTTCAAACTTCCAATCCCTGATACATACTGCTCCCCATGGCCCCTCTGTTACACAGACTGTCCCTATACAGAAACTTCTCTCACAGGCTGCTCCCTATGCAACCTTTTCTCACAGACTGCTCCCTATACCCCTTTAGATAAAATGTTCCCAATGCTTCTCCCTCCTTCTCAGACTTCTCCCCATGCCCCCTCTCTCTCCCAGACTGCTCCCCATGCCCCTTTAGATAAAATTTTCCCAATGCTTCTCCCTTCTTCTCAAAGACAACTCCACATGCCCCCTCTCTCTCTCCCAGACTGCTCCCCATGCTCAATTTCTTACACAGATTGCTCCCCATGCCTCCACTCTCTGACAGACTTCTTTTTCTGCTCCTCTCTCTCACAGATTGCTCACCCCTCCAAACAGAATGATTGCTATGTCTTCCTCTCTCACACTGCTCTCCAGTGCCTTCTTCTTCTATGCAAGAAAGCCGAAACCTGATTGTTCTTCCGGTTTTCTTTTTGCACTGATCATAGAGATAAATGCAGGAAAGGGATAGACAGAACCGCGCAGTAACTGCTCTATGATCAAGTACATAGCTTCATTAGCTGTCTACGAAAATCTGTCGGGAGCAAACTTTCTCTCAAAGGGGGTACCAGTGCCCCTGTGGGGATGGAGATCCTAGGCAATAGCTGCCCCTCCCCAGTGCTGAGGGTTGGGAACACAGAGTTAATTTATGTTTACTTCACTTTATTATTTTCAAAAAGTGTCAATCTCGCGCAACAAGCACACAAGCATTAATCAACAGAATTACATTATACCAATAAAGGATCACGCAGGATCCACAATGTCAGTGACAATCAGTGTGAACAAATGGTACAAGTAAGCAAACAACACTAGAAAAGTGTAGAGAATATTCTCAAATAAACGGCATTGTACATACCATACATCAAATTAGGAATCTAGTACCTCACCCCTAGAAACCCTACAGAAATCAAGGGAAGATAATACGCATGTAACATTCATAAATGATAAACCCCCCTGTAAAGACCCTTTAAAAAGAGCAAAAAGACCCGTAAACAGGAAGTAATCTATAAATGATATATAGGCAATCAAATGGCTAGTGTAAAAGAAGGGAATATAAGAAGCAAGCTGCAAAACTATTATTCCCTAGGTCTCGCCCCCTCCCCTGTGTTACTGAGTTCCCCTAATAGCCTTGAGAAATCAGAAGAGTGGACAAAATCCACCAAAGAATTCCATCTACTATAGAAAAGACTCTCCGTGCCCTGCGAAAGTGCTGTAAGTTCTTCCATTCTTAACAAACATCTGAGTTCGGACACCCATGCACAGAGAGAGGGAGCCTCCACCTTCTTCCACTGGCGCGGAATTACCATACGTGCTGCTATCAGAAAGAACCGTAGCGGATTTTTCTTAATACTAGCTATCGAGCCAGGGATAAGCGATAGAAGAGCAATCTTAGGGGAGTTGGGAACCGTTTTACCTGTGAATTTGTTGCAAATGAGGAACACCTGGTCCTGTTTTTTTTTTATTATTGGACACTCCCACCATATATGTAACATTGAACCCACCTCCGAATTGCATCTCCAGCACAGGTTAGAGACATTCGGGAACATCTTGCTTAGAGTCGAGGGGCAATAATGCCATCTGGATAGAATCTTATAGTTCTTCTCCTTCGCATGAGCAGCTATAGACAATCCATGAGAGAGTGTACACACCTTCAGGACATCCTCCGTTGATAAGGATAGCCGTAGGTCAGACTCCCACTTTTTAAAGAACGGGGCTAAATCAGGACTACTACAGTCCATTAGAAGCCCATACAACTGTGAAATGAGCTTGTAATGAACATCAGGCTTCACATAGATATTGTCAAAAGCTGTCATATCAGGACATGACCCTCGGTCGAATAAGCTGTGTATGAAAGATTTTATCTGGGCATATGCAAGCCACGTGGAGCCATTCCGTCTATCATCAGGTACAAGAGAACCATAATTTTGCAAGCGTTTTTGTATCATAGCGTCTCGGACCCTAGGACATTGGGATTTGTGCCAAATCAGAAAATTAAGTGCCCCTTCTCCTACCATGAAATCAGGGTTACTCATGATTGGGGTCATAGGACCTTTTTTGTGCGAAATCTGAAACTTCGAGGTCCAATAATCCCAGCAGGCCAAGGCGTGTCTCACCAAGAAAGGCCAACCCTCTTGGGCTGGGCGGTTGGTAAGCTATGGTGCTACCGATAAATCTATTGGGGAGAGCTCCCTCTCCATCATAATCCAAAGTTTCGGGGAGTCTCTATCTGCCCAGTTTATGATCCTCATCACCAATGCTGATGCATAATACACCTTAAGATCTGGTAGACCCAGCCCTCCCTTATCCCTATGTTTAGTCAGCACCCCAGAACCAATCCTAACCCTACCTGAATTCCAAATTAATCGATTAATGGCCCTCTGAAGAACCACAAAATATCCCCTTAGTACACTTATTGGGATAGTTTGAAAAAGATACAGAAATCTCGGAAGAATGTCCATCTTAACGACCCTGAGCCTACCAAACCACGAGATGTGCTTCAAAGAGAATTTTTGTAAATCTTCCAATACCTTCTTCTGTAAGGGTAGGTAATTAAGAGGATAGAGAAGATGGAGCTGTTTTGGGATCTGTAATCCCAAATATGTTATACTAACGCTCTGCCATCGAAAGGGAAAATTTCTTTGAATTTGGGAAGCTACCTCCGTCGGGAGTGAAATATTGAGCATCTCACTTTTAGTGGGATTCATTTTAAAGTTACTCAGAAATCCGAACCTTTGGAATTCTTGTAGAATAGATGGGACAGCGACGTGAGGATTTGAAACATACATAAGGAGGTCGTCAGCGTACAGTGCCAATTTATGATGTGCACTCCCCAATTGTATGCCTGTAACATCTGGGTTAGCTCGTAATGCATTAGCCAGATGTTCCATAACTATCACATACAATAAGGGAGAGAGCGGACAACCTTGCCGAGTCCCATTTTTTATGTAGAAAGAGGAGGCTAGTATACCATTGGTTCTCACTCTGGCAGTGGGAATCGTATATATAAAGCAACAATTTTCGCTATTACCGTGGGGCCTAAGCCAATTTGTTTCAGCGCCGCAATCATAAATTCCCAATTAACTCTGTCAAACACTTTTTCTGCGCCGACTGAGAATAAACAGAGAGGAACCGTCCTACTTTTAGCCCTAGAAATAAGGTTAATCGTGCAAATAGTATTATCCCTGGCTTCTCTACCAGGTACAAACCCTACTTGATCGCCATGGATAACACCAGGGAGAATTCTATTAAGACGATTCGCTAAAAGTTTGGAATATATTTTAATGTCGAAGTTGATCAGGGATATGGGACGATAATTAGTGCAAACTTTTGGGTCTTTATTAGGTTTCGGGATTACGACTATATGAGCCTCCAGGGACTGTCTAGGAAAGGGACAAGAAGGAGAGTTGCTATTGAATACCCTTAAAAGAAAAGGCAATAATAGCTCTTTAAAGTCCTTAAAAAAGGGTGCAGTAAAACCATCTGGCCCAGGGCTTTTACCCCCCTTTAGTGACTTCAAAACTTCTCCCATCTCCTGTTCCGAAAAATCTTCTTCAATTTCTGTTCCCTTTTCTTTAGGTATCATGGGAAGAGCCGTATCTTCCATATACGTATTTATTCGGTCAGCAAACGCCTCTGCAGGCATGTCTGCAAATTGTCCCCGGCAGTGGCGTAGCGTGGGTTGCCAGCACCCGGGGCAAGCCAAAAATTGCGCCCCCCCGCGCCTACCCCAGACACGCCCACTTTTAACAGATACTGTAGTAGATCACTAGCAGTCCTATGTAACACCTCAGATAACACAGAGATAACTCTCTGAGTACAGATAATGTAGTAGATGGGTGTGAGCCCCCAGAATTCAGAACACACACAGTGTGACCTGAAGTCTGGGGCCAGAATGCGTCAGTATGTGCCAAATTCTCAATCTTCTCCCCCAACCCTACCATGAAATAGATATGTGGATGGACATTATTATTACAGTAGAATACCGCACCATACTTGTTACATCCAGTGACATCTCCTGTGATGTAGACTCTCCTCGACGTCTTCATTCAGAGATAAGACCACCATGATAACTTCTTTCAGCCGCTTCTCGTCTCTGCAGAGATTCACCGAAAAAAGTTTAGGTTCCTCACTTTACTATCATGCTCTCCTTCCTGGTGTCTCAACACTGTCATCCTGCTGCCCCCCAATACTGAGCTAGAGCCAGACAGATAGCTATCATTCCCCATAATATTATTCCCCCTGTATATTATAATGGCCCCCTCTTTATTATTAATGTACTGGCCCCCTCTTTAATAACAAAGAGGGGGCCATTATATTAACAAAGAGGGGGCCATTATATTAGCAAAGAGGGGGCCAGTACATTAATAATAAAGAGGGGCCATTACATTAATAATAAAGAGGGGGTCATTATATTAATAATAAAGATGGGGCCATTACATTAATAATAAAGAGGGGGCCATTACATTAATAATAAAGAGGGGGTCATTCAATTCATAATAAAGAGGGGGTCATTATATTAATAATAAAGAGGGGGCCATTATATTAATAACAAAGAGGGGGCCATTACATTAATAATAAAGAGGGGGTCATTTTATTAATAATAAAGAGGGGGTCATTATATTAATAATAAAGAGGGGGCCATTACATTAATAACAAAGAGGGGGCCATTACATTAATAACAAAGAGGGGGTCATTATATTAATAATAAAGAGGGGGCCATTATATTAGCAAAGAGGGGGCCATTACATTAATAATAAAGAGGGGGTCATTATATTAATAATAAAGAGGGGGTCATTACATTAATAATGAAGAGGGGGTCATTACATTAATAATAATAATGTACTGGCCCCCTTTTTTTATTAATATAATGGCCCCCTCCTTGTTATTAATGTAATGGCCCCCTCTTTATTATTAACGCAATGGCCCCCTCTTTATTATTAATGTAATGGCCCCCTCTTTATTATTAATGTAATGGCCCCCTCTTTATTATTAATGTAATGGCCCCCTCTTTATTATTAACGCAATGGCCCCCTCTTTATTATTAACGCAATGGCCCCCTCTTTGCTAATATAATGGCCCCCTCTTATTACTGTACCAATGCCATTGAATAGGATAGCCTCTTTCTGCTCCAGTCCTCTCCCACCCCCCATACTGCCCCCAGAGCCTCTGCAATTAAGTAAGGTAACATAAAAAAAAATACTTTTCCTATCTCCATCCCCGCTTGTTCCCGGCGCAGGCGTTCACGAACGCCTCACTGTGCCTTCCTGCGCCGCGTCATCGCGTCATCTCGCGAGACCCGACGCAGGAGGTCACAGTGAGGTTATCGTGACCAAGTCCTGCATCGCTCTACTGCCTTATAGGCTTCAGGCCACTAGGCCTGAAGCCTATGGGGCATAACGGAGGGGACGGGAGCCATAGGCTCCCGTAGCCCTCATTGAAATTTCGGCTGCCTGGCGCCCCCTGCAATTTGGCGCCCGGGGCAGCGGCCCCTCCGGCCCCCCCCCACGCTACGCCCCTGGTCCCCGGATATTATATAGACCCTCGTAGTACACTTTGAAGGTTTCCGCTATTTGTCTTGGATGATGCATCAGAGCACCACTAGCATCTAATATATTTGGAATGAAGCTAGCCTGTTGTCGAAGGTGTATATAACGCGCTAGCGCCTTCCCGGGTTTATTAGAATGCGCAAATAAGTAGCTGCGAAACCGCTCAGTGCAGTAAAACCATCTGGCCCAGGGCTTTTACCCCCCTTTAGTGACTTCAAAACTTCTCCCATCTCCTGTTCCGAAAAATCTTCTTTAATTTCTGTTCCCTTTTCTTTAGGTATCATGGGAAGAGCCGTATCTTCCATATACGTATTTATTCGGTCAGCAAACGCCTCTGCAGGCATGTCTGCAAATTGTCCCCGGATATTATATAGACCCTCGTAGTACACTTTGAAGGTTTCCGCTATTTGTCTTGGATGATGCATCAGAGCACCACTAGCATATAATATATTTGGAATGAAGCTAGCCTGTTGTCGAAGGTGTATATAACGCGCTAGCGCCTTCCCGGGTTTATTAGAATGCGCAAATTAGTAGCTGCGAAACCGCTCAGTGTTCCTGAAAACAGAGGCAGAGAGTAACATTTTAAGTTGGTCTCTAGCCGCCGTAAGTTCAGAAAGAACGTGCGGATCCAGTGACTGCTTGTGTGATTGCTCCAGATTGGCTATCTGCCGCAAAAGTTGCTGAATCTTTGCTCCCTTCTCTCTTTTGAGTCTGGCACCATGGCTTACCAAAACGCCCCGCAACACACATTTCAACGCTTCCTACTGTAAGGGGATGGCCGTGTCATCTAGTGAGTGATTCTCAATAAATTGTCTGATCGTTGACTCTAGATCAGCCCTACATACACTATCCCTCAAAAGGGTCTTATTTAGCCTCCATGTCCACTCTTTAGCTACCAGGTCTGGCAATTCTAGAGATAAAAATATTGGTGCGTGATCTGACCAAAGTGGGGTGCCTATGTGTGGGTTAGGAGAAAGGGACAACGCATGATGAGATATCAGGAATCTATCTAATCTGCTGTAGGATTGGTGCGCCTGGGAAAAGTAAGTGAAATCTTTATCCTTAGGATGGAGTATCCTCCAAACATCAACCAACTGTCTGGCATGTAGCAGTTGTTTAGATCTGTTGATTGTCGACCAGGGAACCGAAGTTCTGCCCGAAGAGGAGTCCAGAGCGGGCTCCATGATCATGTTGAAATCACCACCCAACAGCACCAATCCCTCAGCAAAGGCATCCAACTTAGTAAGAATACCTGATAGAGCTCTGCTTTGTCTGGTATTTGGCAGGTAGAGATTCCCAATGGTGTACACTCTCTCATGGATTCGCAGCTTCAGGAACAGGAACCGACCCAGAGGATCCAATTGCGACCCTAAAAAGGTAGAAGGCAGTGATTTATGAAGAGCAACTGAAACGCCTTTAGACTTAGAATCTGGATAAGTGCTATGGACCCAAAAAGTATAATGTTCTGACAGGATCTTTGGAACCTGCTCTCTTTTGAAATGTGTTTCCTGCAGCAGCAGAATTTGCATCCTCTCCCTAACACAGAGTTAATTTAATGAATTTAAAGCAGCAGCAAAGAACAGTATTGTGTCCTTCAGAAATTAAATATGATTACTCTTATTGGCTGCACATTAGTGTTAATTTGTATTATCATTTAAATGAATGCTAATATCGTCATAAAATCATCAAACTGTATGTATAGCTGCATTTAATAGTGCCCCTATACTAGGCCAGGAAAGAACACATCCACACAGAAATAGAGACAGATGAAATGTACCCATTAAATAAGAACATTGAATAATTCGGAACAAAGACATATGGTATTATGACAAATCTGCATATGGTGTGTGCTGTAGCACATTTCATGGGTAGAGAACCAAAGACGAATTTTATGTTACTTTATATAGTGCACAGTACATTGCATTTCATTTTAATCACAAATTTAAATAAAATACTATTTTTATTTTATGGAAGTCACAGGATGATCCTCACCTCTGAAAATATTTAAAGCAGCACAAGTAACTTTTTGTTCTGACAACTTTTAGCAATTTTCAATAACTGTTCTGTGTGAGTATTGACATCCTTGACAAATGTCTTTAATAAAAAAAATATTAGTAGAGAAGGAATGCCTAAGGGGCCCATGTATCAACACTGTCGCATAGTTGTGACTGAGGATAAAAAAAAACATAAAAAAACTTTCACTAAGTTCTATTCACACATCCATAGAATGGGTCCAGATCTGTTCCGCAAATTGCAGAACGGATGCAGACCCATTCATTCTCTATGGGGCAGGAATGGATGCGGACAGCACACAGTGTGCTGTCTGCATCTGCGTTTCCGGAGCGCGCACCCGATCTTCCGGTCCGCGGCTCCGGAAAAAATAGAACATGTCCTATTCTTGACCCCAATTGCGGACAAGAATAGGCAGTTCTATGGGGGTGTCGGCCGGATGTATTGCGGATCCGCAATACACTACGGACGTGTGAATGGACCCTAATTTGTCTTATGTCTGCAACATATTTATTAAAATCTTGTTTGGATCATGAATTTTTTTTTCGAATACTAAAGTTTTTATATGCATGCTATTTAAAATAACATGGGTTTGAAATTACATAACTTTCTTATTAAAACAGCACCTTAATTATATCTGTAAAGAATAAATCAAGGCAACTGGACTTACTGTAGATTTCTTGAAAACATTTCACTCGTTCTTTCAACAAGCTTTCTCAATTCTGAGTGGACTCAGAATTGAGAAAGCTCGTTGGAAGAACGAGTGAAACGTTTTCAAGAAATCTACAGTAAGTCCAGTTGCCTTGATTTATTCTTTACAGATATACCATGACCTGGATAAATGAGAACCTTCACAGACAGCACCTCAATTAGTTAATAAGTTTTGTCTGGCATTGCAGGTTGGCTCCACTGTAGTAAATGGGGCTGAGCTACAGTACCAGATGCAGTCCTTGACTAGAGGCTGCTGTTTCTGCAAAAAAGAAGACACTTTTACTAATCTTAGACAACCCCTTTAAAGGGTTAAGAAATGGATGGCTTCATATTTTTTAATCAATATCAGTCATGGTTATAAAATGCATGCAAAACAACATGAATCTGTGTGATACCCAGAGGAGGTCATATACAGTACATTCGGAAAGTGTTCACACCCTTTCACTGCAATCCTGCAGTTTTCCCACTGGCCCCTAAGCCTAATAATAAGCACCACTTTTTGGTCTGTACAGATCACTTTACTGCAGTTACCTGCGTATCTGTCATTCTAGTCCTTCCTGTGATGATATCACCTATGTATAGATAAAACAGGATCCACCATTCACAATATGTTATTGTCAAAGCTTATCTATTCTTTCCTTGTACAATGACCTCTACACAGGTCACAGAGCATGCCTAGAAAACTATATAAGTCAATGAGGTCCCTCCTGACCATTGTGTCTACGGACCATTGTGTTTATGGCTGCCGTAAAGCAATTTTCTTAATGTTTTCTAAATGCTGTTAATAACAGTACAGGCAAGATGGCTGTCCCCATAATCATGTTCAGAAAATACAATAAATAAATCCGCAATCAGAAAATAAAAAGAGATTAGAAAATATTATATGTGTTGCTATCTGGTTTTAACTGGCAGAAAAGCATTTTAGTGACCTATTTCCTTTAAATTAATGAAGTTTGGAAAAACCAGGACTCTTCCTAGAGATGGTTGTCACTTCAAGTAAACGGTGGGAAGGGGCCTTGGTAAGAGAGATGGCCAAGAGCCCAATGGTCATTCTGGCTGAGCTCCAAAGATCCTGTGTGCAGATGCGAGAAATTCCATAAGGTCACTTGTTACTGCAGCATTCCCCCAATCTGGGCTTATGGCAGAGTGGCCAGAAAGAAGTCTCTCTTCAGTAAAAAGCACATGAAAGTTTACAAAAAAAAAAAACACCTTAAGGACTGTGAGAAACGAGATTCTCTGGTGTGATGAAATCAAGATTGAGCTTTTTGGCTTCAATTCTAAGCTTCATATTTGGAGGAAACCAGGCACTGTCCAATGACATCCCTACAGTAAAGCGTGGTGGTGTCTGCATCATGCTGTGGGGGTGTTTCAGTGGCTGGCCAGAGAGACTGGTCAGAGTTCAGGGAAAGCTGAATGAAGCAAAGTACAGAGATATTTTAAAAGAAAACCTGATCAAGAGTGCTTTGTGCCTCAGACTGTGCTCACCTTCCAACAAGACAATGACCCTAAGCACACAGTCAAGAAAACACAGGAGTGGTTTTGGGACAACTCTGTGAATGTCCTTGAGTGGCCCAGCCAGAGCCCTGACTTGATCCCAATCAAACATCTCTTGAGAGACCAGAAAATGGCTGTCCACCGATAGTCCCCATCCAACCTGACAAAGCTTGAGAGAATCTGCAGAGAAGAATGGCAGAAAATCTTCAAATCCAAGTGTGCAAAGCTCATGGCATCATACCCAACAAGACTGGAGACTGCAGTCAGGGCCGGCGCCACCCTGCTCCTCCCACTACGTGTCGCAGGCGCCAGTGAGTGAGTGCTGCCGTCTGCACTGCCTGTTACTGGAGCTGAGTGTAAGGTAGAAAAGAGATAAGCGCTGATTTAAAGTTAAAGTTACTGCACGATACATATTACAGTTTATAAATGTATACTGCTGTGAGCGGCGGGGAGGGGGATCTGTGGATGGCACAGTTATGGGAAGGGGATCTGTGGATGACACTGTTATAGGGAGGGGGATCTGTGGATGACACTGTTATGGGGTGGATCTGTGGATGACACATATAGTATAAGATGCTATATACGGTATGTGTCATCCACAGATCCCCCCCATAAGTGTCATCCACAGACCGCCCTCTATAAGTGTCATCCACAAATCCCCCATAATAGTGTCATCCACAGATCCCCCATAATAGTGTCATTCACAGATCCCCCATAACAGTGCTATCCACAGAACCCCCATAACAGTGCTATCCACAGATCCCCCATACCAGTGTCATCCACAGATCCCCCATAACAGTGTCATCCACAGATCCCCCATAACAGTGTCATCCACAGATCCCCCATAACAGTGTCATCCACAGATCCCCCATAACAGTGTCATCCACAGATCCCCCATAATAGTGTCATCCACAGATCCCCCATAATAGTGTCATCCACAGATCCCCCATAATAGTGTCATCCACAGATCCCCCATAACAGTGCCATCCACAGATCCCCATAACAGTGCCATCCACAGATCCCCATAACAGTGCCATCCACAGATCCCCCATAACAGTGACTGGAGCAGACTTGCTGATAAACACACCTCTAGGCCACCACCAGTCAAGCTAAAAACTTACAGTTGTCAATAATGTAATGTAGTGTAGTGTAGGGGGTCATGTAATGTTTTGAGGCCAAAATGGCACAGATGACCATCAAGAATATCTAGAATAATTAAAATTAGCTGGTCAAGTAAAATGTTGCATGCAACAATCATTAAATAAAGGGGGGCGGCAAAATTAGCTTTCGCCTAGGGTGGCAAAAATCATTGCACCAGTCCTGACTGCAGTCCCTTCCAAAGGTGCTTCAACTAAGTCCTGAGTAAAGGCTCTAAATACTTATGTCAATTTAATATTTCAGTTTATCTTTTTTTAAATAAATTAGCAATTTATAAAATTGTAATTCTAAATTCTAAAAATGTTTCACTTTCTCATTATGGGGTACTGAGTGAAGAATTATGGGGGGGAAATTTGAACTTTATTTTTATTTAGCACAAGGCTGCAACATAACAAAATGTGAAAAAAGCACATTTCTAATGTACTGTATGACTCCACTAAACATTTCTGCACCTGTGACTATGTATATGAATGTTCTAGTCTAAATTTTCTTGTAGTATATATTGAGGGTAGCACCTCTTTTAAACTGAGCAAAGCCCATTTGCCTGGGGAGTACAAATGTAGCTGGTTCCTACACTGCCCTGAAAATGTAGGCTTAGGTAAGTCCAAGAGAGGGAGTATATTAGTCTTAGGTACCCGTCTGTGGAAGCCACCTTGACGCCTGGTAGATGGGCCCGACACCTTTGATAAAAAATATGCGCTAAGAGCCTCCAATTTTCCATTTATAGTAGGTATAATACCACTTTAATTTAGAATAATCCCCATTTCTCAGCTCTATTGTTTGTATGTGTAAAGTTGTGCATTTTTTAATCATCCACTAAACATTTGTCATCATTTGTCTAGTATTGCTATCCCATGCTAATAACCACATTGCGATATGTCTGCTGAATGTTGTATATTTTTTTATTAACATCTTAAAGTGTAACTGCCATTTCACTACCAAAAATGAAATTACTAACATATGTGATGCTGAAGGGAAAATATTCATGAAGCTGCATTCTTCAGCTAATTTTACCTTTCTAATGTCTGCAGAGCCCTTAGCAACCATAATTCTCTGTGCCTCTATTTCAACAACTTCCTAAGATGGCCTCTGCTGCTCTTCCTGTGATGATCTTTGCCCTTTCTTGAGGCCATCCTGTATTTACCTCACTTGCCATAAGCCCTTGCTCTCCTCACATGAACTAGCAGAACCAGAATGCAGATAACGTCCCACAGTACCAAGAGCAGTGTGTATCCTCACATACAGCTAACCAGAGACAAGCCCTGCAATTACAGTACAGACCAAAAGTTTGGACACACCTTCTCATTCAAAGAGTTTTCTTTATTTTCATGACTATGAAAAATGTAGATTCACACTGAAGGCATCAAAACTATGAATTAACACATGTGGAATTATATACATAACAAAAAAGTGTGAAACAACTGAAAAGATGTCATATTCTAGGTTCTTCAAAGTAGCCACCTTTTGCTTTGATTACTGCTTTGCATACTCTTGGCATTCTCTTGATTAGCTTCAAGAGGTAGTCACCTGAAATGGTCTTCCAACAGTCTTGAAGGAGTTCCCAGAGATGCTTAGCACTTGTTGGCCCTTTTGCCTTCACTCTGCGGTCCAGCTCACCCCAAATAATCTCAATTGGGTTCAGGTCCGATGACTGTGGAGGCCAGGTCATCTGGCGCAGCACCCCATCACTCTCCTTCATGGTCAAATAGCCCTTACACAGCCTGGAGGTGTGTTTGGGGTCATTGTCCTGTTGAAAAATAAATGATGGTCCAACTAAACGCAAACCGGATGGAATAGCATGCCGCTGCAAGATGCTGTGGTAGCCATACTGGTTCAGTATGCCTTCAATTTTGAATAAATCCCCAACATTGTCACCAGCAAAGCACCCCCACAACATCACACCTCCTCCCCTATGCTTCACGGTGGGAACCAGGTATGTAGAGTCCATCCGTTCACCTTTTCTGCGTCGCACAAAGACACGGTGGTTGGAACCAATGATCTCAAATTTGGACTCATAAGACCAAAGCACAGATTTCCACTGGTCTAATGTCCATTCCTTGTGTTCTTTAGCCCAAACAATTCTCTTCTGCTTGTTGCCTGTCCTTAGCAGTAGTTTCCTAGCAGATATTCTACCGTGAAGGTCTGATTCACACAGTCTCCTCTTAACAGTTGTTCTAGAGATGTGTCTGCTGCTAGAACTCTGTGTGGCATTGACCTGGTCTCTAATCTGAGCTGCTGTTAACCTGCGATTTCTGAGGCTGGTGACTCGGATGAACTTATCCTCCGCAGCAAAGGTGACTCTTGGTCTTCCTTTCCTGGGGCGGTCCACATGTGAGCCAGTTTCTTTGTAGTGCTTGATGGTTTTTGTGACTGCACTTGGGGACACTTTCAAAGTTTTCCCAATTTTTCAGACTGACTGACCTTCATTTCTTAAAGTAATGATGGCCACTTGTTTTTCTTTACTTAGCTGCTTTTTTCTTGCCATAATACAAATTCTAACAGTCTATTCAGTAGGTCTATCAGCTGTGTATCCACCTGACTTCTCCACAACGCAACTGATGGTCCCAACCCCATTTATAAGGCAAGAAATCCCACTTATTAAACCTGACAGGGCACACCTGTGAAGTGAAAACCATTTCAGGTGACTACCTCTTGAAGCTCATCAAGAGAATGCCAAGAGTGTGCGAAGCAGTAATCAAAGCAAAAGGTGGCTACTTTGAAGAACCTAGAATATGACATATTTTCAGTTGTTTCACACTTTTTTGTTATGTATATAATTCCACATGTGTTAATTCATAGTTTTGATGCCTTCAGTGTGAATCTACAATTATCATAGTCATGAAAATAAAGAAAACTCTTTGAATGAGAAGGTGTGTCCAAACTTTTGGTCTGTATTGTACATTAAATCAGTAAGCATTTGTTTTAACCTCTTAATAGCCAGCTGTCCCTCATTCTCTTCCACACTGATGGGGGGGGGGGGGGGGAAGATATCAATGATAGAAATCAGGATGCTGTGAATGAAGCTGAAGGTAAAAGCAGATTTTACCCGCGATTATTCCCAACTCAATTTCTAACAGTGATTTCTCCTCTGTTGCTTGGACTAGAGCCAGGGGCGTAGCTATAGGGGGTGCAGAGGTAGCAGGCGCTACCGGGCCTAGGAACCTGAAGGGGCCCAAAGACCCTTGTGCTGCATAAGAAGAAGACACACAAAGCGCTGAGGGAAGGGGGGCCCAAGCCTAACTCTTGCACCAGGGCCCATGAGCCTTTAGCTACGCCCCTGACTAGAGCTGTCATTCTGGTCGTGTATGAAAGCCTGGACTGTCAGCTTTCAAACAAGACTAATTCTAGCGGCTACAATTGAGAAGATATCACCATCTAAAGCAGCCCTCCCACATCTATTTTCTGCCTCAGCCCAGCTCCAGGCTGTCAGGGCTGAGCTCTTCTTCCCAGAGCTCATCCGTCTCTTGTTATAATACAGAGAAGACGGACTGCACATGGCAACGCTGTGAGATAAGAGCTGCTGAATAGGAAGGTAGCATGCATTTGTGGGAGTTATTAGCAGGTAAAACTGAAAATGATCAAATTTTAAATCACAAAAGCACTTATACAGCAGGGTGTAGTATACCATTAGGGAATAAAAAATGAAATGGCAGTTACACTTTAGGTGTTTAAATGGCAATAAAAGGCAGATAATTAGAAAGCATAAGAAGAATTTAATTCACTATAGAAAATAAAGCAAACGTTTTTGGACAGTTGAAACAAAACCACTTACAGAAGGATAGGCAGACAGAAACACACATTCAACATCTACCTTGTAATAGAAGAGTTTTATATAAAATGGCTTCCTGATAAATGCTGCCAACGCAAGTGAAAAATACTAATGACATAAACAAACACAAACCTGTCATCACTTAATCACAAACACAAAGACAAAAAACATTAGTATAAAACGCCAGCTTTGAAAGCTCACCATCCAAGACCGAATAATCGGAACAATACATGCAAACAGATGTTCCTTTATTAAATATGTGTGGGAGTTTTGCATGGATCAAAAATGACCTCTAAATTGATGATGTGCAGAAAATCATTAAAAGATAGTGCTTGGAAATGTTTTGCTCTGTCATGTAATTGCTTTAACATATATTAATCCATTCAAAAGGGTTA
Source organism: Bufo gargarizans (assembly GCF_014858855.1). Lineage (NCBI taxonomy): Eukaryota > Metazoa > Chordata > Amphibia > Anura > Bufonidae > Bufo > Bufo gargarizans. The sequence continues at coordinate 191,775,726 of NC_058083.1, forward strand.
TCCCATGGATCATTTTCATACAAAAGTTCTGAGGGGCTGTTAATATTAATATAACTTTTAAAGTCATTTAAAGTGTTTCTAGCATTGAAAAATACCATCTTCATAATTTTTTATGCTGCTGCAAATCTGTGCTGCTGGGGATTGGCAGTCTGAATTAGTCTCCTCCCCCCTCTGGCAGCTGATATAAAAGTCTGTTTTTACTTCCTCGCAGAAGCAGTCTTCTCAGTTATACTGTGAGGCTACTTCAGAGTCTCTGATCTTTACCTGACAAGCAGGACAGAAAGCTGTGTTGTATTGGCTGTGCTGCAATGAATAGAGGATTGCTATGTAAAAATCTGGTTGTGGAGAAAGCAACTGTGCATGGGTGACCAGCAGCATTCATCCCAGTAGATGGATGTGCACATTGCTTTACACCAGATGGCACTATGCAATGTAAGTAGGTAACTCTTTACTGGATCATTCTTAACAGCATGTAAACTGCCATCAGGGCCGTCTTTAATATTGATTGGACCCTGGGCAAGAATTTACTTGGGCCCCCTGGATCCCACCTTCCCACACCCTAGCATGCAATCACGCCCTCCACCACAACACACAGTAAATGGGTCCACATCTGAGCCGCCAAAACGGTGGCTCGGATGCGGACCCAAACAACAGCCGTGTGCATGAGGCCTAAGCACATGCAGTCTCAGGAGTGGTCCACACCCCTGCCTTGCAGCCTCACAGCAGTACAGGACCAGTATCTGCACACGTATGTATGGCATAATTGGGATGCACATCACACATGACATGACACAGGTCTTTACCAGGCTGCAGGCCAGCAGACACATTATTATTGCCATATGTGTCACATGCCACTACTGACTGTACAGCCGTTCAGAGTTCAGACAGTTCACAGTTCCACTTCCTTCAGAAAAGTGAGCCTGCCGTGCACTCCAGCGACTTACAGATAGAGGCAGTGGCGTTGCTATGGCTGGTGTCACCCTTTTCTCAGGGGGGCCATCATGGTGTTGTGTGGAATGGTCATTTTTACTAAGGAATATAGTTTAACCATGTCTGTGCAAAAGAGAAAATAAGAAGTCGGCTCCAATCAGATATCTACATAGACCAAGACTCTTGGTCTATGTGCAGATATCTGATTGGAGCTGACTTAGCGACTTCTTATTTTCTCTTTTGCACATAAATGGTTAAACTATATACCTTAGTAAAAATGACCAGTCCAGTCCACACCATGAGGGCCCCCCTGAGAAAAGATTAGTAAATGTGGCCGGCCGGGTGGCCGCAGGCCAGGCCACAGTTCAGCAGACAGAGAGAACCCAACCCCTTATGTCTCCCGTCTCTATACTTATCCCCCACTAATGGGGTTATTTAAATTACTGGTGGATTATTAGAGAGACGAGAGACATAAGGAATTCTCTGTCTGCTGAACTGGGGCCACCACCGGCCACATTTACTAATCTTTGCTCAGGGGGGCCCTCATGGTGTGGACTGGACTGGTCATTTTTTCTAAGGAATATAGTTTAACCGTTTATGTGCAAAAGAGAAAAAAAGAAGTCACTAAGTCAGCTCCAATCAGATATCTGCACATAGACCCAGAGTCTGGGTCTATGTGCAGATATCTGATTGGAGCTGACTTCTTATTTTCTCTTTTGCACATAAATGGTTAAACTATTCCTTAGTGAAAATGACAAGTCCACACCAATCCCATGAGGGCCCCCCTGAGCAAAGATTAGTAAATGTGGCAAGTGATGGCCACAGGCCAGGCCACAGTTCAGCAGCAGAGTCTCAGACAGAAAGAAGAACCCAACCCCTGCCCTTATGTCGCCTGGGGCTCTCTATAATAATCCCCCACAAATTTATGAATGGAATGGTCGTCAGATCTGACCTGAACGGTTTCTTCTAATATATAAAATAAAGTCAATATAATAATATATGCAATGCATATGCGCTGCGTGCCACTGCTTTTTGCTTACCTCCTCCTCAGTCCTGTCCTCCCCTCCTGGCGCGGCAGTGGCAGGTCGACTCTGGCTGGCTGACTATACTTTTATTAGGTAGGTGACCAGGTCAGGCCGTCAGGTCAGCAGGTCAGTGACTTGAGACTGGTCTGGTCTGGATCTTGTCTGGTAAGTGGTCACGACGTCACGTCACGTGAGGCTGTGACTCACTCACCACCGCCACCCAATCCCAATCCCTTTAGCCTCTGGAGCGGGGGCGGGGACTTAGTCCCTGCTGATGCCTGCTCCGCCGTGGCGCTTCACTAGGCTGCGGACCGGTGACTCACACAGACTAGAGACGACACACCCCCTTTTACCAAGTGAGTGACGGGGGCGGGGGGCCGAAGTGCTTCACCTTCGCTGTGAAGAGTAGGCTGCGCTGCTGCTGCTGCATATAAACACAAGTCCGACTCCTGAGTCAGAGTCGCTCGCGAGTTGGGCCAGGAAGGCAGGGCCCCCATTAGCAACTGGGCCCGGGGCAGCTGCCCCTTTTGCCCTGCGGCAAAGACGGCCCTGACTGCCATGATTGTTCACCTTGTTGATCTATACAATGATATGATATTAAACAATGTATGTCATTCAATTAGAACTTAAAGGCATTTTCTGAGATGTTAATATTGATGACCCATCTTCTGTAAAGGTCATCAGTATCTGATCGGTGTGGATGTGACATCGGTGAACCCGCCAAGTGTTGCAGTCTTCTTGCTGCTTTTCCTAGGCCAGTTGACGCAAGTTCATCGGTCATGTGGCACAGAAGTGAATGGTATTCAGTCCCTTAGGGTGTATGGTATTCAGGGTATAAATCCAATATGCTTCCCTGCGTAATAAGAGTTTCTTGACGTCACCCCTCCTTGGTCTTCTTACTTGTTCCAAAACTTGGAACCGTAATTGTGACTCTGTATGTTTATATTTATCAAAGTGGTAGGCCAATGGCAAGAGAAGATTCTTGGTCCTTATTGTGGATTTGTGTTTGCAAATCCCATCACGCACTGTCTGCATTGTATCCCCGATATAATAATCCGCAGGGACATTTTATTAAGTAGATTACATTTGTGGACTCACGAGTGAAAAAAACTTTTATTTTAAAAGCCTGCCCCATATGGCGATGATGAAACTCAGAACCCTTGATAATATGTGAACATTGAAGACAGTGGAGACAAAGGAATGTACCCTTCTTCACTGTCCTCAATGTGCTCTAAGTGTTTCACCTTTGCCACCCAGATCGGCATGCACCAGTTTGTCCCTAAAATTGGGGTTCCTTTTGTTACAAATCAAGGGGGGATTTTAAAACTCTTCCACTCCAGGATAGGCCTTGGTCAATATATGAATCACTGCGAAAAGGTGCACCACAATGATATGCAACTGACATCACTGGCTAATCCCTCAAGCTGATGTTAAGAACTGAGACTTTAGCCAATGCGTTCCTGTCAGGAACACATCGGAGCCCTTTTGCACCACCGTCAAGGGCTCTGATGTGTTCCTGACAGGAATGTATTGGCTAAAGTCTCAGTTCTTAACATCAGCTTGAGGGATTAGCCAGTGTTGTCAGTTGCATATCATTGTGGTGCACCTTTGAGGTTGGCAATGGATCACATGCGGAGGAATTGCTCCCCCGGTTATAAACACGCTACAGTGTTTGGGGTTTTTGAGCATTTCCTCCCATTTAGGCCACTTTATTTCAGTTATTTTTCTTGGTCAATATATGCCAATGCCTCCTAACCACATTGTCAATTCCCGCATTAAAAGGGTGGAATTTGTGTACAAATGCTATTCTCTGTTTATCCCCTGATTCCCTGATACGCGGGAATTGCTTGTTCCAAAATGGACTCAGCATCCCCCCTTTCAACAAACCTTTTAGTCATCTCATCCAATCTAAAGACCTGTCTCACGGGATCAGAGACCACATGTTTGACCCTCTGATGGGCACTGGTGTAATGTAGGATGCTGTTTCTGTCTGTTTCCTTTCTAAAATGATCAGTTGACAAATGTCCGTGCTCATCCTTTATCACAGTAGTATCCAGGAATATCACCCTCTGTCTATCAAAAGTAATGGTGAATCATAGACCCTCACACATATTGTTCAAATATTCAAAAAAAGAAAGAAGGGTCTCCTGTGGCCCTGCCCATATGCAAAAAAATGTCATCAATGAATCTTTTCCATATAATTTTTTTTTTATATAAATCTGTATTGTAAATATATGATTCCTCAATGGATAACATAAACGCATCAGCATAGGGCGGGACCATATTAGACCCCATTGCGGTCCCACATCGCTGCAAGTAAAAAAACATCCTCAAATAGAAAATAGTTCTCAAACAGCACCAAATTTAACATTTCTAGAAACACAAAGCCTGTTCAATAGCTGAGTAATCACTAGGCTGTAATAAAGACTCTAGGGCCCAGTAGCAACTGCTACCTCTGCACCCCCTATAGCTACGCCCCTGCTTCAAGCATGTAAACATCATTGGTTGCACTACTAAAATCTCATACTAGAAAGATGTAACAAGACCAGCAGTGACATGCCATTTCTCTAATATGACAAAGGTTGCAGATATGTAACACCCCAGATTGGTGTTACCACTCCTGTACCTTGCTACTGTCTTTATTGGTCTAACCTCATGTCATCTTATGCATTTACAGTATTCAAGGTCCTCCACACTGTGCATTTCTAATGTTATGCAACTGTTCATGTAATGTGCCTGGTTCACCAGCAGGTGGCAGCGAACATGGCAGAGCTATACTTAGATAGAATGGAACCTTCCATTTCATTCTACCCCCCCCCCCCCCTCTCTCTGGAGAGAGGTGGGCGAGTCCTACTTCTTGCAGGATAGGTGGGGCAAAAGTTCTAGTCAGTCTAGCTTACCCCCTGCTAGGGGAAAGGTGTGTAGGGGCACGTCCAGCCAGCCAGAGCACCTTAAGCTCTGATGGCCATGGAGGCCAAAGCTTGAAGCCCCAGGAGCCAGGAGGAAAGTTCCCTGGCATAACCTAGAGCCAGACTACAAGGTGAAGTGCAGCATACAGAAGAAGCTGAGTTATACAGCCAGCCTTTCGTACAGCAGAGTCAGAGAGAAACAGATATAACACAGTGGAATTTGCCTGCCAGTTTCATGCTAAGGCTTGCTGGAAGACAAAGCCTGTAAACCATTTTGGAGAACATTTATGAGAAGTAAAGCTGCCATTAAACTTCATCTCAAGGTCTGGACTCAAGTTATTCTTTTATCCCTTAATTATTCCCCCTATTTGTTGCTTTGAAGCCAAAGCCTGGGGTCCTGCGGTATCCAGATAGGAGCACCATGACACACATAAAGAGCCATTTTAGGCCGTAACATACCACTCGGCATTTCCTACACCTGGGACGCGTTATATAGAGGGCCATGGGGAAGCCCCTTGCAGATAGGTCCTCTTTAAGTCCTGTAAATTGTGAGATTAGGCCATCATGGACTGAATCACACATATTTATCATTTAGCATTTATCATCTAGAGAAAGTTAATACAAGCCACTTACTAATGTATTCGGAATGTCCATATTGCTTCTTTTGCTGGCTTCATCAATTTTTCCATTACATTATACACTGCTTGTCTCCATGGTTATGACCAACCTGCAATCCATCAGCGGTGGTCGTGCTTGCACACTATAGAAAAAAAATCTCCAGCCTATGTGCGCTCTTATGGTCCCGGCCATCAGAGAAGCCAGTGTTTTTTTTCTATAGTGTGCAAGCACAACCACTGATGCTGGATTACAAGGTGGTCGTAACAATGGAAACGAGAAGTGTATAATGTGATGGAAAAATGAGTCTAGCCAGCAAAAGAGGCCTTGTATTAACTTTCTCTACATGATAAATTCCACTTGCAGAAGTGAGACAACCCCTTTAACCTCTTTCAGATCCTGCCATTTTTTACCTTCATTACATTTTGCAAAATTGACATGTTACTTTATGTAGTAATAACTTTAGAATGCTTTAACTTATCCGACTGAAGGCTCATGCACACGACCATGTGCCGGCCAGGCCCGTATTGTGGCTCACAAACAGTGGGTCCGCAAAATACAGGCCCCGTCCGTTTTTGCACTACATCACAGATACGGACCCATTCACACGTTCGTAGCCCTGATTCTGAGAATACCTTTTCGTACTTCATGTCGGGCTACATTCACACAAACGTATTTTGTTTCTGTGTCCATTCCGTTTTTTTGTGGATAGGATGCAGACCCATTCATTGCAATGGGTCCGCAAAAAATGCGGACAGCACACTGCGTGCTATCCATATCAATATGACCATTGCATAGACCCGCAAAAAAAATAGAACATGTCCTATTCTTGTCCATTTTGCGGACAAGGAGAGGCATTGTTACAATGGATCTGCAAAAAACGGATGCCATACGGATATCATCCGTTTTTTTTTGCGGATCCCCAATTTGCAGACCGCAAAACACATACGGTCGTGTGAATGTAGCCTAAGTGGTAAATTTCAGTCAGTGGGGGACATTTATCAATAATGGTGTAAACTGCAACAAAAAATATACTAATGCTACAAATCAAAAGTGGTGCGCACCGCTTTAAACTTGATTATCTGCATATTTCTCTCAATTTGCGGCATTTTAATGCCAATAGCACTAAAATGCGACTTTTTTAAACTGAAAGGTGCCATTTCAGCAAACTCCCCTGCCAGAAGGCACTTGCAACTTTTGATACATATCTGTGACTTTTGACTTTTTGCGACATTTCCAGTGGTAAATTTTTGTCTCAGACTTGGGATGTTTTTGTTACTGTTTTGTTTTTGTTGAATTTACTGAGAAAACCCTGCTGCTCATTTATATTTGATAAAAATAAACGCATCCTGTTTTACTACTTACCTATCACTTGTTCCCACAACGAGTTGGTTTTCTTTTCATAAATGCCACTTTTTGACAATAGTCATATCTTTATGCCATAAATAATATACAATGTTTTACACCACATAAGCTAGCTTAATTGTCCACAACAATTTGAGCCATTTCTGCTGATAAGAGGATGATAAAGGAGGTGTAATCATTGCTGGACTGGCCATAGACCCTACAGAGAAATTTCCCGGTGGGCCGATGTCCATTTGGCCACCTGGTACATAATACTGGGGTCATTATTAGAGGAAGTCCAGGCAGCATGCTGAAGGTAGGGTTGGCTTGGTGTTGTGGCCCACATTTCACCTTCTAATCCCCCTGCACCATATCCATATTAGAGACAATTGGAAGAGGAGAGAACATGGCAGCTATTGATGGCCAACCCAGAAGGACAGCTTCTGGGGATAAATTTTGTGCTACACTGTGATATTTTGTTCTGTGGGATGGTATTCTGGCTGCACTAGGGTATCACTGACCCTGCCTACTTGTATTGTCCCCATCTACTTGTGCTGCCCCACTTTCTGTCAATCTGGACCCACCTACAACATTGGAGCCACTTTTTAGATTTTTTTCCAGGGCCACTTTAGGTTTCCAGTCCGCTCCTGGGTGTAATATATGCCAATTTGATAGCCCCACCCACTTTGACATTTATAACTCATTTCTGGCGTGATGCATTCTTTATGGTGAAAATTCTGGAGAAAACAGATATATTTGGCGCCATTCTTTTTGGCGCATTGTAAGCCATAATTCTGGTGCAACTTGCTTAGTAAATGTCCCCCAATATGTTTTACCTTTTATTTATAAAACAAATCTTACAGAAAATTTGAAGAAAATCACTGTTTTCTAAATTTGAATTTCTCTACTTTTAAGATAGATGGTGATACCTTGTAAAATAGTTATTAATAGTTTTTTCAATTTTCACTTACTGTTTTCCCAGGGCCATAACATTTTTATTTTTCTATTCACAAAGCCATATGAGGGCTTGTTTTTTGCAGGGCGAGCTGTACTTTCTGATGGCACCATTTGATATTGTTTAAGATGTAGTGGGGAGCTGGAAAAAAAATTCCAAATGGGGTGAAATCGGGAAAAAAAAGCAATTTTACCACAGTTTTATGGGTTTTGTTTTAACGGCGTCCCCTATGCAGTAAAACTGACTCCTCACTTTCGTTCTCTAAGTCAGTACGATTACGATGATACCACTTTTGTGTAGTTTTTCTTGTTCTTTTTATACTGAAAAATAAAAAAACTAGAAAATTGTATTTTTTTTCATCTCCATATTCTGACCTATAACTTTTTTGTAGTTATGTGTACGAGCTGTGTAGGGCTCATGTATTGCCTGGCCATATGTACTTTTCATTGATACCATTTTGGACAGTGTAGGACTTTTGCTCACTTTTTATTCAATTTTGAAGTGACCAAAAAGGCGACGTGATTTGAATTTTTATATATTTTTCATTTTTTTAATTTAAAAAATGTTATTTTTTACACTTTTTTTATAGCTGCCATAGGGAACTTTAACAAGCAACCATAAGATTGCTTCCCTCATAGACCCCAATTCATTAACATTGGAGTCTATGAGGATTACACTGCACTCCTATGGAGTTCTGCCAGCCATGGATCATTTAGGAGCACTGAGGCTGCCGCACTCACAATCTGACTCCCTGATCCCCACTAGGGGGAGCCAGTGCACACACAGAAGCACACGTTTGATCATAGCATCTGAGGGGTTAAATGTATGTGATTGATGTTATCATACATTAGCCTCGGGTGTCTGCTGTTTAAATCTTGGGCACTCTACCACACACCTTTTAAATTTGAAGTTGGTGTAAAAATCCAAAATGATGCTTTTTTTGTAGAAATAATCCCCCCAAAAAATCGTAAAGCCCTATTTTGCGTCTTTTCAAAGCCAGAATTCTGGAGTACATGGCTTGATAAATGTATTAGCTTCACCGCTGAATATTCAATATTTTTTAATGTTGTGACTGATTAGTGTGTAATAAATATATATATATACAGTACAGACCAAAAGTTTGGACATACCTTCTCATTCAAAGAGTTTTCTTTATTTTCATGACTATGAAAATTGTAGATTCACACTGAAGGCATCAAAACTATGAATTAACACATGTGGAATTCTATACATAACAAAAAAAGTGTGAAACAACTGAAAATGTGTCATATTCTAGGTTCTTCAAAGTAGCCACCTTTTGCTTTGATTACTGCTTTGCACACTCTTGGCATTCTCTTGATGAGCTTCAAGAGGTAGTCACCTGAAATGGTCTTCCAACAGTCTTGAAGGAGTTCCCAGAGATGCTTAGCACTTGTTGGCCCTTTTGCCTTCACTCTGCGGTCCAGCTCACCCCAAACCATCTTGATTGGGTTCAGGTCCGGTGACTGTGGAGGCCAGGTCATCTGGCGCAGCACCCCATCACTCTCCTTCATGGTCAAATAGCACTTACACAGCCTGGAGGTGTGTTTGGGGCCATTGTCCTGTTGAAAAATAAATGATGGTCCAACTAAACGCAAACCGGATGGAATAGCATGCCGCTGCAAGATGCTGTGGTAGCCATGCTGGTTCAGTATGCCTTCAATTTTGAATAAATCCCCAACAGTGTAACCAGCAAAGCACCCCCACACCATCACACCTCCTCCTCCATGCTTCACGGTGGGAACCAGGCATGTAGAGCCCATCCGTTCACCTTTTCTGCGTCGCACAAAGACACGGTGGTTGGAACCAAAGATCTCAAATTTGGACTCATCAGACCAAAGCACAGATTTCCACTGGTCTAATGTCCATTCCTTGTGTTCTTTAGCCCAAACAAGTCTCTTCTGCTTGTTGCCTGTCCTTAGCAGTGGTTTCCTAGCAGATATTCTACCATGAAGGCCTGATTCACACAGTCTCCTCTTAACAGTTGTTCTAGAGATGTGTCTGCTGCTAGAACTCTGTGTGGCATTGACCTGGTCTCTAATCTGAGCTGCTGTTAACCTGCAATTTCTGAGGCTGGTGACTCGGATGAACTTATCCTCCGCAGCAGAGGTGACTCTTGGTCTTCCTTTCCTGGGGCAGTCCGCATGTGAGCCAGTTTCTTTGTAGCGCTTGATGGTTTTTGTGACTGCACTTGGGGACACTTTCAAAGTTTTCCCAATTTTTTGGACTGACTAACCTTTATTTCTTAAAGTAATGATGGCCACTCGTTTTTCTTTACTTAGCTGCTTTTTTCTTGCCATAATACAAATTCTAACTTCTATTCAGTAGGACTATCAGCTGTGTATCCACCTGACTTCTCCACAACGCAACTGATGGTCGCAACCCCATTTATAAGGCAAGAAATCCCACTTATTAAACCTGACAGGGCACACCTGTGAAGTGAAAACCATTTTAGGTGACTACCTCTTGAAGCTCATCAAGAGAATGCCAAGAGTGTGCAAAGCAGTAATCAAAGCAAAAGGTGGCTACTTTGAAGAACCTGAATATGACATATTTTCAGTTGTTTCACACTTTTTTTGTTATGTATACAATTCCACATGTGTTAATTCATAGTTTTGATGCCTTCAGTGTGAATCTACAATTTTCATAGTCATGAAAATAAAGAAAACTCTTTGAATGAGAAGGTGTGTCCAAACTTTTGGTCTGTACTGTATATTATATATATATATATATATATATATATATATATATATATATGTATATATATATATTTATATACACACACAGTGGATATAAAAAGTCTACACACCCCTGTTAAAATGTCAGGTTTCTGCAAAAAAAAAAAGAGACAAAGATAAATCATTTCAGAACTTTTTCCACCTTTAATGTGACCTATAAACTGTACAACTCAATTGAAAAACAAACTGAAATCTTTTAGGTGGAGGGAAGAAAAACTATAATAATGTGGTTGCATAAGTATGCACACCCTCTTATAACTGGGGATGTAGCTGTGTTCAGAATTAAGCAATCACATTCAAAATCATGATAAATAGGAGTCAGCATACACCTGTCATCATTTAAAGTGCCTCTGATTAACCCCAAATAAAGTTCAGCTGCTCTAGTTGGTCTTTCCTGAAATTTTCTTAGCCGCATCCCACAGCAAAAGCCATGGTCCACAGAGGGCTTCCAAAGCATCAGAGGGATCTCATTGTTAAAAGGTATCAGTCAGGAGAAGGGTGCAAAATAATTTCCAAGGCATTAGATATACTGTCCCACATAGAAGGCTTAGCAATGCATTGCAGTCTTTGGGCTTGGATTCCCATATTGTTGAATGGATTAGGCAGTGGCTGAGGGACAGACAACAGAGGGTTGTAGTCAATGGAGTATATTCAGACCATGGTCTTGTTACCAGTGGGGTACCTCAGGGATCTGTTCTGGGACCCATATTGTTTAATATCTTTATCAGCGAAATTGGAGAAGGCCTCGATGGTAAGGTGTGTCTTTTTGCTGATGACACAAATATTTGTAACAGGGTTGATGTTCCTGGAGGGATACACCAAATGGAAAAGGATTTAGAAAAACTAGAGGAATGGTCAAAAATCTGGCAACTAAAATTTCATGTTGATAAGTGCAAGATAATGCACCTGGGGTGTAAAAACCCAAGAGCAGAATATAAAATCAGTGATACAGTCCTAACCTCAGTATCCGAGGAAAGGGATTTAGGGGTCATTATTTCAGAAGACTTAAAGGTAGGCAGACAATGTCATAGAGCAGCAGGAAATGCTAGCAGAATGCTTGGGTGTATAGGGAGAGGAATTACCAGTAGAAAGAGGGAGGTGCTCATGCCGCTCTACAGAGCACTAGTGAGACCTCATTTGGAGTATTGTGCGCAGTACTGGAGACCATATCTCCAGAAGGATATTGATACTTGGGATAGAGTTCAGAGAAGAGCTACTAAACTAGTACATGGATTGCAGGATAAAACTTACCAGGATAGATCAAAGGACCTTAACATGTATAGCTTGGAAGAAAAACGAGACAGAGGAGATATGATAGAAGGGAATCAACAAGGTAAAAGAGGAGAGAATATTTAAAAGAAGAAAAACTGGTACAAGGGGACATAGTTTTAAATTAGAGGGGCAAAGGTTTAAAAGTAATATCAGGAAGTATTACTTTACTGAGAGAGTAGTGGATTCATAGAATAGCCTTCCTGTAGAAGTGGTAGCTGTAAATACAGTGAAGGAGTTTAAGCATGCATGGGATAGGCATAAGGCCATCCTTCATATAAGATAGGGCCAGGGGCTATTCATAGTATTCAGTATATTGGGCAGGCTAGATGGGCCAAATGGTTCTTATCTGCCGATACATTCTATGTTGCTATGTTTCTTTACCATGGAACACAGTGAAGACAGTCATCATTGTGTGGAGAAAATATGGCACAACAGTGACATTATCAAGAAAATTGATGAAAAGACAAGAAGAAAACTGGTCTGGGAGGCTACCAAGAGGCCTACAGCAACATTAAAGGAGCTGCAGGAATATCTGGCAAGTACTGGCTGTGTGGTACATGTGACAACAATCTCCCGTATTCTTCATATATCTGGGCTATGGGGTAGAGTGGCAAGACGACAGCCTTTTCTTACGAAGAAAAACATCCAAGCCAAGCTATATTTTGCAAAAACACATCTGAAGTCTCCCAAAAGCATGTGGGAAATGTGTTATGGTCTGATGAAACCAAGGTTGAACTTTTTGGCCATAATTCCAAAAGATATGTTTGGCGCAAAAACAACACTGCACATCACCAAAAGAACACCATACCCACAGTAAAGCATGGTGGTGGCAGCATCATGCTTTGGGGCTGTTTTTCTTCAGCTGGAACTGGGGCCTTAGTTAAGCTAGAGGGAATTATGAACAGTTCCAAATACCAGTCAATATTGGCACAAAATCTTCAGGCTTCTGCTAGAAAGCTGAACATGAAGAGTAACTTCATCTTTCAGCATGACAACGATCCAAAGCATACATCCAAACCAACAAAAGAATGGCTTCACCAGAAGAAGATTAAAGTTCTGGAATGGCCCAGCCAGAGCCCAGACCTGAATCCGATTGAAAATCTGTGGGGTGATCTGAAGAGGGCTGTACACAGGAGATGCCCTCGCAATCGGACAGATTTAGAGTGTTTTTGCAAAGAAGATGTGCGATGCTTATCTTCTATCAACAGATGGCTGTAAATGATCATTCCTTGTATAAAATATAATGCTATTGCTGATTTATGTCTTTTAGTCTAAGCTGGCATATTGTTTGTTCTGCTTCAGTAAGAAAAGAACCAATAAAAAGAAAAACTATAAACCTGTACGAGCAACTGGCTACATAACCATAAAAGTAGCAAAATACAATATTCTGTGAGGAAACTAGAAGACAAAAGACAATGAACATTCATAATAATAAAAAATACTGAAGATTTCTCACAAAACAGTGAAAGGACAAAAAATGATGACTGTGGGTAAAATAGACTTCTCACTCTGAATGCAAAACTGCAGCACAGTATCTTTTGGAAGGTTATTGCAGAGCTTTTGCTGTTTCATTTCTGCCTTAACATGTTCTCACATTCTATTTTAGCAACTTAGTATAAGTGAAAACGCCCAAAACCTCAAATCTGCTGTCTATGGAAATAGAGGATGATAAAAACACAGCAGTCTGTTAGATCTCTACTGCCAAACAGTCCTATGAATGGGTGTAACAACCTTATATCATATGAAAGGATGAAGAAAATGTCTGACAATTACACAAAAAGATAACAAGAAACTGAACTTCTACTTTTCTGCCAGACCATTGACATAAGATTGACTCTTGAAGTGAAACACTTCTATTTAGTTTAAAATAGTTTATTAGAAAATTGGACAAAGAAATATTACAAATTGTAGGACTGCAAGACCAAATGAACCCTGTCCAGGGGGTGGTTAAGAAGACAGCGGGTAAGTATACAGTCTATCATTAACAACACAAAGACATTAAACTAAAAATAAAAACAATAATAACATTGGTCCCAATGAAAAAAACATAAAATTATGTAGCATTGTCAATTATCCCAAAAGATAAATGGTAAAACGTAAGTCATGTTTCGGCCTCCATCAGCCCAGATGGGGTCTAGCACTCCCCTACTTCATAATGCGACATAATCTATCCTATGCAAGGTATGGGAGGAGGAGAGCCAATGCTGCCATAGTTTTATATAGGCATCCATCGTATCATTTTGAATTGCGGTAATTTTCTCATAGATGGCCATTCTAGCCGATCTTTGTATGACTTTAGAGATAGTAAGCGTATTAGTACGCCATTTTGGAGCTATGTGAAATTGAGCGGCTAACAAAAGGAATTGTGCCAGTTTAAATGGAGCATGTCTCAATCCCAACGGTCTGTCCCCAAGCTGGTAATTTGTAGAATGATGTACCCAGTATATCCGCTATGACAGAACATATGTTAGTCGAGATTGTGCTAACAATAAGACAGGCCCACCAGATATGGTACATCGATCCAATAAAATCACATCCTTGAAAACAGAGACCGAGGGGTAAAAAAAATGTAACCACTCACAAACTATGTAGGTCCTGTGGAGGACTTTAAGTGATGTTTCAACCAATGAGACCTGCCATCATCCCCTACTGATAGTCTCACAGCAAGTATGCCATTTGAACAAAGGCCGTGTACAATGGATATCCTCCTCCCACTTAGTCATAAAAGGTAGCTTATGTTTACTTATTGGAGTATTTAGTAAGTTATATATTCGAGACACCAATCCCACCCTTTCAAATAAGTATAGAATGAAAAGCTCAAAAGGAGAGGACTGAACATCCAGAGGTGCCCTGTACCTGGTCTGCCAAGATGACAGGATTTGCAATAATATTTGGTTTATAATTGTTCGGTGGAGTAAGAAAATAATGTAGACATGTGAGACCTTTGGAAGACCACCAGGAGTAGGCCCTGGTATCCATACCCGGAGGAAAGTCCGGATTATGCCGTAAAGGGATAAGGGGGAAGGGGGTCGCTTAGATTGCAGTCCAAACTTAAAATGTGCAGATCTCTACATCTGGAAAGCATAAAAGGTCAGGAGGGCCTTAGTTTTAAGGTCAGTTGGAAGTGAGTCTGAGCCCCAAAATAACATGGGACAAATGAAAGGGGCTATTAGGGAAGACTCTATATTCACACAGACAGGAGGTGGGTGAAGACTATGAATAAGGAGCAACTGTGTGAAACACTTCTATTTAGACTTTGAGTGTCTCTCAAAGTTGAAACAGATAAAGGAAGGCAGACCTAAATAAGGCCCTATGTATAGAACTGCATTATGTCTTTACTTGATATGATAGATATTATAAAAGAATTACATAATAGATCAAAATATCATGTCTGCTCAACCCAGGGCCACCTTCGTCAGCTCAAATTGTTTAATAAAGAGGTTCTCTACTTTTACTTAACTATACTTACGGTAAATATGGTTAGAAATTATATACTATGGCCACCCTTGGGGCATTTTTTTTATTGTTGCATTCTACTTATCTTGGGCTACAAATCATTTTTCTAATGGGTCTTTAGTAAAAAATTCATCACAGTTTGTTTTCTACAGTTTCACTGCATCTGCAGGCTGTTGTTTCTCTGTCTCAGTGTATTCTTTCAGCTCGATCAGTAGCACTTATCTCTAGTTCAATGACAGCTCATAGAGAGTCAACCTATGTTCTTATCAAACTGAAAGGGGTATTCTGGTTAGACTAAGTTATCCCCTACCCTCAGGATACGGGATAAATATTAGATCTGTGGGAGTCCTACCTCTGGGAACCCCCAGCGCTGTACTCTGCTATCTCTGGAACTCCCATAGAAATTAATGGAGTGGCCATGCACAACCGGCTGCTGCGTTCCTTTCAGGGGGGCTGCAGGGCATACAGTGCCCCATTCTTGTGATTGGTGGGAGTCCCAGCTGTAGGATCCCCACCGATTTAATAGTTATCTAACCGTAATACCCCTTTAAATGAGTGCTTATGAGCTGTCAGCTGTGAAGGGATAAGATCTACACATGGAACATGGAAATCAAAGAGAGGGAAAGGCAGCAGTCTGTAGGAGAAGTGAAACTGAAGGCTGTAAAAGGCAAATTTGTAAATTTGCAATAAGGACTAATTTGTAAAATTATTTTAGCCCAAGATAAGTAGAATGAAATAATACAAGAAAACTACCTTCAAAGGTGTCTGTAGATTTTAAGTCCTTTGTAGCATACTTTCCCCTGTGCCAATGTTGACTTAAAAGGATATTTCAATATAAGCAAGTAAAGCTTATTTTTTGTACAGTGAAATGTTAAACATTTTTCCAATACACTTTCTGTATTAAATCCTCATGGTTTTCAAGATCTCTGCTTGCAGTCATTGAACATAAACCTTCCTAGTTTACTTCCAGTTGGTAGTGGTCATGTGATAGGTGCATGATTGTTTCTCAGGCATAGCTTTAATAGCTAGTTAATACAATAACAAGTTCTCGGCTCAGTATCACACTTCAAATACATATGCATTTTAAAATTCTATATGAAAATGTTTAGTACCAGTATATAGCAGAAATCAAAATTAATCACATAATACCGCTAGGTATGTGCATGGGCTTCATACAAAGAGGTCAGCCTTTATAATAATGTAACATCCAGACTGGAAAGTTGCATACAAGTGAGAAGTATCTGAAAAATTGACCATAAGGCATCATATCCAGGTCTGAATCATTTACTGATTGGACTCTTTGATAACTGTAGTGTAACTCCAGCAAGCCAGGCACCTGTGTATCAGGGCGAGAACTGGGGGTCTGTGCTTGCCCGTTTCAATGAAGCGGTGGTCATACATGGGCGCTGCAGCTCCATTCAGTTCTATGGGGCTGCCAGAGATAGCCAAGTCATTGTACTTGGCTATTTTCCGCAGTTCTATAGAACAAAATAGTGCAGTAGACACTCTGCTCTTTTTAAATGGAGAGCACGGCCCCTATTATCATGATCATCGGGGACTTAATCGGTCAGACCCTCACCGATCAGACACTTATCCCCTATCCTGTAGATACAGGATATGTTGTCATAATGGAACAACCTCTTTAATCTGTAAAGAATCTTTAAGGTTAGACATCTGAGACAAAACCTTCCTACCTACTTCCTGGTTTTAGGTGAAAAAAAAACATATAAAAATTGCAAAATGTGAACGTGCCTAAGGGCGAGTTTTTCAACATGGATTCGGCACCTATACCAAGCCAGAATCCATAGCAGAACTGCTTGCAGTCCTCCTCCTATTGTAACTGTACTGCGATTCATACATCAGTGGACTTTTTTAGGACACATCGATGAGTATCTACAAGGGTATAGCCCCACTGAATGCAGCACTCAAACTACAAATCTACAGGGTGCCGAGGGTAAGCCCTAAATTTCTACCACAGATTTTTCCAATGTGTATTTTCCGCCATGTGAACTCGCCCTTATCCTACCAAGACAGCGCAGAATAGTCTGATTCTGACAAGTATCTGTTTAAACATTTTCCTTACCTAGAGGGGATGCAGAGTGCATACCATTCAGCTGCACTTGCTCGCTATCCATCATTTTTATCTGGAATACAGTGCAAGCCCTGTACACAAAACATGTGTGAAATTGCATGAGGATGTAAGAAACACAGAATCTGTACTTAGGGAATCAGTCTTGGGAAAGTAGCCTAAAAATTCAAAGCATTTAGCCCCAGGGATTTGTTTGCAAGATTTCAGGATCGAGCAGAAGAATGTTACTTACTTTTGTTAAACTACTGTTTGGGAAATATTCATGTGCTTACTGCCATGGTGTTGGAGAATTTAGGCTCTCATAAGTTATATTACTGCACGGAAACACGTCTGATGTCATGTTGTTATGTTGGCGCTTTGTGCCCACTGGTGTCCAGTTATCTGGGACAGGCATTGGTGCCATATTACTCAGTTGGCATCTGCCGGCCGTCAGACCTCTGTGTCCCACGCTGCATTAGTGTGACCTCTGTGTCCCATGTGTGTGCATTAGTGAGACTTTCCCCTGCAGCACTGCAGGGGTTAATGCCCTTTCTGATACTGTTCTCAGCAGCTTGATTAATTATCTAATCAACTCACCTCCTATGTAGCTGTTCTTTGCCTGTGCAATTAGGGCTATGTACTGTAGATCTAGAATTAGGTCCTTCTAGCTAGCTAGAGCCTGTACAAGAGCTATTTTCCATGTGTGTTTCTGTCTGTCTCCTGGATCCTGTACCTCTGCCACCTGCCCTGACTTTTGGAGTGTTTCACCGACTTGCATGAACTCTGCCAGTCCTGACCTTTGCCTGTTTCTTGACTTCATGTATTGCCTTATCCCTCTATTCTAAGAGTTACAGATGTAGTAGAGTTAACACACATGCTTTATGAGATGTGTTATCTAAACTAAATGCGTTAAGCAAACACCTTCAACTGCTTTTCAATGGCTTTTGTTTAAAGATAACGCGATGACTTAAGAAATTTGAGTTAAGGGTTTGTGTGTTAACCCTGCTACATCTGTAGCAGCCTGGTGGCTTCCCTGCAGCAAAGACCAGATACCTGTATAGGAGTTAAAAGGTATAAAATAGGGGACCACCAGGATAACGTCACCAGGACTATCCCAAAGTCAAACCGGTTGGTTGGCACAGTGGTTCCACAACAACACACCTGAACTGAATTTCACATGGACCTGTACATTAATAAATGTTGTCAGTTATGCTTTTTAGTGAGTATGGCCAGTTTTAGACAAGCGAGTTCTCTGCGAGATACACACTTCAAGTTCTTTATCTTAGAAGCTAGATAAAAAAACAACCTTGGACAATATACAATGGGCAAAAATACATTAGGACAAATGAAAATAATGAGAGCACCCAATCCATCACATGACATATAAAAGCGGTGTCCAATGCAGTCTATCAGGTTGCTGTCACGTGAGACTGCATTTTTACCGGACAAAGCAGCACAGCATGTGTAGTGCCCTGGACGTGTGTGGACATTTGCCTCTATTGCTGCTATGCAAAGCCATCAACTCACTACTTTAGCGCACTTCGACGGGTTAAAGGCTCATTTAGATGAGTAGATAATCATAATACCACTAGCGAGTCATGGTGGACGATTATCAAGTAATGTAAATGTATGTAGCGAGCGACTGAACGATTGTACTTAAAACGCTTGTGAAATCATTGATGCGAACCAGTAACTTATTGTTTCTTGTTAATGAGTTGCGGCAATGTAAATGTGCATCGTGTGACCTTTTGGTGATGACTAGACCTGTCTGAACACACTCAACGATCATCACTGAAGTGAGTATACAATCGAATATGAACTAATTTGTACATGATACTCCCTGCATGTAAATGCTTGTTATCATTGGAGTTTTGTCGGTAGGTCACTCGTGTCGCTAGGCGCCTGAACGGTTATCTATTCGTCTAAATGAGTCTTAACAGTAACCCTTCTTGATAATTGCCTGCTCCTTTGGGCGATCTAAATGCACCTTAACTTGCACTCTGATTTATCCCGTTGTTTGCATTTATACAGTTTGATACTGTTAAATTGCATCTTACATGATATAGCCCGTTCATTTGCACTGAATTGGGGAGAGGGTTAATGCACAGCAAGTTCAGACTCAAGGCTGTATTACACAGCCCAATGTGGCAGATGATTATCGGGAGGGAAGCACTTCATCCCAGCAATCACCTGCTCGCTATTGGAGAAGACAGCTGCTATTACATGCAGAGATCAGCATGGAGATGAGCAATCGCTATGCCATCACTTGTCCCCATGCTGTACAGTGGTTTACCGGTGACAGATCACCATTAGACACCACAATCTGCTGCCTGCAAACAATAATTTTTCAAAGTGTCAAAAGATTTGGATTGCTCAATGATTGGGCATTTGCTCGATCATTGGGAAATCGGCAGCAGTTTTATACTGCTAGATGGTCGCTAACGAGTCTTTATGCAAAGGCTCGTTAGCGATTATCTGCTAAAAAATTGAGCACATGTAATACAGGCTTAAGAGACTTTGGGAATTTTCAGCCTATTCACTGAGAAGCTTGTAATTCTCCACTGCTATCATAAGGCATTGAGGCCCCATACAAATCTAAGAGGGCCATAAACGGAAACATTGTTTTTATTAGAGTTAAAAATTAGCAAAATGGAGTGGCTCTACTACTCCATAGGATAGAGAGGTGCTCAATATCTAGGTGTGAACTCCAAACACCAGAAAGTAAAAAATTTAAGTAATATTGGAGATATGGCACTCAATATCTGGAAAGTTTGCTCAAACAAGTCACTTTATTGATGCAATAACTTTTTTAAGAAATAATTAAAATGTCATACAAAGTACGTAATTTGTACAGAAATTAAATAACATAATGATAAAACGTCACAATTGACAGTATAAAAAAATCACTTATAGTGTATATATACACACATCAGACAGCGAATGGGTGCTTGTCTGTAATCTAATTGAATGGATCCAGAAAGTTAAATTCCCAACACTAGAGCACTGAATATGTTATTGCTCAGTAGTTTTCAGTTGAGAAATTAATCGAATGTCACCATTAATTCGGTATAAAATAATCGCCGATTATCATTATTGTGGTGCAGTCGCAGGATTTTCGGATTTAATTGTAGAAGTTATTCCGAATATGCATATATCACAGTTCATGGAACTTATCGGATTAAAGTTCAGAAGTTGTTAGCTCTAGGTGGCGTCCCACCTTTTTTCAAGCTATTTAAATCCCTTACGTTCCACTGAGGAAGAAGTCAGCACCCCTTGGGACTTCGAAACGCGTCTGGGAGGAATCTGGACCCCACATTACCACCATTTTTGGCGTACGCAAGGAGATCTACAGCTACACCTCCCTTACCAATAACCTCCTAAGTGACCAACTCGTCCTACATCAAGCTCGAAAACTCCTCAGAGTGATACACTCTGATTTACAAGTAAGGAGAAATCGAATATTTGGGACGCTGAGGAAACGGTGACTGAACAAACCGTATTGAGAAGTGGAGGTAAGGGATTTAAATAGCTTGAAAAAAGGTGGGACGCCACCTAGAGCTAACAACTTCTGAACTTTTATCCGATAAGTTCCATGAACTGTGATATATGCATATTCGGACTAACTTCTACAATTAAATCCGAAAATCCTGCGACTGCACCACAATAATGATAATCGGCGATTATTTTATACCGAATTAATGGTGACATTCGATTAATTTCTCAACTGAAAACTACTGAGCAATAACATATTCAGTGCTCTAGTGTTGGGAATTTAACTTTCTGGATCCATTCAATCAGATTACAGACAAGCACCCATTCGCTGTCTGATGTGTGTATATATACACTATAAGTGATTTTTTATACTGTCAATTGTGACGTTTTATCATTATGTTATTTAATTTCTGTACAAATTACGTACTTTGTATGACATTTTAATTATTTCTTAAAAAAGTTATTGCATCAATAAAGTGACTTGTTTGAGCAAACTTTCCAGATATTGAGTGCCATATCTCCAATATTACTTAAATTGTTTTTATTAGGCCAGGGATCTAGCGCAAGAGAGGCAGCCGGGCAGTTGTTTACATGGTGAAACAGTGAGCCGCCCGATCCTTGCCTCACTGTTCTGCTTATCTCTGTGGCTCCCCAGCAGCCACACATTGTGCTGTTTGCTGTGTGGGAGGAGTGTTGAAAGCCTGGTAATCAGCCTTCTTCACAGCCAGCAGCGCGATGTGCGTGTGACTGCGTCTGTTGCTGGGGAAGGATGTGTTGATCATCAGGGAAACAGGGGAGTATTTGTATTTGTTTTTTATGGAGCTAGAGAGGGCACTAGGGGCCAAAGGGGGGCACAAGGAGGACATAACTACAGTGAGCCAAAACAAAGGTGGGCATTGCTACTGTAAAGGGGCCACAAGGAGGACATAACTAACTACTGTGAAGGGGCCACAATGAGGACATAACTACTGTGAAGGGGCCACAAGGCGGACATAACTACTGTGAAGGGGCCACAAAGCTGGGCATAACTACTGTGAGGGGGCCACAATGAAGACATAACTATTGTGAAGGGGTCAAAAGGAGAACATAACTACTGTGAGGGGGCACAAAGGTGGGCATAACTACTAGGAAGGGGCAATAAGGACGACATAACTACTGTGAAGGGGCCACACAGAGGACATAACTACTGTGAGGGAATACAAAGGTGGGCATAACTACTGTGAAGGGGCCACAAAGGTGTATCTCCGGTATCTTCAATCAAGGTGGCTGTGGCGGCCTCTTCACATGCAAATGGATGTGGTGAGTATGTATTTTTTATGTTTTGTATTTACCGCCATTTCAGGGAAAATTGATTAGTTACGTAAAAGCGCCCGAAAATTCGGCTTTGCAGCGAATCAAATTTTTCCTGCAATTCGGATTGAAGTCAATTAATTTGACTTTGATTCGCTCAACACTAATTGCAGCATATACTGTAAATGCAGCTAACGAGCAGATCTTTATCAGCCCATATAAGGCCACTTTCAAAATAATAAGTCTTCCGTCTGGGTGCAATGCGTGAAGCAAACGCATGGCATCCTGACCCATTCATATCAATGAGTCTGTGCACATGAGCGTTGTTTTTCACGCATTATTTTTGCATTCAGGAAAAATCGCTGCATATTCTATATCGGGGCTTGCATGAAAAATTGAAGGCATTCGAATATCTGCATACCCTGATGCGTTTTTTCTCTGATGGTTGCTGGGAGATGTAGATTGTTATTCTTTAGTTTTTTTTCACGTGAAAAAAGCATTAAAAAAAAAGCACGCTCATATGAAAAAACTGAAACACTGAACACAATTGCAGACAAAACTGATGGAACTTGCGTGCAAAACCATCCGTTTTTTTCCTGAACGGATCCTAACACAATCCGTATCGCCTAAACATCCTCTTAATCCCCGCTCTCCATTGAGAACACATGCACACTCAACCTAACGAAGCAAACGTGTATGGGGGCTCTGGAGAGATAGTTGTTTGCCAAATGAGTATTTAGACAAGTATAAGGCCTCATACACACGACTGTGCCATTTTTTGCGGTCCGCAAACCGCGGATCCGCAAAAAACAAAAGCCGCCCTTGTTGCCTTCCGCAATTTGCGGAACGGAACAGGCGCCTGCAATATAAAGGCCTATTCTTGTCCGCAAAGCGCGGACAAGAATAGGACATGTTATATTTTTTTAACGGGGCCACAGATGCGGACAGCACGCGGCTGAAGTAAATGGCGGCTCGGCTGTGGACCCAAACAACAGTCGTGTGCATGAGGCCTTAGTCAAGCTTTAGGTCTCTTTCACACGACCATTATGGATTGTGTCAGGATCTGTTCAGGAAAAAAAAACTGATGCTTTTGCACACAAGTTCAGTCAGTTTTATCTGTGAATGCGTTCAGTGTTTCGTTTTTTTCTGCATGGGTGCAATCAGTTTTTGATGCATGAAAAAAACCTGAAGAATAACAATCTACATCTTCTAGCAACCATCAATGAAAACCGCATTGCATCTGGATGCAGTTCGTTTTTCACTTAAGCCCCATCCACTTCTATGGAACCACAGCAGCGTGAAAAAAAACCGCAGAATATAGAACATGCTGAGATTTTTCCTGATTGCAGAAATATTGCGTGAAAATGGCGCTGATGTGCACAGACCCATTAAAATGCATGCGTCAGGATTCAGTCTGGATGCTATGCGTTTGCCTCACGCATCGCACGCAAGAGGCCTTAAACTAAGTGGTTCTTTAAGCTAAAGCTACTGAGATATTATTCCTTTGGGTGGAAAAGTTGTTTCCTACTGTTTGCCTGTTTCATATCTATATTGACTCAGACTGCCCCGCGCTACATCTGACGAGGAGACATGCAGTATGCAGATAACCAGAATGCTCACAGAGATAATGTGTAATAGTAATGGAAAAAAACTAAAGGGATCCTTTATATGCTGCTTCAGTAATGTTTGAGTTTCCTACTCTAATGTTCACTATGTAATACAGATAATGATGTAAAATTCTAGATAACGTGAATAAGCAGTCGTTTCCCAAACTCCCTGCTTGTGATTTCCTAGAAATCAAGTCTAGTTAATAGTCTGCATTAAATACAGGTAATCTTTTTAAAGGGGTACTGTCCTGCCTGATCTGGGGCATGGAGAGTAGCAACTGCATGCCCAGTAAGGCCTCGTTCACACTTCAGTGTTTGGTCAGTGATTTCCATCAGTGATTTGTGAGCCAAAACCAGAAGTGGAGCCTCCACAGACATGAGGTAGAAGGGAAAGATCTGCTCCTGTTCTGTGTTTAGAGTTGCACCTGTTTTTGGCTCACAAATCACTGATGGAAATCACTGACCAAACACTGAAGTGTGAACAAGGCCTAAGTAAGGGTACTTTCACACTTGCGTTGTTTGATTCCGGCAGGCAGTTCCATTGCCTGAACTGCCTGCCTGATCAGGGCAGTGAAGGAACCAGCTACATTTGTACTTTGCTCAGAAGCCCCAGGCAGATGGGCGTGTGCTCAGTCTAAAAGAGGCGCCACCCTCAGATAGATATTACAAGAACATTTAGACTGGCATATTCTTATTCATAATCATAGTCATGGGTGCACATCCATAAGGCAAACATAATAAATAAAAAAAATATGGTTCCTTCACTGCCCTGATAATGTGGACTTGGATAAGTCCAAGAGAGGCGGTATATTAGTGAAAGGGACCCAGCAGCGGAAGCCACCTTGATGGGCCCGACACAAGTTTGATCAAAATGTGCGCTAAGAGCTTCCATTGATCCAAATAGTAGGTATAGTACCACTTGAATTTAGAATGATCCCCATTTCTCAGCTTTACTGCTTATATGTGTGTGCAGCCATTATTTTATTTTTATTTGTATGCAAACGCATGTCATTTTTTCTGACTGATCAGGCATTATTCAGACTGATCAGGATCCTGATCAGTCAGGAAATGCATTGCAATACCGGATCCGTTTTTCCGGTGTCATCAGGCAAAATGGATCCAGTATTAATTTTTTTCCACATTTTAAAAAGGTCTGCGCATGCGCAGACCGGAATACCGGATCCGTCAATGCGGCAATTTGAATGTATGCAAGCACGATGCTCACTGGTCACTGGACAAAGCCGTTGTGTCTATCCACACCCGATGTCAGATCATGTAGGAGAGTGCTCTGCACAAACCATTAAGGAGGACCTGTCACCTCTCCTGACGTGTGTGTTTTAGTCACAACTTGCATTCCCCATGTAATAATAACCTGTAGTATATATTCTTATGACTCTATGATCTGCCATTCCTTTATTATTCCTGCTAGAAGTTATGGATGAATCAGAGTATGTTCAGAAAGAGAATTTTGTCTGCAACAAAATCTACCGTGTATCCCACTGTGCTGCGGGTTCTGCCATGGTTTTTCTTCAGGACCCGCTGTAGGTCTAGCTCCACTAAATAGAGCTAACCTGTGGGCAGGCTTCTGCTGCAGCTTCGTGAGGGGTCCGCAAAGTAATCGCGGCAAGAATGGACCTGTACATTCTTGGCACATTCTTGAAAATCGAATGGCAAAAGCCCTAAGCCGCATGGAAACACGAAAACAATGGGTGGAAGATTCAGCACGGTTTTCAGCACCCATTCTGCGCTGAAACCCACGTCCAAAATTCTCCTTCTGAATATAACCTTACTATAGGTTTGCAATGACTAACAAATCAGTGCTGCCAGTGTCAGACTGTGCAGGGAAACACCCCCAATGGTAACACGGCGATACCACATGTGTGACACTTTTTTGCAGCCAAGGTGGGCAAAGGGGCACATATTCCAAAGTGCACCTTTCGGATTTCGCAGGCCATTTTTTACACATTTTGATTGCAAAGTACTTCTCACACATTTGGGCCCCTAAATTGCCAGGGCAGTATAACTACGCCACAAGTGACCCCATTTTGGAAAGAAGACACCCCAAGGTATTCCGTGAGGGGCATGGCGAGTTCCTAGAAGTTTTTATTTTTTGTCACAAGTTAGCGGAAAATGATGATTTTTTTTTTTTTCCTTACAAAGTCTCATATTCCACTAACTTGCGACAAAAAATTCTAGGAACTCGCCATGCCCCTTAAGGAATACCTTGGGGTGTCTTCTTTCCAAAATGGGGTCACTTGTGGCGTAGTTATACTGCCCTGGCAATTTAGGGGCCCAAATGTGTGAGAAGTACTTTGCAATCAAAATGTGTAAAAAATGCCCTGCGAAATCTGAAAGGTGCTCTTTGGAATGTGTGCCCCTTTGCCCACCTAGGCTGCAATAAAGTGTCACACATCTGGTATCGCCGTACTCAGGAGAAGTTGGGGAATGTGTTTTGGGGTGTCATTTTACATATACCCATGCTGGGTGAGAGAAATATCTTGGCAAAAGACAACTTTTCCAATTTTTTTATACAACGTTGGCATTTGACCAAGATATTTATCTCACCCAGCATGAGTATATGTAAAATGACACCCCAAAACACATTCCCCAACTTCTCCTGAGTACGGCGATACCACATGTGTGACACTTTTTTGCAGCCTAGATGCGCAAAGGTGCCCAAATCAATTAGCGGAAATTGATTTTTTTTTTGTTTTTTCTCACAAAGTCTCACTTTCCGCTAACTTGGGACAAAAATGAAAATCTTTCATGGACTCAATATGCCCCTCAGCGAATACCTTGGGGGTCCTCTTTCCAAAATGGGGTCAGTTGTGGGGTGTTTGTACTGCCCTGGCATTTGAGGGTCTCCGCAATCATTACATGTATGGCCAGCATTAGGAGTTTCTGCTATTCTCCTTATATTGAGCATACAGGTAATGAGATTTTTTTTTTCCGTTCAGCCTCTGGGCTGAAAGAAAAAAATGAACGGCACAGATTTCTTCATTCGCATCGATCAATGTGGATGAAAAAATCTCTGCCAAAAAAAAAAAAAGGAGGGGAAAGGCGTCTGCCAGGACATAGGAGCTCCGCCCAACATCCATACCCACTTAGCTCGTATGCCCTGGCAAACCGGATTTCTCCATTCACATCAATCAATGTGGATGAAGAAATCATTGCCGGGATTTTTTATTTATTTTTTATATACAAAGTGTTTGCCAAAGCATAGGAACACCGCCTCCTCCTCAGCTCGTATGCCTTGGCAAATGTATCTTTTACTGCAGAGGAGAAATCTCGTCTTGCAGCGCCGCATACACCGACTTGCGTGTAATCTGACAGCAGCGCAATGCTTCTGTCAGAATGCACATCAGTGCTGCAGCTAGTCGATCGGTTGGTCCACCTGGAAGGTAAAAAAAAAAAAGAAAAAACCAGGCCGCAACGCAATAATTTTATTAACTTTCTAACAGAACATATAAACTTTAACTTTTTTAACTGAACATTAACCTTTTTGCTTACTGGTGTGTTTTTTTTTTTGTTTTGTTTTTACCTTTATAGAACAAACCTCTCCCTCCATATGGGTCAATGTGCAAAGCGCAAATCGCTTTGAGATGTGGCGAAGTGCGTTATGCACTTTGTCCCAGGTGAAAGGAGACGTTTGCAGCAGCTGTATGTGAATGGGCCCTAATAGCCCTGTGTGCCTGTCCTGGTGAGATGTGATCCCTATGCTAGGTGTACCTGTGTGTGGTACTTCCGGAAACACTCCCCTAAGCATAGGGCAGGGTGGTCAGGACAGTCAGGACAGAAATAGCGGGAGTCACGCCTTATTCCACTCCTGCTACAGACACAACATCTTTTTCGGGGTGACGGTTGGGTTGAGGTACCGGCAACGACATTGGGTAAATGTCGGTCGTGTAGATGGCTAACTACACTGGTGGATGGGGCCACGGAACCTCCTGGGTATAGGAGGTTCTCGATGATCTCTTCCTGAAATTTGAGGAAGGATCCAGTTCTCCCAGCCTTACTGTAGAGAACAAAACTATTATACAGAGCCAATTGAATCAAATATACAGACACCTTCTTATACCAGCGTCTGGTTCTGTGGGAAACTAAATACGGAGACAACATCTAGTCATTGAAGTCCACCCCTCCCATGTGAAGGTTATAGTCGTGGACTGAGAGGGGCTTTTCAATGACACGGGTTGCTCGCTCAATTTGTATTGTCGTGTCTGCGTGAATGGAGGAGAGCATGTAAACGTCACGCTTGTCTCTCCATTTCACCGCAAGCAGTTCTTCGTTACACAATGCAGCCCTCTGCCCCCTTGCAAGACAGGTGGTAACGAGCCGTTGGGGGAAGCCCGCGCGACTAGTTCACGCGGTGCCACAGGCGCCAATCTGTTCTAGAAACAAATGCCTAAAGAGGGCCACACTTGTGTAGAAATTGTCCACATAAAGATGGTACCCCTTGCCGAATAAGGGTGACACCAAGTCCCAGACTGTCTTCCCACTGCTCCCCAGGTAGTCAGGGCAACCGACCGGCTCCAGGGTCTGATCTTTTCCCTCATAGATCCGAAATTTGTGGGTATAGCCTGTGGCCCTTTCACAGAGCTTATACAATTTGACCCCATACCATTGCTTGGGATGTATTGTTTGAAGCCAAGGCGCCCGGTAAAATGTATTAGGGACTCGTCTACGCAGATGTTTTGCTCTGGGGTATACAAATCTGCAAATTTCTGGTTGAAATGGTCTATGAGGGGCCGAATTTTGTGGAGCCGGTCAAAAGCTGGGTGGCCTCTGGGACGGGAGGCGGTGTTGTCGCTAAAGTTCAGGAAACGCAGGATGGCCTCAAAACGTGCCCTGGACATAGCAGCAGAGAACATGGGCATGTGATGAATTGGGTTCGTGGACCAATATGACCGCAATTCATGCTTTTTAGTTAGACCCAGAAAAATTTTAATTTCGGAAACTTGGACTGGTTTCCACCGGAAAGGCTGGGCATAATAGCTTCCCGGGTTGGCGGTTATAAATTGTGTGGCATACCTGTTTGTTTCGGCCACGACTATGTCTAAGAGCTCCGCAGTCAAGAACAGCTCAAAAAATCCCAGGGCCGAACCGATCTGAGCTGTCTCAACCCGAACTCCAGACTGGGGGGTGAAAGGGGGAACTACAGGTGCGGCTGAGGTTGGGGACTGCCAATCAGGGTTTGCCAGCACCTCAGGGATTCTAGGGGGTCTACGGGCCCGTCTTTGCGGTGACTGCGACGGGGTAACTACTGCTCGTGCCACCGTACCAGCTTCAACTGCCCTTCTGGTGCTCGCCACTTCACCAGG
This sequence comes from Bufo gargarizans, assembly GCF_014858855.1. Taxonomy (NCBI): domain Eukaryota; kingdom Metazoa; phylum Chordata; class Amphibia; order Anura; family Bufonidae; genus Bufo; species Bufo gargarizans. Next base: position 191,804,766 of record NC_058083.1, read on the forward strand.
TTGTACGGCAGTGCTGGTACTAGGTCCAGGGAGGGTTGCGCTGCTGGTGTATGCCTCACCACGTAATCCGACAGCGCCAGCCCCACTCTGCTGCCCTTGAAGCGGATCCTGCGCAACCTGTGGTCTAGCGACACAGGGCCGAGTACGCCTGGTGCTATCAGGGACCTCAGCCTCCTCGTCCGAACTTTGGGTCAGAGAGCCACTGCTTTCTACAGGTTCATATTCTGACCCGCTAGATTCGTCAGATGAGGGTTCCCATTCCTCATCCGACTGGGTCAGAAGCCTGTAGGCCTCTTCAGAAGAATACCCCCTGTTTGACATTTGGGCAGCTAAATTTAGGGGTATTCCCTGAGACTACCCAAGAAAAAAAAGCAAGCCTGTCTTACAAATGGGAGGCTAGCGAAGTACCGAGGCCGCTGCGGTTGATAAAAAAATATCAAAACTGATTTTTTTATCGCCGCAGCGCGTGTAAAGTGAATGTGCAGTGATCAAAAAATATATATTTTTTGTCACTGCGGTGGCGCGGGTGTGGGCGAACGCACGTGTGGGCGACCGATCAGGCCTGATCGGGCAAACACTGCGTTTTGGGTGGAGGGCGAACTAAAGTGACACTAATACTATTATAGATCTGACCGTGATCAGTTTTGATCACTTCCAGATACTATAAAAGTACAAATGCTGATTAGCGATACGCTAATCAGCGAATCAGTGACTGCGGTGCCGTGGGCTGGGCGCTAACCGATCCCTAAACAACCTAACCAAGGGGCCTAAACTATCCCTAAAACCTAACAGTCAATACCAGTGGGGAAAAAAAGTGACAGTTTACACTGATCACTTTTTTCCTTTCACTAGTGATTGACAGGGACGATCAAAGGGTTAATTGGGGTGCAGGGGGTTATCTGGGGCTAAAGTGTGGTGTTGGTGCTACTCACTGTGAAGCAGGGCAGCCATATAACAGATCATATTTACTAATATGATCTGTTATCTGGCACTTGATTGTTTTTTTTTTAAATCATCAGCTTGCCAGCCGCGATCATTGGCTGGCAAGCTGATGACGTGACCCCCCTTGACGAAATGCCGGCCCGCACTGCGCATGCGCGGGCCGGCTAAGCACGTCATCTTGCGTCTCGCGAGATGACGCGTATATGCGTCAGTCTGCCCAGCGCTGCCGCCTCCGGACCGCAAAACTGTGTTAGGCGGTCTGGAGGCGGTTAAAGGGGTTGTCCGGGTTCAGAGCTGAACCCGGACATACCCATAATTTCACCCAGGCAGCCCCCCTGATATGAGCATCAGAGCATTTCATGCTTCGATGAGGAGAGCAGAATCGCGCAGGGCAAAAGCTTTTTTTGGAGATCCGGTGACGTACTGGGTTCTCCATGGGAAAAGCTAGGTGGAGGTTTCCGCTTAGCAGTAAGCCCAGTGAAGTCACCGGCACTGATGTGCCTGTAAAATGGCTAGGACACCATGAGCCCGCCCATCAGTGCATGAAATGCTCCAATGATTATATCAGGAGGGCTGACTGGGTGAAAATGGAGATATGTCCGGGTTCAGCTCTGAACCCAAACAACCCTTTTAAGGGTGCAGCCAGGTTCCTGTTCAGGTTTCTTGATGCAGCTAGCTTCCAGTGCATCAGGAAATCTGAGGGTGTGGCCGTACCCTAAAGGCCCTTGCAGATGAGCGAGTCCGCAGCGCAGCTCCCGGCCTGACCTCCCAGCGCTGCCGGGGGTCACATAGCATTATCTTGATTTATGATGCTATGTAACCCTTACAGTTCTGGAATGTATTGTATATAACTGACAGCATTATGCTAGTGTTATCCAATACATTCCAGAACAGTAAGGGTTACATAGCATCATAAATCAATATAATGCTATGTGACCCCCGGCAGCGCTGGGAGTTCAGGCTGGGAGCTACGCTTGTCTGAAAGGGCCCTAAGAGGTTCTGTTACATGCAGTTATATTGTGACATGTAAGTGATTGTCCCCCACCACCATTATATTTCTTATGAATATGTCAAGACCACACTGTTCCCATTGCTTGTCATGGATATAAAAAATATGATTCCTCATCATTTTCCTGTCCAAACAGTATAATAATTGTTATAATTGTCATTGTTACTATATATTGACAACTGGGTGTTACCAGTTAGGGTTGTGTCCCTGCATACTTTTACACGGTCCAATCACTGCCGCCAGTGCCAGACTGTTGAAACCAGGGATCAGCAACCTTTGGCACTTCAGCTGCTGTAAAACTACAATTCCCAGTATGCACACTTACTTGGCTGTTCTTGTAACTCTCATACAATTGAAAGGAGGATTCTGGGAGTTGTAGTTTCCGAACAGTTGGTAACATCCAGTGCAGGGACATAGCTATAGGGAAAGCAGCTGCTTTAGGGCCCGAACCTAGAAGGAGGACTAAAAGATTTTATTGTCAGGGGCCCCTCAACAGTGTTATTATACAATGATATTATATACAGTGACACTGTAGGAAACGGACGGAGCGGCAGTCGGGCCTTATCTAAGAATGCGACCTTGACTAGCCTTAAGGCCTCTTTTACACGGGCGTTGCGGGAAAAGGTGCGGGTGCGTTGCGGGAACATGCACAATTTTTCCGCGCGAGTGCAAAACATTGTAATGCGTTTTGCACGCGCGTGAGAAAAATCGGCACGTTTGGTACCCAAACCCGAACTTCTTCACAGAAGTTCGAGCTTGGGATCGGTGTTCTGTAGATTGTATTTTTTTCCCTTATAACATGGTTATAAGGGAAAATAATAGCATTCTGAATAGAAAATGCATAGTACAATAGCGCTGGAGGGGTTAAAAAAATAAAAATGTACTCACCTTAATCCACTTGCTCGCGCAGCACAGCTTCTCTTCTGTGCTGTGTACAGGAAAAGGACCTGTGGTGATGTCACTCCGGTTATCACATGGTCCATCACATGATCTTTTACCATGGTGATGGATCATGTGATGGACCATGTGATGACTAGAGTGACATCACCACAGGCCATTTTCCTGTACACAGCACAGAAGAGAAGCCAGGCTGCGCGAGCAAGTGGATTAAGGTGAGTTAAATTATTTAAAACATTTTTTACCCCTCCAGCGCTATTGTACTGTGGATTCTGTATTCAGAATGCTATTATTTTCCCTTATAACCATGTTATAAGGGAAAATAATAAGGATCGGGTCCCCATCCCGATCGTCTCCTAGCAACCGTGCGTGAAAATCGCACCGCATCTGCATGTGCTTGCAGATGCTTGCGATTTTCACGCAGCCCCATTCACTTCTATGGGGCCTGCGTTGCGTGAAAAAACACACAAAATAGAGCTTGCTGCGATTTTCACGCAACGCACAAGTGATGCGTGAAAATCACCGCTCATGTGAACAGACCCATAGAAATGAATGGGTCCTGATTCAGTGCGGGTGCAATGCGTTCAACTCACGCATTGCACCCGCGCGGAAAACTCGCCCGTGTGAAAGGGGCCTAAGAGTAGGGTTTGCACATGAGTTGGAGTTGCGAAGAAGTTGCTGGGGGAAGAGGGCCCATTTAGAAATTTGCTGTGGAACCCAGTCATTTCTAGTTATACCACTGATTCAGAATAAATTTATTCATTGATATCTAGGAGGAATAACAGAGGAACAACACAAACGTGCAATGAATGAACAGTGTGGAATAGACGGAATAGCTTTACAAGCTGCTGCTGTACTGTCAGGGAATAAGGGCTCATTCAGACGGCTGTATGTTTTGTTCCGCACCCGTTCCGCATTTTTGCATTTTCCATTCATTTCAATGGGACCGCAAAATATGCGGACAGCGCGCCTTTTTCCATTCCGCGGCCCCGCAAAAAACATAGAGCATGTCCTATTCTTGTCCACAATTGCGGACAAGAATAGGCATTTTCTATGAGAGTGATAGCCATTTGCGGATCGCAAATTGGGGAACACAAACGGGCCGGTATCCGTGTTTTGCGGATCCGCAACTTGCGGACCGCAAAACACATACGGCCGTCTGAATTAGCCCTTATTAGAGTGAGATAGGATGCAGAATAAAGTTGGGGGTGAAGACAAAATAAAAGTGTTGGACTATAAAGAACCAGTATGTTCAGACTAATTACCATTTTATCTTAATAAGCATGTGGGAGGGTCAAGGATTGTATTCCTCTGACAAAGCTTTCCAGCTTACTGTAACTCCCATCATTTATCACATAGACACACTATTCTTAGTCATGTTGTTTTAGTATATATTGTACATACAAATATCACTATTGCCGTCTACACAGTCTCGCCAAATTTAGAATTACCCATTGTCCTAAAGTCTTTTCAGACAGACACATTTCTATCCAAGCGTCTTGCTGCATGAATCCAAGCAAAACAATGTGTAATTGTTCTAGTTCTGAGTGTAATACTAGCTGCTGAGACTACTGCAAGCCCAGAAAGATCTCTGTCCTTCTGCGGTCACTTTTTTCTCCTGCCATGTTTCCTTGTAACAATCAGCCTGGAAGCAGAGGAACCTGGCCAGATATGACTGCGCAGCCACTAATAATAACATTTCAGAGGAGTAGCCAAGCTTTCTAAAAGCTCAGATTACTGCCAACTGTGTCATTGTCTATGCAGATCATATCTGCTCCAACCTCTGCTATATCTTGGATTTTAAAATAAATGCAGTTACTTGAGAACACAGTAGCCCAGATTTACTAATGTGTCTGCGCCAAAAATCTGTCTAAAAAAGTTGACCAAATTGACACAATTTGGCGCATCTATTTTTTTAAGGGATTGTGCAGCACTAGTATAGTGCTGCACACTAGTGCAAATCAGTGGGGGTCTGACTCCCAGAACCCCCACCTATCAGCCGTTTGAAGAGGCAGTGGCGCTTGTGCGAGTGCTGGAGCCTCTTCACTATTTAACTACATGCTGTTTAATTTTTAGTGGCAGTGCAATGCAACTGCCGATCTGATTTTTCCCTGACATGCGTGACTAGGGGTGGGGCTTCATGTGAAAGGGGTGTGGCTTTATGGGAAAGGGGCAGGACCTAAGATGTTCCATTGAGCGCCAAAGTTCCGCCACAATTCAGGCGTAAAAATCAGTCTCAAAGTAAGCCAAGCAATAGTTGATACATAGAGAAAATTGTCTATCCTTGCCCCAGATTTCTCATCCAGAATGAGCCCCTGTGATAAATCTGGTGCAGGTCTAGACAGCTGGTCTAAGCTTAAAGTTAGTAAACTGGCCTAGGAAATCACAACATTTATCACGGGTGACTGATGGCTGAGACAGGACAAAAGAGGTCTCATCTTGCACGCGATATAATGGCTAGGTACAGTTTCTGAGCCCTTCCTCTCTTCCTAAAGTTATATGCAGTCAGTTTAGTGCACATGCGTGTTGTGTGCATCTGTGTAACTATATGTAAGCACAAAAGACCACATTTACTAAAACTGACATGTCTTATGCCAGTCTAAGTTAAGGAGGTAGTTAGATTAAGCCCATTCAAAACAGGTTACACATATATACACATGTAAGTGGTATACGTGGCTCCCCACACAAGGATAAGGTCGAAGGATAAGGGTGATTCAGTTGTAACTTAAGATCAGTGGGGGAGATTTATCAAATTGGTATAAAGTAGAACTGGCTTAATTGCCCATAGCAACCAATCAGATTTCACCTTTCATTTTCCAAAGGAGCTGTGAAAAATGAAAGGTGGAATCTGATTGTTTGCTATGGGTAACTAAGCCAGTTCTACTTTACACCAGTTTGATAAATCTCTCCCAATGGCTTTACTGCTCTCTCATGGAGCAATGAGTTTGGCTTGTTATAGAGTTCTTACAAGAGGCAACTAGCCTCTGGGGGGGTTCTCTGGGATTTATTCAAAATAACCGCTAGCAACCTGTTCTAGAATGTGAGTAAAACAGGTTTCGTCTGGCTGCTGAGCTGTGTGGGAGCAAAAGGGCCTCACTTTGTTACATTGCACTCTGACAGCCTGCAGTACAGTAGTCAGTGTTAGGCTGGGTTCACACGGGCGTTGCGGGAAAAGATGCGGGTGCGTTGCGGGAACATGCACGATTTTTCCCCGCGAGTGCAAAGCGTTTTAATGCATTTTGCACGCGCGTGAGAAAAATCGCCATGTTTGGTACCCAGATCCGAACCCGGACTTCTTCACAGAAGTTCAGGTTTGGATTAGGTATTCTGTAGATTTTAATATTTTCTCTTATAACATGGTTAGGGGAAAATAATAGCATTCTTCATAAAGAATGCTTACTAAAATAGTGATGGAGGGGTTACATTTTTTTTTTTTACTCACCTTAATCCACTTGTTCGCGCAGCCCGGCTTCTCTTCTTTCTTCTTATTTGAGGAAAAGGACCTGTGGTGACATCACTGCGCTCATCACATGATGGATCATGTGATGGACCATGTGATGGACCATGTGATGAGCGCAGTGACGTCACCACAGGTCCTTTTCCTCCTGGACAGCAAAGAAGAAGACAGAAGAGAAGCCGAGTTGCGCGAACAAGTGGATGAGGTGAGTTAAATTTTTATTTTATTTTTTTCTAACCCCTCCAGCCCTATTTTACTATGCATTCTGTATTAAGAATGCTATTATTTTCCCTTATAACCATGTTATAAGGGAAAATAATAATGATCGGGTCCCCATCCTGATCATCTCCTAGCAACCATGCGTGAAAATTTTCACACAGCCCCATTCACTTCTATGGGGCCTGCGTTGCGTGAAAAATGCACAATATAGAGCTTGCTGCGATTTTCACGCAACGCACAAGTGATGCGTAAAAATCACCGCTCATGTGCACAGCCCCATAGAAATGAATGAATCCGGATTCAGTGCGGGTGCAATGTGTTCACCTCACGCATTGCACCCGCGAGGAAATCTCGCCCGTGTGAAAGAGGCTTTACTGTCAGGCTGCTCAGCCATGACGGCAAAGGGTTGCATCATTGCTATCTATTGTAGAGCAGAGTTTCTGCTCTACAATGGATCATAATTAAGATGTTATGTATTATATATGCTGTCAGGCTAAGCATCTTGACAGTAACACTAGTGTGTGGCTAGTGGCGATTTTAAATTATCCCCGGAGAACCTAGTCACGAGGGACAAGATTAATGGTTACAACCATCTCTCTTTGAAACCTCAAAAGGCACCAGGCTTGATGAACACACAATCTCATTCAAGATAATCTTATGGTGTCCTAACTACAGCCAGCATAAACTAGTGACAGATCCCCTTAGCAAAATGCTGGGTCACTTTCTTTAATTTCCTCAGCAGTTTTTCTTAAATCTTGTACTGAATATCTCCATCGCAGGGGTGTTGCTAGGGTCTCAAAAAATCCGGGGCCCAAGCCCCAATGCATATGGCCCAAATCTCTAAGTCGACCAATCGCCGACCCCCCCAACCCCTGCAGACACTAGCACTGAAGACTTCAACTTCTCTCAGCCGCCTCGTCTCTGCAGAATGTGACACATGGACATCTTAGCTCCTCACTTTTCTGTACCCCCAAATACTATCCTGAAGAAAAACGAGTGCCATACAGATAATCTTTCCCATAGTAATAGTGCTCCTCATAGTCCCACCCATAGTAATTCCCTTCTAGAATGCCCTCATTAGTAATACTGCCCCCTACAGTGCCCCCAACAGTGATAGTGCTCCCCAAGAGTGCCCCCATTCATAGAAGAGCCCTCCACTATTAATAATGCCCTTACAGAGCCCCCAGTAGAAATAAGGCCCCCCTATTGTTCCCCCAGTGGTAATAAAGCTCTCTACAGACCCCTCAGTAGTATTAAGGCACCCCATAGTGTTCTTAGTAGAAATAATGCGGATCCCCCCTAGAGAGCCCCCAGTAGTAATAAGAACGCCTAATGTCCCCTGGATCACCATCTCTCCTGCCCCCTCCAATATACAGTCCCACATAAATAACATCACCCCTCCCCAGCCGCCATCAACATACAGTCCCATATAAATAACATCACCCCTCAATATTCAGTCCCATGAAAATAACATCTCTCCCTCCCCAGACACCTTCAACATACAGTCCCATGTAAATAACATCACCCTGCCCCAGCCACCTCCAACTTTCAGTCCCATGTAAATAACATCACTCCACCCCACTGTCCCATGTAAAAAAATTCCCTCCCTTCAGCCCTAACATACAGTCCCAGTTAAATAACTACAACTCTCAACATTGTTCTGCCTCTCACACTGAGTAATCTACCCCTTCACTTACCTCTCCTCATGTAGCAGACCTCACCACAGCTTCTTCCCAGGACTTCTCTTCACTGCTGAGCCATCCTCTCCTGCACTGGTCACATGATGGTGACATCATCGCAGGTCCTTTTCAGCTACTGCACTTAAAACTGATCACATGGACTGTGATGTAACCACAGGTCCTTCAGCTCTTGCAGGGCATTAGATTCAATTGTATTGTGGTCCTGAGGATGTCAATACAGTTGTATCTAGCTGGCAGGCAGGACATTCGAGGCCTGGGACAAAACATTAGGGGCCCAGGCCCAAATGTTTTAACCTAGCAACACCCCTGCTCCATCGCATGTCGATGGGCCCTGATATTCATGAGGTCCTGGCTCTCTCTGCCTCCTGTTGCTAATTAGAGTAGGAAGAAACTGTCAGGCAGATGGTAGAGAGAGCTGGGAGCTCAGGAATATCAGGACTCATTGGCATACGCTGGAGCTGTTAGGACTTACGAGTTATGATTGATTTCCTTTAAGTGGCAACTGGCTTTCCACATAGTACCCTGAAGTCTCCCTCTCAGTGTCAGCAAAGAAGATGGCTGATGCTGCTTGTTCCAGGCCACTCTCCTCATGGCACACTCTGCATCAGGGCCGGCGCCACCCATAAGCAGAGTAGGCCACCGTGTAGAGTCACTTCTTGCTGGGGGCGCCGACGCTCTGGAGTCTGGCCTCCAGTGGCGTTGCGAGGTGGGTGCAGCAGGTGCGGGCCGCACCGCGTGACACCAGTCTGATGGCGTGTCACCCGCCGGACCCAAGTTCCCAACACCACTAGCACCCGCCCCTTGTACTTGTGTCGCTTATCTAATCCTGTACTTGCCAGCTGCGTGGGCATGAGTTCAGTCACTTCGGCGTGCAATCCCGCGAGTACCGATGACATGTTACTAAAAGAAATGCTGTAAAGTATTATGCTTTGTATGCATTCCCAAAAGCTGTCTGTAAGTGGCACTGTTTACTTAATTATGCCCTGACTCAGCAGCAAGAATTAGCTTTCCCCTCTGAGGGAGAAGTTAGCTAAATTGCATCAGCCATCAAGGGTGTACCCTTCTATCACTGCCCTGGCCCTAGGGAGCATCAGTTTAAGGATTGCCATTGTGAATAATTACTACTGCCAGAGTCACTACCACTTCCATCCTATACTGTACTCTTTTGGGGCTTGGGGCATATAGTTACAGTTAAAAGCCACACTGAACCTCTATTAGGCTACATTCACACAACCGTACGAATGAGTCCGCATCCTTTCCGCAATTTTGCGGAATGGGTGTGGACCCATTCATTTCAATGGGGCCGCAAAAGATGCGGACAGCACAGAGCTTTGGGATGCTTGGGTGCTCTACAGAGCACCCAAGTACAATGGAAGTCAATGGGAGGCACCCCCTGCTCTGAAGTTCTGCGTCCTCCGAATCTCCTCCTTTCTTCACAGTTAGATTGCCGTAATCTCGCCATGCGCGAGCTCGCGCATACGCAGTTCCTTCCCTGAGGCTGATGCCAGCACAGGGAAGGAACACTATACTGGCACTGCTCATGCGCGAGCTCGTGCATCGCAAGATACTGGGATCCAAGAAGGTTAGTACAGCTCCTTGGGCTTCTCACAAGGCTCATTTACATATTTTAAAAATAATTTTTTAAACAAAATAAAAGCACACAGCCCTATAGGACAAGTATATTGCGGACATGCTAGCGGCTATCTAGCCGTGCATGTCTGCATCTCTATAACCTAAAACGAGATGACAGAATCCCTTTAAGGGCGAGAACCTGCTGCTGATCTGACCATCTAAAACATATGGGGTGAAGGTCTGCTGCTTCTCTGACCATCTAAAACATTATGGGCGAGGGCCTGCTGGTGACCCTCTAAAACATTAGGGGTGAGGGTTTGCTGCTGAGCTAACCCTCTAAAACATTAGGAACAAGTGCAGCCTAATAAGCATGTTGATATGATGGAGGAGGACGAGAAAAGGAAGATTGAACCATATACCCTTTTTTATGGTCGAAGGGTTGCATGGGAATACACTTTATTGAATACACGATAAAAGCCACATTTAAAGTGCCTTTATTTTCAGCCGCTGGAGTAGAGAAGTCAGGGGCAATACAGGCATTGTTCATTTTATTAAGTGTCAACCTGTCAGCATTTTCAGTTGACAGGCGGATGCGCTTATCAGTTATTATGTCCCCAGCAGCACTAAATACCCGCTCTGACAAAACGCTGGCGGCAGGGCAGGCCAGCACCTCTAAGGCGTAGAGCGCCAGTTCGTGCCACGTATCCAGCTTGGACACCCAATAGTTGTAAGGCACAGAGGGATCACTGAGGATGCTGACACAGTCTGCTATGTACTCCTTCACTATCTTCCAAAACTTTTCCCTCCTTGTGACACTAGGCCACGCATCAGAGTGGGGGTGCTTGCGGGGTGTCATGAAACTGTCCCAGGCCTTAGAGAGTGTTGCCCTGCCTCTGTTGGAACAGCTGTGTGTTTCCCTCGTCTCCTCTCCTTTGTTGCCCAAGAAACTACGTACTCTGCCGCCAGCGTTGTCAGCTGGAAATTTTGGGAGCAGGTTTTCCACAAGGACCTTCTGGTATTGCACCATTTAGCTAGTCCTCTCCACCACATGAATGAGAGATGAGAAGTTCTCTTTGTAGCGGGGGTCAAGAAGGGGGAACAACCAGTAATCGGTGTTGGCCAAAATGCTCATAACACGAGGGTCACGGGAAAGGTAGCATAACATAAAGTCAGCCATGTGTGCCAGAGTCCCAACAGACAATACTTTGCTGTCCTCATCAGGAGGATGACTCTCAATCTCCTCATCCTCTTCCTCCTCTTCGGCCCATCCACGCTGAACAGATGGAATAAACCTGCTATGGGTACTACCCTCTGTAGTAGAGGCAACAGTCTCCTGCTCCTCCTCCTTCTCCCCATTATCATCCAATTCATGTCTTCCCCTATTTTCACCTCTTCCACATGCAAAGTGTCTGCCTTCATTGTGAGCAGTGAGCGTTTCAGTAGACACAGAAGTGGGATGGTTACGCTCATAATAGCAGCATCGCCGCTCACCATCTGTTTTGATTCCTCAAAGTTGCGTAAAACCTCACAGAGGTCAGACATCCAAGCCCACTCGTCGCTTGTGAAAAGAGGAAGCTGACTGGAAAGGCGACGACCATGTTGCAGCTGGTATTCCACTACTGCCCACTATGCTCACAAAGCCTGGCCAACATGTGGAACGTGGAGTTTCAGCACGTGCTCACGTCGCACAATAGTCAGTGAGCTGGCAATTGCAAGCGCTGCTTCAACGTTGACAGACCGGCAGCAGCTGTAGATGACTTTTGGAAATGGGCACACACGCGGCGCACCTTCCCCAGTAGCTCAGGCAAATTGGGGTAGGTTTTGAGAAACCGCTGAACCACTAAGTTGAACACATGGGCTTTGCATGGCTTGCCGAGCTCCAAAGCTGCCACCAAGTTACAGCCATTTTCAGACACAACCATCCCTGGTTGTAGGTTGAGTGGCGAGAGCCACAGCTTAGTCTGGTCCCTTATCCACTGCCACAGCTCTGCGGCGGTGTGCTGTTTGTCACCTAAGGAAATTCGTTTCAGCTTGGCCTGTTGCCGCTTCCCCACTGCAGTGCTACACTGCTTCCAGCTACTGACTGATAGCTGACTGGTGCTGCAAGATGATAATTCAGAGGTGGAAGTGGAGGAGGAGGAGTAGGAGAAGGGGGGATTGCAGACACTAATGTAGGTGGTGGCGGAAATCCTGATGGAAGTAGGTTCCGCAATCCTTGGCATCTGTAGCACCTGAGCCATCCCAGGGTACGACTCGCTCCCGGCCTCCACAATGTTCACCCAGTGTGCCGTCAGGGAAATTTAGCGTCCCTGGCCAAAAGCACTTGTCCATGTGTCAGTCGTTAAGTGGACCTTCCCAATAACTGCGTTGGTCAGGGCACGGGTGATATTACGGGACACATGCTGGTGTAAGGCACACCGGGAAAAATAGTGGCGGCTGGAGACTGAGTACTGAGGGACCGCTGTCGCCATCAGGCTGCGGAAAGCCTCAGTGTCAACAAGCCTAAATGGCAACATTTCCAGGGCCAGCAATTTGGAAAGGTGGGCATTTAGTGCTATGGCCTGTGGGTGGCTTGGTATTTGCGCTTTCGTTCAAAGGCCTGGGGTACAGACATCTGTACACTGCGCTGGGACGCAGAAGTGGATGTGCTAGTTGATGGTGCTTGCAAAGGTCCAGGTGCATGGCAGGAGGCAACCGGGCTTACGTCTTGGACAGGGGATTGGCCAGCATGTAACACAGGAGAAGAGAAGGCAGTGCTGTGACCCCCAGACACTGATTGTGGACCCAGGCCAAAAAAACTATTCCTGTCCCTACACTATCTGTCCCTTCTGCTGCAGCTCTCTTTGACTAAGACTGAGCCGAACCATGTGTCATCGGGTGCTGTATATAGCACCCGATGACGTGTTTTGGCCAGCCAATCACTGTAATGCCAATAACCAACATTGCTACGGCATTACAGTGAGTACCAGTACCTTCCCGCACGTTTATTGGCTGCGTAGCAGCCAACAAATGTGCGGGGAGGAGACTCAAGCATCGCGCTCGAACACTGCGATGTGCCGAGCATCGCGATGCTCGAGTCAAAATGATGTTCGGACGAGCATGCTCGCCCAACACTAGTCCGCATCCGATTCACAAAAAATGCAGATCGGATATGGACCAAAAAATACGGTCATGTGAATGGGCCCTAAGTGTGATAAAAAACATACAAAAGATATCACATATTGGTACTACAGTGTTATACTGCTACTACTAATAATAATAATTATACTAGTATTATTATGAGGCCTGCCATCATAGGCTGCAGATCAGGAAAGGGGTTGTAATTAACTGAGGTAAATAGGCATGTAGGTGCAGTAATAGTGCCTATATTCCTTGCCACCATGCTTTACTATGAAAGGGGGTGTATTATACTGAGCTAAATAGACAGGATTTTTATTCAAGACTCTAGTAAAGCTGTGTGGCAACCTATATGGGTGCTTTAACAGGGCCTTTATTCCTTGCAACCCAGCTTTCTCAGACACTAAAATAAGCTAAAAAGAAAAAAATAGCTCAAAGACTTACTTGGGAGATGTGTTCATTAATAAACCACAATGTACAGTCATGAGAAAAATAAAGTATACTCTCCTTGAAGGTTTTAAGGGACTTAATAAAAAAAAATAGTCCTTGGGAGCTCCATGCAATGCTTAAACAAATTGCAAAAAACAAGGCCTGCTAACTCAGACGCTACAGGCCTCAGTTAGCAAGTTAAATGTTCAAGTTTATGAAAGTACTATTGGAAAAAAGACAGAAGAAGTATGGCTTGTTTGGAAGAGTTCCCAGGAGAAAGCGTTTTGTTTCTAAAAAAGAACATGGCAGCATGGCTTTAAGTTTGTAAAACTGCATTTAAACAAACCACAAGACTTCTGGAAAAATATTAATAGGACAGATGAGACCAAAATGGAGATGTTTGGCCATAATGTACAGCACCATGTTTGCATAGGGGAGATGACTTGGGCTTGTTTAGCACCCACAGGACCTGGGCACCTGCAGTCATTAATTTGATTATGAACTCCTCTACTTCTCTGTATATCAAAGTATTCTAGAGTCAAATGTGAAGCCATCTATCCAACATCTAAAGCTTGGTCAAAACTAGGTCTTGCAACAGGACATTGATCCCAAGCACACCAGCGAATCTACAACAGAATGTCCGGAAAAAAAGGAATCAAGGTGTTGCAAATGCTGAGTCAAAGTTCATACCTCAACCCAATTGAAATACTGTGGCGGTGTCACGGATGATATTGCAGATAGCTGGAAGTTATGGATAAACATCCGACTGGCTTGATCCCAAACTAAGGAGCATAAAGGTGACCCCTGTAAAACCCTAAGAGCTCACCCTGACTGCTAAGCACATACAAGGGTCTCAGAGGTAGACAGTTGCATGCCCTCGTACCTAGACTGTGTGACACCTGAAAACCATATAATAGTGACCACCGGCTCCCTGCACTTAATACGGAGGGAGTCAGGGTCACCTAGAATCAAGCCAGCAAAGAAACACAATACAAGAAAGGACTTATCTGAACAAGCAGTAACAGAAGTCTCCAGCAGTGATCACTTCAATCCAGGAAGTAGTATAAACCGCAAATTGAGGCAGTATGGGAGGGAATATAAAGGGAGGCAAATTGTGTGAATAGGTGCTAGCTGGGAGAAGGTAAGGAGATGACAAAGTGAAACCAAAACAAAGAACATCATGCAAGAGGTACAGAAGAACGTCTGCCAGACCTTCTCAGAGAGCTGGCAGTGACAGGCGGACCTTAAGAGGGCATAAATTCATGGGGTGCACATAGTTTTTCACACATGGCATTTACATTTCTGCTTCATTTTTGTTTAGTTAATAATAAAACAATGGAATCTCTTGTGTGCCGTTCATCCAAGGTTGTATTTATCTAATTAACAGAATTCAAAGAGGGGGTACTTAGTTTTCTCATGAAAATACATACTGCAGTGCAGAACCTGCTAGCACTTTGAATCAGAAAAGACCATAAAACTACCTGAACACACCAGCACCAGCTACACCTCAGTGACTCTGCTCTGCTCTTCTGCCGATGCCTAGATACCCTGAGGAATGTGAAATGGAGAAAAAGCTGAGAAGATGAGGTGAGGTGCTCTCATATATAACAGTTACTGACTAAACTTTTACAGTGGAACAACCAGGGTAAGGATATTGTTTTTGCAGATGCACAAAACTTTCTGAAGCTAACATAAGGACACTTGCTGATCTGCCCTGTAGCAGTAGCTACATCTGCTATGGCGGTAGTTCTGCCTCTGTGTGACAGTTGGCTGCCAAGGCCCTGCCCCTCTCCTATCCAGCTGCTGACGGATCTTTAAACAGTTATTCAGCAGCAGGTAGAAAAATCCAAATGAATTATTTATTTTCTCTGTATAGTTTCGCCCACTCCTTTCTGATGCCCTAGGCCAGGGATGGCCAACCTGAGGCTCTCTAGATTTTGCAAAACTACAACTCCCAGCATGCCCAGACTGCCAACTGCTATCAGCCTACAGCAGGGCATGGTGGGAATTGTAGTTTTACAACAGCTGGAGAGCCACAGGTTGGCCATGCCTGCCCTAGGCACAGGCCCTTATACAGCACTAAAGGTACTGAAAGACAAGCTACCTGTGAGTTTACTATTTGTGCAATCCGTTCTAAGTGACGACACACAACTGGACGGCAATTCCTTCTTACCCAAGTGAAGGGGCCTTAACCAAATGGGAAAAGAGTAGTGAGACAGGAAGAGGTGAAACCAGACAGGCAAAACCAGTACCTGATCAAGATCTGAGTATCTGAGGAAAGGGATTTAGGGGTCATTATTTCAGAAGACTTAAAGGTAGGCAGACAATGTCATAGAGCAGCAGGAAATGCTAGCAGAATGCTTGGGTGTATAGGGAGAGGCATTACCAGTAGAAAGAGGGAGGTGCTCATGCCGCTCTACAGAGCACTAGTGAGACCTCATTTGGAGTATTGTGCGCAGTACTGGAGACCATATCTCCAGAAGGAAATCGATACTTTGGAGAGAGTTCAGAGAAGAGCTACTAAACTGGTACATGGATTGCAGGATAAAACTTACCTGGGAAGATTGAAGGACCTTAACATGTATAGCTTGGAAGAAAGATGAGACAGAGGGGATATGATAGAAGGGAATCAACAAGGTAAAAGAGGAGAGAATATTTAAAAGAAGAAAAACTGCTACAAGAGGACATCGTTTTAAATTAGAGGGGCAAAGGTTTAAAAGTAATATCAGGAAGTATTACTTTACTGAGAGAGTAGTGGATGCGTGGAATAGCCTTCCTGCAGAAGTGGTAGCTGCAAATACAGTGGAGGAGTTTAAGCATGCATGGGATAGGCATAAGGCCATCCTTCATATAAGATAGGGCCAGGGGCTATTCATAGTATTCAGTATATTGGGCAGACTAGATGGGCCAAATGGTTCTTATCTGCCGACACATTCTATGTGTCTATCTATGTTTCTTTTCAAAATCAGATACAAATCCACAGCAGAGCTGCCTGTTTAAATAGCCTGCCTCAGGAGGCATTTGACGTCGACACAGAGCCTGATTGGTCCAGCGAACTAGTCGCTCGAGCAGCCCCAGCATCAGGGGGACGGGGGAAGCAACGTGAAACACGCGTTGGGACTGGTGTTTGTGGTGCCTAAAGGGTATTCCTCCGTTGTGGCCTTGTTTCCTATGCTATCTGCATTTTATGGTGCATCTGTATTGGCCCAGCTGTGTTATTTTTTACCCTAGTAGGTGCCTTGTCATGTGGTGTTTTTGTCTTTACCAAATATGCGTAATTTTTACTTATAATGTATAATAAAGCAGATGCCGCCCTATTGTGTCCGGATTCACCGCGGGAGCGGAGACAGGTAAGTGCTTGACACTAAATGTAAATGAATTATTAAAGTAAACTTAAGAAACCTGCGCACAGTTTTTGTCAGTGAGCAGGATTTTCGGTGCACTCTGAAACAATTTTCTAAAGATCTTGTAGAGAACCTCTTCCTATTCTCTTCCATTTCAGCTAAGGAGCAGTGCGTAGCTAAGGGGCAGGGTTTGGCTTTGCTAATCTTCTGCAACGTACAGAGCAGTGTGGGTGTGATCATACCGCAGCCAGTTTTCTCACAGACAGAAACAGATTTTTAACAGGATGGTCGATCTCCAGGGACACATACAGAAATATAATTTATACATTCGGCACAGTTATAGTTGCATTTTGAGGATAGGATCAAAGAAAAGGAGGATTTTTAAGGAGAAATTAATATGTTTTGTGTATTTTAATGTTCCTCAAAATGAACTGCACTCCATCTCTATTACCAGTAATGTTATCTGATAACCTACAAAACAGGTAGAACAACAAGGGACTGTATAACAGCTCAGACAGTAGCAGTCATTCCGGTGCACTCTTGGGATCACTGAACTTCTTTGGATCTGCCTCATTAAGATGCTTATGCCTCATTACTATTTTAGAGGGGTTTTCCAGGTCTTCTATATTGATAACCTATCCTCAAGACAGGTCATCACTATCCGATTGGTGAGGGTCTGATTCCTGGCACCCTCATCGATCAGATGTTTGAAGAGGTCACAGTGCTCTGGTTAGCGAAGTGGCTTCTTCCTAGGCCAGTGACCTCACTTGATCATGTGGCCAAGTTGCAGCTTAGTCCCATTCAAGTGACGTTTCATGCAGAGGCATAGAGAGCTTTTGTAAAGCAGTGGTTACCAATCTGTGGCACGTTTGAGAAATTGCCACAACAACCACAGGCTATCAGGGAATGCCAGGAGTTGTACCTTCTAGCAGCTGGAGAGCCACAAACCACTGCATTACTGTTTACCAGAGAAGACAATCCAAAGTTGAATGTCCTTGTGTGGGAGGTATTTGGATACGACTTCATTGTTAATTGAGTTGTGCTGGGAAACCACAGACATATATATGATTATACCGAAAGAAAACCAAAACTGGTACATCGTATGTTATCTTCTGAATACTTGCAAACTCCCAGGTCAACCCAATAATATCTCAACGTGTAGATCTTTGTAAGTTCCTGATAAATAGGTATAACGCTGTAAATGTGAGACTAAGGCCTCATGCACACGACCGTTCCATTTTTTTTTGCGGTCCACAAACCGCGGATCTGCAAAAACAGAAGCCGCCCGTGTGCCTTCCGCAATTTGCGGAATGGGCAGCCCATTGTAGACATGCCTATTCTTGTCCGCAAAACAGACAAGAATAGGACATGCTATATTTTTTTTGCGGGCCTCGGAATGGAGCAAGTTGGAGTGAAAAACTGTGGCTCGGATGCTGACCCAAAAAACGGTTGTGTGCATGAGGCCTAAGGCATCATTCAAATGCCATATAGCAGACTACCCTAAAATGCACTACCAGACTAAACTTTTGCCTACGTATAGTGTCTTGACGTGAGTTTGTTCACCCAGCTTGACATTAGAATGTCTCATTAGTTCATTCAGACACATAATGTATGTGATTATTTGGGGTTAGGCTAGCTTGAATAGCCGGTTTGCCAGGATGACAACAGTCACTTTGCTAAAGAATACCTAAAATAAGTAAATACATTTAGCTTATTGGAAACGCTGAGTAAAATTTCATACTTTAGTCAAGTATAATGTTGAGGTAAGGTATTTTATTTGTTAAAGGAATTTTCCAGGACTTTATTATTAGGTACTAATATCTGTAATAATAATAAATTCAAAACATCATTTAGTGTGAAATATCAACGATTTTAAAAAAAATGACAAAAATCCCTTTTTTTCTATATTTGCTTCAGAATTTTTTTTTTTTACAAATTACACAGTAACTTATATGTACTACTTAACACCACCGGATAAAAAAAAGCAATGTACTGAATAAAATCAGTAAAAAAAAAATTATGGCTATGTTATGGCAGTGAGAGGTTTGGTTTGGGAAAACTGGTATTTTCCTCCCAGCATGTGCTGCTGGGCTGATTTACAGCCAGGTGAGGTCAAATACGGGACCAGATCTCAAATGCTGCTCTGGGTTTTGGCAGCACCTGGCTGTCCTTAAATAGGCAGCTGGGCTCAGAAACCAGGTCTCTGTGTTGGGATCTGGGACCCTTGTGTCTGGATAAAGGTTTGCTACCTGTTTGGCATAATAACAGGTTGGTGCTGCTATCAGTAAGGACTCTTTGAGGCAGAATTGCCACATGGTGTGAATTACCACCAACACCTTAAGGTGACTTTTTGTTTGAATATGACAGTTTGTTTTGTCACTTGCCTAAAGTGTTTATAATACACTGAACTGTTTGATCCAAAGAACTTGTCGTTGCCTCTATACTGCGTCCGCTAATCCTGTTTACCAGAGCGAGTCCCCACAGGCTATGAAAATGCAAAGGCAAAAACAAAAAAAATGAATCTGGTTTATTTCACAAATCAGAAAATCTGGAGTAATGCATCTTATTATTTTAATTCTATCAATGCAGTGCAATTCTCTTTTTCACTCACTTCTCTGCAGCACTTCAAATTCTCTGGTTGGGCAGCAACTCCCCATGTGATAGTCAAGCACTTGCATCTCCCTTAATTTTTTTTATTTGCCCACGCTTTATTATTTTAGACCATTTCAATGTTTTCCAACTAGTCACTGGAGAGTTACCTGTGACAATACACATTATATATATGCAGAAGACCTCATGAGACTTCTGGCATGACTTTTGAAGCATGTTACATTATCTCACTATTTCTTCTGTCATAAATATGCATACATGGCTGATTAGATTATGCATGTGTACTTAATAATTAGAAAATACATGAATTGGGGGGGCGTGGCCTGCACGCTGATGGCGCCGGTCGCATAGCGCTTCTGCTCCGGGCTTAACTGCTTTTAAGTGACCTACAGTGGCTGCAGACATGGGGAGGGTTCGGAGGCGTCCTGCTCCAGTGAAACTGACCGAATTCTTTGGCAAACTGACGCCAGCGGAGCCCAACCGGAGTGGGACCCCACCTCAGGCAGGCGCGTCGGCCTCTCCGGCGGGAACGCCATCGTTACCTACGCATGGAACTGCAGACAGGCAAGGGCCTGTGCGAGACTCCCTCGATGGCACCCCACCTAACGCAGATATTATGCGCTCCATGCTGGAGAACCTGCGCTCCTCAATGAAAGAGGACATGATGGGGATGTTGAAAGACCTCCGAAAGGATATTAAGAGTATTGGGGAACGTACGTCCCACCTGGAGGTCAAATTGGCCGAATTCGCGGCTTCTCATAATACCCTCATCGATGCCCATGAGGCTATGGAGGAAGACATCGCTAAACTCACTGCTAAACTGCAGGACCTGGAGGATCGTCACAGACGAAACAACGATAGAATCCGCGGGGTTCCTGAGTCTGTTGAGGCGAATGAGCTGGAACACCTCCTGCAGCAACTGATTAAAGCAGCGCTGCCTGAATCCACTGAAAGGGACTTAATAATCGATCGCATTCATAGAGTGCCTAAGCCCAAGGGGCTCGACCCATCTCTACCACGCGATGTCATCGCTAGGATCCATTTTTATAACATTAAAGAAGCATTCCTGAGGGTACTACGACAGAACCCGACCCCATCGGAAGAATTTACCGGTATTGCGGTTTTCACTGATCTATCGGCAGCTACCCTTGCGAAGAGGAGAGAATTTGCACAGGTTACTGCAGTGTTGAGGCAAAAGCAAGTAAAATACCGGTGGGGGTTCCCGGTAAAGTTACTGGTCACCTATGATGGCAGCTTGCAGGTTTTCAACTCGCCGCAGGTGGCTAATCGACGAATGATTGAGTGGGGCCTTATCACTGAGGACTCTCATCGGGCAAAAGAACCTGCCGCACGACCAGATAAGATCCCTCCGGACTGGGACGTTGCCTGATGAGTGAGTTTAACCCGATCGGGAGTAATCATTTAACTGTTTGTATTTGTTGGCGGTAGCCCGTAGCAGGGAGCTTGATTCTCTGCCCTATCTGGACTCTACTGTTCGGTCCTCGGACCGTGTTCTTCCTGGTCGGGCTAGTTAAGCCTTGCTGACCATGTTGTATTTCCATTTTCTTTTTTCTTTTTCCTATGTATTGTTTTTCTTTTCTTTTTCTCGGTTGGTTCCTGTGAGTATGATATACTTACTATACGCCATGTATGTGCTCGGTCATGAGGGGCGGATATGGAAGAATAGTGCAACGTATGTTAAGGGTGCTTGTATGTATAATTAATGGGGGTTAAAATCTTCTCTCTCAACGTGCGGGGTTTGAACACTCCGTTTAAGCGCACGCAACTTTGGTCTGATGCCCTGAAGGCTAAATGCGATGTGCTTTTTGTTCAGGAGTCGCACTTGCTAGAGAAAGATGCTTTTAGATGCAAACATAAAACTTTCCCTGTGATTTATCACTCACATGCTAAGAGGAAGAGGAAAGCAGGGGTGTTTATTGGTGTGAGATCGTCGATTGCTTTCTCCTTGAAGAAATGTGTAAAAGACTCTGCAGGGAGGTACGTTATTCTGATATGCACACTGGATGGGAATCCATTTACATTAGTTTCAGTTTATGCCCCCAATGTCGGACAGGTGGCCTTCTGCAGGAGGTTGTTCAACAAGGTGGAAAAGATGGCGGTTGGGGAGGTGGTAATGGGCGGAGATTTTAATGTCCCGATTAACTCTGAATTAGACTGCAGGTCAGTACAGGGGCGTAGGCGCATGGAGCTACAAACGACTCTGTATGAATCAGCTTTCCACGATGTATGGAGGTACCAACATAGCGATGAAAGAGACTATACTTTTATTTCCACCTCACATCTATCTCAATCTCGTATTGATTATATTTTAGTGTCCAAGGGCCTCCTGCATAGGGTCATAAGCTCCGACATTGGGGGAGCGACGTGGTCTGACCACGCCCCTGTGAGTATTGTTGTTGAAGACGGTCTCCCTAACCCTCCCAACCCTCAGTGGAAACTGAATACCTTTCTTCTTAAATGCCCTGAGAGAGTTAAAAAGATTGCAGACACATTGCAAGAGTTTCTGCAGTTCAACGATATTCCTGAGACTAGCACAAACTTCTTATGGTTATCTCATAAGGCGTTTATAAGGGGGATTCTGTTGCAGCTTGCGGCTAGACTGAATAAGAGTAGGCGCAAAGCACTCCAAGATGCCCTAAATAAGCTACAGCCTGCAGAAAAGGATCATAAACTTCGCAATAACCCCTCAACATTAGCTTCCCTGCAGGAGTGCAGGACGGCGCTCAGAACCATTCTTCTATACCGGCAGGAAATGGGCATGAAACGTATGCACTCTAATTTTTATCACTCGGGTGACAGAGCAGGGGCACTACTAGCACGCAGGTTAAAGAGCAGAGCAGCTGCAGCCAGGATAACCACATTAAAATACAATAGTAGAGTGTACACGCATCCCCAGGAAATAGCAGACGCTTTTGCGTCGTATTATTCTTCCTTATATAATTTAAAGTCGGATGATAACACAATACAGCCGTCGTCTGAATTAATAGCAAAATTTTTAGACTCTATTAAACTCCCCACAGTATCTGCAGATGCACTGGCTGCCTTGAACAGTCCAATCTAGGGTTGTTGCGGGTATCGAAATTTCGATACCCAATCGATACTTTTGTCCCGGTATCGATACGATACCGGGATTTCCGTTTTTTCGATACTGGGCTGCGCTTCTGCGCAGTCTAGTATCTCTGAACATGAGCGCGCTGCTATCGGCGCGCTCATGTTCTCTCTCAGCAGCACGGGGAGAAGGAAGCTGTCCTCCCTCCCCCTGTGCTGCTGCTGCCGCTGCCACCAATGAGAAGCGAGGGGCGGAGGAGGGGCGGCAATGAGAAGCGAGGGGCGGAGGAGGGGCAGCGCCGGCAATGAGAAGCGAGGGGCGGAGGAGGGGCAGCGCCGGCAATGAGAAGCGAGGGGCGGAGAAGGGGCAGCGCCGGCAATGAGAAGCGAGGGGCGGAGGAGGGGCGGCGCCGGCAATGAGAAGAGAGGGGCGGAGGAGGGGCAGCGCCGGCAATGAGAAGCGAGGGGCGGAGGAGGGGCAGCGCCGGCAATGAGAAGCGAGGGGCGGAGGAGGGGCAGCGCCGGCAATGAGAAGCGAGGGGCGGAGGAGGGGCGGCGCCGGCAATGAGAAGAGAGGGGCGGAGGAGGGGCGGGCGCACTGCGCCACCAATGATAGGATTATTTCAACACAGAGCTGCGCCCAGCGATGCCCCAGCACTCACCATTAGTCCTGGGCGCCGCTCCGTTCGCCTGCAGTGCCCCATTACTGTCTCCTCTCCTGCTCCACATGCTGCTGATTACTATCGGAGCGATGGGAGGAGACATCAGCTTCACTAGTAGGCGTTCCTTCTCCCTGCGCTGCGATTGGACAGCGCTACAGCCAGGGAGAAGGAACGCCCACTAGTGAATCTGATGTCTCCTCCCATCGCTCCGATAGTAATCAGCAGCATGTGGAGCAGGACAGGAGACAGTAATGGAGCACTGCAGGCGAACGGAGCGGCGCCCAGGACTAATGGTGAGTGCTGGGACATTGCTGGGCGCCGCTCTGTGTGGCCTGATAGTGAAAGTCTGGACTCATATACAGTAGTCAGTCTTTAACACATACAGGAGGCGGGTGCCGGCAGCAGAATCGCATTGCCGGCACCCTGCCCCTGACAGGGAGCTGCGATCAGCGGCAGTTAACTGCCGCTGATCTGCCAGTACCCGCCTCCTGTATAAAGAGGTAGTTATCATTGCCCCCCCCCCCCCTCAACCCACCCATCCCATTAAAATCATTGGTGGCACAGTGTGCCGGCCCCTCTCAACCCCCCAGTATTAAAATCATTGGTGGCAGTGGCCACAGGGACCTCTTCCCCCCCCCCCCTCATTGGTGGTGCAGTGGCAGCTTCTGATCGGAGCCCCAGCTGTGTAAGCCTGGGGCTCCGATCGGTTACCATGGCAGCCAGGACGCTACAGAAGCCCTGGTTGCCATGGTAACATCCCTGATGCTGTGTGCACAGAGCAGCAGGGACAGTGTGGAGTCCTATTCACCCTAATAGAGATCTATCAGGCTGAATAGGAAAAGGGATGAAAGATCCCAGGTTCTAGCCCCTAAGGGGGAAAATAGTCATTAAATAAAAAGTGTAAAAAAACAAACAAAAAACACTAAAATATGAAGTATAAATCACCCCCTTTTCCCAATTTCACATATAAAATATTTAAATAATAAACATATTACATCGCCACGTCAGAAAAGTCCAAACTATTAAAATATATTAAAAAAAATCTAGGTGGTGAATGCCGGAACAGAAAAAATAAAATAAAAACTGCGCGATTCGCCATTTTTAAAAATGAGGAATGCACGTGGCTTTTTTTGTTTATTTTTTTCGCGTGGTATCGAATGGTATCGAGTATCGCAATACTTTTTCATGGTATCGAAACCGAATCAAAAAATTGGTATCGCAACAACTCTAGTCCAATCTCAGGCACGGAAATTCTTGCGGCAATTAAGGCCTCACCGTCCAATAAAGCCCCGGGGCCAGATGGGCTCCCAGTGGAGTACTATAAGACTTTCCAAAGTACGCTGCTCCCTCACCTGGTCAAGCTGTTCAATATATTCATGTCCACAGGGAATGTCCCACCAGAGATGTTATCAGCTACGGTAGTTACCTTACCTAAACCGGGGAAGACCCCCTGATGCCCCCGAGAACTTTAGACCAATCTCCCTGCTGAATGCAGACCTTAAATTGTTTGCCAAAATAATAGCCTCTCGTCTCAATGTAGTTTTGCCTGCTCTAATTAAACATGACCAAGTGGGCTTTGTGACAGGGAGGCAATGTAGAGATCGTACAAGAAGGATGATTGACTTAATTCAGATTGCAGGGTGGTCCAGGGCCCCTACGATTTTTGTCTCTCTGGATGCTGAAAAAGCGTTCGATAGAGTGCATTGGGGGTTCCTGGACCATACTCTCCGGAAATTCGGATTCGGAGGGCATATACTACAGGCAGTTCTGGGGTTGTATACATCACCTACAGCAAATGTGTTAGCGTCGGGATTCCTGTCAGCGCCATTTTCGATTACTAATGGGACTAGGCAGGGGTGCCCATTGTCTCCCCTGATATTCGCACTAGTGATGGAACCCCTGGCGGAAAAAATTCGCACCTGTACTCGGATCTCGGGAATTAAGGTGGGGAAACAAACGCATTCTATAGGATTATACGCGGATGACGTTATCTTGACGCTCTCTGATCCCTTAACATCGCTTCAGGCGGTTAATGAGATTTTGGACCAGTACTCCTCGATATCGTATTACAAACTGAACATTGGCAAAACTAATGTTTTGCCCATCAATGTGCCTGTAGACTTACAGCAGGAATTATGTGGGAAGTACCCCTACAATTGGAACGCTGAGTCAAAACGATATCTGGGGTTTGAACTGACAGGCTCATTGGCAGAATTGTTACCCCTCAACCTTAAGTCCTTGAGATCCGATATACAGAAGGATTACTCCAATTACAGCAAAGCTACTCTTTCATGGATGGCAAAAATCAATACAGTAAAAATGATGGTACTACCAAAGATATTATATATCTTCAGATGCATCCCCCTAAAAATTCCTAAAACCTGTATTAAGGAATTACAATCTGATATGCTCAACTTTATTTGGGGAGGTACCCACCCAAGGATTAACAAAAAAGTGCTCTACCCCGCTCTCCGCACGGGTGGTTTGGGAGTCCCGGACCTATACAGCTACTATCTGGCTAACCTATTGGATCAGGCCATGGAATGGTGGGCCCCTAAAACATCTCACGGACGGCTTAGCATTGAGGAGAACTATGTTAGAAGGAGAACCCTAAAGTCAATTTTGGCGGCTTACTTGTTAAAACCCTTTGTATTCTCTATGCCCTTAAGTACGATGCAAGCGACCATATTCGCATGGACCCATGTTTTCAAACCTAAAACATCTTTTCCCTTGGAGAAAAAGCATCTTCCCATCTCGGCTATTGAATATCATATCCCTACACTTCAAGTCACTAGCTGGCTTAATTGTGGAATTAATTCAGTGGGGAACCTGTTTGACCACTCCACTCTGAAAACATTTGAGACACTACACTCCACATATTTGATCCCTAATTCCCTCTTTTACCAATATTTACAATTGCGACATTTCCTCTCCTCCCTCACGAATGGTGGGGAGGGAGATGAATGCGGGACACTAGCTAAATTGTTGGAGGGGGGAACTACCTCTCACTCTAGCCTCTCATTCTGGTACGCGTTTTTGCTGTCCTCAGGCAAGGTGCATTAATCATACTGAGCAGAACAGGAAAGTTCAATTACGCTGGTACCTCACACCAGACAGGTTGGCTCATTCCACCCCTGGCTATTCTCCGATGTGCTGGCGGGGTTGTGGTCAGATAGGATTCCCCATTCCATATGTGGTGGACGTGCCCCAATCTTATTGAATTTTGGGGCTCAGTCTCTAAGGTTTTGGCAGAGGTATCCGGGATTAAAGAAATATTAACTCCGGAGTTGGCAGTTCTGGGTATAGGGCTAGGGGGCATACCTATTGAAATTAGAGGAGTAGTAGCACATATCTTATTTGCTGCGAAGAAAGTAATCGCTCGCCAGTGGAAAGATGCTCGGTCTCCATTAATTAATGATGTTATTGAAGGGGTGAGCTCTGTGAGCTCATATTTGCCTCGTCGGTGAAGGAAAGAATAGCGCTACACAATAGATGGCTGTGTTGGTTGTCCAGTCCATTTGCAGATACTCTGCCTCACTACCTTCTTTAACTACATTCTTTGTATGTATTAATGCTCATACTCCCTGGGGTGAGGACACTCGAGTTCTGTCCCTTCCTTTCAATGCACAAATTTAACTATCTGATAATGTACGGTATTACGGTGTACTTTGAACAGAGTGTCATTTGCAGTACCACTAATGTGCGGGGAGGTTATTGTCTCTGCTATTGTTATTGTACATGGCTAGTACAGTTTCATACTGTCTGATTGTCATATTCTTAGTACTCATGTGCGGAACCCTTTTTGTCTATTATTTGTCCTTGTTTCTGTTTGGATATTATTTCTGTACATTTTTCTTTTCTGTAATTGGTCACTGTGACTATTGAAAAATTATCTTCAATAAAATTTTTATTGATTAAAAAAAAGAAAATACATGAATTCCATGTGTATGTTGAGTTTTGGCTAATGAACCACCCACGCTCACAGATGCCTCTTTCTGTGGCACACAGTAATACTGCCTGAGTAATGAGCCCTTAGTGCTCTCTCACAGTAATATTGCCCTCTCTATGCCCCCACACAGTATGATGCCCTTTAGTGCCTCCCCTCAAAGAAGCAGTGGCTCTTAAATAATTATTCGCACTTCAGGAACACATATAACCGCCAAGACAAGTGGTGTTAATGGGACTGCATGTCTCCGATTAATGAGATTGAGACCACAGGACCACGAAACTGCTGTCAAGCTGAGCAGCAAACAGCGATAGCCCAGCATCCTACACAGATACAGGGGAAGAAGGAAGCTGGATTCAGCACCACCCTGGAATACATTTCAGGATGCAGGTATTGGGCGCCACTACATTGTGCATGTCATGACACATCATAATGCCTTTGTCAGTGGTGTGACTAGAAATGACTGGGCCCCACAACAAATTTTTGAACAAGCCCCTTTCTCCAGCAACTTCTTTGCAACTCCTACGCCCCTGGCCTTTGTCCATCCTAAGCTCGGAAGACAGCTCTTTCCTCCAGCCTTATATTTCACTGTGTCTACAACCTGAGGATGCATATACATCTGGAAGTGTTGCTAGTCAGCCCAGGTCCCCTGAGACCAAAGGCCACTACAGCTTCTACCGTGGTAGTTGAACCACTAGCATCATTCACCCAACGGACCTTCAGAATACTGTGGAGCTGGAGGAGGATACTATAGTATATAGTCTTTTCCACTATTAGACCATGCCACTGAAAGCTATAGAGTGTACCAGTGGCATATGTCAGAAGCAGTCATTGAAGGTATACTTAGGGATACTTCCAAAGTACATTGCAAACACTGTTTGACTAGACCCTAATGTATATGAATATTGTACAGATATACATCAGCTTGGGGCTATCCAATTATGCTAAATTTGATAAACTTTATGTAATCCACATTTTCCCATATTGTTTTACTTCCATTTCAAAGCTGAACAAGCTATAGATAGAAGTGTGCATGAGATGCCCCAAATGTCTAAACGTCAAAGAATGATTACATTATCAAACTTGAAAAACATGTTTTCTGGCTGACAGTACATCTAGGGGAAGATGGCAACTATTGTTCCACATAATAAGCTTTTCACATATGTATGGTTTTTTTTAATGTGAAAACGTGGCCAGAAATGTTTTACAGGAGTGGAATAAAGAAACCCTGCCGTCTGAGTAAACAGAGATCAGCAATGAATTAATTCTGTTATTACATTATTTTCAAGAACTGACTTCCTGTAAGAATTAGATGTCCATGGAAGAGGTGCTACAAAATATATTAAAAAGGTTTTTCGGAAGAGAATGAAATTCAACACATTTCAGGATGTTCCCCAAGTAACAATAGTCCAGGTCCCCCTTTCATTTTAGGCTTCATGCACATGACCTTATCCGTTTTGCCGTCCACAAATGATGGATCTGCAAAATATGCATATGGTCCTTGTGCAGTCCGCATTTTGCAGACATATTCTATCTTTTTTGCTGAATGGACATACGGATGCGGAAAGGACATGGATGATCTGTGTGCTTTCCACATCCATATGTCTGTTCCCCAAAAAGATAGAACATGTCCTACACTTGGCCACAAAATGTAGAACAGAGACCCTTTGAAGTCAATGGGTCTGCAAAAAATACGGATGCATCATGGATGGTATACGTATTTTGCGGAAATTATTCACACACTCATTTGCAGTGTGTATCGGAAGTATATGTCGAGAGCATTTTCTGGCGTATACAGTCGTGGCCAAAAGTTTTGAGAATGACACAAATATTAGTTTTCACAAAGTTTGCTGCTAAACTGCTTTTAGATCTTTGTTTCAGTTGTTTCTGTGATGTAGTGAAATATAATTACACGCACTTCATACGATTCAAAGGCTTTTATCGACAATTACATGACATTTATGCAAAGAGTCAGTATTTGCAGTGTTGGCCCTTCTTTTTTAGGACCTCTGCAATTCGACTGGGCATGCTCTCAATCAACTTCTGGGCCAATTCCTGACTGATAGCAACCCATTCTTTCATAATCACTTCTTGGAGTTTGTCAGAATTAGTGGGTTTTTGTTTGTCCACCCGCCTCTTGAGGATTGACCACAAGTTCTCAATCGGATTAAGATCTGGGGAGTTTCCAGGCCATGGACCCAAAATGTCAACGTTTTGGTCCCCGAGCCACTTAGTTATCACTTTTGCCTTATGGCACGGTGCTCCATCATGCTGGAAAATGCATTGTTCTTCACCAAACTGTTGTTGAATTGTTGCAAGAAGTTGTTGTTGGAGGATGTTTTGGTACCATTCTTTATTCATGGCTGTGTTTTTGGGCAAAATTGTGAGTGAGCCCACTCCCTTGGATGAGAAGCAACCCCACACATGAATGGTCTCAGGATGCTTTACTGTTGGCATGACACAGGACTGATGGTAGCGCTCACCTTTTCTTCTCCGGACAAGCCTTTTTTCCTGATGCCCCAAACAATCGGAAAGAGGCTTCATCGGAGAATATGACTTTTCCCCAGTCCTCAGCAGTCCATTCACCATATTTTCTGCAGAAGATCAATCTGTCCCTGATGTTTTTTTTGGAGAGAAGTGGCTTCTTTGCTGCCCTGCTTGACACCAGGCCATCTTCCAAAAGTCTTCGCCTCACTGTGCGTGCAGATGCGCTCACACCTGCCTGCTGCCATTCCTGAGAAAGCTCTGCACTGGTGGCACTCAGATCCCACAGCTGAATCCTCTTTAGGAGACGATCCTGGCGCTTGCTGGACTTTCTTGGACGCCCTGCAGCCTTCTTAACAAGAATTGAACCTCTTTCCTGTTGAGTGAGGTGCAATCTTAGTAGCCACAATATCCTTGCCGGTGAAGCCATTTTTATGCAATGCAATGATGGCTGCATGCGTTTCTTTGCAGGTCACCATGGTCACCATGGTTAACAATGGAAAAACAATGATTTCAAGCATCACCCTCCTTTTAACAGGTCAAGTCTGCCATTTTAACCCAATCAGCCTGACATAATGATCTCCAGCCTTGTGCTCATCAACATTCTCACCTGAGTTAACAAGACGATTACTGAAATGATCTCAGCAGGTCCTTTAATGACAGCAATGAAATGCAGTGGAAAGGTTTTTTTGGGATTAAGTAAATTTTCATGGCAAAGGACTATGCAATTCATCTGATCACTCTTCATAACATTCTGGAGTATATGCAAATTGCTATTATAAAAACTTAAGCAGCAACTTTTCCAATTTAAAATATTTATGTAATTCTCAGAACTTTTGGCCACGACTGTACACGTGACAGAGGCCTATAGACTGGAAGTCTGTCTAACATGATCTGACATCACCTGGGAGGCTTTGCCGCAATATTAGATTTCTCAGTTAGGGCTCATGCACACGAACATGGCTTGGTTCCGCATCCGAGCCGCATGCTCCGTTCCATGGGCCCACAAAAATTATAGATCCTGTCCTATTCTTGTTCATTTTGCAGACAAGAATAGGCATTTCTATAATGGGCCGTCCGTTCTGTAATTGTGGAAGGCACAAGGGCTGCAGCCGTGTTTTGCGGATCTGCAATTTGCGGACCCACAAAACACAGCACATTCGTGTGCATGAGTCCTAAGTTTGTGCAAAATACAACAGTATTTGAATTAAAATAGTAACCTTTTTTTTATGGTTTGCATAAAAATAAGGCCTCATTCACACGACCGTATTTTCCATCCATCTGCTATACACATTTTTTGTGGCTTGTACAAGGACTCATTCATTTCTATGGGTCCACACAAAAAACACATAAAAAAACACAGCACACGGATGACACGTATTCATCCATTTGTCCGTTCCTGCAAATTATAGAATATGTCCTATTTTTCTTCATTTTGTGGACAAGAATTGTCATTTCTGGTGATTGGAGTGAGAAAAATGTGGATTGCACACGGAAGATATCCGCATATTGCAGATCAGTGATTTGCAGACCGCAATGCGGTCACGTGCATGAGACTTATAAAATGCATTACTCGGGATTAAAAGACTGAATTTTCACAAGAAAGATATGTTTTTTTGGGGGGCGGCTACCTTAGTGGTGGTATGTTTACTTTGAAACAAATTTCTGAAGTGACTAGCTTAACCCCGCTGTCAAAGCTGAGGACCAGAATACTGTAAAAAATGTGATATGAGATGTCTTTATAGTTGTGGAGGTGGGGGGCCCATATTTCAACATAGCCCAGGGCCCATAGTATCCTTAATCCACCACTGCCTATAGGGCTTCCATAGTGATCACAAGAAATCCTATTAAATTTCATAACTGGGTAAATATTCCCCCCAAAATATGTCATTAACAGCTGGACACGCTATGCTGCTTATAGCCCCCAATTTCCCCATTTTTGCAGGGATAGGCTATTTTACAGGGTGTAGCCTACCATAATTTCTATTAAACTATGCCACTTTTGAGTCATATGCACTGTATATACCACACCTATATTGGGACACTCAGGACAAACATGATGGAAATGTGTGATCTACTTAGATGAACTCTCACACCCTGAGCATTAGAATAGTATTCTCATATCAAAGTCTCAGTAAAGTTGGCTACACACTGTCCAATTGTTGGGCTAATTATAGGCAATAGTATGAACACTCATGAATGTGTAAAGGTGCCGTCAATCACCGAATATCCCCGCACAACACTCATTCATCAGGTGAAACAATTATTTATGAGGACACCTCAATTATCGGTCCTGGGCAGCAGGTCGTGCGGTGTAAACAGCGACCTGCTGTCATGGAAGGTGCACAGGAAACAAGACAATGCA
Source organism: Bufo gargarizans (assembly GCF_014858855.1). Classification (NCBI taxonomy): domain Eukaryota; kingdom Metazoa; phylum Chordata; class Amphibia; order Anura; family Bufonidae; genus Bufo; species Bufo gargarizans. The sequence goes on from NC_058083.1 coordinate 191,836,588, forward strand.
AAATGAATATATGACTCACTGGATCCAAAACTAAGGAACAAAAGGGAGACCCCTGCATCAGACCTGGCTCTCTCCCTGTCTGCTCAGCCTATCCGAAAATCCCAATGGTGGATGATCGCATATCCACGTACCTCGACTATATACCACCTGAACACCCTACAATAGTGAGGGGACACGACCACCGGCTCCCTACACTAGACACGGAGGGAGTCAGGGTCACCTGGGATCCAGCACTTATCTTGTAGAAGGCTGGAAAATACTCCAGGAAGTTGTATAAGCCGCACACTAATGCATTATGGGGAGGAATTTAAAGGGATGCAATCAATCCAACTACATGACAGCTGAGAAAGGCTAAGGAGATGAGGAACTGAAATTCAAAACAAAGAAAACTCAAGGAGGAGGTTCTGAAAGGCTTCTGTCAGAGCTTCTCAGCTGTCTGGTTGTGACACCTGCTGTCCAGGAACAATAAGTCTGTATGGGGATGAGTGATAGCAGAAGCCATCCCTTGTCCTCATATAATGGAGGTGATCGCTGCATGTAAATGCTGCTCTTCACCTCCACTGACAAGCAGACATTTGCAGAGAAGAAACACTTCCTACCCAACAATTGCTTGTTTCAATGGTCAAGTAGCTATGTGTTTAGCACTGCTGATCTATGCTTGACTGGGGTATTGGCTACTTGCCGGTCGACCCCTTTTCTCATCCTCTCATGCCCCTAAAGACATCCCCCCAACTCCCTGCACCTCTTTTCTAATCCATTCCCCCCAAACATCACCATAACCCCCTTTACCTTTAATAAAGACTCGGACACCAGGCTGGAATAAATCGACCACAGCAGCCGTTTTTATTAACAAACAACATAAAATATAAATAACCATATAAAATAACCATGACAATAATAAATTCCTATCAAGGGGAGGTCCTTGAAGCCCCCAAATAACTGGAATACTCCACCAGAGTGCCATATTGCCTCCAGCCATTGCCCACCAGCTCGGAAGCACCGCTGAATGGCCCCTCCTTCAATTTTGCCACCACTGGGAGTCCAGCCCCAACCACGGAGCCCTCTCATCATCCCATCATAAAATTTTCCGTTTGTGAATGGCGAACGTGAACTTCCGCAAATGTTCGCGAACTGGCGAACCGGGCAAACCGCCATAGACTTCAATAGGCAGGCTAATTTTAAAACCCACAGGGACTCTTTCTGGCCACAATAGTGATGGAAAAGTTGTTTCAAGGGGACTAACACCTGGACTGTGGCATGCCGGAGGGGGATCCATGGCAAAACTCCCATGGAAAATTACGTAGCTAACGCAGAGTGTAATAAGCTGAATTCGCAATGCGATTAATATAACCTGCATTAACCGCATTGCGAATTCAACTTAGAGCTAAGTTCCTAATGGTTGTATTGCTAGAATCGACGAATATAACAACTATAGCCCTATATTCTCAATCTTCGTTATATTCTAGCAATACCACCATTAGGAACCCAGCTCTAAGTTGAATTCGCAATGCGATTAATATAACCTGTATTAATCGCATTGCGATTACAACTTAGATCTGAGTTCATAATGGTTGTATTGCTAGAATTGACGAATATAGCACTATATTGCGAATCTTCGTTATATTCTAGCAATACAACCATTCAGTGGCGTTGCGAGGGGGGTGCGGGCCGCACCGGGTGACAACAGTCTGATGGGGTGTCACCCGCGGCCCGCCGGTGCAGGAGTTCTCACTCACAAGTTCAACTTCTAAACTTCGCAAGCAAGCAAGCACGTCGCGCCGTCACGTGGTAAAGGGGGACGGGGGTGTGACTCACTGCAGCCTGGTGAGTGGTGGGGCGCCGCGGCAGCTGCCCTGCAGGAGACTCTGGTGCCGGGAGGAGGAGGTAGGTAGAGCGGCTCTGACTTTATAGACCAAATTATTTTAATAATACCCCAATAATAATAAGTTAATAACCTAACCCCATTCATAAATTACTGGTGGATTATTATAGAGACGGCCCCAGGCCAGGAGACATAAGGGGTTGGGTTGAACTGTGGGCTCTTTATCACCTACTGACTCCAATTAGGATAATGGAATCAACACCTTTGACCCAATGCTGGGTATAATTACCAGATGTGGATTCAGTTACATATTTATTCCCAGAATTTTTGTACAATCACTCAGAATTGAGAAAGCTCGTTGGAAGAACGAGTGAAACATTTTCAAGAAATCTACAGTACGTCCAGTTGCCTTGATTTATTCTTTACAGATATATACCATGACCTGGATAAATGAGAACCTTCACAGACACAATGGGAAACAGCTCCAACAGCGCTAAATTGTTTAGCCAGCCCCTCTCCGCCCAACTCCCTGGCCATTTTCCAACACACCTTCACCCCCCCTCAATAAAAACCAAAACCGCCAACCCCCGCCGCGTCTGAAAACAGCTCACAGTCGAACGAGTTCACCACATCACCAATGAATAGCGAGCGACCGTTGTACTACTCCAAAAAGGAACTCCAAACATGCAAGTCCGCTCTCGATTCACTACCCAAGCAAATTTAGTGATGTGGTGAAACAACGCCCGCGACTATATTAAAGCAATGTCCAGAACTGAGAGCAAATGGATATTTAGATGCAACAGTTTAGCCCCAAACGGACTAAACCAGGAAATAGAACAGTTTTCATTCCAGTAATAAACAACAGCCAAAGAAATGTAAAAATATATTTGTGGTGCTCTATGGACATTTAGATAACCAAAAGAAACTGTAGCCATCACCCTTCAGTATAACTTACTCCTAAGTGTCGCATCAACAAAGAAATAAAGAAATAAACAAGTGAACATCCGAAAAAATCAATGGGAAAATAATCGCATCTAGCATGCCTACTATAGATCGACACACTGGCACCTCCTTCACCCTAAGATCGGTGTTTGTCCGTTGCCATGGGAGACCGGATGAGCTATTTAAACCTCCGATGCACAATCAGCAGACTAACCCTGACGAAGGAGCCCGATAGGCTCTGAAACGCGTAGGTAGTAGTCTTTTGTCCTACGGAGGCCCCCATACTCGTAACGGTGACGTCACCGCAAGCGGTTTCCCGGGTAACAGACCAAGCTCCCTCGCGCCGCGCGTGCTTCCGGCCGTAGCCGCGCTGCTACTGGCAGGTGAGCAAGAAGGACGCCGCGATTTGAAAGAATAGCAGCATCTTTATCGGAACAGCAAGAGAATTTTACAGTTAATAAGCGGCAAAGCGGACCAATAACCAAGGGAACATTTTGGAGGAAAGATAAGGTACTAACGACACTAGTATTATCACTATTAATTTTACCCTCACTGTTCAACTTGTGGACTCACAGTGTAAATACTTATTTCATTTGCCTCTTGTTAACCTCACCAACTGATTATACGCTCCGATCTTTATATCAATCTATTTTGGTATAACGTACCTCTGAAATCCATCACCCAGCTAATTAGACTGGCACTAAGTGAGGGTGCCAACTTAAAGGACTAGCTGTTTCTGATTGTGTATACCAGCGCTTATGTCCCATATCCCCTACGGGTGATATACCATTTTTTATATAACGCCCGCCGTCTCCCCCGCTAACCTTCTACAAAAAACTCTCCCCATGGGCATAATACGGCACACAAAATTGAGTTTTCCTAGCAGTGACTGAAGCTCGTGCAATTTCAACTTCCTTAAACACGCCGCCCTCCTCACCTTTTTAGATCCTCTAACTTGTCTTCCGGTAATCTACATTCCATCACAATAGTATCAATTACAATCCCCAGAAAACTTAATTCGGTAACCGGCCCCATCGTCTTTTTCGGTTGCTAATGGGACCCCAAACGCCGTGAACACCGTAGTCAGTATATGCAACAATAATGCGCATACTCTCGAATCCGGAGGACCAATACAAAGGAAATCATCTAAATAATGAATGACCGAATCAAACCAGACTAATCCACCACTGCCCATTCTAAAAACTAACTAAACGCTTCGAAGTATGCGCACGACAAGGAACATCCCATCGGCAAACACCTATCTACAAAAAAATCCCCCATCCCAAAAACACCCCAACAAATGCAAACAATCCGGGTGCACTGGCAGTAACCTAAAAGACGCCTTGATGTCCGTCTTCACTAGCAGAGTGTAGTGTACGGGAGAGTAATACCCCGTCACTACAGAAGGGTCACTTGGGTATTGTCGTTCCCCCTGTATTTTTGGGGAGGTTGGTATAGAATATCTTATAATGTCATGCTATGTATTTTCCTGTTACTGTGAAACGTGCATTTGCAGGCCGGCTAGGGTGTAGTTCCAGCTCTGAGTCACTAGAGGGAGCTAGGGAACCCTAGGTTATATAAGGCCCAGTCAGGAAGTAGTAGCAGGAGAGACAGACAGTGGGAGCAGAGGTCAGAGATGATCCTGTGTCTGAGTGGAAGCCAGGCTATGGGCCTGTGAGAGCAAAGAAGGCCTCAAGCCTGCCGGCTAGGAGAGGGTAGTAAAGGCCCTGTAACCGGGTTCCGGATCCAAGGAAAAGGTTCCCCTCCTGAGTCATCATCCGTTTAGCTGAAGCAGCATAAGCCAGACACCAGCCAAGACACAGATTACCACAGAGGCCGATCAGATAAGCAAGAGGTACTCAAGATAACAGAGGAGGTACTAGATAAGGACAGCTTCAAGGGTACGCCAGATAAAGGGCATTAGACCTTGGAGGGAAAGTCACGTGTAGCGGGACCAGTCAGGAATAGTGTGCAAGCCGCCTGTACTGCATCTCCTGCAATCAACACTCTGTATTATACATTGCTAAGACCGGCCATTCTGTACTCCCAAGAACCACCTGTATTGCTACAAGAAACCAACCGTCTTTCATGGAACTGTGCTGTACCTGTGTCCATGTATTATCCTGACTGATATTCAGTAAAAGTTCCAGTTTTTGTTGGCTATCCTGTGCTTGCTTCATTCTTCCACCATACTTTACACGGCGTGTCACCGTTTAATTGACACTGGCGTCACGAACTTTTAACATCTGCCTGTTCCTGTATTTGCCCCAATTGAAGACGACAGTGGATCCCAGGTTAGTGGTCAATCTGCACTACAAAGCCCAGCATACACTACTGACCCCCTGGGACACTGCATCGCTCTTTTTGGCGTCACGAACAGGATCCGCATACTTCTACAGTGCAGAGAAGTGTGAACTGTGTGCTTTAACCATTCCACCACCGTATTACAAAGTCTGCACCCTTTATTTCTAAACCTGTGGATTACAATTGTGCCTGGGAGGAATCAGAGACGCTGTACTGTGTTGCGCTACCCCCAGAGAGAAAATCGTATTTGTGGACTGTGATTTATTGGACTTTTCATTATCCTGCTTGCTGTCATTGAATTGCGGCATCCGGACACTTAAAATGGCCGCCGACGCCATGAGGCTTTTTACTGCGCCATCAGGATGTGCAGAGGCGCGAATATTTGGCGCCGAAACCTTCCAAGAGGAAGGAGGAGACGACTGCCCTGGAGCGCCGCCCACCTTGAGGAGTGGCGAAGCGGCTAACTACTTTGAAGAGTTACGCCTGGGAGGCGGGGCTCCGATGGAGATAGACTGGCCCAGTGCGTGGGAGGAGTCAGAGTCGATGCAGCAACCAGGAAGAGAAGAGATGGCGTGCGCTGCAGAGAGCGAGGATGAGACCACGTGCGAGTGGGGCGCCACTCCACCGGACTTTCCGGAGTTGGGGCCGTGGGATCCTCTAGCCTGGACGGCCACCCCCTGGGCCCAGGCCATGGACCTAAGCATCACCCGACCCGAGTCCCCACCGATCCGTCGCCGGCATGCAGAATGGCCGGCTATTATGGAGGAGTTGAGAGCCGCGGTGGCGAAGAAGAACACCAGCCGGAAGAAGCGGTTCGAGGAGATGGCTAAGTCCATACAGGGAGACTCCTTTCCGGGTAAGCCCCAGCTAGAAAGGCGCCGCGGGATCGTGGTGTCCTTTGATAAGGACAAAGGCTATGGGTTTATCCAGGAGTTGGGGACTGGCCGGGACTTCTATGTCAACCGGCGATCGGTAAAGCGGCACTACCTCCCGGAGCATCTCCACAATCTGACCATAGGGGAGATCGTAGAATACACCCCAGCCGAAAGTCTAAGGGGCCCCTACGCCACCGCAGTGACTCGCCCGAAGGCGCCGGCTGAGAACTGGGACTCTGGAAAAGAGAGGTCAGAACCGGTTGAAACAGCTAGAGCGCACGTGGAAAAGGGCCAAACCACCCATCTTCAAAGTCAGGCCTACCTCAGTCCAGACGTCTTCTGGGAGCCTATCGTGCTGCAGGGGCTGGAGGAGCGATACCCCCCTCCGGATGCAGTGAGACGGGAGGAAGAGAAGGAGCGGCAGGACAGCTGCCGGAGAGCCGAGGAAAGTGCTGAGGCCCGGCGCCAAGCAACAGCTGCCCTTGTTCCCCCAGCGGCCGGACCCCCTGGACCTCCGGTAGATCCGACCACCTGTACCAAAGCAGAACTAGAGGCCCTACGAAAGAGGGTGTATTGGGTGGCGGACCTCGGCTGCGCAGGAGGCGTGCAATGGTTTCCATTTCCGAGGACGGAGGCCGAGATGGAGGCCGTGAAAGACAAACCTCCCCCTCTAAAAATTGTCAGGGGAGACGGGTTCCAAATGTGGCCGGCCTTGCCAGAACAACTGCTGCAGGTTCCCTATGTCGACTCGTCATCTGAGGAAGAACATGATACTCGTCTGTGAGTACTTCTGCCCTCTTGTCCATCTCCTTAATGGCCGTTTGTCCCTCCATTTGGCAGAGCTGGTGAAGCTCGCTGCCAGTTACCCACGGCCGGTGGCATCCTAGTTAAATAATGTGCCACTGTGTATCAATGCTTCCAGCTGCCTTTGTTTTGTTTGGGACATCCGGTTTGCTGCTACAATCCCAGTTGTGCCTTATTTTGCACTGTTTTTCCCTTTTTACCCCCATTTCAGGTTGAAAAGACATTTTTATGTCAGCACTATTTTAAAGGGTAAGCAGGACTTGCCAGGATAACAAGGCCCTGGTATTGTCAGAGTCCTGTATTGTCATTTTATATATGTGCTGCTGACAGTATTTAATAACCGGTTTTTCTATTCAAGTATATGTGCCCAGAGATGGACTTCCTATGTGCAAGCCTCTGAGAGGTTAATTTATTATGGACTTATTTATTGTCATGGACTATCCTGGTTCTTTCAACATCTGCTGTGCCAGGTCAGCGCCCCCGTTCCACTCACTATCCTGTGAAAAAGAGAACGACGCCCCTTGTCACCAGACTTCGCCATTTCCAATTGGGTCTGATAAGAGTGTAATGGACATATATGTATGCATGCATGTGTCTTTCTCTATTTCAGGTCATGATTCCAGTTGGGCGGGCCCTGATGGAGTACGAGGTCGTACTCAGCTTAAAGCAGCGGGGTATGTAGTGTACGGGAGAGTAATACCCCGTCACTACAGAAGGGTCACTTGGGTATTGTCGTTCCCCCTGTATTTTTGGGGAGGTTGGTATAGAATATCTTATAATGTCATGCTATGTATTTTCCTGTTACTGTGAAACGTGCATTTGCAGGCCGGCTAGGGTGTAGTTCCAGCTCTGAGTCACTAGAGGGAGCTAGGGAACCCTAGGTTATATAAGGCCCAGTCAGGAAGTAGTAGCAGGAGAGACAGACAGTGGGAGCAGAGGTCAGAGATGATCCTGTGTCTGAGTGGAAGCCAGGCTATGGGCCTGTGAGAGCAAAGAAGGCCTCAAGCCTGCCGGCTAGGAGAGGGTAGTAAAGGCCCTGTAACCGGGTTCCGGATCCAAGGAAAAGGTTCCCCTCCTGAGTCATCATCCGTTTAGCTGAAGCAGCATAAGCCAGACACCAGCCAAGACACAGATTACCACAGAGGCCGATCAGATAAGCAAGAGGTACTCAAGATAACAGAGGAGGTACTAGATAAGGACAGCTTCAAGGGTACGCCAGATAAAGGGCATTAGACCTTGGAGGGAAAGTCACGTGTAGCGGGACCAGTCAGGAATAGTGTGCAAGCCGCCTGTACTGCATCTCCTGCAATCAACACTCTGTATTATACATTGCTAAGACCGGCCATTCTGTACTCCCAAGAACCACCTGTATTGCTACAAGAAACCAACCGTCTTTCATGGAACTGTGCTGTACCTGTGTCCATGTATTATCCTGACTGATATTCAGTAAAAGTTCCAGTTTTTGTTGGCTATCCTGTGCTTGCTTCATTCTTCCACCATACTTTACACGGCGTGTCACCGTTTAATTGACACTGGCGTCACGAACTTTTAACATCTGCCTGTTCCTGTATTTGCCCCAATTGAAGACGACAGTGGATCCCAGGTTAGTGGTCAATCTGCACTACAAAGCCCAGCATACACTACTGACCCCCTGGGACACTGCAAGAGTCCCCCTCCCAAACTTCTTAACCCACGCCACTACCGCATTAAATGAGGTATAGACCACGGAACACAAGGCCGGATCGATACCATCATTGACAGACGTACCCTTTGGAAAAGACAGGTGGTGAATAAGCCGAAACTTATTCGCCTCCTTCTTCGGAACCACCCCCAGCGGAGACACTCGCAAATTTGAAAAATGGCGGATCCACAAACGGGCCCGCCATTCTGCCTAACGCAACTTCCTTACTAAGTTTCTCTGGCACCACATCCTGATGCTCCCTAGCTGACCTCAAGTTCTTCTTCTACAGCACCGCCTCCCTGGGAACAAACAGAATCCGAAAGCCACACCAAAAAAAACTCTGCAACAACGCCACCCTTTCTTTATCCAGATACATATCTATGAACGGCTCGATCCTTTCCAAACGTACCGGTGTCTCCCCCTTTGCTATTGCTATTCCCCCTCATCTCCGGGCGTACGGCTTTTCTCTGCCTAAACTGCTCGTCGTATCGCAGCCATGCTATCCCCCCATATACCCTATATACCTCCCCGATCACGTCCAGATAGCAAAACAATGCCGAACAGCATTCCGGCGCCTTCTCCCTTATTACAAAGAAAAAATCTCCACATACTCCCCCCTCCAAATACGCTCCCTAACCTCCTGCTTCAAATGAGCCCCCAACGGACCCTCAAAGCAGACATATACCTCCCCTCTTGCTTTATCGTCCAACCGAACCGTTTCCTCGTCCGCCACCCCACCCCAAGGATAGTGATGAGGGCCTGCTGCACATCTCCCCTGGCACCACAGCAGCCCTGTGACTCTCAGCGACTTGATCGCGCTGGGGGGCACCTTCCTCCCCAGGACAAGGTAAGGTGCCCGCCGATCCTGGTCCCGCATCCCTGCCGCAATCGAATTAAGTAAGTGACTGGGCCCGGCCACCTAGTGGGCTCTGCCTGCAGGCCGGATTCCTCCCACGCCGGGGAGTGGCTTTCCCTACCGGCCTCCTTGGAAGGGCTCCGAAGTCAGCGGAGGGGAGGACTTTTGGCTAAAGCGTGCCGGCGGCCTGGTCCACCGCAGCCGGGACGCCGAGGGCTGAGGCGGTGTAGAGGCCTCAGCCACCCACCTGATGATCTGCTGCAGCTGCTCCTGGACCCAGCCGGGGCCCCAAACCTCCGCAGCCTCCCGCAGTCGCCTGATGGTGTCCTCCAGCTGCTCCATCAGTAAGTCTTAGGCTACTTTCACACTAGCGTTCAGAGCGGATCCGTTCTCATATAATGCAGACGGTGGCTCCGTTCAGAACGGATCCGTCTGCATTATATTGTATAAAATTTTCTAAGTGTGAAAGTAGCCTGAGCGGATCCGTCCAGACTTTTACATTGAAAGTCAATGGTAGACGGATCCGTTTGAAGATTGAGCCATACTGTGTCATCTTCAAACGGATCCGTCCCCATTGACTTACATTGTAAGTCTGGACGGATCCGCACGCCTCCGCACGGCCAGGCGGACACCCGAATGCTGCAAGCAGCGTTCAGGTGTCCGCCTGCTGAGCGGAGCGGAGGCTGAACGCCGCCAGACTGATGCAGTCTGAGCGGATCCGCGTCCACTCAGAATGCATTAGGGCTGGACGGAAGCGTTCGGGTCCGCTCGTGAGCCCCTTCAAACGGAACTCACAAGCGGACAGCCGAACGCTAGTGTGAAAGTAGCCTTAGCGTGGGCTCCTGAACATTCTTGCTTCCAACCTAAAATGGCACCCTTCTTCTCCCTGTCTCCTTCTATTAACCCCCACCCCTAAACTCAAATTAACCTATCCCTATCCCCCTAATCTCTCTGGACCGCCCCCCTTTTCTAACTAACCTTTCACCACCTCCAGGAGTCTCCCTGAGCCAAACCTCCCATCATGCCGGCCTCCCCTAAACTTTGCTCCCAGTCCGGCCATAACTATATTCTAGTAATCTGTCTGGCAGCTGTTGAGCTAAGGGATTATGGTAATTTGGTGTCATAGTTTGTTATATAATTGAAGGAAATCCCGTGCACCCTGCCAGCGGGTGCAGATAAGTCCTTAAAGCTCCTGGGCTAAGCTAGATGGATGTGAGTAAATATCCAGAACCCAGTCTGTGTGGACAGTGAAATGCACTGAACTGTTAAAGCTATCAACAACTGATACACTATTAGTCATTACTACCACTTTACTAAGATCTTCAGTGGTAGCATATAGGACAAGACGGTAAAGGCTCCAAGTTGAAAGGGGTTAAATCATACTAGGCAGATGTTAGCCGGTTGTCAGAAACCATTTGTATTGGCTCTGGATTTACATTGCATTAATCTGTTAATAAAGAGTAATGCCAATCCTCTGTTTTAGCAGATGTACTTCATGTTCAAAATAGACTTCAAGATGAAAGCGCAGGGTTAGGTCTCAGGCACATGACCGTACGTATTTTGCTGTCCGCAAAAAACGGATCCGCCAAAAATTTGGATGATGTCCGTGTGCATTCAGTTTTTTGCGGAACGGAACAGCTGGCCCCTAATAGAACAGTCCTATCGTTGTCCGTAATGCAGACAATAAATATGACATGTTCTATTTTTTGGCGGAATAGAAAAATGGACATACGGAAATGGAATGCACATGGAGTAACTTCCTGTTTTGAAATTAATGGTTCCGTATACGGTCCGCAAACAAAACCAGAACGGACACAGAAAAAAAATGTGCTTGAGCCCTTAACTAAAAGGTACCAGTGAGGTTAAGAATACAGACATCGCCGCGTGTGAAAGCACCAGTTTTTTGGTCACTTTGCCTCCCACAATTTTTTTTATAAAAAGTATTACACACCCGAAAATGATATCAATAAGGCCTCATGCACACGACAGTGTTTTTTTGCGTCCGCCAAAAAAACGGATGCGGCATCCATTTTTTGGGAGAATCCGTTTTTTTCCACAGATCCCTTGTAATAAATGCCTATCCTTGTCCGCAAATGTGAAAAAAGTAGGACATGCACAATTTTTTTTGCTGAAAGGAAACACGGACAACGGACGCGGAACACAAATGGATGAACTATCAGCATTTTTTTGCTGACCCATTGAAATGAATGGGTCCCCATCCTATCCGCAAAAAAAACGGAAAGGAGGCCGAGAAAAACAATTGTCGTGTGCATGAGGCCTAAAGGCTACAAATCATGCCGCCATAAATGAGCCCTCATACAACTCTGTACGCATAAAAATAAAAAAAGTTATGTTTTTTTTTCCAATGGTTTTATTATATTTTTCCATATTAAAACGCAAGAAAAACTATACAAATGTGGCACCATTGCAATTGTACTACTGCCCTACAGAATGAATGTAACCGGCCAGTTTTACCATAGGAAATGCTGTAAAAAAACTAAACCCATAAAACTGTGGCAGTATTGCATTTCTTTTATAATTCCACCCATTTGGAATTTTTTCCTGCTTCCCATTACATTGTATGCCACCGTAAATGGTGCGTTTAGAAGGTACAATTTGTCCCGCAAAAAACAAGCCCTGATATGGCTATGTAAATGGGAAAATAAAAAAGTTATGACTTTGGGAAGGATGGAAGTAAAAACTGAAATGAAAAAAATGGAAAACTGCCCAGTCATTAAAGGGTTAAGGGGGTGGGGTAATGTGGAGGTCAATGTTAAGGGGGTGGGGAGCTGTGGAGGTCACTATTAAGAAGCAGGGTGCAGTGGAGGTCATTTTTAAGGGGGGCACTGTGGAGGCCACTGTTAATGGGGGCAGGGAGGTGACAATAAAGAGGGTGTATGTGCTGGGGAGCTCACTGTTAAAGGGCTGGGGTTCTGTGGAGCCCTCTATTAATGGGGCATGATGTTGTGGAGGTCACAGATAAGGGGGTGGGGTGCTGTGGAGGTCACTGTTAAGGGGGCAGGATGCTGTGGAGGTCATTGTTAAGGGGGTGGGGAGATGTGGAGGTCACTGTTAATGGGGCATGGTGTTGTGGAGCTCACAGTTAAGGGTCTCGGGTTATGTGGAGGTCACTGCTAAGGGGTGGGGCACTGTGGAGGTAATTGTTAATGGGGCGGGTGCTGTGCATGTCACTGTTAATGGGGTGGGGTGATGTCAAGGTCGCTGTGAAGGGGGCAGGGAGCTGTAGAGATCACTCTTAAGGGGATGGGGCACTGTGAAGGTCATGTTATGGAGGAAAGTTAATAAAATAAACAGTGTGTGAAGGTCATTGTTAAGGGGGTGGGGTGCTGTGGAGGTCACTGTTAATGGGGCATGGTATTGTGGAGGTCACAGTTAAGGGGCTGGGGGATCTCAGGTGCCCTAGAGACACGCGTAAGTTGAGTCAAATTTTACTGGCGGCTTCCAGAATACTCATTGCAGTTTACTGGAAAAAGACGGAGATTCCCCCATTAAAACAATGGATCACTAGATGTGACCAATTGTACCGCCTGGAGCAGATAGCTCACTGGGAGGCCCGAACACCACACAGATTTGAAGCGATATGGAAACCTTGGAAAGACTATAGAGGTTTTTCGATCTGACCTGTACAGTTGTAGGGTTCTCGCAAACATCAACGGTAGCACAACAACAAGTATTTGGTAATAGTCCATCCATATGGCAACATGGGGAATTTTCTCTTCCCCCCCCACCCATCCCTTTCCTCCCCTCAGACCTCCCTTTGTTATTGTCTCCCTCTTTTTGTTTGTTATTATGTGATATGCACTTATCATACGACTGTACTACCTCAGATGCATTCTTGTATTTGCGCCTATGAAGGCAAACAAAGATTGTACGTCCTGTTGTTGTAAAACCAATAAAAACAATTTTAAAACAGTTAAGGGGCTGGAGTTATGTGGAGGTCACTGTTAAGGGGGCAGGGTGCTGTGGAGGTTACTGTTAAGGGGGCAGGGTGCTGTGGATGTCACTGTTAAGGGGGTGTGGTGATGTCAAGGTCGTTGTTAAGGGGGCAGGGAGCTGTGGAGATCACTCTTAAGGGGACGGGGCACTGTGAAGGTCATGTTATCGGGGACAGTTAATAAAATAAACATTGTGTAACTGCTGTGTTATATAGGGCTACTATTTCTCCATGAAAAGAAAGAAGGCATGAATGAACCTCCTGGGCACTTTTGGAACAAATCCAATAAACACACAAATAGACCAACACTTCATTCTTGGGCAGTGCAAGGTACTTTTTCTAGTATACATATATATACATTGGGGAGCATTATATACTGGCACTACGGGGGGATGGGGAGAATTATATACTGGTACTACAGGAGGGATAGAGGGGCATCATAAGCTGGCAGTAAAGGGGGAATTAGGGGAGCATTATATACTAGCACTATGAGGGGCATTATATATACTAGCACTACAGGGGGCATCATACAGTGGGCCACGGGGGGCATTAAACATACTGGCACTACAGAGGAGTTATAAGTGCAGGGGAAACATGAGAACTACAGGGGGCAAGAGGCATTATAAATACTGGGGGAACTATGTTGGTAATATTACTCCTGGGGTTACTGTGGGGGCATTATTACTTTGGCACAATACAGATGGCATTGCTACTAATGGGGCACTCTTGGGAAGTATTATTGCTGTTGCGGGCACTATTACTAATGAGGGTACTTTGGGAGGTTATTATTACTGTTGGTTTGATATTAGGGGGCACTATTACTATGTGTGGGGCACAGCTGCGGGGGTAGCAGTAGGATGACACTGTTGGGGCATGAGGAGGAGGAGAATGATCGAAAAGAGATGAATCTAAAATGTCTGTGTGGTGAACTCTGCAGAGATGAGATGTGGCTGAAAGAACTCATGGCGGTCTGCTCCAAGTGGAGAAAATGAGGAAAGAGAGCATCTACATCACAGGAGACATCACTGCATGTAAGAGGTTTGTAGCACAGCACTGTATTCTCCTGTATGTTTGGTAGCACAAAATGTAATGTCCTCCCAAATATGTCTTTAGCAGGAGGGCTGGGGGGATCCATTTAAATTTTTGCCTCAGGCAGCAGAGAAACTAGAATCAACCCTGGCCTTCATCCAATGTAAGCAAACCACAACTTCTTCCTGCTTTTCTAGCGTCCATCCGGGAACTTTGTACAGCCTTTGCTTAGGAGCAGAGGGAAGAGGTTGTGGAGCGTTTACTGCAGAGACTAAGGGTATTTAGTGGCATCATTGGTAATATTGTCCTTTGTACAGAGCGTTTTGCTAAATTTCAGTATGGAGGTAGGACTAGGTGGACTCTTTTCAACCAGATCAACTATGCAACAAGTTCATTATTTAATAAATATATGCCGGTAATATTTGGTCCTTGTATAGTGGTAATATTTGACAACTTTATACGTATATAGTGCCTTGAAAAATAATTCATACCCCTTGAACTTTTCCACATTTTTTCATGTTATACCCACAAACTTAAATGTATTTTATCAGGATTTTATGTGATAGACCAACACAAAGTAGCAAGTATGTGAAAATATATATGGTTTTCCAAAAATGTTATAAATAAAAATCTGAAAAGTGTGGCGTCCATTTGTATTTAGCCCCCTGTACTCTGACAACCCTAAATAAAATCCAATGCAACCAATTACCTTCAGAAATCACCTAATAGAGTATAACTATTGCTGTTCTGTGAAGGCCTCAGAGGTTTGTTACAGGGCATTAATGATCAAACAGCATCATGAAAACCATGGGACACACCAGACAGGTCAGGTATAAAGTTGTGAAGAAGTGTAAAGTAAAGTTAGGGTATAAAAAATATTCCAAGCTCATCTCACAGAGCACAGTTCAATCCATCATCCTAAAATGGAAGTGTAGCATAACTCCAAACCTACCAAACAGCCCAGGCAAAGAGAGCACTAATTAGAGAAGCAGCCAAGAGGCCCATGGTCACTCTGGGGGAGCTGCAGAGATCCGCAACTCAGGTGGGGGAATCTATCCACAGGACAACTATTAGTAATGTACTCAACAAATCTGCCCTTTTCTGAAAGCAAGCCATAATAAGTCCCATTTGCAGTTTGCCCGAAGACATGTAGGGGACAAAGTAAACATGAAGTAGGTGCTCTGGTCAGATGAGACCAAAATTTAACTTTTTGGCCTAAATGGGAAACGCTATGTGTGGCAGAAAACTAACACTGCACATCAACGTGAACAGACCACACCAACCGTAAAACATGGTGATGGCAGCATCATGCTGTAGGGATGCTTTAATCAGCTGGGATAGGGAAGCTGGTCAGAGTTTATAGCCAGATGGATGGAGCTAAATATAAGGGCAATCCTGGAGGAAAACCTGGTAGAGGCTGCCAAAGACTTGAAACTGGGGTGGAGGCTCACCTTGTAGCAAGACAACAAACCTAAACATATGCCCAGAGCTACAATGGAATGGTTTACATCAAAGCATATTCATGTGTTAGAATGGTCCAAAGTCCAGACCTAAATCCCATTGAGAATCTGTGACAAGACTTGAAACTTGTTGTTCACAGATGCTCTCCATCTAATCTGAATGAGCTTGAACTATTTGGCAAAGAAGAATGGGCAAAAATTTTTGCCTCTAGTTGTGCATAGCTAGTAGAGACATACCCAAAAAAACTTGCACCTGTAATTGCAGTGAAAGTATTGCCACTGGGGGCTGAATACAAATGCACACCACACTTTCCATATTTTTATTTATTAAAAATTTTGAATGTATCATTTTCTTTTCACTTCACACATACTTGCTACTTTGTGTTGGTCTATCAAATAAATTCCCAATAAAATACATTTAAGCTTGTGGGTGTAACGTCACAAAATGTGGAAAACTTCAAGGGGTATGAATGCTTTTTCAAGGTACTATATAAGACCTTAGCAATACTCTGGCATACCACTACTTGAACTGACTAAATGTGAGTATGTTAAAATATTTTATTTGAGGCCCCACTTGAAATTTTGCCCAGGGCCACATATTGACTAAAACAAGTGCATTGCTAGGGTCTCAAACAATCTGGGACCCAAGCCCCAATGAATATGGCCCAGTTCTCTAAGTCGTGACTTTGACTAGAGTATGACACACAGACATCTTAGCTTCCTCACTTTTCTATCATGATCTCCAAATCTGGAGTCCCAACTGTGTTATCCTGCTGCTCCCTGTGCCCCCCAATACCCCCAAATACTATCCTGAAGAAATAATAGTGCCCCCATAGAAATAGTGCTCCTCATAGTCCCACCAATAGTAATTGCCTTCTAGAATGCCCTCATTAGTAATACTGTCCTCTACAGTGCCCCCAACCGTGATAACACTCCCAAGAGTGCCCCCATTAGTAATACTTCCCCCTACAGTGCCCCCCAACTGAAATAACGCTCCCCAAGAGTGCCTCCATTAGTAGAAGAGCCCTCCAGTATTTATAATACCCTCACAGAGCCCCCAGTAGAAATAAGTCCCGCTATTGTTCCACCAGTGGTAATAAAGCTCTCTACAGACCCCTCAGTAGTAATAAGCCCCCTATAGTACTCTTAGATAAAATAAGACAGATCTATAAGTCCCTCCTATAGAGTTTCCAAGAGTAATAAGACTGCCTATGTCCCCTGGATTTATAATACCCCTACAGTGCCCCCAGTATTTATACTGCCCCCTACTGTTATAATTCTCACCCTGAAGTGCCCCCAGTATTTATAATTCCCCCTGCAGTGTCCCCCTGTAGTTATAGTCCTCCTGACACCATACAGTCCCATGTAAAAAACATCACACCATCTCTACTGTCCCCTCCAAATTACAGTCCTATGTAAACAACATCACAATTTATGCAAGATTACCATTAGTGAGTGCCGATCCTTTACTGCTATTATTTTAACGGGGCGCCTTTCCTAGGACACATGCACCACGCTGCTAGCGCCGGAGTGCCGGTTGATATACATAGAAACTATATTAAGAATAAGTCATCAATATTACGCCACTGCACAACCCCTTTACCCTGGGTTGAGACCTGAGCGTTCTGAAACGAGCGCTCTGTATGCGCTATTGTACCGGCGTTTACAATCGTGCATACAGAGACAAGCGAACACACATTGTCGTGCGTTCCCGCTGAAGTCTATGTACGAGAACGCGCGACAAACGAAGTCTATGTACGGGAACGTGCGACAAACGCCCCAAAAAAAGCTCAAGAACTTGTTTGAGCGTTGGGCGTTTTACAGCTCGATCGTACGCGCTGTAAAACGCCCAGGTGAGAACCATTCCCATAGGGAAGCATTGGTTTCTCCTTGTTGAGCGTTTTACAGCGCGTAGGAACGCGCTGTAAAACGCTCAGGTGTGAACTTAGGGTTAGGGTCTAGATTTACACACAGTGTTGTATAGCATTTTTTGCAGTATCTTTGTAGACATTTTTAATATAATTTTTTTGCTAATATTGTGGCTAGATATTACTTTAACCCCTTAAGGACGCAGGGCGTATCGGTACGCCCTATTTCCCGAGTCCTTAAGGACTCAGGGCGTACCGGTACGTCCTAACTTTAAATCGGTATTCCGGCGCCGCGGGGGTTAATCGGAACGGGATGCCGGCTGAAATCATTCAGCCGGCATCCCGTAACAACGCAGGGGGGGGGTCATTTGACCCCCCCCCCCCCCGTATCGGCGATCGCAGAAAACCGCAGGTCAATTCAGACCTGCGGTTTTCTGCGTTTCCGGTCCATTCAGGTGTCCTGTGACCCGATGAACCGGAAAAAGACTGCGATCGGTGGCGTAATTATACACCACCAATCGCAGTCCGAGGATTTGAGGAGGCGGTGCTGGCCCTGGTGCTGAACGCCGCTGTCCAGGGTGCTGATTGGTGCAGGGGAGAGAGGCGCGAAATTCAAACTTCCTGCGCTCCTCTCTCCCCTCCTCTTCCTGTTCTGCACGAGCACCCGGCAGCATCGTCCAGCACCAGCTCCTGTGTCCCCCTAATCGCCATCCATCACCCTCCTGCACCCATCGCCACCCAGGTAGGTTAGGGTCAGTGAGGGAGAGGCACCGTTAGGCAGGGAAAGAAGGGAAAAGTTAGTTAGAAAAAAAAAAAACTTTTATTCCTAACTTTTTTTAAGATACGGCCGGTCATCGATCACTTTGGGGCCACATTTCAGCAGGCCTACGTACCTGGAAGGGAGGTCGCGGTTGATGAGTCTCTCGTTGCGTTCAAGGGGAGACTCAGTTTCCGCCAATATATTCCCACAAAGCGGGCAAGGTATGGCGTGAAGCTATACAAAATTTGTGAGAGTACCTCAGGGTACACTTACAAATTTCGTGTGTACGAGGGGCGAGATTCCCGTATTCAACCCCCAGAATGTCCCCCACTCTGGGTGTTAGCGGGAAACTCGTGTGGGACCTTATGTACCCACTGCTGGATAACGGTTACCACTTGTACGTGGATAACTTTTATACCAGCATTCCCTTGTTCAGGTCCCTTGCCGCCAGATCCACGTTCGCTTGTGGGACCGTGCGGAAAAATCAACGCGGCCTCCCTGCCTACCCCCTCCAGGTACCTATCCCCAGGGGTGAGACCCGTGCACTTACCAGTGGAAACCTGTTGCTGGTCAAGTATAAGGACAAGAGGGATGTCCTTATGCTGTCCACAATCCATGGTAACAGCACCACCCCAGTCTCTGTGCGAGGTACCACGGCAACGGTCCTCAAGCCCGATTGTATCGTCGACTACAATCGGTATATGGGAGGAGTTGATCTCTCTGATCAAGTCCTCACGCCATATATAACGCCATGCGCAAAACCCGGGCATGGTACAAAAAAGTTGCGGTCTACTTGGTGCAGGTTGCCATGTACAACTCTTTTGTACTATCCCGAAGCGCTGGCAGCACAGGGACATTCCTCCAGTTCTATGAGGCAGTCCTCAAGGCCCTGATCTTTTCGGACTGGGAAAGAGCAGGCCGGAGTACCTCGGGAACTGTAGGTGCCCGGATCGTCCCTGGCCAACACTTTCCAGGTGTGGTCCCCCATACTGGAAAGAAGGGACGAACCCCAAAAAAGTGCAGAGTGTGTCGCAGGAGGGGGATACGGAAGGACACCACCACTCAGTGCGACACGTGCCCCGATCATCCAGGCCTCTGCGTTATCGATTGCTTCAGGGAGTATCACACTTCCATGGAGTACTAAATTTTTATAATCCCCAACAGTCCACTAGAGAACATAAAAAACTATGGCTCTCAGCCTTTGGAGACACGAAAACATTATTTTTTTCCCCAAAAAAATATTAGTTTTAGTGCAGGCATCCTCAAACTGCCCTCCAGATGTTGTAAAACTATAACTCCCAGCATGCCCAGAAAAACCTACAGCCATCAGCAGGGCATGGTGGGAATTGTAGTTTTACAACATCTGGTGGGCCGCAGTTTTAGGATGCCTGCTTAGTGTCTCCAAAGTCTGAGAGCCATACATATTGGTCATCGTCGCGTGCGTAAAAGTCGTCGCTATAAAAATAACTTTTGACCAAATGCCTCGGATGAACGGTGTTAAAAATATTTAAAAAAAACTGTGCCAAAACAACAATTTTTGGGCAAAATTTCCATTTGAATCCTTTTTGCCGGTAATAAAGCAATGGTTAACAGCCAAACAAAACTCAATATTTATTGCCCCGATTCTGTAGTTTGCAGAAACACCCCATATGTGGTCGTAAATGGCTATATAGCCGCACGGCAGGGCATAGAACGAAGGGAACTCCATACGGTTTCTGGAAGGCAGATTTTGATGGACAGTTTTTTTTTTGACACCATGTCCCATTAGAAGCCCCCCCTGATGTAGCCTAGACTAGAAACTCCAAAAAAGTGACCCCATCTAAGAAACTACACCCCTCAAGGTATTCAAAAGTTACTTTACAAACTATGTTAACCCTTTAGGTGTTCCACAAAACTAAATAGCGAATGTAGAAACAATTTTAGAATTTTTTTGTTACATTGCCTCAAAAAAGAGTAATATAGAGCAACCAAAAATCATATTTACCCCTAAAATAGTCCCAAAACAACAACCCCCTTATCCCGTAGTTTCCTAGATGGGGTCACTTTTATGGAGTTTCTACTCTAGGGGTGCATCAGGGGGCTTGAAAGGGTACATGGTGTAAATAAACCAGTCCAGCAAAATCTGCCTTCCAAAAACCATATGACGTTCCCCTTCTTCTATGTCCTGCCGTTCGGCCAAACAGTAGTTTATGACCACATATGGGGTGTTTCTGCAAACTACAGAATCAGGGCAACTCATTTTGAGTTTTGCTTGGCTGTTAACCCATTTTTTCCAGTAATAAAGTAAGGGTTAAATTGGAAAATTTTCCAAAAAATAGAAATTTCAAAATTGTTTCTCCATCTGCCATTAACTCTTGTGGAACACCTAAAGGGTTAACAAAGTTTGTAAACCCAGTTTTGAATACCTTGAGGGGTGTACTTTCTTAGATGGAGTCACTTTTTTGAAATTTCTATTCTAGGGGTGCAACAGGGGGCTTGAAATGGGACATGGTATAAACAAAACCAGTCCTGCAAAATCTGCCTTCCAAAACCCATATGGTGTTCCCCTCCTTCTATGTGCTCCTGTTCGGCCAAACAGTAGTTTACAACCACATATGGGGTGTTTCTGCAAACTACAGAATCAGGGAAACCCATTTTGAGTTTTGTTTGGCAGTTAACCCTTGTTTTACTCCTGGAAAAAATTGATTATATTGGAAAATTTTCCAAAAAATAGAAATTTCGAAATTGTTTCTCCATCTGCCATTAACTCTTGTGGAACACCTAAAGGGTTAATAAAGTTATAAAAAACAGTTTTGAATACCTTGAGGGGTGTAGTTTCTAGAATGGGGTCATTTTTGGGAGGTTGCTATTATCTAAGCCCCACAATATGACTTCAAACCTGAACTGGTCCATAAAAAGTGGGATTTTGAAGATTTCTGAAAAATTTCAAAATTTGCTTCTAAACTTCATCAAAATTTTTGGGGGTATTACTATGTATTACAGAAGTATAGAAACTGAAACTTTGAAATTTGCTAATTTTTCAAAATTTTTGGTAAAAATTTTATTTTTTTATGCAAAAAAATTCACTTTTTGGACCCAATTTTAGCAGTGTCATGAAGTACAATATGTGACGAAAAAACAATCTCAGAACGGCCTGGGTAAGTCAAAGCGTTTTAAAGTTGTGAGCACTTAAATTGACACTGGTCAGATTTGCAAAAAATGGCCAAGTCCTTAAGGTGAAATAGGGCTGAGTCCTTAAGGGGTTAAAGTTGCAAATAGTTGAAAAAGTGTTTTTCTTGTTGGAGCTTGCAATGTATTTTTATTTTTTTTCAAAGTGCTGCATGCTCTGGGTATGGTGCTTTCCTGGCATTTTTATCATAAGCTTCTCTATAGAACTTGAAAAATGCATGTTACAAATTTAAGATCAATCAAAAAGATTCGTGTTTTTTATAGCAATTAACGTGAATGCTCAAAATAGCTTCAACCTCCATATTTCATTATTGTTGAAGATCACCAACAAAGAACATATAAAAAACCTCCAAGAGTAATAAGAAGGAATAATGGCCTGCCGAAGTCCTGTGATTTCTTTTGGTGCAGTCCTCAGCTTTGTATAGGAACAGGGGTTTATAAATAACCTATTCCCAAAGCACATCCAGTACAGGGCTATTGTGAAGAAACTGTTTCTCCAGCCACAGGAAGAAAACTCCTGGAACTATGAAGCACTTAAAGCTAATTAAAGACCACAGAAAACAGAACAGCCAAATGCGCACCTTATGCCAAAACCAGAGTACATTTAACACCTTTCTGTGTTCCTGAGGTCAGCTTCAGATTAGCCTATGACCAGGTTAACAAGACAGATGTACAGGGCAAGTATAGATTTAAAGTATAACTGTAGCTTTGGCTTATTTTTTAATATGGTATAGAGAAAGGGATATTAATCATTTTTGTAATATACCGGTACTTCATTAGGCTACTTTCACACTAGCGGCACGGACCTCCGGCAGGCTGTTCCGTCGGGTGAACAGCCTGTCGGATCAGTCCTGCCACTAGTGACCCCGGACTGCCGCTCCGTCCCCATTGATCAATTTTCTGAGTTTTTCTACTACTCACACTACTTAAAATAGAAGGGGCTTAGTGGAAGGGCAGGGCATTCTTCACTCAACAGTGAAAGGCCTCTTTCACACTACCGTTTTTTTTTTTCCATTTTGCGGGCCATTTTTTGCGTTCCGTATACGGTCCGTATACGGAACCATTCATTTCAATGGGTCCGCAAAAAAAACTAAATGTACTCTGTATGCATTCCGTTTCCGTGTTTCCGTATATCCGTTCCGTGCAAAGATAGAACATGTCCTATATTTGGCCGCAAATCACATTCCGTGGCTCCAATAAAGTCAATGGGTCCGCAAAAAAACTGAATGCATCTGTATGCCTTCCGTATCCGTTCCGTTTTTTGCGGAACCATCTATTGAAAATGTTATGCCCAGCCCAATTTGTTCTATGTAATTACTGTATACTTTATATGCCATACAGAAAAACGGAACGGAAAAACGGAACAGAAACAAAAAACGGAACAACGGATCCGTGAAAAACAGACCGCAAAACACTGAAATAGCCATACGGTAGTGTGAAAGAGGCCTAAGGACTGGAAACATGGTCCATGTGTCGGCAGCATCTCCTGGGCCACTGCAGCACCCCCGACCCTAACTGACTGTATAATAATAATAATTTATGAGACAGTCACATCATGTGAGTACATTATCATCAACATACATGTTTCCTAGGCCGAGCACTGTCACGTGAATACATCCTGTCATTTAATATAGTGTATGGACAGAGATGTTAAACATGTTTGTAATATACTTCATTAAGGAAAGATGTTTCTTTGTTTTAGAAAACAGTGTTCTTATGAAAAGCCCTAAGTGAGCATTGCTAAGGGGAACCTGTCTTCTGTGTTCTGCTAAGCACTGAAGACTCCTGTGTGTAACAAGTCAGATAGGCAGGGTGATGGACAGTGATAGGGCACATGTACATAGTCAGGGACTGGGGTGGTGACAACAGGCAGACTGGAAGTCTCTGTATGTTACACAGAGGCATCTTCAGCGCTCAGTAGAACTGAAGACAGACTCTCCTTAGCAACACTCAGTTAGAGCTTGGCTAAGGCTACTTTCACACTAGCGGCACGGACCTCCAGCAGGCTGTTCCGTCGGGTGAACAGCCTGTTGGATCCGTCCTGCCACTAATGACCGTGTACCGCCGGACTGCCGCTCCGTCCCCATTGACTATAATGGGGGCGGTGTGGAGTTCCGGCGGAGTCACGGCAGCGCATGGTAAGAGGCTGCCGGAATAAATGTTGGACATGTCGTCGTTTTATTCCGGCAGCCTCTCGCCATGCGCTGCCGTGCCTCTGCCCCTATTATAGTCAGTGGGGATGGAGCGGCAGTCCGGGGGCACACGTTCACTAACGGATCCAACAGGCTGTTCACCCGACGGAACAGCCTGCTGGAGGTCCGTGCCGCTAGTGTGAAAGTAGCCTAAGAAGACTCTTTTTTGATACTTTTCTAGTACAAAGAAACATCTTTCCCTAATAAAGTATATTACATTAATGTTTAAAGAGGTAAGGGTACTTTCACACTAGCGTTTTTTATTTTCCGGCATGGAGTTCCATCCTAGGGGCTCAATACCAGAAAAGAACTGATCAGTTTTATCCCCATGCATTCTGAATGGAGAGCAATCCGTCCAGGATGCATCAGGATGTCTTCAGTTCAGTCTTTTTGACTGATCAGACAAACCATAAAACCGCAGCATGCTACGGTTTTATCTCAGGCCCAAAAAAATTAAGACTTGCCTGAATGCCGGATCCGGCATTTTTTTCCATAGGAATGTATTAGTGCCATATCCGGCATTCAAGATACAGGAACGCCGGATCCGTCCTTCCGGTCTGCGCAATGACAAATGGACAGACAGTTGGCATACGTTTTGCCGGATCCGGCAGGCAGTTCCTGCCGGATTCCTCTGCCGCAAGTGTGAAAGTAGCCTTATTCGACAGTATAAAAAGCCCCCCAATATGCCAGGCCCCCCACACTGAATATACTTATCCCGCTCCTGGTCCCTGCACCGCCACTGCTGCTTCTCCCTGTACATGGGTGAAGACATCCGGTCTCAGGAAGGGGGGGGGGGGGGGGCAATAGCAGGCGAGGACGCAGATATGCCTCCCTGGCATCACTCGCGATACTAGGGAGGCTCGTCCCCGTCACCGGATGTTTTCATCCTCACACAGGGAGAAGCAGCAGCAGCGGTGCAGGAACCAGGAGCGGCGCAGGGAGCGGGATAAGTATATTAAGTGTGAGCGGCCAGGCATATTGGGGGGCTTTTTATACTCTCGGATAACCCCTTTAACATTCCTGTCCCTACACTATGTTAAAAATAAAATTCAATGAGAGCTACACATTAAAACTAGTGATAATTATAAGTCAAATCTATGCCAGCTCATACCAGACACAAGGACCAAAGGCAGACCCTTCACAGATATACACTGACCGTCTTGTCACAGAAGTGTCACTGACGTACCGAGACATACGGACGTCCCCGCAACAGTGGGTGACAGAAGATCTGTGAGACTGGCAACACGTGCTTTGATCTGACAGTTTTCCTTGTGGATCAATAGGCGTCTGTGTTGTTTCTGGTACTGGCCACACCTCTATCCTCCAGGTGTTGCTATTGTGGTCATTTACCTTTCCTTATTTATAGTTGCTTCTCCCACAATGCTGTGCGGTTTACAGCTTCAGTGGTATCTGTGGTCTGCTGGCGTTTGGTTCCTTTTGCTGCCAAAGCTCCTGAACAGTTAAGCGCTTCCTTTCCCTTTTGCATTTTTGTTTTGGTTTATCTGTGTTGTTTTTTCCCTGCCCTTTGTTGTAGGCCTGAGGGAGACTCCCGTTCGTCCTTCCTTTCTGGAGGAACAGGTAGTCTCATTCCTGTCACTATCGCCAGGTTCTCCCTCTCACACACGGACATGACAGGAAGTCATTACGGACATGAGAATAAGGCCTAAAGACTACTAGCGGCCACAAGATTGAAATTCTTCACAATTCTACAGAGGTATTGTTGGTTCACTCCTGCTTGAAAAGGAAATTATTCTGATAATCCACCCTATAAAGGTTGATAACAAATGGCAGATTTGTTGCAGAAATATTTCTGAAAATCAGTTCCATTTATCTGAATGGGGTTATTTTGGCAGTAAGGAGATTGAGTTCTGCACAGCAATTTCTGTCACGTGTGAATATACCCTTAAAGGTATAGTACTACTTTTCCATATATAGTGTGGGAATACAAGGGATGATTGTACTAATCCTATTGATGCTGTAAACCTAGACAGGCTATATTATATTTATACAACAGCCTGGTGGTTCCCCTGCAGTGGAGGCCAAATCCCTGTATAGGGGTTAAAGGGTAAAGACCAGAGGGGCCACTTAGATAACACCCTTAGGCCTCATTCAAACGTCCACGTCCGTGATGAAATCAGTGACAAAATGGTGAGTGGTTTAGCAGTGAAGATGTCCGTGAAGGGTCAGTGTTTGGTCCATGTGTCCGATTTTTGCCCCCTATGTATCATCTGTATTCCTTGCGCACTGCTAGGCTGAAAATTAATTTCAAGAGCATCTCCTCGCAAGAACAGGCATGCGGTGTTGTGCTACATGGTGCTATTTTATCTCTTTAATATTGTCTGTCTGAACATGAGTGCTGGATTGCTTTGTCTTGCATGTTCACCTGCTCCGCTCCAGGTTTTCTGTGCTTAGGTGAGCTGACCCTTCTTTGGAGCATGTCCTAGCAATGATCCGTTAAACATGGATGCCAACCGTGTTGTGTTTTTTTTTTTTTTTCACGGGCCCATAGAAGAATGGAACATTGCTACTCGATCAGTGAGGGTCCGACACCCCCACCCCACCGATCAGCTGTTCCTTGCAGCCTCTAGCACTGGGACTAGAACTTCTCCGTTCAAAGTGTAGAGGCTGTACCTGGTTACTGCACCTCAGCTCCCATTCACTTTAATAGGAGCTGAGCTGCAGCAACCCAGCACGAACAATACACTTTGTATTGAGCTTTTATATATTTTTTTTTTCTCCTTGATCCTGAGAATGTAGGAACGGCTGACCAATAGGGGTGTGGGGTTTCATACTCTCACCAATTGGATATTAATGACCTATCCTGATGATAGGTCATCAATATCAGGAGCCTGGAAAACCCCTCTAAGGCTCCTTTCACACGAGCGAGTTTTCCGCATGGTGCAATACGTGACGTGAACGCATAGCACTCGCACTGAATCCTGACCCATTCCTTTCAATGGGTCTGTGTACATGAGCGTTTTTTTTCATGCATCAGTTCTGCGTTGCATAAAAAACGCTGCATGTTCTATATTCTGCGTTTTTCACGCGGCCCTGGCTCCATAGAAGTGAATGGGGCTTCAGTGAAAAACACATTGCATCCGCAAGCAAGTGCGGGTGCGATGCATTTTTTCACTGATGATTGCTAAGAGATGTTGTTTGTAAACCTTCAGTTTTTTACCACGCGCGTGAAAAACGCATCAAAACGCATTGCACCCCCACGGAAAAAAAACTGAACAACTGAATGCAATCGCAGACAAAACTGACTGAACTTGCTTGCAAAATGGTGCGTGTTTCACTGAACGCATCCGGACCTAATCCGTCACGCTCGTGTGAAAGAGGGCTAAGGCCCCTTGCAGACGAGCGTTCCTCCCGCAGCGAGTCCACATCGCAGCACCCGGCCGGACCTCCAAGCACTGACAGGTCACATAGCATTATATTGATTTATGATGCTATGTAACCTTACAGTTCTGGAATGTATTGGATAAAACTGGCAGTTTCTTTCTCATAACTATGAGTGGTATGAAATCCCAACAGGGTCATTCATGACAATGAGCCATGTTTTTACTCTGAGAAAACATATCAACCACTCACTGTCCAGCTTCCATTGCATAACCTGCTCTTGACAGTTTCCTTTTAGACACTCTTTATAAGTCTCCCCATACTGTTAAGGGCTTATTCAGATGACTGCGCCGTGTTTTGCAGTCCGCAAATTTCGGATCCACAAAACATGGATGCCGTCCGTGTGCGTTCTGCAATTTGCGGAATGGAACGGGCAGCCCATTATAGAAATGTCTATTCCTTCCGCAAAACAAAACGGAGCAACGGATGTGGACACCACATGATGTGCTGTCCGCACCTTTTGCGGCCCGAATGAAATGAATGGGTCCGCATCAGTTTCCACAAAATTGCGGCCATGTCAATAAGCCCAAAAAGTGAACCTGGAACAGGTCTTCCTCTATGCACACAAAAAGACTTAGGCCTCATGCGCACAAACGTATTTTGTTTCTGTGTCAGTTTAGTGTTTGTTTTTTTTTTTGTGTGGACAGAATGCGGACCCATTTGTTTCAATGGGTCCGCAAAAAAACGCAGACAGCACACCATGTTCCGTTCCATAGCCCCGCAATAAAAAAAAAAAAACACAATAATAGAACTTGTTCTATTCTTGTCCATTTTAGGCATTGTTACAATAGATGGCAATCCGGACCCATTCATTTCAATGGGGCTGTATACATGTGCGTTGGTTTTCAAGCATCACTTGTGCGTTGCGTGAAAAAATAAATAAATCCCAGAATGTTCTATATTCTGCGATTTTCACGCAACGCTGGCCCCATAGAAGTGAATGGAGCTGCGTAAAAATCGCATCATACCCGCAAGCAAGTGCGGATGCAATGCATTTTTCCCAGATGGTTGCTAAGAGATGTTGTTTGTAAACTTCAGTTTTTCTATCACGCGTGTGCAAAACGCATTAAATCGCATTGCACCCGCGCGATAAAAACCTGAACGCGATTGCAAACAAAACTGAATTGACTTGCTTGGGAAATCACGCAGTTTTCACTGAACGCATCTGGACACACTCGTCTTCAAGGGGCCTAAGAATCTACGGGCTTTCACACGAGCGTGTCCCTTTTGGGACTGTATTTCTACAGGATCACACTGACAAAGCTGTTGTGGTACAGAAAGGTCAGGCAGAGGCACACAGCATTATCAATCCTGATAATACTGTGCGCTGCCCAAGTCCAGAGCGTACAATCCCTCTCTCACACGGAGTGCGATTCCCGCAAGGGACACGCCAATTTGAAAAAGCCCTAAAAATCATGTGCAGACCTAGTGGAACAGATGGCAGATCTCCTACTCATGCTGTGAGCTGTGTGATCCCTGATCAGATATTCAGGCATGCAATAAAAAATAATCTTAAATTATTTCCTTTTATTTCTTTTTTCAGGTGTGCAAACAAACATCGTAACAGTGATGTCCTTTAAAAAATAACAAAGAAAAATAACTATATACACAACATATGTACAAGTGACCAACCACAGATTTGTCTTTTGCACAGCAAAGATAACATTTAGAATTGTGTGACCATTATGTACAAAATATATACGTATTTACATCTCTGAAACACTGGAAAAGTACTTCACGACAGTGCAAGTATTACAAAAACCATCATGGAATGTAATGACAGAAGTATCCCAGTGGGCGGTGTGTAAACATACAAGTGGACCAACCCTCCATTCCACTGTGGAGTTTTGGCAGGTGGGTGACTGAGGTATGATGGAAGAAAAATACCTATTTGGCAGGCAAGTGAAAACTGTGAACAAGGTTGTTAAAAGAGGTCTCGTCAGCAGGATCAACCCTATTAAAAAGGGAACCCATCACCATTAAAATGCAGTATAATCTGCAGGCAGCATGTTATGGAGCAGGAGGAGCTGAGCAGATTGATATATAGGTTTGTGGGAGAACATTCAGTATAACTTGTATTTCAGTCATTTATATCCATGCCGATTCTGAGCTTTGACGTCCAGGAGGCGGCCCTATGGGTAATTGACAGCCTTCCTACCATGATTGTGTATACAGATAGGACCGCCTCCTGGACTGCAAAGCCCAGAACCAGCACGGATGTAAAAGGAAAAATTTATAATTTTACTGAATCTTTTCCCATAAATCTAGCAATCTGCTCAGCTCCTCCTGCTCTACGACATGCTCAGACAGTGTTCAACCTGACCAAGTTCCCTTTAAACCAGACGTAGGGTTGATCCTGGTGATTAAAACACTACCTGTCTTGTGAAAATCAGCTGTGTCCTTCCTGAGGAATAATATATATATATATATATATATATATATATATATATATATATATATATATATATATATATATATATATATATATATATTTATTTCCTTTATGCAAATGAGGTCATAAGTGAACCAAGGGGTGTGTCCTAGCCCCCTCAATTTCCTAGCTCTGGCCACACCCCTTGGTACACGGAAGCCCTCATCTGCATGAAAAATGTGAGTCTTTTTCCCCTCAGGAAAGACGTAACCGATTTTCTCAAGACATGCATCATTTTGTTCAGCAGGATCAACCCTAATAGGCAGTATGGTTTAATAGTGTGGATCCTGCTAACAGGTGCTATTTAACAGGAGGGAGGAGGGGGGGGGGGGTTAAAAGCTGTGGCATGCGACCTTCAGTGCCACTTGGAATACCTTGGTGCCTGCCACTAAACCAGTCATCCCCAGAGAGGCTGCATCTCCCAGAAGATCATCTTTCAAGACGTAAAATGCACAGAATTCACCCAAAGGTAGCAGAGCCAAGACTGGCATTTATATTTTATGATGTGTACTAAGCATTTGCCCATTGGCTTGGGCTAGGAGTGACGACACACTTAGCTCTGCTATTTTTAAAGTGCCAGCGTTGTAAATGCAGCTTTTTGGTATCGCCAAGACGTCTTTATAACGAGGAATGCCTCTAATTGTTAAATAACCAAACACTAAAGCATTCTTCAGGTAAATGCTAATCGCAACCTCAGAATGGCAAGGCTGGCACGATAGAAAACTGGCCTGTTGTGCGGCACCAACAGAAAACTTGTGTTCTGGAAGTAACCATCTGATGCCATCTGCTCATCCATACACTGGTGGACTGGGTGCTGCTGCAGAGACGGGCGATGCCATCATTGGACTGCGAAATGTCAAATTAGTGTACCTGGTACCAGAGCAGACTGGCAATACATCTGTGCCTCACCCCACCCTAATGACATGTGCAAACATTGCCCGGGCCAGAACAAAAGAGGAAGTGGAAAGAGACATAAAGGACCTGGTCCAGCCGTGCCAGCTCTGCACCCGGGTACGGACCCCTTCCATAATACATACTGATAGATACCACTCCTGGACCATCTATGGCCGTGGACTAGAGCGTCACCATGGCAGACTTTATCTGGCCCTTAGGTGAATTTGGGGATTATTGTTAATATGCAATAATAGGCAAAAGCTGAAAGTCTCCCGGGTTCCGCTTTGCCATGACCCAAATCCAGCAAGTCGGAGACCTCCGGGGTTCTTCTTTACATTGGACATTCATTACCTGCCGTCATCTATATGAGCAAATACTCTAATAAATATTACAGGAGGCGGGGGAGAGTATCTGCCCATACAAAGGGCCGGGTAAAGTGATGTGCCCAGACATGGCGCCACTACAGGTAAATACCAGATGGAGGATGGAAGAGCGGGGAGAACCTACGGGTAATACTGATCTGGACATAAGGTGCTAAGAGCTCCCCTCTGACCACCAGGCGGGCACGCGCCACCTTTACTAGGGACATCCCAGCAGAATCAAATAAAGGGTCACCTTCTTAACATTCGAGGGCCCGATCCATGCATGTATTAACCCTTTACAAGCAGACATTCAATACTTAAATAGGCTTCAAACCGACCCCATCCATAGTCAGAGCGGAGCAGAAGACCCCGAGAAGTGGG
Organism: Bufo gargarizans; assembly: GCF_014858855.1. Classification (NCBI taxonomy): domain Eukaryota; kingdom Metazoa; phylum Chordata; class Amphibia; order Anura; family Bufonidae; genus Bufo; species Bufo gargarizans. The sequence continues at coordinate 191,867,771 of NC_058083.1, forward strand.
TGACCCCCAGGGGGATATTTAACCCCTGCCTTCCCTCAGCAGCGGAGGAATAGGACCGCAGGGTGGGGCGATGTACAGTGCATTAACCCCTTCACGCCGTCTCCGGCTCTCTGCACTCCTCGAAGCCGTTGCTGACGGGCCCGCTGTCGTGGTTGCTCTCTATGGAGGACTCGCTGCCCGTGCTCTCCCCGGACAGCAGCCGGGTCACCCTCAGGTCCGCCCGCAGCGTCTGCAGGTCGTTGCCCAGGCTCATCTCCCCCAGGTCACTGATGAGCTGGGACAGCTCGTGCTTGGCGTCGCGCCCGCCGCCCCCTCCCCCGGTGTCCAGCACGTCCTCGCACTCGAAGCTCATGGCCCGCTCCTCTTCCTCCTCGCCCTGCAGGTCCTCGGTGATGGAGCCCAGCTTGGGGGCGCTGCGGCTCCTCTCCACCGGGGGCTTGTAGCAGCACTGGCCGTTCAGCAGCTTTCGCAGAGGGACGAGGGGGATGTTCTGCTCCCCGATCAGCTGCTGCTGCTGGTGCCGGGCGTCCTCCCTCCGCTTCAGTCTCTTGAACTCTGCCAGGGCGTTGGCAGAGGTCTGGTACAGCAGCAGTGCCATGGCTTTGGCTTTCTCCGGCTTGGACACCAGCACGGCGTGGCAGCGCAGCATCACCGCCTTGTGCTTCATCTCGTGCCGGTAGATCCAGGCGAAGATCTTGGGCAGCCGCGGGTCCGCCACGCAGTAGGTGACCCGGTGCAGCAGGTACAGGTGCCCGGGCCGCTTGGCTTTGTCCTCCACATGCACCATGCGGATGCCCTGAGAGCTGACCGTCAGCTTCATCTTGGTGCCGTGCTTGCCCATCTCGCTCTTGCTCCAGATCTTGCACACGGCCAGGTCGGTGCAGCCTTCTCCCTTGGACTGCAGGGTGGTGGCATTGCCCAGGTACAGCACGGTGTAGGTGGGGTCCTCCCCGGTGATCTTGATCTTCTTCCTCTTGGACTTGAACATGCTGCCCACCCTGGTGAGTGCCCCCTCCGGGCAGGACTTGGCGAAGGAGGTGAGGGCGCTGTAGTTGAGGCTCACTGCATAGCCTTTCTGCTTGCTCTGCTTGCAGTCCTCCTCGATCAGATCGAACTTGTTCTTCTTCCAGGGCAGCATCTCGCAGTGTGGACGGGGCTCCGAGCTGTCAGTGGACAGCGGCGGCTCACTGTCATGGCACGGCTCCCCGGTCCTCCTGCTGCCAGCTCTCAGCCTTCCCATTGCAGCCCTCCGAGGCAGTGCGGCGCTACTTATAGCTAGGAATGAACCATCCGCTCTACAGAGCAGGGGAGACGAGCAAAGAGAGGCCCCGCCTCTTTAACTCATTTCACACCTGGTTGCTGCCAGCTTCAGAGGAGCATCTACTATGTAATACGTCCCTGGAAGCTCTCTAATAACTGCTTAACCCTTTGAGGACCTGGCAGTTTCCCTTTTTATTTGCATTTCAGTTTTTTTTTATTATTTTTCAGTTCACATAGCCATATGAGGGCTTGTTTATTTTGTTGGACTTTCTAATGGCACCATTTAATATTGCATAGGATGTAGTGAGAAGCAGAAAAAATTCCAAATGGGGCAGAATTGGGGGAAAAAAACACGACTGAGCTATAGTTTTATGGGTTTCCATTATTATGCCGTTCCCTATGCAGTAAAACTGATCTGTTACCTTTAGGCCTCTTTCACACTTCAGTGTTTGGTCAGTGATTTCCATCAGTGATTTGTGAGCCAAAACCAGAAGTGGAGCCTCCACAGACATGAGGTAGAAGGGAAAGATCTGCTCCTGTTCTGTGTTTAGAGTTGCACCTGGTTTTGGCTCACAAATCACTGATGGAAATCACTGACCAAACACTGAAGTGTGAAAGAGGCCTTATTCTGTGGTTCAATACAATTATAGTGATACCACATTTATATAAGTTTTCTTGTGTTTTAATACTCCCAAAAAATAAAAACTTTGAAAAAAATCACAATTTTCTGAAACCCATAACTTTTTTTATAGTCGCTTCTATGATGCTGTGTGAGGCTCATTTTTGTGGGATAATCTGTACTTTTTATTGATAACTACATTTAGGAGTATGACTTTTTGATCACTTTTTATTTCATATTTTTGGGAGTTCATGCGATGAAAAAACAGCAAAATGGCCATTTTCATTTTTTTTCTCTTCACTATATGGGATAATACATTTATATTTTGATAATATGAGCATTTTGGGTGCCAGTTCAAATAATCTTGTTTTTATTGTTTATTTTTTATACAAAGCCATTGTAACTTGAGCCCACTCTTTGGAACTTTTTGGAAATCCAGTAATTGGTTCTAAAGCCAGAAATGTCATCCCAGAATAAGAAAAAGTGAAGTTCTAAGAAAAATAAGCTGATAGCTAAGACATTGATCAAATCCTTATATGAGTAGATGCTGGAAGCTATGAATGACTTTCTGTGGCGATGGCAGGGACTTCCCGGGGTCTTGCATAGTACATACGGTACATGTACCAGCAAAATAAAATGAAGCCACCGCTCACCTATTGTCCAAACCCCCAGACAGGGGGCAGTACAGAACATCTAGTACCACAAAGGAGCTACAAGACAACCAATGAAGGTGTTTCACCAGTGAAATGGCCATGTTGATTGGTTGGATCTGGGTCTGAGACGTTGTATGTTGAGTCTGGTTTCCGCTTACAATGGCCCAGAAAAGACCAATGTATGCTGGAAATATCGTATCCTGAGGCCATTGTATCTCACAGGATCACTATAAATATATTTAAAACATTTTAGGATTTTTAGTTTTTGCAGTTTGGTGTTTCCTCTCTGCCTTCCTAGAAATTTATATTATGTAGTGGGAAGCTAGAAAAAAAATTCCAAATGGGATGAAATTGGAAAAAAACATAGTTCTGCCATCGTTTTACGGGTTTTGTCTCTACAGCATTCCCTATGCGGTAGAACGAATCCAGCAATGCCACATTTAAATAACTTTTCTTGTGTTTTAATACTGAAAACGTGGTGAGCGCAGTGACTTCAGCGCAGGTCCTGCTGAATGAAGATAGAAGATCCTTCTATCTTCATTCAGCAGGACCTGCACTGACTTCACCATGTGGATGAGGTGAGTATTTTTTTTAAATAATTTTTTGATCTTTAAGGGACATTTTACTAAGCAGTCTGTATTAAAGAATGTTATTATTTTCCATTATAACCATGCAATCGCAGATAAAACTGACTGAACTTGCTTGCAAAATGGTGCAAGTTTCACTGAACGCTTCCAGAGCCAATCCGTCACGCTCGTGTGAAAGAGGCCTAACAGCGGCATGCTATGCAATTTTTTTTAATTACTAAGCCATGCCTTAAACTCTGCCCAATGCATTTCTGTAAATGCCCAATCCCACCCATTCCCCTTAGTGCCCCACATAGTAGTTATGCTTCCTTAGTACCCCCACATAGCAGTTATGCACACTTAATGCCCCCTCACAGCCATTATGCCCACTGTCACGTACCAGGGACCAGACCAGCCCACCTTGTCAAGTGACAAGGGATGCCCAAGCCCTTCAGGCCGATTCACCTCATGCCCTCACACGCGGTTACGCCCTGTACCAGGCCGTAACTCGAGCATAAATCGCCACCTGAAGCCTGCAAGCACACCCACGCACTAAGGCCTCATGCACACGACCATTGTGTGCACCCGTGGCCGTTGTGCCGTTTTCCGTTTTTTTCTGCGGCTCCATTGACTTTCAATGGGGCCGTAGAAAACTCGGCTTGTGCACCGTTTTTACACCGCGCCCGTGACCCGTGTTTCGAGGCCGTGAAAAAAATATAACCTGTCCTATTTTTTTCACGGCCAACGGTTCACGGGCCCATTCAAGTCAATGGGTCCGTGAAAATCACGGATGCACACAAGATTGTCATCCGTGTCCGTGATCCGTGTCCGTGATCCGTGTCCGTTTTTTCCTATCATTTCAATGGCAAACTTGACTTAGATTTTTTTTTCATCTTTCATGTCCGTGGATCCTCCAAAAATCACGGCAGACCCACGGAAGAAAAAACGGCCACGGATCACGGAACCACGTTTTGCGGCCCGAGAAAAAAAACTGTCGTGTGCATGAGGCCTAACACAAAACTTTTCCTGCCACCACCTGCCCGTTATAAGGTCGACAGGACACCCCTGAGTGTTCCACTCGCAAGAAGACACCCACACGATAGCAAGCCTCGCGGAAAACAACATACAGCCTCAGACGGCACACACTTCATAAAGCTTACAGGTTCTTAAGGTTACAAGACAAACCATCAACCTTTTAGGTTTAATGTATAAAAAAAGACAGTACTTGGTTACAAAAAAATGACTAACAAGAGACATACATACAGTTGCAAGAAAAAGTATGTGAACCCATTGGAATGATATGGATTTCTGCACAAATTGGTCATAAAATGTGATCTGATCTTCATCTAAGTCACAACAATAGACAATCACAGTCTGCTTAAACTAATAACACACAAAGAATTAGATGTTACCATCTTTTTATTGAACACACCATGTAAACATTCACGGTGCAGGTAGAAAAAGTATGTGAACCCTTGGATTTAATAACTGGTTGAACCTCCTTTGGCAGCAATAACTTCATTATAATAATAAATGGACGTACAAAGTAAATACTGTTTACTGCCTAAATGAAGTACGTTAAAAACACTTTATTTCATTTTATTAAAAAGTTAAAAGAGCATTAGCACTGCAAGATATATTTGATACATGCAGGCTGATTCTCTTCCCGTTACTTGAGCCCCAATAGGGAACATTCCTCCTGCATATTGGTCCTATACAGATATAGGGTACACACTGTTTATAGGGACTGCAGCCCTGAGGGACTAGTGCATATACACTCTTAGGACTGCAGCAGGAGTGTTCCTTTGTTTTCCATACTCCTATACACAATAAGGAGTTCTTGTGGTATGGTCAATTTAGGAACCAGCATAATTATTGGTCTGAATCAGTTCCAGTTCACCCTATATTTGTGGAGATTACTTTTTGATAATATGAAATAAAGTCTTTTTAACGTACTTCATTTAGGCAGTAAACAGCAATAACTTCAACCAAACGTTTCCTGTAGTTGCAGATCAGACTGGGCCACTCCAGAAGGCGTATTTTCTTCTGTTTAAGCCATTCTGTTGATTTACTTCTATGCTTTGGGTCGTTGTCTTGTTGCAAAACCCATCTTCTGTTGAGCTTCAGATGGGGGACAGATGGCCTTACGTTCTCCTGCAAAATGTCTTGTTAAACTTGGAAATTCATTTTTCCTTCGATGATAGCAATCCGTCCAGGCCCTGACGTAGCAAAGCAGCCCCAAACCATGATGCCCCCGCCACCATACTTCCCAGTTGGCATGAGGTTTTGATGTTGGTGTGCTGTGCCTCTTTTTCTCCACACATAGTGTTGTGTGTTTCTTCCAAACAACTCAACTTTGGTTTCATCTGTCCACAGAATATTTTGCCAGTACTGCTGTGGAACATCCAGGTGCTCTTGTGCAAACTGTAATTGTGCAGCAAATTTTTTTTTTGGACAGCAGTGGCTTCCTCTGTGGTACCCTCTCATGAAATCCATTCTTGTTGAGTGTTTGACGTATCGTAGATTTGCTAACAGGGGTGTTAGCATATGCCAGAGACTTTTGTAAGTCTTTAGCTGACACTCTAGGATTCTTCTTCACCTCATTGAGCAGTCTGCGCTGTGCTCTTGCAGTCATCTTTACAGGATGGCCACTCCTAGGGAGAGTAGCAGTAGTGCTGAACGTTCTCCATTTATAGACAATTTGTCTTTCTGTGGACTGATGAACAGCAAGGCTTTTGGAGATACTTTTATAACCCTTTCCAGCTTTATGCAAGTCAACAATTCTTAATGGTAGGTCTTCTGAGAGCTCTTTTGTGCGAGGCTTCATTCACATAAGGCAATGCTTCTTGTGAAAAGCAAACCCAGAACTGGTGTGTGATTTTTATAGGGCAGGGCAACTGTAACACCTCCAATCTCATCTTATTGATTAGACTACAGTTGGCAGACACCTCACTCCAATTAGCTCTTGGAGATGTCTAGGGGTTCACATACTTTTTCCACCTGCACTGTGAATGTTTACATGGTGTGTTCAATAAAAACATGGTAACATTTAATTATTTGTGTGTTATTAGTTTAAGCAGACTGTGATTGTCTATTGTTGTGACTTAGATGAAGATCATGCAACTGTAAATGGCAAACAATTGTAAAATAAAAAGGATAAAACATAGAAAGTTCTAATACTTAACATTTGTGTGCTAAAAGTCCTTTCCTCCCAGGAGATTTGGGCAGAGTAATGGTGCACAAACCAATTCGTTTGGATCTCCCACTTTGTGACACCCAAATATCCAGGTATTGCATTTTTATGCCTTTCCTCCAGGGGCAGGCCTGAGGGGGATTTTCACTCCCACGTCTGTCTCAGCCCCTCTGGGCCAAGCTACATTACCCATGCAGCCGGCCCACTGGCCAACTAGGGAACAGTGTGAAAATATCCCAAATATAGTTTCCCAGTTGCCCTGGTGAAGATACAGACCCCAGCCCTTCTTCATAATTCATATCAGGGGCGGACTGGGCCGGGGGGCAGGGAGGCAATTGCCCCCCAGGCCTCCCTAAATAAACGGCCGCTGGGCCGCCCGTCTAAAAAAAAAAAATAATTTTTTTTTATTCTTCAGGGCCGCACCGCCGATCACCACAGGCGGCGCGGCCCTGGATGTAATTGTGGCCGCTGTGTGCTGTGGGGCAGGGGAGGGAGAGGCGTGTCCCTCCCCTGTTCTTCTGATAGGCCGCAGGCACTAATGCCTGCAGCCTATCAGAGGCCGGCTCAGGAAGCGCGATGACGTCATTATCATCGCGACGCCTGAGCCGGCAGCACACGCTGCTGATGGAGGTAAGTATTTTTTTTATTATTTTTTCTTCTTTGCGGAGATCTGTCACTATGGGGGGGGGGGGCGGAGATCTGTCACTATGGGGGGGGCGGAGATCTGTCACTATGGGGGGGAGATCTGGCACTATGGGGGGGGGGAGATCTGGCACTATGGGGGGAGATCTGGCAGTATGGGGTGCACTATAAGGGGAGCTGGCACTATGGGGCGCACTATAGGGGGAGCTGGCACTATGGGGGGCACTATAAGGGGAGCTGGCACTATGGGGCGCACTATAGGGGGAGCTGGCACTATGGGGGGCACTGTAGGGGGAGCTGGCACTATGGGGGGGCCTATAGGGGGAGCTGGCACTATGGGGGGCCTATAGGAGGAGCTGGCACTATGGGGGGGTACTATAGGGGGAGCTGGCACTATGGGGGGGTACTATGGGGGAGCTGGCACTATGGGGGGGACTATAGGGGGAGCTGGCACTATGGGGCGCACTATAGGGGAAGCTGGCACTATGGGGGGCACTGTAGGGGGAGCTGGCACTATGGGGGGGCCTATAGGGGGAGCTGGCACTATGGGGGGCCTATAGGAGGAGCTGGCACTATGGGGGGGGGTACTATAGGGGGAGCTGGCACTATGGGGGGGTACTATAGGGGGAGCTGGCACTATGGGGGGGACTATAGGGGGAGCTGGCACTATGGGGTGCACTATAGGGGAGCTGGCACTATGGGGGGCACTGTAGGGGGAGCTGGCACTATGGGGGGGCCTATAGGGGGAGCTGGCACTATGGGGGGAGGGCTTATAGGGGGAGCTGGCACTATGGGGGGCCTATAGGAGGAACTGGTACTATGGGGGGGTACTATAGGGGGAGCTGGCACTATGGGGGGTACTATAGGGGGAGCTGGCACTATGGGGGGGACTATAGGGGGAGCTGGCACTATGGGGCGCACTATAGGGGGAGCTGGCACTATGGGGGGCACTGTAGGGGGAGCTGGCACTATGGGGGGGCACTGTAGGGGGAGCTGGCACTATGGGGGGCCTATAGGGAGAGCTGGCACTATGGGGGGAGGGCTGGCACTATTGGGGGAGCTGGCACTATGGGGGCATTTCTTACTGGCACATTATGGGGGGCACCATGGGGGAGAGGAGCACTATGGGGGTAACTGGGGGCTCTAAAGGGGCTTTTTTTTATTATTGGCACATTCTGGGGGGCACTATAGGGGAGAGCAGCACTATGGGGCATCTGGTGCTACTATAGGGGCATTATTTGGGGGCACTATGGGGAAGTGGGGGCTCTAAAGGGGCCTTTTGTATTGGAACATTATGGGGGGCACTATGGCATTTGGTGGCACTAAGGGGGCATTTTTTACTGGCACATTATGGAAGGCACTATAGGGGAGAGCGGCACTATGGGGGAGTGGAGCACTATTGGGGCATATGGTGGCACTAAGAAGGGGCATTTTTTTACTGGTACATTGTGGGAGAGAGGAGCACTATAGGGGCATCTGCTGGGGGCACTAAGGGGCATTTTTTTACTGGCATATTATGGGGAAGGGGGAGAGGAGCAGTATGAGGGCATTTACTGGGGCACTATATAGAGGTATTTTATACTGGCATACATTATGGGGACATTAGCTCAACTGCGGGCACTAAGTGGGGGTATTTCATGTACTGTCATATTATAGGGAAAATTAGTACTACTAGGGGGTATTATGGGGAGCTTTACTACTACTAGGGGCTATGAAGAACATGATTACTAGGGCACTATAGGGGCATTATTACTACTAAGTGTGCTCTGGCTGAGAATTATTTCTATTGGTTGGATTTTGGGGAGCATTGTTACTTTGGGGGCACCCTGGCATAGTATCAGCTTAGCACAATTATTTTTGGGGGACATTATCTTTATACTATTAGTGTCTGGGCGCAGTTATTTTTTAGAGCGCTGTGTGCCAATAATTGTTCAAGGGGGCACTATCTGTGTGGTAGTAGTATTTCCAGGCGGACTGTTTCTGCAGTATAGTATTGGGGGCATAGCGGGTACAGTATTGGGGGCACTATCTGTGTGGTAGTTTGTATTTCCAGGGGGACTGTTTCTGCAGTATAGTATTGGGGGTGGCAGGAAACTAATGTCTGTTTCTCAATCTCTGCAGAGAAGGGAGATGGCAGAAAAATCATCATGGCGGTCTGGTCTGAATGGAGAAGATGAGGAAAGAGAACGTCTACAACAAAGGTGACATCACGGGATGTAAGAGGTAGGGGGCGCTATGTAGGAGAGGAGATGCTCCGGCTCCTTCCCCTGCCATTTGCAGAAGGAGGATTCAGAACTGGGTGAGGATGACGAAAGGGGGCAGCAGGCCACGGGCGGGTGGCAGATGGTGGGGGGAACCACAGGCCTTTAGCAGGATCAGGGTAGGGAGGAGAGCGGAGGAGCTTCCTGGCTGTAGCTTGTTATATAAGCAGGCAGTGCAGCGTGTGTAGAGACAGGCCGCAACTATAAAATGTCAGCTGTACAGTGTGTGTTGGGAGTGGCCTATTATATGTAGGAGGGGCTTTTAATGATGGGCGGGGCTAAAAATGGGCCACTTGACTAGATTTGCCCCCCAGGACTAAGGCTGCCAGTCCTCCCCTGATTCATATCTCATCGTTCCGAGTCCTAGCATATCAAACGCTACACATCCAGGACGCTCGGAAGATGGGATCCTTATTTTAAGAAGATGAAGGCGAGTTGATATGCCATGTCTGGTGCCCATGCGATGCCCCCATCATACCAGAGGTGATGAGCTGGATTTTGGGGACATCTGTCCCCTCCTGAACAAGTTATGAAGGATTACGGATTATGGTTCATGCTCTGATTAAAAAGCCCCCATACTGACACAAGGCGCCGGAGACTCTGCTGTTCCCTGTAAGGTTCAAAGGTCTCTAGGACCTAAGCGTAGCATTTGCACACCTCTCTGACTAATAATATATAAAACATTATTCTTTATTGTATATTCTTAAAACCACATAGAACTCTTGGGAACTGAATTAAAATTCCTCAGGAAGGACAGGAGGGAATTTGTATCTTTATATATTATGGTTGTATCATGTGTTCGGATAAACCGTATCTAGGTGGAATACCTGATCGTTTCTCAGGTCTCTCACCCCTGCTACTTTATTCTATCTGTCGCTGTCTAAATAGACTTTCCCACTATGGGGTCCCTACCTCTCTATCCTGAACTAAAAATCTTTGCCTGCATCCCCTTCTAAAAATCTTTGCCTGCATCTGCTGTTCCCTGTCCCGAGTGTGACCAGCAAACTGGCCCATCCTCGTTAGCATCTCTGTGCTAATTACCCCCCCCCCCCCCCCCCGGGACAATTTGGCTGTTTCCCAGGTCCGAGGCAGACATCTCGGCTCTCTCTTTATGCAGCCTTAAACCAATTCATAAATGGCTGCTGTCCTTGTAATACAAATAGATAAATACACACTGTATATATATATATATATATATATATACACGTGAATCACACCGGAATATGTTACACTACGACATATAACCATAAAACATATAATATCAAAGCAAACATCATATTAAGGACTCATGCACACGAACGTATTTTCTTTCCGCTTCCGTTCTTTTTGCGGACCGTATGCTGAAACATTCACTTCAATGGGTCTGCAAAAACAACTGAAGGTACTCCATGTGCATTCCATTTCCATATTTCCATTCCACAAAAAAGTAGTGTATGTCCTATTATTATCTGCAAATCACGGTCCGAGGCCCCATTTAAGTCAATGGCTCCGTAAAAAATATGGAATGCACATGGAACACATCCGTATGTCATCTGTATTTTGCGGATCCATACTGTAGAAATGCAATGCCCATAATGCTCATGTGTTTGGTGATTAATAAGTTACTGTTTCCATTTCTGATCCGCAAAATATGAATCGCAAACAGAAACCATACGGATATGTTTTGTGGAATAACGGAACGAAAGAGGACTTAAATCCGAAAAAAAAACTCAGATACAGAACAAAAGATCCGTGAAAAACAGACAGCAAAACAACAACGGTCGTGGGCATGAGCCCTAACTCTGCATTTTTATCTAATTTTCTTGTTTTGCATTCAGTTTACTCTGCTTCGGAGACAGGCGGTGGACCAGGAGGCGTCAGAATAGGGAAGGCAGAGGATTGCGGAGTATTATTACTTAAATCATTTTTTAAGCCATTCTTACCCTTTTACAAAACAGAAACTACCAGCTAAACAACCCCTTTGACAGCCTCCATAATTTGCCCCTTCCAGAGTCTTCATTATATTCCTTGTGCTATTTTCTAGAAATTTCTACCCAACATCCACTGTTTCAAGCATGCCCTGAAAACACATACCCTTACGTTACTTTCACATATGCGGTATAGCCTTTCCGTCCCAGTCCCAGGATATTTTCCAGGTAGTGGCCGGATCTCCACCGGACCCTATTATTGTTGATGGCGCCAGCGGGCATTCCGGCACTGTCCAGCAACGCCGTATCCAGAGAGCTCCGATAGGCTGTTCTCTGCCAGATCAGCTGCTGGATCTCTTACTTCAGATATATTTTATGCACTTACATAGCGCTACTATATTCCGCAGGGCTTTGCAGACATTAGCATCCAACTGTCCCCAATGGGGCTCACAATCTAAGTTCCCTATCAGTATGTCTTTGGAGTGTGGGAGGAAACCGGAGTACCCGGAGGAAACCCACACAAACTCAGGGAGAACATACAAACTCCATGCAGATGTTGTCCTTGGTCAGATTCAAACCTAGGATCCCAGCACTGCAAGGCACCAGTGCTAACCACTCAGCCACTTCGCTGCCCTCATATATGAAACTAGTCTTAGGGAGTCCTATCACATTGCCTTTTGGTACTCCTTTCTTATTAACTCTCCGTTCTACATTGTTCCTCAGAACCAAATCCTTTAACCGTTTCACGGCCAGCACCGTTTTAAGATGGCGCCCGCTGCGGGCGCCATAGCCACAGATGACCACCTACTTTTTTTAGCAGACACCCGCGGCTCATGTCCGCAACCAGCAGTAATGGCGATCACGGACATTTGAACCCTCAGATGTCATAGTCAATCCTGACAACAGCATCTGAGCACGCTGAAACCGAAAGTTCGCACTTTCGGTTGTGCTCTGGCTCCCCCGTGTGGCGATCGGAGGAGCCGAAGTAAGTATGCAGCAGCCCCTGTCTTTATGAATGACAGGAGGCTGCTGCCTAGTATTTCCTATGGAGCCCTTGCCTGTAATAGGACTCCATAGGAAACTAGTAAAATCATTATAGATTCCAATGCAAGTGCATTGGAATCTATAATAACAATCAGATGATTGATTGTTATAGTTCCCTATGGGAACTATAAAAAAGTGTAAAAAAAATAAAATACACATCATGGGTGTCGCAGTGTGCGAAAATGCCCATAGTATAAAAATATATTCCCCGTACGGAAAACAGCAAAACTGAAAAAAAGCGTCCATATGGCCGATTCGTCATTTTTGGTCGCTTCATTTGGTCGCTTCATTTTCTACAATAAAAAGTGATCAAAAAGTCATACACGCCCCAGAATGGTATCAATAAAAAGTTCAGATCGCCCCACAAAAAATGAGCCCCATACAGTTCCATAAACATAATTGCAAAAAGTTATAGGGGTCAAAATATGGCGACAAAAAAATAAAACTGATTTTTTTCCCCACATTTAATTTTTTTTATCACTATCAAAACGCAAGAAAAACTATACATATAACATAACTTTTATTCATACTGACCTGTAGAATAAAAGTAATTAGTCAGTTTTATTGCACATCAAACGTCGTAAATAAAAAACCTGCTTTTTTTTTGCAATTTCACCTCATTTGGAATTTATTTCCCGCTTCCCACTACATGATATGCAATATTAAATGGTGGTGTTGGAAAGTACAACTTGTCCCTCAAAAAACAAGCCCTCCTATGGCTATGCGAACAGACAAATAAAAAAGCTATGGTTCTGGGAAGGTAGGGAGCGCAAAAAAAACAAAACAAAAAAACTCCGGGTTAATTCAGCAATGTCCCTCAAACTATATGCCCCATAAGGCTGGGAATAGATGTCACAGCCACCACATATGGCAAAGAGCACCATTGGCCACCATGGGTGGGTGGGTTCCAGGTTGCAAGAGGCAGCCGCCCTAAGGCTGGGTTTACAAGTTGTCGCCAAAATGCATAACTCCAAAGGAGATATGAAAAATGAATAGTGGAATCTGATTGGTTGCAGTGGGTAACTAAGCCAGTTTTTCTTTACACCAGTTTGGTAAAGCTCCCCCTATATGCCTTCCCAATTTTCTATAAAAGATACCACATGTACCACGGTGCAAGCTGTCCACTTGCCACTCTTTAATGTCTGATTTTATTTGCATATGTATCCTCTAAATCGCAGTATTCAGGAATACAATGGAGCTGTCTAAATTTTATTACATGTTAAGCTTTCTTTTTGCAGCAACATCAGTATAGGACAGTGATAGGCAAACTCCGGGTCTCCAGCTGTTGCAAAACTACAACTCCCACCATGCCCTGCTGTAGGCAGTCTTTACATGCTGGGAGTTGTAGTTCTGCAACAGCTGGAGAGCGGAAGTTTGCCTATCACTGGTATAGGATATTAACAATATATTATGGAAGGCTGCCACCTGCTGGCACTATATGGAATTACAACAAGGCTCTACAATATATCACATTTCTATAAATATTTATTATATCTTTTCATGGGACAACACTGAAGCTATGACACTTTGATACAATGTAAAGTAGTCAGTGTACAGCTTGTATAACAGTGTAAATTTGGTGTACCCTCAAAATAACTCAACACACTGTAGATGCATGGGTTATATTAGCAGGAAGAACTACACAAGCTATATGGAAAACCACACCCATTTTATAAATATTGCCACTGAAATCTATCTATCTATCCATTGTAATTAATCCACCCAGTGTGCCCTATGATCACAGAGAAAGCTGGAGATCTACTGTACATACCTGCTATAGCTTCTGACCACACCAACCACCCTTCTGCAAAGGAATGAGCAGCCCCAACACTGTCTAGTGTTCTTATAAATGCATCATTATGGCGATGTCATGAAATGCTGTGATGTCATGTGCTTATTTGCATATCCTTCTGCCAATCTGTTGTCTTTTAAATTCTGGAAATCTCCTTTTATCGCCACCCATCTCTTTATTTTGTATTTAGCGTCAGACTGGCCCACCAGACTATCCTCTGGTGGGAAATTATATAGTGGGCTCCAAAGGTCCAGAAGAAAAAAATGAGATATTTTTTTTGGGGGGGGGGGGGGGGGGGAGAGCACCTAGGGCGGGTTCCCCTCACAGTAGTTATGCCCAAATTGTGCCCCCTCATGGTATTTGTGCCAACACTGTGCCCCCTCACAATAGTTATGCCCTAATTGCCCTCCTTCACAGTAGTTATGCCCACATTGTGCTCCCCTCACAGCAGTTATCTCTTCATTGTGCCCTTTTCACAGTAATTATGCCCTCATTGAGCCCCCTCACAGTAGTTATCCATTCATTGTGCACCCTCACGGTACTGATGCCCACACTGCCCCCTCATAGTAGTTAGGCCCTCATTGCCCTCCTTCACAGTAGTTATGCCCTCATATTGCCCCCCTCACAGTAGTTATCTGTTCATTTTGCCCTTTTCACCGTAGTTATGCCCTCATTGAGCCCCCTCACAGTAGTTATCCATTCATTGTGCCCCCTCACAGTATTTATGCCCTCATTGTGACCCTCTCACAGTAGTTTTGCCCTGTCTGTGCCCACTTCATAGTAGTTGTGCCTTCATTGTGCCCCCTCACAGTAGTTATACCCTCTATGTGCCCCCTTCAGAGTAGTTATGCCCTCGTTGTGCCCCCTCACAGTAGATATGCCCTCTATGTGCCCCACTCATAGTAGTTATGTCCTCATTGTTTTCCCTGACAGTAGATATACCCTCTCTTTTTTTCTCTTATACTCTTAGCTCAGTATTTCTTCTTTGGCCACACAAATCCACTTGCTGATCTAATTTGTTGGAATATATATATATATATATATATATATATATATACAGTCAAGACCATAAATATTGGGACATCTACACAATTCTAACATTTTTGGCTCTATACACCACCACAATGGATTTGAAATGAAATGAATTTGAGGGTATTTACATCCAAATCAGGTGAACGGTGTAGGAATTACAACAGTTTGCATATGTGCCTCCCACTTGTTAAGGGACCAAAAGTAATGGGACAATTGGCTTCTCAGCTGCTCCATGGCCAGGTGTGTGTTATTCCCTCATTATCCCAATTACAATGAGCAGATAAAAGGTCCAGAGTTCATTTCAAGTGTGCTATTTGCATTTGGAATCTGTTGCTGTCAACTCTCAAGATGAAATCCAAAAAGCTGTCACTATCAGTGAAGCAAGCCATCATTAAGCTGGAAAAACACAAAACAAACCCATCAGAGAGATAGCAAAAACATTAGGCGTGGCCAAAACCACTGTTTGCAACATTCTTAAAAAGAAGGAACGCACCGGTGAGCTCAGCAACACCAAAAGACCCGGAAGACCACTCTCCAGGAGGTAGGTGTATGTGTGTCAAAGTCAACAATCAAGAGAAGACTTCACCAGAGTGAATACAGAGGGTTCACCACAAGATGTAAACCATTGGTGGGCCTCAAAAACAGGAAGGCCAGATTAGAGTTTGCCAAACGACATCTAAAAAAGCCTTCACAACATCCTATGGACAGATGAGACCAAGATCAACTTGTACCAGAGTGATGAGAAGAAAAGAGTATGGAGAAGGAAAGGAACTGCTCGTGATCCTAAGCATACCACCTCATCATTGAAGCATGGTGGTAGTAGTGTCATGGCATGGGCATGTATGGCTGCCAATGGAACTGGTTCTCTTATATTTATTGATGATGTGACTGCTGACAAAAGCAGCAGGATGAATTCTGAAGTGTTTAGGGCAATATTATCTACTCATATTCAGCCAAATGCTTCAGAACTCATTGGACGGCGCTTCACAGTGCAGATAGACAATGACCCAAAGCATACTGCAAAAGCAACCAAAGAGTTTTTTAAGGGAAAGAAGTGGAATGTTATGCAATGGCCAAGTCAATCACCTGACCTGAATCTGATTGAGCATGCATTTCACTTGCTGAAGACAAAACGGAAGGGAAAATGCCCCCAAAACAAGCAGGAACTAAAGTTGCAGTAGAGGCCTGGCAGAGCATAACCAGGGATGAAACCCAGCGCCTGGTGACGTCAATGCGTTCCAGACCTCAGGCTGTAATTGACTGCAAAGGATTTGCAACCAAGTATTAAAAAGTGAAAGTTTGATTTATGATTATTATTCTGTCCCATTACTTTTGGCCCCTTAACAAGTGGGAGGTACATATGCAAACTGTTGTAATTCCTACATCGTTCACCTGATTTGGATGTAAATACTGTCAAATTAAAGCTGACAGTCTGCAGTTAAAGCACATCTTGTTTGTTTCATTTCAAATCCATTGTGGTGGTATATAGAGCCAAAAATGTTAGAATTGTGTCGATGTCCCAATATTTATGGACCTGACTGTATGTGTATATATACATATATATATATATATATATATATATATAAAATATGTATTTGACCCTGTTCACACATTCTCCTGTTTATCCACCTTTAGTGCATTTAGTGGTGTGCTGCTACTTTTTCACATTGTTGCCATTGTAGCTTGCACCTGCAATTGTCTCTGGAGGTGCTGTTCCTTTTTCTAGTATGTATATATAAATATTTATTATTATTTTATATTTCTTATTTTATCTGGTTTTATCTATATTTATTATATTTTTTACATTTTCCTTTTGGCTATTTGTCTTCATTACTCTCTGCCTTATGAAATGGTGCGAATAGCCATCCAAAGGGGCGTTTTCATTTTTAGTGGGATCGGGACTTGGCACCGCCTGAGACCGCTCCACCCTGCTACACAGTGAACCGTCTGACTACCTACACTGAGGAACTAAGGATATTCCATCACTTTTACTGCACATACCTTTCCCTAATCAAGTAACAACTAGGTGTATATATACACTCACCTAAATAATTATTAGGAACACCATACTAATACGGTGTTGGACGCCCTTTTGCCTTCAGAACTACCTTAATTCTACGTGGCATTGATTCAACAAGGTGCTGATAGCATTCTTTAGAAATGTTGGCCCATATTGATAGGATAGCATCTTGCAGTTGATGGAGATTTGAGGGATGCACATCCACGGCACAAAGCTCCCGTTCCACCACATCCCAAAGATGCTCTATTGGGTTGAGATCTGGTGACTGTGGGGGCCATTTTAGTACAGTGAACTCATTGTCATGTTCAAGAAACCAATTTGAAATGATTCGAGCTTTGTGACATGGTGCATTATCCTGCTGGAAGTAGCCATCAGAGGATGGGTACATGGTGGTCATGAAGGGATGGACATGGTCAGAAACAATGCTCAGGTAGCCCGTGGCATTTAAACGATGGCCAATTGGCACTAAGGGGCCTAAAGTGTGCCCAGAAAACATCCCCCACACCATTACACCACCACCACCAGCCTGCACAGTGGTAACAAGGCATGATGGATACATGTTCTCATTCTATTTACGCCAAATTCGGACTCTACCATTTGAATGTCTCAACAGAAATCGAGACTCATCAGCCCAGGCAACATTTTTCCAGTGTTCAACAGTCCAATTTTGGTGAGCTCGTGCAAATTGTAGCCTCTTTTTCCTATTTGTAGTGGAGATGAGTGGTACCCGGAGGGGTCTTCTTCTGTTGTAGCTCATCCGCCTCAAGGTTGTGCGTGTTGTGGCTTCACAAATGCTTTGCTGCATACCTCGGTTGTAACGAGTGGTTATTTCAGTCAACGTTGCTCTTCTATCAGCTTGAATCAGTCGGCCCATTCTCCTCTGACCTCTAGCATCAACAAGGCATTTTCGCCCACAGGACTGCCGCATACTGGATGTTTTTCCCTTTTCACACCATTCTTTGTAAACCCTAGAAATGGTTGTGCGTGAAAATCCCAGTAACTGAGCAGATTGTGAAATACTCAGACCGGCCCGTCTGGCACCAACAACCATGCCACGCTCAAAATTGCTTAAATCACCTTTCTTTCCCATTCTGATATTCAGTTTGGAGTTCATGAGATTGTCTTGACCAGGACCATTGTCTTGTTCCTAATAATTCTTTAGGTGAGTGTGTATATATATATGTATTTATATATCTTTTAGATACAATGACCATTAACATTGTAACAAACATTGAGCGCATAGTTGTAAGGGATTGCGGAGCCTCCTGTAGAATAAGCGCTGGACGCGATTGCTACAGCTGCTCCCTGCAAGTGCTTCTTTTAGAAGAAATCGTTTTTATTGGCATTTTCTGTAACTTGGCAAGATGAGCCAAAATTTGCATTACTCCAAAGTATAACAATACGTGCCTACGCAGTAGGCTTGCTCATAATACAATAGTATACAAGTACAAATTGCATATCTGGTGAGGTCTGTAACACATAGACCATAACATTGAGGGGTAAGGGGGGGAGGAAAAGAAGGGAGGAAAGAAGGGGTTTGGGATGAGCCCTAACGTAGTCTACCCAGGTTCGAGAGACCTGTATCCACTAGGCGTACCTCACTGTCTTCCCTCTCAGTGCAGGAACGTCTTGGTTATTCAGGGGGAATAGTTGGAGTTATGGAACCATAGATCCCAAGTGAGAATCCTGGATTTAAGGGAGATAACCGTGGGAGGCAGTAAACTCTCATATCTACATGACTTGTTAATCTCCTGTATAACCTCTGCTATAGTCGGTGAAATGGATTGCTTCCAATAACGTGTAACAATCAGTTTAGCGCTAAGTAGGACGTGACCAACCAAGTTCCTACCATCCAAGGGGATGGTGTGTATGCCCAAGAACAAGAGAGCCAACTCAGGGCTAGGATCCACTGCCTGAGCTAGTACCCTAGAGATCAGGTCAAAAACACTGCGCCAGTAAGGGGTAATTACGGGGCATGCCCAAAGGATATGGAGTAGAGAACCTCTAGCACCGCATCCTCTCCAGCAATTGGGGGAGGACGAAGGATAGATTGTGTGTAGCCTCTGTGGGGTGAAATACCAGTGTAATAGGGTTTTCAACCCCGCTTCGTAGTGGGTAACGCATTTGAAATTAGAAACCAGAAATCCAATAGCTTGTGCCCAATCTTCACCAGGAAATGACTTCCCCAGTTCAGCTTCCCATTTTTGGATAGGCAAGGTTTTGGCAAAAGTGGCTTTGTCCCCTAGAACATCATATATATAGCGCGTGGTATGTTTTTTAAAAAGGAGCGGGAACTGGAATAATCTCAGGATGTCGGAATTTATTGAGGGTGGATTCTGCGTAATCTGCGCAATAAAGTGTCTAATTCTAAGGAAATTATAGAATTCAGTATGCGGCAATGCGAATAAACGGTGGATAGAAGCAAAGGGGAGAAGACATCCGTCTGACAAAATTTGCGATACAGAAGTAATCCCTTTTTCTCGCCAATTTGTCAAATTAATGTCAGGAATGGTTAATTCCAGTGTTCTCATAGTGGCGTGAGTTAAGAGGGTAGATGTCGTGTCTTTCTGAACAGTATGAATCGTGGACCATAGGTTACAAACATGCTGTACCGTGAGCAGATTCCTGCGCGGCAAGTGCTTCTTTTAAAGGGGTTCTGCACTTTGTTTTAACTGATGATCTATCCTCTGGACCCTCGCCGATCAGCTGTTTGAGAAGGCAGCGACGCTACAGTAGCGCCGTGGCCTTCTCACTGTTTACCGCCGGCCCACTGACATCACGACTAGTATCAACTAGCGCGGACGGGGCTAAGCTCTGTTAACTTGAATGGAGCTTAGCCGCGCCCACGCTAGTTGATACTAGTTGTGACGTCAGTGGGCCGGCGGTAAACAGTGAGAAGGCCGCGGTGCTGCTGGAGCGCCACTGCCTTCTCAAACAGCTGATCGGCAGGGGTCCCGGGTGTCGGACCCCCGCCGATCAGACGCTGATGATCTATCCAGAGGATAGATCATCAGTTAAATGAAAGTGCAGAACCCCTTTAAGGCTACTTTTACACTAGCGGCAAGGAAATCCGTCAGGCTGTTTTGGCGGGTGAACAGCCTGTCGGATACATGCTGCTGCTAGTACATGCATGCCCCCGGACTACCACTCCGGCCCCATTAACTATAATGGGGACAGGCCAGAGTTCCGGTGGCAGCACAGCAAACATGCCGAGAGGCGGCCGGAATAAATCTACGACATGTCGTACTTTTATTCCGGCCCCCTCTAGGCATGCCGGAACAGCCTGCTGGAGTTCCTTGCCGCTAGTGTGAAAGTAGCCTAAGGCTACTTTCACACTAGCGTTCGATCGGATCCGTTCTGAACGGATCCGATCATATTAATGCAGACGGTGGCTCCGTTCAGAACGGATCCGTCTGCATTATATTGGCAAAAAAAAGCTAAGTGTGAAATTAGCCTGAGCGGATCCGTCCAGACTTTTTACATTGAAAGCTGCAAGCAGCGTTCAGGTGTCCGCCTGCTGAGCGGAGCGGAGGCTGAACGCCGCCAGACTGATGCAGTCTGAGCGGATCCGCATCCATTCAGACTGCATCAGGGCTGGACGGAAGCGTTCGGGTCCGCTCGTGAGCCCCTTCAAACGGAGCTCACGAGCGGACAGCCGAACGCTAGTGTGAAACTAGCCTAAGACTGTAGATTAATAAAACAAGCATGATGTATAGATTACTACAAAGGAACCTTATACTATGGACTATATACGATGTATTATGGACTTAGTTAATTATCCAGAACACACATCTGTTGCTCCCCCTCCTCTTCCTGCCCCTGGCCAGCCCGCCAAAAGTGCTTTTAAATTGCCTTATGTATGTCACTCTGTTATTGTCCTGATGAAGGGGACGCTCCGTCACAGAAACGAGTTGACCATTTATTTTATATATATATATATATATATTTTTTATTTTTTTTTTAATTTTAAAAGAACATTTAAAGAACACTACTTCTCCATCCATATTGCTTGCAGCGGTTACCAGTGAGTTTCACTCTTTTTCTTCACATAGTCTATTCTCTGTGCCCCCATAACAATTATGCCCCATCACAGTAGTAATGCCCTCTGTTTCCCCATCACAGCAGAAATGCCCTCTCTGTGCCATCTTCACTGTATTAATGCCCTCTCTGTGCCCTCCTCACAGTAGTAAAGCTCACAATGTATCCCCCCCCCCCCCCCCCACTGGCCTTTGGAGACATTCAATTGTCACTAGGGTCTATTTCTTTGAATCGAAATCTATTAAGCCTCATTCACACGTCCGTGCTCAAATCCGTGAGCAGGTGGTTAGTGATGTATCCGTGTGTCCGTTTTTTGCTGTCCGTTTTACATCCGTGTTTCACTGACACTGATCAGCTGAAAAATAATTTTCAAAGAATCTCTTCTTAATGATCCGTGAAACACGGATGGCATCTGTGGTTTTCAAGGACCCATAGACTATAATGGGTGTGATGAATCTGTGAACATGGACAAAATAGAGCATGCATCCATGCTAAAAACACAAATCAACGGACCGTGCTAAAACACTGATGTGTGAATACACACATTAAAATGAATGGGGACTTGTGCTGTCTGCGGAGAACACATACATCACACGTCCGTGGAACATTGATGTGTGAATGAGGCTTTACACTTTATTGATAATATGGGAGTCTGACATGACTATGCTGCAATATCTCCAGTAAATATGGCCCCGGGCTTCTGCTTTTAGGACTGTATTAGGCTACAGTATGTTCACATCTCCGGCTGGCTGTTCCGGCACAGGGACAGCCTGCCAAATTCTCTACTTCACCGCTAGATCCCCATTGACCGGAAATTAGGTCCAGCAGTGATCCGTTAGATATCCGTCATAAATGCTGGGTTTGGGCTGGACAAACACCGTTGCATACGTTTTTTTGTCTGGCTAACACCCGGCATTTGCACTGGATCTCCAAAATTACAGAAAAATTAAATATGCAATAAAAAAAAAACATCATAGACATCGTCACGTCTGAAAACGCTTGTACTATTAAAATATAAATCCCATAAGGCAAACAGCTCAACGAAAAAAGATAAATCAAAATGGCTAATTTCGCCATTTTTTCCTCACTTCACCTCCATACAAAAACATAAAAAAGTTACAGGGGTCAGAATATGGCGATAAAAAGAAAAAAAAATTCCATTAAAACACAAAAAAAACTATACAAATGCGGTATTGTTGTAATCGTACTGACCGAGACATCATAAAAACAAAACCCACAAAACTGTCGCAGAGTTGTGTTTTTTTTCCAGTTCTACCTTTGGATTTTTGGGGTGAATGGAAAAATAAAAAAAACTATGGCTCTGGGAAGGCAGGGAGAAAAAAACTAAAACACGGAGAGATCACCTGGTCCTCTTTTTGGGGGCAATGAGAAAAAAACTGCAATCTTTATAAATTTTGCGGCCTGAATTTTTTTGCATAAATAACATGATCTTTACTCTCTGGGTCAGTACAACTACACCGATACCAAATATATATAGGGGGTCATTTATTAAAGAGGACCTTTCATCGGTCCAAACATTGTGAACTAAGTATCATGACATATACAGCAGCGCCCAGGGATCTCACTGCACATACTATTATCCCTGGGCGCCGCTCCGTTTTCCCGTTATGCCCTCCGGTATGTTCGGGGACTTGGTTATAGTAGGCGGTGTCTGCCCTTGTTCTGCTGGGCGTCTCCTTCTCTTAGGCTGTAGCGCTGGCCAATCGCATCGCAGAGCTCACAGCCTGGGAGAAAAAACTCCCAGGCTGTGAGCTCTGCGCTGCGATTGGCCAGCGCTACAGCCTAGGAGGAGGAGACGCCCAGCAGAACAAGGGCAGACACTGCCTACTATAACTTACAGAGGGAAGATACCGGAGGGCATAACGGGAGAACGGAGCGGTGGCCAGGGATAATAGTATGTGCAGTGAGATCCCTGGGCGCTGCTGTATATGTCATGATACTTAGTTCACAATGTTTGGACCGATGAAAGGTCCTCTTTAAGACATTTTAGACACCGGTCTTAATAAAGTCCCATCGCCGGCAGTGGATCACTGAAGTTATAAAGAGGCGCCAGTCTCTCCATAACTTCAGACATCCAGCGCCACTTCTAAATGTAAGACTGCTTCCTAGAACAGAAAATGGTGAATGAGATGGGCCTGCCGGACTGTCCCCTTCCCCACCCACTAATATTGGCATATTTCAGGTTGATAAATGACCTCCATAGTTTTTTTTATGTTATATTACTTTTGCACAATAAAAAAAACTCTTTAAAAAAAAAAAAAAGTTTTTGCATCGTCGTTTCCCAAGACCCATAACTTTTTAATTTTACACAGCCTCTTTCACGCGGGCGAGTTTTCTGCGCAGGTGCAATGCGTGAGGTGAACGCATTGCACCTGCACTGAATCCGGATCCATTCATTTCTTTGGGGCTGTGCACATAAGCGGTGATTTTCACGCATCACTTGTGCGTTGCGTGAAAATCGCGGCATGCTCTATATTGTGTTTTTCATGCAACGCAGGCCTTATAGAAGTGAATGGGGCTGCGTGAAAATCGCAAGCATCCACAAGCAAGTGCAGATGCGGTGCCATTTTCACTCATGGTTGCTAGGAGACGATGGGGATGGTTATAAGGGAAAATAATAGCATTCTTTAGGCCTCATGCACACAACCGTATTCTGTTGCCGTGTCCGAACTTCTGTGAAGAAGTCCGGGTTCGGGTCTGGGTACCAAACATGCCGATTTTTCTCACACGCATGCAAAACGCATTAAAACGCTTTGCACTCGCGCTGAAAAATCACGCACCCGCATCCTATCTGGCCCATGTGAAAGAGGCCTAAAAGGTGATCTTTTGATCGCTTCTATAATACACTGTACTGCTTAGGGTACTTTCACACTTGCGTTTTTCTTTTCCGGTATTAAGTTCCGTCCTAGGGGCTCTATACCAGAAAAAAAACTGATCAGTTTTATCCTAATGCATTCTGAATGGAGAGCAATCCGTTCAGGATGCATCAGTTCAGTCCCTCATACGTTTTTTGGACGGAGAAAATACCTCAGCATGCTGCAGTTTTCTCTCCGGCCAAAAATACTGAACACTTGCCGAAATGCTAGATCCGGCATTCATTTCCATTAAAATGCATTAATGCCCCAAGTGTTCTGGCACAACAGATCCGGTTTTGCGGTCTGCGCATGCGCAGATCTTTAAAAATGAGAAAATAAATACCGGATCCGTTATTCTGGATCACAACCGGAAAGATGGATCCGGTCATGCAATGCATTACAAATGCATCTGTTTGCGTCTGGCGACGGAACTGCCTGTCGGAATCCTCTGCCGCAAGTGTGAAAGTACCCTTAGGTAATAAAGAGTATTATACAGTCAGTGCTATAATGACAGTTACCAGATAGGTGCAGCCTGATAGGGATACGTATACTGCAGGCAGGCCAAAGGTTTTCATTAGGGACCAGGCTGCCATGTGAATACACTGGCACCCCACAATCTCATTCGCGGGGTGCCCATGGGAGACAGAGTAGATCCTGTGAAAATCCTTTCCTGTGAGGTCAGCGGGGTACCCTGTTTATTGTGAAAATGTCAACAATGGTTTAGGGTGCGCCTACACGGCGTACCCTTAGGCGTTTTTCACACAAGCAACACAGATTGTGGCAGGATCTGTTAAAAAAAAACTGATTGTTTTTGCACGCAAGTTCAGTCAGACTTGTCTGCACTTGCATTCAGTGTTTCAGTTTTTTCCACATGGGTGCAATCAGTTTTTGATCCGTTTTTCATGCGTGTGAAAAAAATTTAAGAATTGCATCTGGATGCAATTTATTTTTCAAACAAGCCCCATTCACTTCTATGGGACCAGGGCTGTGTGAAAAACGCAGAATATAGAACATGCTGTGATTTTTCCTGAACGCAGAAATGATGTATGAAAAAAAAAGCTCATGTATACCGACCTATGGAAATGAATGGGTCAGGATTCAGTGCGGGTGCTATGCGTTCACGTCACGCATTGCACCCGCACGGAAAACTCACTCGTGTGAAAGGGGCCCCGAGTGAGTTTTCTGCGTGGGTGCAATGTGTGACGTGAACGCATTGCACCCGCACTAAATCCGGACCCATTCATTTCTATGGGGCTGTGCACATGAGTGGTGATTTTCACGCATCACTTGTGCGTTGCGTAAAAATAGCAGCATGTTCTATATTCTGCGTTTTTCATGCACCGCAGGCCCCATAGAATTGAATGGGGCTGCGTGAAAATCACGCACGGTTGCTAGGAGACGATCGGGATGTGGACCCGATCATTATTATTTTCCCTTATAACATGGTTATAAGGGAAAATAATAGCATTCATAATACAGAATGCATAGTACAATAGGGCTGGAGAGGTAAAAAAAAATAAAAAAAATAATATAACTCACCTTAATCCACTTGATCGCGCAGCCTGGCTTCTCTTCTGTCTTCTTATTTGCTGTGCATAGGAAAAGGACCTTTGATGACGTCACTGCGCTCATCACATGGTCCGTCATATGATCCATCACCATGGTAAAAAAAAGATCATGTGATGAGCACAGTGACGTCATCAAAGGTCCAATTCCTCAAAGAAGAAGACATCAGAGATGCCGGCTACCGAACAAGTGGATTAAGGTGAGTTAAATTATTTTTTTTAACCCCTACAGCCCTATTATACACTCTGGGTACCACATTCAGTTTTTTTATCACGCGTGTGCAAAACACATTGAACCCACGTAATAAAAACTAAACAACGGAACGCAATTGCAGTCAAAACTGACTGCAATTGCGTACCTAATCGTGCGGGTTTGCCGCAACGCATTCGGACATGCTCGTCTGCAAGGGGCCTAAGAGTTGTGAATAGAAATCAGGAAGCAGCAATGCTGCTCCCTACTCCTTTCCCAGCCATCATGTGATCTTCACGGTCTATGGGTTTGCACAAGATGCTGAGTCTTAGCAGATCATCTCTGCAGAGAGGCTGTACAGCCTTCTACAATGTCTCTGGGGACTGTATTCTCCCTGTAACTAGGGCTAATATATCTGCTCCAATTACAGGACAAATCAGCAAAATAATAAAAAATTTATAAATAAAAATTATTAAATGCCACACTGCAGCTTCTAGCCGCCCCCCTGGTGACCATAACCTATACATCTTAGATATCAAAATGGTCTTGGGCACTGTCACCCACCCTGAGGATGATCTCTGAAATCTCTCTCTAAGGTGCTGTCGTAGGGGAGGGGAAAAATTATGATTACACTTACCGGAAATCGGATTTATTTTCCTGACCCCACGACAGCACCTCTTTATTCCCTCCCTTTGGTGTGTGGCTGTGTGTTCATGGGTGTCGCAAAAAAAATATATAAAAAAATATAATGTATATATGTATGGAATTTAAACTAACATAAAAGGGAGTCCCTCTCATGCTCTGAAAACTCACTGAGGTGGGAGAGCGGCTCCACCTTTTTATGCTGCAGGTTTCCTGTCCTGGAGGCGGAGCCCTCTCTCTAAGGTGCTGTCGTGGCGTCTGGAAAATCCGATTACCGGTAAGTGTAATCATCATTTTCCAGGTTATAAAAAAAAATATAAAAAATAAAAATGACAACAATAAAGTCAGATATATCACTGAAAAAAGGCGCAAACATTATTCACATAACTGAGCGGAAAAAAGTTATGTCTCTCAGAGACACATCTACTAAAAAGCTGGTCAGGAAAGAGGGAGAGGGGAAATGGCCCAGTCTTGCACAGGTTCTTTCCCACAAGTTGCTCTCAGCTAGGCCTCCATCGGTGGTATGTTCGAACAGCTCTTTCACACCACCGTTCTGGATTTCCAAAAATAACAGAACTGAGACTAGGGGGTCCTGCGCATGGCCATTCCATGCATTGGGGACCACAATGCACGGGCAACATCCGTGCGGATTCTGCAGATGGATTCAGACCCATTCAACTTGAATGGGTCCATGAACCGTCCGCACCGCAAAACGTGTGCACAATTTTTTATGGTGTAGAGGCACAGAGAGAAACCCTACGGAAGCACTCAGTGGCGCTTCCATGGGGTTCCGTGGCGCCGTTCTGCACTGGACCTTCCAGATTGTGGACCCATTCAAGTGAATGCAGGGTGCACACAGTCGGCTATTTGCAGGCCGCAACATGGGGACAGCAGGGCAACGGCCGTGCGCATGAGCCCTAAGGTCTCATGCACACATCCGTAATGTATTTGGTGGTCCGCAAAAAAAAAAGATGACATCCATATTGTATTTTTTGCGGATACATTGTAACAATACCGGTCCTTGTCCACAAAACAGACAAGAATAGGTCATTTTCATTTTTTGGGCAGAACGGACATGCAGACACAGTCATTTCCGTTTTTTCAAGCCCCTTTGAAGTGAATGGTTCCACATACGGACCTGTATAAAAATTGAATGAAATAAAAATATGTTCATGTGCATGAGCCCTAAAGGAGCTGAACTGACCTTATTGACTACAATGGGGTCCGTTCATGATACAGTTTTTTTTCGCTGGTCTTTTTGACAGAATCTGCGACGGAAACACTGAACAGAGCTTCCAACGCAGGTGTGAACAAGTCCATGTTTCTGTCTCACCAGATTGACGTCGTTCATGTCTGTCTTTTTTTCCATACTTTTATATGACCTCTTACACACGACCGTATGGCTTTTTCAGTATTTTGCGGTCCGCAAAAAATACAGATGATGTCCGTGTGCATTCCGTTTTTTTGCAGAACGGAACAGCTGGCCCCTGACAGAACAGTACTATCCTTGTGCATTATGTGGACAATAATAGGACATGTTCTATCTTTGAACGGAAGAGAAAAAGGGAAACGGAATGCATACAGGTTTTTTTTTTGCGGATCCATTGAAATTAACGGTTCCGTATATGGAAAGCAAAAAAAAAAACGGAACGTACACGGAAAAAAAAAACATTCGTGTGCAAGAGGCCTAAGGCCGAGTTCACACGGCGTTCAGCCTTTCCGTTCTCCTGCTCCGTTATAGGACATAACTGTACGGACCTCATGGTGATAATTAGGCTGGGAGCACAGACATTTTTTCCCTACGTTTAACGTATACATTGGAAAGAAAACGGATGGAAAGGCATAGTACGCTGGGCTTTTTCATTCAGACATAATTATCGGCTCTGTAGGCGCCCAGTAAACACTGTACTACCGAGCGTCCCGGGCGCCATATCTACTGAGGTAAGCGGAACCTTTGTACGGCGTTGGGGGAGAGGTTTAGATGCGGCACCACCTCCTTCCTGTGTGAACACGTTCTCCTTCCGTAGTTTCCTGTGTCGAGCGCCTGTGGAGGTAATGGGGAAAAAGAAGGCAACGTGTGGACTGGGGAGAGCCCTGATTAAAGAACGAGCCCAGAGCCAGAGGGGGCTGCGAGGGAAAGACTCCTGGGTGAGTGCCATCGCCTGTCCTTACACTGCCACCTGTGGGCACACCAGGAGCAGCACCCACCTCTCGCCCAGTGCCCTGCCAACAGCTTGTCACACTGGGTGCAGGGAGGAGACTTACACCCTTTCTGATGGAAGGAAACAGGATGATGGGGGCAGGATAGTTCCCTACATTCTGGACGCACACTGTTACCAAATGTAATGGGTATACGCCGCGGAGCGTAATTATACTTTTATTGAGATGCCCAAATCGTGACAGTATAGCTACATTTGTGTCCTTTGTCCTCACCACAGAGCACCAAGGACCCGTATACTGCACTGTTAGGCCATATTCACACAGCAGTGTAAAAAGCAAAACAGTCCACTGAATCCTTTCTGAGAAATGGGCTTTAAAAACAGTCCCCTTCAATTGTATGGGGTCTGTGAAAACGGACAAAATAGAACATGTTTTATCAAAAAAAACTGCTGTGTGAATAAACCATCAGCAGATGGGCGAGGAGAGCAGGAGATTATGAATAACCAGGACTCTTTTCCAGGACTGGGCTGCAATGATTATGATGCTGGTTCTCAGCAGCCACTGACTTTTAGCTGATGAGTGACACACCGCTGACATCGGCATTTCTGTCAGCACTTTATGCTGCCCTCAGTGAGGTTAGCGTACAGTTGATGACAGGTTCCCTTTTAGGCTAGGTCTACACGACGACATTTGTCGCGCGACAGATAGGGCGCAACAGTTGTCGCGCGACATTTTGTTGCACCAATGTCGCGCGACAATTTTTATAATGGCAGTCTATGGTGTCGCACTGCAACATGCGACATGTTGCGACTGCGACGCGACAGTCGCAGAAAAATCCATCTTGAGTGGATTTTCTGCGACTGTCGCGTCGCAGTCGCAGCATGTCGCATGTTGCAGTGCGACACCATAGACTGCCATTATAAAAATTGTCGCGCGACATTGGTGCAACAAAATGTCGCGCGACAAATGTCGTCGTGTAGACCTAGCCTTAATCTTACGTATAACAGACGTAAACAAAACAAAAATCCATCACACATCCGTTTTTTACTGTTGTGTGAATGTAGCCTTACCAAATTAACCCCTTTTTAAAATCATTGGTCCACTGTATCTGTGTTGTTCCCACAGCCCTCCCCTGTACTTCTCCCGGTTACTAGGGGGCAGCTTTTTCAGATTGGTCATACAGTATCTTTGCACATCTGTATGTCCTTTCTGTCAGGTATATAGTGGATCTCATCTCCTGGCACCACCCTGATCATTCAGACGGAATATATCACCCCTGATCAATATGATTTCACATGGAGCGGGAGATAGGTGACGGTCCAGACATTGCTGGTGCCATATACATCCCTCCTGGAAAAAAAACCCATCAGGGATGAAATGAGAGGAAAGGCTCCATTTTTATCACTTCTCTGTCTTCATAAACTTTAGACTGTTGGTAGATCCAGAAATAAAACTAATGTACAGGGCCCTGTCCATAGATCAGACTCTTCGGATGAGCAGATGTTTCTTCTCCAGCTGTGGTTCCAGAGCCATGTTGTCAGATTCTCCCCTGTAACAGTCTACACACTGCTGCTTAGTTACAGTTCATGTGGGCAATGAGTAATCGTTTGCCAGGTTCACAGATGTAGGCTTTGCGATAAAACTGAATGGTACGTATAGAACTTCTCGTCACCACTCCTGACATGTCTGTTTTAATAGCTTCATGCATTCTCCATGTAATAACAATTCTGGAGCATCTATTCTTATGACTGTATGTCCTGCCATTCCTTTATTATTTCTATTAGACGTTCTGAATGAATAGCCAGCAGTCTGCAGTAAGGGTACAGAGGTTCTCTTTAAAGAGGAGAGTCCAGTGTATGACACAGAAGTTCTCAATTTGCTGTTTTTGAATCTGAGTTATGTGCCGCCATCTTAGGCACTGCACTAGACATAAAACTACTGCTAGGCTGAAAATTCATTTCCAGTGCATATTATAGCAACGATCTGTGTAAACCACAGACCAAACACATTGTATCCATGTTGCGTCCATGGTTTTCATGGACATGTAGACTATGATGTGCGTAAGGGATCCATAATTGCTGCCAAAAAAGACATTCTTCTGTGCTGTCAAATCCACTGATGAGTGGATACACGCATTAAAGTGAATGGGTACGTGGACATTTCGTGGAGAACATGTACAGCACATGTCTGCGATTCATTGTGAAAGAGGACAAACTGTTTTGTCTGGATGTTTTTTTTGTTTTTTTTCCAATAATTTTTGGGGGCATTTTTTTTTTGTGGTAGCACTGCCTAAACCTATGAATGCAGCCCAAATGTCAAAGCCAAGCTTACCTTAAAGGGGTTCGACACCCGGGACCTCTGCCGATCAGCTGTTTGAGAAGGTAGCGGCGCTCCAGTAGTATCAACTAGCGTGGGCGTGGCTAAGCTCTGTTCACGTGAATGGAGCTTAGCCCCGCCCACACTAGTTGCTACAAGTCGTGACGTCACTCGGCCGGCGGTAAACAGTGAGAAGGCCGCGGCGCTACTGGAGCGCCGCTACCTTCTCAAACAGCTGATCGGCGGGGGACCCGGGTGTTGGACCCCTGCCGGTCAGACGCTGATGATCTATCCTCTGGATAGATCATCAGTTAAAACAAAGTGCAGAACCCCTTTAACATTTACAGGAGCTAGTGTCGCAGCATGTTCCGTGTGGGAGCAGGATTTCTTGGAATAAACACTACTCCTCTGATGTGAACTCGCAGCATTATAATGATTTATGATGCTGTGAATTCCCATTCCCCACGGGCCTACTTACTAAAACTGTATTCACGGCATTATGGGAGTAAAGTTCAGTAGAAATAAAATCATTCTGATGCTGCGAGTTTGTGTCAGAGAAGCCGTGTTCGTTCTGGAAAATCCTGCTCCTATGCGCAGCTTATTTCCTGCACTGAACGTGCTTGTGTGAACTGGCCTCAGGGTGGTTTCACATTGTCTGTCTTTTTTTTTTTTTTTTTTTCAAAACCCTGCAGCCATATGTTATATTACTGGCCTATAGGAGCTAAAAAAAACATTCTGGAAACATTGTGTTTTTTTTTATAGGGGCATTTTAAGACAGTTTTCTTGTGTTTTTTGCTCCCTTGACTTTTTTTTTTTTTTAGAGCATAGCATGCCCTGGGTGTAGACTTTATATGAATTTCATGGTGTTTTTTACAAGCCAAAAAAAGTAATATGGCAGCACAGCAAAACCTTTAAACTTCTGGTTTCATTTTTGTCTTGCAGCTCCACACAAGTGAACTAAATGATGGGTATGATTGGGGCAGACTGAATCTCCAGTCTGTGACAGAACAAAGCTCTATCGATGACTTTCTTGCCACAGCAGAGTTGGCAGGAACAGAGTTTGTTGCAGGTAAGGAGTCTAAATGCCACTTTTTAGTGGATATAACTATAGCTAAATGTGATGTGCATGCACAGGGCAACTGTAATAGCAGTAGAACTACTTTATAGCAAATGTAGCAAAAAACAGATTTAGATATAGATTTTAAAGCAGCTTTATTTCTAGGACGCTGTACATATGAAATACAAAATGTTTTAAATATGTAACAGTATAAAGAACGAGTACAGTAATCGTGAGCTTGCTGAGTAAATCAAAGGAGTTTGGCAGTTTGTTTAAACTGATGATCTAACCTCTGGATAGATCATCAGCATCTGACCGACAGGGGTCTGACACCTGGAACCCCCACCGATCAGCTGTTTGAGAAGGCAGCGGTGCTCCAGCAGCGCAGCGGCCTTCTCACTGTTTACCGCTGGCCCAGTGATGTCACGACTAGTATCACTGGCCTGGGCGCGGCTAAGCTCTGTTAACTTAAATGGAGCTTAGCCCCGCCCAGGCTATTGGATACTAGTCATGACGTTACTGGGTCCAACACCCCCGCTGGTCAGATACTGATGATCTATCCAGATGTTAGATCATCAGTTTAAACAAACTCCAGAACCCCTTTAATTTACTCAGCAAGATCACGATTACTGCATTCGTTCTTTATACTGTTACATATTTAATACCTTTGGTATTTCATATGTACAGCGTACTAGAATTAAAACTGCAGAGCCCCTTTAAATTTAAAGGGGTATTCTCATCCTGGCCTTTCATGACCTGACCGTGGTAGAGAATACCCAGAGTAATTTCCAGCTGGGGCAGGTGGAGTTATGGAAACACCCGGGTTGACTGTGCTTTGTTGTGCCCATAATTCATAGTGAGTGGGAGCTACGCAAATAAAGTAGCACAGCGAGTTATGCTGTTTCCGCAGCGCTCGAGTTTCTTGCTACTCCATTTGTCTGGCTCCCAATCACTATGTGAGTTATGGAAATAGAGGAGTGCAGCCAACTTGGATGTTTCCCAGCCGACACTTATACAGGTTATTCCCATCTCTGCCTTGAAAGGTCAAGATTAGGGATGAGCGAATTTCATATTTTGAAATTCGTTTTCGGTTTGTGTTGTGGTATAATGTGAAGTGCGTTATGGATTCCGTTACCACAGACCATAATGCAATTCCATGACAGAATGCCTTTAGAAGCAGAGTCCTGGAGTCCTCTCCTGCATAACGTAAACCGGACGGATCCGTTATGCAGCCCATAGACTTCTATTATGACGGAATGAATAACGGAATGCCTCTAAAGGCATTCCGTCATGGAATTGCGTTATGGTCCGTGGTAACAGAATCCATAACGCACTTCACATTATACCCAACACGAATCGAAAACAAATATTTAAAAAATTAAATTCGCTTATCGTTAGTCAAGATGCACAACATTAACCCCTTTGTTTCAATATATTATTGTTAAAGGGGATATCTGGACCCACAAGCGTTGTTGCCTCTCCTACACTTCTGGATATTGGGTTAGACCTGTAGTTTCAGTGAGCTCTGAATAAGACAAGTCCTACCATCCTCTTTGTTTTCTTCATCTCCTGCAATCTCCACCCTGCAAGCAGTTACAATATGCATGCGTTGGGAAATAATATAGAAGATGCATGATAAAGTTGGGGTCTTGCTTCCTATGATCAGATCAGACCTCAGATTAGACCCCAATCGGAGATAAAATAAATAAATGAACTTGCCTCTCCTGCTCCGCCACCACTCTGCTGGTCTGGTTGTCTCTCCTCCAGTCACCGCTCCCTGATCTTCCTCCAGGCGCAGACCTGCACGTGTTCTGACTGTGTACAGCGTCAGGACATAAAGCGTGCACTATGACCTGACACTGTACGCAGTCAGGACACGTGCAGCTCGGCGCCTGGAGGAAGACCAGGGAGCGGTGAGTACAGGCTGCGCTAGCAGTGCTATTGTCACCGCTCCCCACGCCTCCTGCATACTAGTGAACGCATTCATAATGGAAGCGCTCACTAGCATTCGCTTTATAAGACGCATTGACATTTTCCCCCAGTTTTAGATAACCCTTTTAGCATAGCTTAACAATTACACACACATTTTGAATTTTTAAATACTTTCTATAATGTTTTCACAAGTAAAACTAAAATTCCGACCCAATTTTAGCAGATGTCACACACTGGAACACTTTTCTAGTATGATTGTTGCATTTTCTTCACCCTGGAGCATAGTTTGGTAGCAGATGGCAATAGGGAATGGGACTGATGTGTGACTGTTGTGTTCTGTAGCACTCCTTATCAAAATGAGAGCAGAGGAGAGAAGATGAACCTGTGGTATGTGCTCAGGGGTGCTACTGAATCCTTTTTGTTTTTTTTGGTGCAATGTTTTTCTTCATCTTTTGCGACCTACTGCGTGTTATTCTAAAAATGCGCCATGCTTACTGTAAAGGAAAACCAGATTGTGGAAACTGATCCTTTTGAGTTTATTTTCAACTGTTTATAAGACCTTGGTCTTCATTTCTTTTTGCAGAAAAACTCAATATTAAGTTTGTTCCCGCTGAAGCCAGGACTGGATTACTGACATTGGAGGAATCTAGCAGAATCCATAAACTTCACGAAGAAAATAAGCAGTTTTTGTGTATCCCAAGAAGGTACAGACGTGGGAATTGTCTTACTACCGTACTTATTGTTGTGTGCTTCTTCAGGTTCTTTTATATCGTGGGCTCATACAAGCTCCCTATCCATGTCATTGTATTTTGCTCTTTCTTTGCAGACCACACTGGGATAGAAGTACCAGTGCTGAAGTCCTGAAGCAGTCTGAGCGGGATAACTTTTTGGAGTGGAGACGCCAGCTCGCTACGTAAGTTCTTACAAAATGCACTGCATTATTTTGGATAATAGTATAATAGGACACCGATAATCCAACTGTCTATTTTTCTTTTCTTTTATCAGACTTGAAGAAGAAAAGAAACTAATTCTTACACCATTTGAACGTAATCTAGATTTCTGGCGTCAGCTCTGGAGAGTCATAGAAAGGAGGTAAATATTTAATTGGTGTAAAGGAAAACTGCTTTCATTTTCCATAGGAGCTCTTAATTCGACCACTTTGTGTGCTTAGATTTAGTATATATTATCTGTAGCAATATTTGGTCCCCAGGAGCAGATCATGGGCATCACATCTACAGTATTTACATACATTGGGAGAGGTTTCTTTTTTAATTTTGATGTGCCTGTTTTGACATTATTTCATAAAAAAAAAAAAAAAAAAATGTAATTCAGCTTTTGTTGAATTGGATGAAGAATGCTTTCAAGCTGCACTGATTTATTACTGATAACTTCCGAGTTCTGATTTAATCAGGTAAAGCTTATTTATTGTATAGTGAACAGTTATACAGTTTTCCAATGTACTTTCTGTATGAATACCTCAATGTTTCACTATCTCTGCTCGTAGTTGTTTAGTTCTTCTTTGTTCAAGTGCAGTGGGTCAGCAACCTCCGTCTCTCGAGCTGTGGTGAAAGCGCAACTCCCAGTATGCTCCACTCACCTCTATGGGGGTTCTGAGAATAGCCAAGCAAGTGTGCATGCTGGGAGTCGTAGCTTCAGCGGAAGTGCCAAATGTTACTGATCCCTGTTCTACTGGATACAAATCTGTCCTGATGGATGATCACAATATTTGAATTGACTGCACCTACAGTCAGTTTCATTGTGAATGGCCATGTGGTTATGCAGATAAATGGCAGTTTACCGCGCAGCCATTACCAATGAAATTGCTTGTAGCCACAATCCACTTGAAAACTGCTTTAATCGACATAGCTGTGTGGTTTTAGGCGCATGGTGAATGCCCCTCAACATCTGTGACCTGTGAACCCAGCCTAAGAGCCCTATTCAAATGAACTATATGAAACTCTTCCATGTTGTGGAAGTTTTGGCATCCATGCGCGGTCCGTTGTAAAATGGGAGATGGATGGAGCATGCTGCCACTTTCTCAGCGCAGAACAAGTGCCCATGCAGAAAATTGTTCATGTAAATTGACCCATTGACTACAATTTGTCAATGTCTAGTCCAGATGCTATCCGTTCTGCACTTGGACAGCGCCCCCGGATGGAAAAATTGTTCATCTGAATGAGCACTTAGGAGCTCAGCTTGTCACAAGACGCAGCTCTGATAACTGTGCTGTGTCTGAAATAGGTCTTGCTCCTGTGTTTCACATGACCAGGACAGATTTTAACCCACAGGAAGTGAACAATGAAGGTTTCCATTCATTGACAACTAGAAGGGATCTTGAAAATTATGAGGAATTTGTACATAAAACACAAAAACTTTCATTAGATAAAAATAACATTATTTGTTAAAATTGCAATACCTTTTTTAATATTAAGGCTTACATATGCATTTTAGCCTTTCTTATGGGTCACAGACCTATAAAGTGCTGAAATTCTAATGCTGGACTATGTTGTAATACAGTTAGAGAAATGACTAACCATTAGAATTCACATACAAAAAGTGTCACTTTCCGTGTAAGGAGCTTATATATGTTTTATTACTTTTCACAGTGATGTTGTCGTGCAGATCGTGGATGCCAGAAACCCACTCTTATTCAGATGCCAGGATTTGGTAAGTGTAAGAGTTGTTACTAAATTA
Organism: Bufo gargarizans; assembly: GCF_014858855.1. Classification (NCBI taxonomy): domain Eukaryota; kingdom Metazoa; phylum Chordata; class Amphibia; order Anura; family Bufonidae; genus Bufo; species Bufo gargarizans. Next base: position 191,904,230 of record NC_058083.1, read on the forward strand.
CACTAAGGTTTGAAAACAACGTATTCTCTGAGCAGACGTAATGGGGCAGATTTACCAAACCTGTCTAATATTTCAGATTATAGATGCACCAAATTTATCACAGTGGTTTATGCTGGATGATAAATGTGGTTTAACTTCGTCTAACTTTACACCACCTATTGATTGGATTACTATTATCTGGGACAAGCCCCCTAGTTGCCTAAAATGAAAAATCATGTTGTACTCATCCCTTTCTCCAGCTTCATTCTTTGTGGCGCTGGTCCAGTCTTCCTGATGCTACTTACTTACAAACTGCAGAGGTGATATCCCATGAATATGGCATGCAAGTGTACGGCACGTGACCACTGCAGCCAATAATATATATTTATTTAGTTTAGGCAATTGGGAGACTTGGGCTACTTTCACGCTAGTGTTTTTTGCGGATCCGTCATGGATCTACAAAAACACTTCCGTTACAATGATACAACCGCAACCATCCGTCATGAACTGGTCCAGTTAGATTATAGCTTATAGCCATGACGGATCAGTCTTGAACACCATTGAAAGTCAATGGGGGGCGGATCCGTTTTCTATTGTGTCAGAGAAAACGGATCCGTCCTGACACACAATGTAAGTCAACAGTGACTGATCCGTTTTCTCTGACACCACACAACATCGCGGACAGAAAAACGCTGCTTGCAATGTTTTTTTCTGTCCGCGATGGGGACGCAACCAAATGGAACGGAATGCATTTTGGTGCATTCTGTTCAGTTCAGTTTTGTCCCTATTGACAATGAATAGGGAAAAAACTGAAGCTTTTTGTTTCCGCTATTGAGATCCTATGACGGATCTCAATAGCGGAATTGAAAACACTAGTGTGAAAGTAGACTTATCTGAGTTTTTAATTATCTCTGATAAACCCCTTTAATATTTAATAACAGTTGTACATCTCATACCTTTGCCATTTAAACACTTCCTGCTTTATCACAAAGATTCAAGCAGTTGCATTCAGGGGTCTGTCCATGGTTGTACTTTATGGTTACTTTCACATCTGCATTTTTAATTCAGGTTTTGAGATCCTCTTCAGCGCTCCATAGAGCGCTGCTTCCTCTTCATTACACTGCCCGTCATCTCGGAAGAGCAGTGTAATTACAAATACTCGCTCCATTCAAGTACTTGTAATTACACTATGCTGCCGCAGCAAGGGAGGGGACTTGCAGCGTACCAAAGAGGAAGTATCGCTTGCATACAGCGCCGTCTCCTCCTCAGTTTTTAATTATCTCTGATAAACCCCTTTAATATTTAATAACAGTTGTACATCTCATACCTTTGCCATTTAAACACTTCCTGCTTTATCACAAAGATTCAAGCAGTTGCATTCAGGGGTCTGTCCATGGTTGTACTTTATGGTTACTTTCACATCTGCATTTTTAATTCAGGTTTTGAGATCCGGCAGAGGATCTCAAAACCTGAATTAGGCTACTTTCACGCTAGCGTTAAAGTTTTCCAGTATTGAGTTCCGTCATAGGGGCTCAATACCGGAAAAAAACGCATCAGTTTTGTCCTAATGCATTCTGAATGGAGAGAAATCAATTCAGTATGCATCAGGATGTCTTCCGCTCCGTCCCTTTTACGGTATTTGGCTGGAGAATATACCGCAGCATGCTGCGGTATATTCTGCGGCCAAAATTCAGGAACGCTTGCCGGATCCGCATTAATTTCCATTGAAATGTATTAATGCCGGATCCGGTACCAATTGTTCATGAAATTGCCGCATTGACTGATCCGATTTTCCGATCTGTGCATGTGCAGACGTTTAGAAATGTGAAAAAAAAAAATATCGGATCCGTTTTTCCAGATGACACAGGAGAGACGGATCCGGTATTTCAATGCATTTGTCAGACGGAACCGGAAACAAATGATATCCGTTTGCATACGGATTTTCGGATCTTCTAACGCTAGTGTGAAAGAACCCTTAAACTAATCCGTTTTTTCCCTATTCTTTGTCAATGGGGACAAAAGTGATCAGAATGCGTCAGCTCAGTTGCGTTTTGGGGCTGGACACAAAACCGCCGCAAGCAGCGTTTTTGGGTCCGGTTTGCAAAACTGAACAAACCTGATGAAAATCTAAGTGCCTGATCAGGTTTGTTCAGTTTTGATTTAATACAACTGGATCCGGCTGAAACAGAGCCATCAGGATGTATTAAGTGGAACGGATTCTCTTAAGGGTGGGTTTACACTAGCGGTAGGGATTCCGTTATGTCTTTCTGTTATAACATGGTTATAACTGAATGCCCAGACAGAATGCAAAACGGAAGCCTTTTAAAAGGCATTCCGTTAGCTTTCTGTCCTAATAGGAGTCTATGGGAAAGCATAAGGATCCGCCTGGGTCCCGTTATGCAAGACGGAAAACAAAGTCCTGTCGACAGGACTTTGTTTTCCGTCTTGCATAACGGGACCCAGACGGATCCGTTTTGATTCCCATAGACTTCTTTTAGGTCGGAAAGCAAATGAAATGCCTTTTAAAGACTTACGTTTTTCTTTCCGTCATAATACAAGTCTTTAGGCAGAAGGAACGGATCCTTCCTTTCGTTTTATGGATTCCGTTATTTTTCATTATAACCATTGTAATAACGGAAAGCCATAACGGAATCCCTAACGCTAGTCTGAACCCACCCTTATTCAGGTTTTGAGATCATCTGCCGGATCTTAAAACCTGAATTAAAAATGCAGATGTGAAAATAACCTATCTGATGTGATATAACCACAGTACAGTTGTAGTGGCAAAATTACTTTTCACTTACACCATTTCATTTTTTTTTTTCAAAGGAAAGATATGTCAAAGAAGTAAATTCACAAAAAGAAAATATAATCCTAATAAACAAGGCGGACTTGTTGACTGAAGGCCAGCGGCAGGCATGGGCAGCCTACTTTGAGAAAGAAGGTATTAAAGTCGTGTTCTGGTCCGCTCTAGCTGAGGCACAAAGACTTTCAGAAGAAGCCAGGGTATGTTTCTTTTTAGCTTTTATCAATTTATAAATCAATTAAAGGAATTGTGCAGGTTGTATATATTGACCTATCCTCATGATAAGTCATCAATATGTGATCTGCGGGGGGTCTGACACCCATCACCTGTTTGAAGAGGAGGTGGTGCTCCATAGAGCGCTGCTTCCTCTTCATTACACTGCCCGTCATCTCGGAAGAGCAGTGTAATTACAAATACTCGCTCCATTCAAGTACTTGTAATTACACTATGCTGCCGCAGCAAGGGAGGGGACTTGCAGCGTACCAAAGAGGAAGTATCGCTTGCATACAGCGCCGTCTCCTCCTCAAACAGGTGTCGGACCCCCGCAGATCAGATATTGATGACCTATCCTGAAGATAGGCCATCAATATGTACTGTGTGCACAACCCCCTCAAATCTTTATTGAAAGTTTTACATTTTATGTCTTTTAAGGACAGTATTTGCTATTTGGTGTATAGAAGAGGTGTGTTTTTTTTTTTTGTTTTTTTTTTTACAAGTTAATTTGATTTTAGAGAACAATACCAGATACAGTCTGTGGATAGGTGTGGGGTGGGGGTTGGCCTTCTCTTTGATTTTATACATCATTCCTTAGTGTGTCTGTTGTAATTTCTTCATGGACATCTTCAAACCACTTCAGAAACCAGTTAGTTAGGCCTCATGCACACAAACGTATTTTGTTTTGTGTCCGTTCCGTTATTTTTGCGGATAGGATGCAGACCCATTCATTTCGTGTGCTGTCCGCATCAGTATGTCCGTTCTGTAACCCCGCAAAAAAATCTAACTTGTCCCTATTCTTGTCCGTTTGTTACAATGGATCCACCAAAAAACTAACGGATTTGCAGACCGCAAAACACATACGGTCGTGTGCATGTAGCCTTATCCTGCAGTCAGTGAAGCGTTTGTTTTCCTTCTGCCTCTCAATCTTCGGCAGGGGACTGACAAGGTGGCTTGTAAACTAGCTTGAGCTCACAGACAGACAGGAAGTTTGAGAAGGGGCTTAGCATTGGATTCACTTCAATAGACAATCACAGCTCTGTGAAAAGGCAGGAAGCTGCAAAACTTCAGCAATTTCTTACTAAACGTCTCCTGTATATGTGTAGGGATCCTATACAGTACCAGGGCACTGAGACTACAGAAAGTGCTACCTGGCTTTCCCAGGTGCCTGAACGTCAAGTTTGCCTATATAGGTGGGAGGGATTTCTTACTGTCTGTCTAGGCAAATTTTACATTCATCAGTGGATCAGACCTGGATTACAAGTCTCGTGGCTCCGTACCCACTGGAACTCCAAATCGCATTAAGGGTCACTAACAAAAATCCACTGCGTGGTCTAATTAGGGTTGTTTCGATACCAAAATTTTGATTCGGTTTCAATACCATAAAAATGTATTGCAATACTCTATACCATTCGATACCACACAATTTTTTTTTTTTTTTTTTAAAAAGCCAAAAAAAAACACATGCATTTTATGGAACGTCTGGCCCATAATCAAACTGTCCTATCCTATTTTTTTGGGGGGGCATGGTGGTTTTTTTAGCCACCATGCCCCCCCAAAAAATAGGATAGGACAGTGTGTTTTTTCTTTTACGGTGTTCACCGTATAGATTTTTTTTAACCCTTAGAAAAGTTTTCTTTTTTGCGTTTTAATTTTTCGTCCCTATTTTCCGTGAGCCATAACTTTTTTATATTTCCAGTCACATAGCTGTCTGAGGGCTTATTTTTGGCGGGACAAGTTGTACTTTCTAATACCGCCATTAATTATGGCATAAAATGTAGTGGGAAGCGGGGAAAAAATTCCAAATGGGTGGAATTGGAAAAAAAAAATGCAATCCCACCACCGTTTTATGGGTTTTGTTCCCACGGTGTTTTGTTTACGGCAAAAGCGACCCTTGCCCTTCATTTTCTGGATCATTACGATTACAACAATACCCCATATGTATAGGTGTTTTATGTGTAAATAGTGTTAAAAAAAAGAAGTAAACTTTGAGATTTTTTTTTTTCTTTTTTTTTTTTTTTACATCACCATATTCTGACCCCCATAACTTTTTTAGACTTATGACTACTGAGCTGTTTAGGGGCTTATTTTTTGCGGGACAATTTATAGCTTTTATTGATATCATTTTGGAGTGTGCGTGATTTTTGGATCACATTTTATTAAATTTTTTTGGGTAAGAGAAGCAATGAAAAAATGGCAAATCGGCCATTTTGACCCTTTTTTCTATTACGCCATACGCCGTATTGGATTTTTTATTTATTTTAATATTATGGGCGTTTTCGGTCGCGGTGACACCCAGGATGTTTATTTATTATTTAGGTATTTTAATTATACGGAAAGGGGGGTGATTTAAACATTTATTTTACGGGGGAAAAAAAAAATAAAAAATTATATATATATATATATATATATATATATATATATATATATATATATTTATTTTTTTGTTTTTAAATGTATCATCATTTTAAGCATTATAAATGATGTTTTAAAATTTTTCATTAAAATTTTTTTTAAATTCCTTAGCATTTTGCCAATTTCTTATGTTGGCCTACCATCTGGTGGCCAAAATAAGAATTGCAGCATTAATGCTCTGAATTTCTTCATAGAGATTCAGAGCATTTAGCGAATGTACTGAAGTCCCAATTGGCCGCACGGGCTTCAGTACTAAACCCGTTTTTGCGCATTCAGGTGCTGTGATCTCACTTGATCACGACATCTAAAGCATTTAATTACTGCGATCGGCATTATTGCCATTTGCGGTAATTAGCCGCAGGTCTCTGCTGTTTGAAACAGCAGAGACTGCGTACGGTGCTGGTAGCTAAAGGGTTAAATATTTTAATAGTTTGGACTTTTCGAACGTGGCGATATGTAATATGTTTATTTATTGTTTATATATTTTATATGTAAAATTGGGAAAGGTAGTGATTTATACTTAAAGGGGTATTATCTTAATGATCACTGTTAAATCTGTTAATGATTTAACAGTGATCATTTTTCTAAATATATTTCATTAACAAATCCCCACCCCTTAGAAAAAAATAAACCTATACTTACCTGACTGTTGTCTTCCGTCTCCCCTGGTTACGGCCACCGCTCTTCTCAGGAATCGCGGTGGCCGCGCGTGCGCAGACGTCTTCTTTTCTTCTCCCGGCCGGCCGCGCGCTGTACTGAACGCGCACGCCGAGTCCGCGCATGCGCCCTGGTGACTTCTTCCTGGCAAGTATACTATACTGGCCAGGAAGAAGTCACCAGGGCGCATGCGCGGACTCGGCGTGCACGTTCAGTACAGCGCGCGGCGCGGCCGGGAGAAGGCTTCAATCAAATGGAGCCTGCCGAGTGCCGAAACCAGGAAGTGGATGGTGCGCTGGGAGCAGGTAAGTATGAAATAGCGTGTTGAGAAAACACCCACCAAAATATGAAAGGGGTGTGTGTGTGTTTTTTTTTTATTTTTATTTTTATTTTTAAACTTTTTATTTATTAACTATTTCCCCCCTTAGGGGCTAGAACCTGGGATCTTTTAATCCCTTGTCCTATTCACCATAACAGAGATCTATTATTGTGAATAGGACTTCACACTCTCCCTGCTGCCCTGTGCATAGTACACACAGCAGCAGGGAGCTGACTATGGCAGCCAGGACTTCAGTAGCGTCCTGGCTGCCATGGTAACCGATCGGAGTCCCAGGATTACACTTCTAGGGCTCCGATCAGAAGTTGCCACTGCCACCAATGAGAGGAGGTAAGGGGACTCTGTGGCCATTTGCCACCTATGATTTTAATACTGGGGGGGAGGGGGCACACTGTGCCACCAATGATTTTAATACTGAGGCGGGGCGCACTGCGCCACCATTGATAGTTAACGTTTAATACAAATACAGCCAGCGGCAGAAACACATTGCCGGCACCCGACCTATTGACAGGGAGCTGCGATCAGCAGCAGTTAACCCCTCAGGTGCGGCATCTGGGGGGTTAATTGCAGCGGATCGCAGCGCCCTGTCAGAGGTTGGGTGCTGCCGGCAATGTGTTTCTGCCACCGCCTGCATTTGTAATGTATTAAACGTTAGTTATCATTGGTGGCGCAGTGCACCCCCCCTTGGTATTAAAAACATTGGTGAAGCAGTGCGCCCTCCCCTCCTCTTCGTTCCCATTGGTAGCTGCGGCAGCACAGGGGGAAGGGAGAGAGTGACTCCTTCTACCCGTGCCGCTGAGGGAACATGGCCCTGATACTGTGCAGTAGCACAGCCTAGTATCGATAAATGGCAAATCCCAGTATTACATTGATACCAGGACAAAAGTATCGATTGGGTATGGAAAATTCGATACCCGAAACAACCCTAGGTCTAATTATGCCAAACGCCAACAATATGAAACCACACATATAATCAAAATATATCCTTTATTTACTCATAGTAAAAAAATTACAATTAAAAGACCAAACATTACTGTTTGGACTTGCTAATCAGACAAAAACACCTCCTGGGAACCCAGGTCAGCATCGATTCCACAGTCTCTAAAATAAAAACTACAAACCGGATTCCAAAAAAGTTGGGACACTAAACAAATTGTGAATAAAAACGGAATGCAATGATGTGGAGATGGCAAATGTCAATATTTTATTTGTAATAGAACGTAGATGACAGATCAAACGTTTAATCCGAGTAAATGTATCATTTTAAAGGAAAAATACGTTGATTTAAATTTTCGCGGTGTCAACAAATCCCCAAAAAGTTGGGACAAGTAGCAATAAGAGGCTGGAAAAAGTAAATTTAAGCATAACGAAGAGCTGGAAGACCAATTAACACTAATTAGGTCAATTGGCAACATGATTGGGTATAAAAAGAGCTTCTCGGAGTGGCAGTGTCTCTCAGAAGCCAAGATGGGTAGAGGATTACCAATTCCCACAATGTTGCGCAGAAAGATAGTGGAGCAATATCAGAAAGATGTTACCCAGCGAAAAATTGCAAAGACTTTGCATCTATCATCATCAACTGTGCATAACATCATCCGAAGATTCCGAGAATCTGGAACAATCTCTGTGCGTAAGGGTCAAGGCCGTAAAACCATACTGGATGCCCGTGATCTCCGGGCCCTTAAACGACACTGCACCACAAACAGGAATGCTACTGTAAAGGAAATCACAGAATGGGCTAAGGAATACTTCCAGAAACCATTGTCAGTGAACACAATCCACCGTGCCATCAGCTGAAACTCTACAGTGCAAAGAATAAGCCATTTCTAAGCAAGATCCACAAGCTCAGGCGTTTTCACTGGGCCAGGGATCATTTAAAATGGAGTGTGGCAAAATGGAAGACTGTTCTGTGGTCAGACGAGTCACGATTTTAAAGTTTTTGGGAAATCTGGGACGCCATGTCATCCGGACCAAAGAGGACAAGGACAGCCCAAGTTGTTTATCAACGCTCAGTTCAGAAGCCTGCATCTCTGATGGCATGGGGTTGCATGAGTACGTGTGGCATGGGCAGCTTGCATGTCTGGAAAGGCACCATCAATGCAGAAAAATATATTCAGGTTCTAGAACAACATATGCTCCCATCCAGACGTCATCTCTTTCAGGGAAGACCCTGCATTTTTCAACAAGATAATGCCAGACCACATTCTGCATCAATCACATCATGGCTGCGTAGGAGAAGGATCCAGGTACTGAAATGGCCAGTCTGCAGTCCAGATCTTTCACCTATAGAGAACATTTGGCGCATAATAAAGAGGAAGGTGCAACAAAGAAGGCCCAAGACGATTGAACAGTTAGAGGCCTTTATTAGACAAGAATGGGAGAGCACTCCTATTTCTAAACTTGAGAAACTGGTCTCCTCGGTCCCCAGACGTCTGTTGAGTGTTGTAAGAAGAAGGGAAGATGGCACACAGTGGTGAAAATGGCCTTGTCCCAACTTTTTGGGGATTTGTTGACACCATGAAATTCTGATTCAACATATTTTTCCCTTTAAAATGGTACATTTTCTCAGTTTAAACTTTTGTTCCGTGATTTATGTTCTATTCTGAATAAAATATTAGAAGTTGGCACCTCCACATCATTGCATTCAGTTTTTATTCATGATTTGTATAGTGTCCCAACTTTTTTGGAATCCGGTTTGTACCATGGGGTTAGCTTTTATGTAAAAATCTCATCATGCAAAGGAAATCCTTTCTCCTATTGTTTGATACTGGTCATAACTGGTTTTATTTATAATGTACGCTTATTTTCTGCTTTTAAAATGCCTCTAAATGTATTGAACTTTGCATGTAAGAGAATTGTTGACATGGTCTCATTTCTCTCCTTTTTTTTCTAAATAGCAAAGTGATGAAGAGGACGTGGATGCACAGAATGAAATTGCGACTACGGATGAAGAAAACAGTGAAAATGATGAGGATCTCAGCGAAGCGGAAACTTCTCCTGCCAGAGACCATGAGCGTAGCGACTCCGACACAAGCGATGAATATGAAGATTGTGAGGATGATGAAGGCTGGCAGACATGCTCTGAAGATGCCGAGGAAGAAAGAGTTATACCAGAGCATGGTTCTGAAAGGACTGAACAAAAAGTTGTCAGAAATGAAAGCCACTTAGTGCAAGGAGATGAACTCCTGGAAATTTTCAAATCAATACATACAGGAAACAGGATTAGAGAGGAACAGATCACCGTTGGTCTGGTGAGTGGCTGCTTGTGGGGGTATTGATGTTTTCTGTCGTCCTGCCTTGCATCTATTGGTGTGCACGTATGTCCACTGGTTCCAGGTGGTCGTATAGATACAACACATGCTCCCTTACACTGCCCTTTGTACAGCTGTTAGTGGTTGTATTTTTCCGATATCCTCCCACTTTCTGAATTCAAAGATGTGATGTATCCGATACATAAAACAGAAGAAGGGGCATGTTGCAGTGGTTCTTTATTTTTTGCTTGTACTTTAATTACTCTGTCCTTGCGGTAATGGATCATCCATGTAGCTGTGCTTTTGTAGGGCTTGTGCTTATTCATTGGAGCCAATCTGACCAGTCAGATCTGTGGGTCATAACATAAGGAGACATTTAGACCTTTTCTAGCTCCCATTATTAGACAATGCATCCTAGACAAGTTACGGAAATCGCAGCTCTGCCCTAATAAGCAAACCACACTAAAGAACATGAATTGCAGGTATTCATTGGTTACTCACTAACATCATTCATGAACTGGATTATCTGCCTTGGGCTACATGCACACGACCGTTCCGTTTTTTGCAGTCTGCAAACCGCGGATCTGCAAAAAACAGAAGCCGCCTGTGTGCCTTCCGCAATTTGCGGCCCATTGTAGACATGCCTATTCTTGTCCGCAAAACGGACAAGAATAGGACATGCTATATTTTTTTTGCGGTGCTACGGAACGGAGCAACGGATGCTGACAGCACACAGAGTGCTGTCCGCATCTTTTGCGGCCCCATTTTGCGGCACCCGAGCCACAAAAACGGTGGATCGGATGCGGACCAAAACAACGGCCGTGTGCATGAGGCCTTAAAGAGTTATGAAAAAAATAATAATGCTCAAACACAAAACAAAAACATCCAAAATGGTTTGTATATAGTTCATTTCATAGTGTAGTATAGACTTTAAACTACGAGAAAACTGCCAAAAACTCTATGCATGAAAGCTCACCGTACTCCATGTCTGTTAAACTGATCATTCAGTTTCACATAGAAAATATTGGCCCACATTTAGTAAAGGTGTTTGTGCCTAGAGCAGGCACGTCCAACCTGCGGCTTACCAGCTGTTGTAAAACTACTACTCCCACCATGCCCTGCTGTAGGCTGATAGCTGTAGGTGGTCTGTCCATTCTGGGAGTTGTAGTTTTGCAACAGCTGGAGAGCCTTTAGGTTGCCAAGCAGATGTGATTTAGCAGGAACCCAAAGTCTGCCGTAAAGTAAGCCAACCAGAAGGTGGTATAAAGTTAGACAAAAGTGCCTGAGCCACTTTGATAAATTTGGTGCATATTTAGACTCTATTGCACTGCCTGCAGTTTCAACGGAATTGATAAATCTGCCCCATTGCCTTTATCTCAAGCAATTTTGATCATGTTGAATCGGGCCTGGAAGCAGAAAAATAATTACCTCGTCATAAATAAAGTTCCTTCTGTGAGCGATTATTGGCCCTCTAGATAAGAACAGATGGCCTGTGTGCTGCAGATATGTGGTGGCCAATGACTACACCATTTTTAAGGTAATATCTCAGTTTTACCAACCTTTTACAACACAGTACAAATCTTCCCCTTTGTAGTCATGAAAATGTACTTTACAATAAAGTAATTAGCATTACAGATCTTTTTTTCATCCTCTATCTACTTCAGGTTGGTTATCCCAATGTCGGTAAGAGTTCAACAATCAACACTATTCTGGGAAACAAGAAGGTTTCTGTATCCGCAACGCCAGGCCACACCAAGCACTTTCAGGTAATTTTTAAAGTAAAGGTGAATTGTATTTTTGGATAGCTTTATAGAGCCTTCAGACATTTTTTCATACCATAATTTTTGTTATTTTTGCACTCCAAAAAAATTCAGCTTTGGCGCCCAGTGGGTATTATCTTTGAGTGAAATGTGCATAGCGGTCTAGCAGTACATACTACCCACTCTCCGTCTCCACCGTGCTGCATGCCTGTTTTTCCCTGCATTGAGGCAGCCATTTCTTCCTACTCCATACCATTCAAGGCTGGACTGTCTCCCCAGTGCTCCCCTTCTCTGCTGGTACTGAGACGGTACTTCTCACTTGCCTGCTTTGTGATACAAGACCCAAACTGTTTTCTAAGGGAGGGTACTACTGACCCTGTCTTTGTGTCTGCTTCGGAGTGTATTTAAAGGGGTATTCCCATCTTATAAAGTGATTACATATCGCTAGGATATCTCATCGTTTTATGATTGCTGTGGCCCCTTCAGTCTCCCTTCATTCGGGATCGGTGGGAGTCCCAGAGGTGTCCACACACATTAGGAAAATGGTGTCATAGTGATATGACATCAAGTTATAAGATGGGAACTCCCCTTTAACCATCTAGGGAGCCCTTCGTACCAAGGCTTTTATTTCATTAGAAGATCATTGTTATTTCCATCTCCATTTGTGTCCACATCACTACCATTTACCCTCTTCTATTCCCAGGGCCAGGAGGACTGTCTAATGTCTGTAAACTCACTGGGGTTCAGTCTGACATTGTGCTTACACTAGTCAATGGGAAATTAGACCGTAAAGGCAAACAATGCTCTGGTTGCTATGGTTAGTGAATAGCACCATTGTCTCCTGCAGACCTGTCTGGACAGACTAGAGCCAGGCATTTGGAAGGACATAGCCTGGATATTCTGGGAACAATAGGTTATCATGTGTTGCTGTATAGTAAATTTGTAGTTAACTGTTAACTCTCTGCATGTTTTATTGGTAATGTTTGTTCTTTTTCCCCTAAGAATGATAGACCAAGTATAGCAATCGGTTCCATGTGTATGCATATTGCATCGTCATTTCTAAAGTACATTCTCTTCTTCCCTGCAGACACTGTTCGTTGAGCCTGGCCTTTGTCTCTGTGATTGCCCTGGCCTTGTGATGCCTTCATTTGTTTCCACAAAAGCAGAGATGATATGCAGCGGCATCCTACCAATTGATCAGATGAGAGACCATGTACCACCAATCTCTCTCATATCCTTCAAAGAAATGCTGAATGTTCAGGGTGCAGTTATTGGCACTGGTTGCATGTCATGTCACGGCCAGGATAGCAGACTAGCAGTGATCCCATAGAAATGAATGGGATCGCTGCGCGAGTCGCCCAAAAAAAATAATAATCCAACAGCTGGATCTGAATGCTGGAGTTCACAATGCAGATGTGACCTTGGCTGTACATCTCCATTTCTCCCACATCCAGCGCAAAGGCTCTAAAACCTCTTTCACATGGGCGCCCTGGATTTGCTCCGGATGCGTCACGTGTGCATTGCGGGAAACCCACGTGAGTAAAAACGCAATTGCAGTCAGTTTTGACTGCGATTGCGTTACGATGTTTATTTTTTTACGTGCGAGTGCAATGCGTTTTGCACGCACGTGAGAAAAAACTGAATGTGGTACCCGAACCCGGACTTCTTCACTGAAGTTCGGGTTTGGGTTAGGTGTTCTATTAATAATTTTATTACTTTCCCTTATAACATGGTTATAAGGGAAAATAATAGCATTCTTAATACAGAATGCTTAGTAAAGCGTGCAAAGCACATTGCACTTGCGTGGAAAAAACTGAACATCAGAACACAATCGCAGACAAAACTGACTGCAATTGTGTGCCTACTTGCGTGGTAGGCACACACGTCGCATCCGGAGCAAATCCGGGACGTCCGCATGAAAATGGCCTAACAGTTCCCCAGTCTTGATTTATAAGTGTCCTGCAGAAAATTTTCAGTTTTGGAACTGGTCCTAAAAGAGAAATTGTACAATGCAGAAAAGTTGCTGTAGAAGTGTTATTTTCTAGGGAATCAAGTATTTCCTAAGACCTTTCAGGAGAGCTAGATCGATTGGTTGAATTACCTTATATATTCCTTAACGTACTCACATCGCACAGCGAATTCCGCGGCACGTGGTAGAATCCATTTATGGTATAAACATCATCAGGCCTCGGGAAGATGAGGATCAGGATCGTGCACCCACATCAGAAGAACTGTTAGCTGCATATGGATGTATGTTATTTACCTAATGACCATCTTTCTGGATTGTACAACACATGAGTTTATTGGTATACTCTGATCTGTCTCTATACTATTTACATAGTCACTCAGGTTGAAAAAAGACATTCGTCTTGTATAGACCAATTGTGCGACATTACTTGTTAGATTAATTATAAACCTCAAGGTCGTTTGCTATTAGGTAAGCATCCGGCTTACATAGTATTTGCCGTTACTTTCTCTTGGGGTATGGCATTTCACAGTTTGACTACTCTAACTGTAAAGAACTATTTCCTATATTGATATCTAAATTGCCTTTCCTCTGCTTGTAATTAATGTCCCCTGATCCTTCGTAAACACCCTGGAAATAATTAATCGTGTGCCAGTTCTTTGTGTTGACTATACACGTATGTATACATGTAAATTACATCACCTTTTCAGGCTTCTTTTTTTCAAAGCTGAACAGGCCCAATTTTTCTCGCCCATTTTCCTTGGGGGACACAGACCTTGGTATAGCTCAGCTCCCTAGGAGGCGTGACACTAAGTAAAACTGTTAAGCCCCTCCTCCATCAGCTATACCCTCAGCCTGGAGATAGAGGCTACCAGTTTTAGCTTAGTGTCCAAGGAGGCAAGACACTCCCTGCTACTGCAGGGCTGTTTTCTCCTTGATATTTTATTTTTCTAATTTTGTTATTTTACTTTTTCCTAGGGATACCAGAGACGCATGGACCTCTCTGCTCTCCCGGGGTTGAGCTGCGCCAGTGCCAATTTATCTGCACTGCTGCCTCCCCCACAGAAGCAATAGGAGGATCTGGGCAGCAATGGCTCCCCTACATCCCGCCAGCTAGGGGGTCGCCCGCACGCCAAGCCCCTCTACCAGCTTCCTGCCACTGCGGTGCCAGTGGCTGAAGGGGCGACCCTGCTGGAAGGAACTGAGGGTGAAGACGTCGTTCGGTGAGATGGCTATTCCAGCCCATACCCCGTCCCTATTTGCAGCACCTACCCCTCTGGGTAAGGGGGGCACCCGTGGTCGCTTATTCTGAGCGCTCAAGCAGACCCTCCCCAGCTCCCCTCAGGTTATCCTCAGCAGGGGGGCCGCCTTCCTCCACGCCGTTCCCCCCACGCTGCTTTCTTCAGCCCGGCATTCTCTCTCCCTTCCCGCCGCCGCCCGCTCCGTTCCGATCGGGGGGCGGGGCTTATGCCCGACATGGGCAGATCGCGGCGGAGCTTGTTTCTCGGCGAAACAGGGGACTTGGTGGCAGAGGGTCACCCACCTGGGCAAATCACCGCACTCCAGGGGCCTGCGGGCCCTTTATTTTCTGGCATCTGGCTTCTTCTTAGCCCTGAGAGCATTTTCGGCAGCAGGGGGCGTGGCTTACGCGCGCGTCCTGTTGGGGGCGGAGCAAGCGCTGGAGGGGGCGGAGCTTGTTTTCCCCGCGATTCTGCTGAGATTTCCCGCGCTTCCTCACTCCTGACAGGAAGCTGAGACACGGTGGGGGACTCTAAACTCCTGTGTACATCGCTCGGCTTCTGTGGGCGCTATCTGCTGGCTCACTGCTGTTGCTGCTCTCTGCTGCTGCTGATCTGCTCCATCTCTACTCCTGACGTTCTTCTGAGGCACTGGTAGGACAGTTAACCCTCTCCTAACCCTCCTGGTCATAGCTGCTATAACCCTTTGTGGTCTCTGTATTAGAGTACAACCACCTTTCAGCATGTCAGATCCCACAGGTGCCCCCAAACCCTGGTACCATGCCTGTACCGCCTGTAAGGAACTTTTTCCGCGTGGACAATCTGAGCCGCATTGCCTTGCATGTCAGGCCCCGATGCAGGGCCCGCTTCCCGCTGCGACCCCCGGTGCCTCTGAACCCCCTGACTGGGCTAGGTCTCTGTCTCAGGCAGTGGAAAGCCTTACACACGTAGTGGGCCGTCTCGTGGATAGACCGCCTCTCCCGCAGGCTGCCACAATCCCTGTCGCACCCGCTGGGACTACCGTTTCTGCCGCCCCCACTGGTTCCCTGCCTCCCAGCGAATCTTCCAGGGCCCGGCATACTCAGAAACGTTCAAGGGTTGAGCGCACATCTTCTCCAGATGCTTCGCTCTCTCCGCCATGCGTGCGAGCTCAGTCGAGTCTATCCTCTCAAAGGGATACGCTTTCTGAGGGAGAACTGGCGGATTCGGACGTGGACATGGACTCAGAGCTTCCGTCCAAATTGGCGTCCGCGGTGGGGCATCTTATCGCTAGCATCCGTGATACCTTTCAGATACACGATGACCCCCCCAGCTCCGAACAGGCCGGCGTGTCCTTTCTCCGCCCCAGACAGGCCTCCAAGGTTTTTCCCATACACGCTGATTTTTCTTCTGTGGTATCCAAGGCTTGGACCCGGCCTAACGTCTGCTTTATTACACCCAAAAAGCTGGACATTTGCTATCCCTTTCCAGCGGATTCTGTGACCACGTGGACATCCCCGCCTAAGGTTGATCCTCCCGTGGCTCGCCTGTCCAAAAGCACTACTATTCCGGTACAGGACGGATCTTCCCTCCAGTCTGTTGAGGACCGTCGTACGGAATCCCTCTCCAAGGCCATATTTACTGCCTCTGGTTCGGCCCTTAGACCGGTTTTTGCCTCCGCCTGGGTTGGTAAAGCGGTCTCTGAATGGGGTTTGCAACTGGAACGGGAGTTAGGGTCGGACGTCCCTGTTCAGGACCTCCGCTCCTTAGCCCAACTAATTGTTCAGGCCGGAAAATTCGTCTGTGAGGCCTCCCTTGATGCGGGTGCCCTCATTGCCCGTTCCTCTGCCCTGGCAGTTTCTGTCAGGAGGGAACTCTGGCTGAAGGTTTGGGCGGCGGACGCCGCTTCCAAACGCTCTTTGGCCGGCCTACCATTTACGGGTTCCCGCCTGTTCGGAACCCGTCTGGACGAACTTATATCAGAGGCCACGGGTGGGAAGAGTACTCTCCTCCCCCAGTCCAGGCCAAAGGGCGCCCCCCGTGGTCGCGCTGGTTCGTCCCGGTTTCGGTCCTTTCGCAAGACCACCGGGTCTAGACCCGCGGCCAGTTCTTCTTCCTCTGGCCCAGCCCAAGATGGGCGCAAGAAGCCGTTTTTTCGGACGCAACCTACCTGGCGCAAGTCCCAGCCTGCACGGGCTCCCACAGGCCAGCAGCCCTCTGCCTGAAGGTGCGCCCCCACCCACCCGGGTGGGGGGCCGCCTTCTCCTGTTCAGGAACGTATGGCGGGCCCACATCTCAGACGCATGGGCGCTCGAGATTGTATCTTGCGGATACAAGATCGAATTTGCGTCCATTCCGCCAGACCGTTTCTTCCGATCCCGTCCTCCGCGGGATCCCGTACGAGCGGCCGCCTTCTTCGCGGCTATTCGCTCTCTAATGGACAAGGGTGTCGTCGCCCCCGTGCCTCCGACGGAAAGGTTCAGGGGGTTCTACTCGAACCTCTTTGTGGTTCCCAAGAAGGAAGGCTCAGTGCGACCGATCTTGGACCTAAAACGCCTGAACCGTTTTCTCCGACTACAGAGATTCCGGATGGAGTCTCTCAGGTCCGCAGTGGCCTCCCTGGAAAGAGGGGATTTCATGGTTTCGATCGACATTCAGGATGCATACCTCCACGTTCCGGTTGCTCCATGTCATCACCGCTTCCTGCGCTTCGCGGTGGGGGACGATCACTTCCAATTCGTCGCCCTTCCCTTTGGTCTGGCGACGGCTCCTCGGGTGTTCACCAAGGTCCTGGCCCCTGTCTTGGCCCTTCTACGTTCAAGAAGTGTTTTTCTTCTCCCATACTTGGACGACATCCTGGTCAAGGCACCCTCCTTCTCTCAGGCATCCGGCAGTGTGGACCTCACCCTGGAGACCCTGACGCGGTTCGGTTGGGTTATCAACCACCCCAAGTCTTCCCTTATCCCCTCCAGACGGCTGATCTTCCTGGGGATGCTCCTGGATACAGAGTTGGCGGAGGTCCGCCTCCCGTCGGACAAGCGTCTGGCCCTTCGCGGGTCGGTTCACAGTCTCCTCCGTCATCGCCGCCCTTCCCTCAGATCCAGCATGCGGTTGTTGGGAAAGATGGTTGCCTGTTTCGAAGCGGTGCCGTTCGCACAATTCCGATCCCGCACCTTTCAGAGGGCAATTCTGTCGGCCTGGGACAAATCACCGGGGAGTCTGGACAGGACCTTTCTTCTGCCTCCCCTGGCTCGGGCTTCCCTCAGCTGGTGGTTGCATATCCCTCTAAGGGGGAAGTCCTTCCTCCCACTGAACTGGCTGGTGATTACCACCGATGCCAGCTTACGGGGGTGGGGGGGGGTTTTCCCTCCCCGGTCCGTCCAGGGCGTTTGGTCTCTATCGGAGTCCAGACTTCCAATCAATATTCTGGAACTGAGGGCGATTTTTCTGTCCCTCAGACACTGGACCCATCTACTGAAGGGCCACCCTGTTCGGATCCAATCGGACAATGCCACGGCTGTGGCATACATAAACCATCAGGGAGGCACTCGCAGCGATGCAAGAGGTGACCCTCATTCTCCTCTGGGCGGAGACGCACGTGCCGGCCTTATCTGCGATTTACATCCCGGGGGTGGACAACTGGGCGGCGGATTTCCTCAGCCGGTCCACCATCGACCCGGGAGAATGGTCCCTGCACCCAGAGGTGTTCGAAGCCCTTTGTCTTCGCTGGGGTCGCCCCGACGTGGACCTCATGGCTTCCAAATTCAACCACAAGGTCCCCCTATACCTGGCCAGGGCACGGGACCCGAAGGCATACGGCGCCGACGCGCTCGTCCTTCCGTGGCGCGAATTCTCCCTTCTGTACGTCTTTCCTCCTTTTCCCCTCCTGCCACGGGTTCTTCGGAGGATCGCGGCAGAGGGCGTTCCCGCGATTTTAATCGCCCCGGATTGGCCCCGCCGGTCTTGGTACGCCGACCTAATGTTGCTGTTGGCAGACGCACCGTGGCCACTGCCCTCCAGGGAAGACCTTCTCTCTCAGGGACCGATCTTCCACGAGCATTTAGGCTCGCTACGTTTGACGGCGTGGCTATTGAGACCGCCGTCTTAACGCGACGGGGTTTCTCCGCGGACGTAATCCGCACCATGATCCGTGCTCGTAAGCCTGTATCCTCTAGGATCTACTATCGGGTTTGGAGGTCCTATCTGGGGTTCTGTGAGTCCCGGAGCATCCCTCCTCTCCGATTCTTCCTTCCCACACTCCTGTCCTTCCTCCAGTCGGGTCTGGACCTGGGGCTGAGCCTCAGTTCTCTGAAGGGACAGATTTCGGCGCTGTCTATTCTTCTCCAGCGTCCCCTGGCCCCTCTAGGGCCCATTAAGACCTTCTTACAAGGGGTGGCTCACTCTGTTCCGCCGTACCGCCCTCCAGTTCCTTCCTGGGACCTGAATGTGGTGCTCTCGGCGCTCCAATCCGCCCCCTTCGAGCCTTTACGGGAAGTCTCCCTTCGTCTTCTGTCCTGCAAGGTCATCTTTCTTGTGGCCATCACGTCTCTCCGACGGGTGTCGGAGTTAGCGGCTCTTTCTTGCTCCGACCCTTTCCTGGTCTTCCACCAGGATAAGGTTGTGCTTCGGCCTGTCCCGACCTTCCTGCCAAAGGTGGTTTCCGCCTTTCACATCAATGAGGACATCGTCCTTCTGTCGCTCTGTCCCTCTCCTTCCCACCCCAGAGAACGGGAACTGCACCGTCTGGATGTGGTCAGGGCGTTGAGGTTTTACTTGGAGGTCACCGGATCCTTTCGGCGCACGGACTCCCTGTTTTTGGTTCCGGAGGGTTCGCGCAAGGGTTTGGCGGTCTCCAAGGTGGCTATTGCCCGTTTCATTAAGGCTGAGGCTTATCGAGCCAAGGGCAGAGCTCCGCCTTTCGGCATCACTGCTCATTCCACCAGAGCAGTCGGTGCTTCCTGGGCGCAGAGGCATCGGGCCTCGGCTGAACAGTTGTGCAAGGCAGCCACTTGGTCCTCTCTGCACACTTTCACAAAGTTCTATAGAGTGCATACGCATGCATCAGCGGATGCTGCTTTGGGCCGCCTGGTTTTGCAGGCAGCGGTTTCCTGATGCTCTGGTGGTGTTCCGCCTTGGGTTTGTGGTCCCTCCCTTCTTGGACTGCTCTTGAACGTCCCAAGGTCTGTGTCCCCCAAGGAAAATGGGCGAGAAAAGGAGATTTTTGTATAACTTACCAGTTAAATCTCTTTCTCGCTCTTCCTTGGGGGACACAGCACCCACCCTTCTGTGTTTGGTTACAGGGTTATGGTTTGGCGCCCCGTTGGGTTGCTGGTTGGTTGTTCCTGTTATTGGTTGTTTTCCTTTCACTACTTGGACACGCAACTGGTAGCCTCTATCTCCAGGCTGAGGGTATAGCTGATGGAGGAGGGGCTTAACAGTTTTACTTAGTGTCACGCCTCCTAGGGAGCTGAGCTATACCAAGGTCTGTGTCCCCCAAGGAAGAGCGAGAAAGAGATTTAACTGGTAAGTTATACAAAAATCTCCTTTTTAAGCCTCTGCTTATAAAAGACCTTCCATCCTGTTTGATAATGCAGTTGCCCACCTCTGAACCATTTCTATATCAGGGATGCTCAACCTGCCGCCCTCGAGCTATTGTAAAACTACAACTCCCATCATGCTCTACTGTAGGCTGATAGCTGTAGGTTGTCCGGGCATGCTGGGAGTTGTAGTTTTGCAACAGCTGGAGGGACGCAGGCTGGACATCCCTGTTCTATATCCTTTGTAGTATATAGAGTCCAAAACTGAATCCCATATTCAAGATGTGGCTTTACGAGGGCAATATTACATTGGGATCAAAGATTATTTCTTCCTAAAATTGTATTTGCTTTTGCAGCTGCTGCCTGACATTGAGTACTTCTGCTTACCTTACTAGTAGCTAGAATACCCAAGTCCTTTTCCTGTTCCCAGTTTTATTCCATTTAATATGTATGCAGCCATGCGATTACTATGGTCCATGTGCATTACTATATACTTATCAACATTAAAATTCATCTGCCATGTTCTTGCCTATGCCACCAGTTTTTCTAGGTCTTTCGGTAATATCTTACAATCAAGCTTGTTTTAAGTATCCTACACAGTTTTATGTCATCACTAGAGATGAGCGAACTTCTGTTTTAAGTTCGGCGTCTAAAGTTCGGGGGCGGGTTAGCGGAGAATCCCGATCTGGAACCGGATATGGATTCCGACTTCCGTTGTGGTCCGTGGTAGCGGAATCAATAATGGCCGATTATTGATTCCGCTACCACGGACCACAACGGAAGTCGGAATCCATATCCGGTTCCAGATCGGGATTCTCCGCTAACCCGCCCCCGAACTTTAGACGCCGAACTTAAAACAGAAGTTCGCTCATCTCTAGTCATCACCAAAAACTGATACTCTCACACTCCTACAAGATCAGTGATAGAGTTTAAAGTGCACTGGACCTAACACAGATCCTTGTGGTACCCCATTGCTGATTTCAGCCCATTTTGAGTATGTACCATTTACTATCCCTCTTTGTTTTCTGTCCCATAACCAATTCTTTACCTATATCCCCCAGTCCCTGCTTTTGTAGCTTCAGCACAAGGCTCTTGTGTGTCATTGTATCAAATGCTTTTGCAAAATCTGGATATCGCATCTGCCACATGACCAGCATCCACATTTACACTTACCTCCTGATGGAAACCCTGCATGTGGGTTAGGCACAGCCTGTTTTGTATGAATCCATGCTTGTTATCAGTTATACATTTTTCACTGTTGTATACTTCTGCAGCTCATCTCTTAAAGGGAATTTGTCATCAGAAAATGGTCTATTGTTTAAATAACGTTTTTATGTTTAACACATTTTTTAAGAATTTTTTTATGCTATTTTTTTTTTTTATTTCCCTATCGATATTTAAGAAAAAAACATATAATCCTGCCTAACTGGTGGCACTTCTTGATCTGTACAGATCACGTTACAACGGTTACCTGCTTATCTGTCATTCTAATCCTGCCTGTAATGATATCACCTCTGAGTATAGATGAGACAGGATCCACCATTCATGATAGGCAATTGTCAAATGTTATCTATCCTTTCCTTGTACAATCACCTCTGCACAGGTCACAGAGTATGTCTAGAAGTCTCTCTCATAGAAGTCAAGGAGGTCCCTTCCTGACCATTGTGTCAATTTCCCAAGGGGCAGTTTTCTTAATTCTTTCTAAATGCTGTTAAGAACAGCTCAGGCAAGATGGCCGCCTCCATAATAATGTTTAATAAATCTGTATGGGGATGAACGATAGCAGTAGCCTCCTAGAGTGAAGGTGATCTCCACATGTAAATACAGTGCTTCACCTCCACTAATGAGCAGCATGTAGATGCAGAATTAGAATGCCTTCAAATATTGTACATACCACAGATGTAGTGCTGGGCGATTTAGCCCAAAAATAAAATCTCGATTTCTAAACACTGTATAACCCTCCACATTTGGGACTCATCCAGCCAAGGTTCTGTTATGCACACTACATAATAATTCCTCATTGTCCCTTCCTATATCTCACTACCTACTCTTTCTACCCCATATTGTTTTGTTTTTACAGATATGAGAGGTTTTATGACTGCCCATGGACAGCCTGATCAGCCAAGGTCGGCACGGTATATATTAAAGGACTATGTCAATGTGCGTCAACAGGGTTTGGTATTTCTTTATACATATATAGTTAGAATTTATCGGAATCGAAGCAGAATATCTAAATGAAATGCTTTGTATATTTTAGGGTAAACTGCTGTATTGTCATCCTCCACCTGGTATAGATCCTTCAGACTTCCAGCCTCGAAATTCCCTGCATAGCGAAACAAATGTGTTAGATGGCATGGCAGAGGCAAAGGGTCATGGCCGCAGGAAAGTCAAACATATCGAGAATGTGGTGGACAAAACCTTTTTTCATCAGGTATAGTTTTCGAATCCCTATTTTCCGAATTTTTATACTGATGACTAGGGATGAGCGAATCGGCTTTGGATGAAACATTTCAGGTGGCTTTGCATAAAACTTTGTTTCAATACTGGACAGTATTAGAATGTATTGGCTCAGATGAGCCAAAGTTATTACTTTGCAAAGTCTTGTGGGACTTTGCGTAATAACTTCATAAATTCATACTGTAAAAAAAAAAAAACATTTCCTGAACTCGGGTTTGGTTCCAAGTGGTACCTTAGAACCGAATCCGACTTCGGGAAATGTTTTTTTTACAGTAGAAATCAATTTATGAAGTTATTACGCAAAGGCCCGCAAGACTTTGCAAAGTAATAACTCTGGCTCATTGGAGCCAATACATTCTAATACTGTATGGAGCTGAGACCCACGCAAATCAGTTGTTTGAGAAGGCAGCAGCCTTCTCACAGCTTTTCCTAGGCCACTGACGGCACGTTAATGTGTCACGTG
Source organism: Bufo gargarizans (assembly GCF_014858855.1). Taxonomy (NCBI): domain Eukaryota; kingdom Metazoa; phylum Chordata; class Amphibia; order Anura; family Bufonidae; genus Bufo; species Bufo gargarizans. The sequence goes on from NC_058083.1 coordinate 191,927,288, forward strand.
GTCTAGGAACAGCTGAACCCCATTGAAGTGAATGAGGCTGAGCTTGATACCAAGCATAGCAGCTATACAATGTACTGCGCTATTCTTGGTAAGCAGAGAGAAGGCTGCAGCACTTACAGAAGCGCCAGTGCCTTCTCAAGCTGCTGATCGGTGGGGGTCCCGGGAGTTGGACCCCCACCAATCAGATACTGATGACCTATCCTGTGGATAGGTCATCAGTATAAAAATCTCAAAAACCCCTTAAAATTTGGGAAATTGCAACAGAGAATTAGACAATGCTACAAAATGTAGAAATGTAGATGGCTGCCTTCCTCCAGAAATAGGACCACACCTGTCTACAAGTTGTGTGAGGTATTACAGCTCAACACCATTCACTTCAATGGAGCTGAGCTGCAGTATCGAGCACATCCCATGGACAGGTTTGTATCTGTTTTTTTTAAATAAAGCAGCCATGTTTTTCTTAAACTGGACAACCCTTCAATGATTTTCCAGGGAAATTATTTTATAAAAAAAAAAAAAAAGTGTGGAATAGGTTACAAATGGTAAAGAATCATTACTCTCCTTACCAATCCCCTGATGCTGATCCTGGACTCTCTGCTGTCGACTTTATTTTCCTAACCTCGACACACATGAAATGTCTGGCCCGCCAGTTCCAGGCTGAGGTGGGTCACTTGGGCAAGTCAAGTCCAGGGGGGACTAGAGCGCACAACTGCTTCACATAGTTTCAATGCAGCTTCTTAGGGGACTTCTAATAAATAAATAAAAGTCTAGAAAAAACGTGTTCAATAGAAATGCTGCAAAGCAAACTTAATTTATTTACATCCTGAAATCAGCCAAATCTGCTTAAGTGATCAGAGAAAATTGAAATTGCATGGTTGCACTTCAATATTATAAAAATAAATAAAAAGGAAAGCACCTTCTGACGATGCCTGTTGAGGTGAAATCTGCATTGAGGTGCTAGCCCTTGGGGCTGTATTCTCTATACCAGCCATGTCTCAGGATATGTACAATTGGTATGTAACACTCGTGTGTGGGAGGAAAACACCCCACCGAGCATAGAAGGGAAAGGGAATACCGGAATAAGGCCTGGAAACTAAGGAAGAAAGATGGACACCTCCTAGAGAAAACCCTAACTCTAGTCTTGGCAGACTACCAGTATGAACAGGCCCCAAAGGTAGGCAAGTTCATACACCGGATACCTAGAATCCCATCTTACCCTATAGGACCCTGGAACTAATATCAGGACTGAGTCTACCTGTTCCTCCAAAGGGAAGGACTAACAGGAGTCTCCCTCAGGCCTAATGACAAACAGGGAAAGGCAACACACACATATACAGTATAGAAACAAAATACAAAAGGGAAAGTAAACACTTATCATCAATTAAGCTTTGGTAGCACCAGGAACTCAGCCGAGAACCAAACACAAGCTAACCACAAGGCCAACAGAAGCTATAAACCGCACAGCATAGTGGGAGAAACAACAATAAATAGAAAAGGTAAAATGACCACAATAGCCACACCTGGGGAAAGAAGGTGTGGCAAGCACCAGAAACAACAGACGTCATTTGATCCAAAAGGAAAACATGTCAGATCAAACCACGTGTTGCCAGTCTCGCAGATCTCCTGCCACCTGTCGCGGGAACGTCCGTACGTTCGTAACATAGTAGCTTGATGTCTTTTCTTTAAGATTTCGAGACATCTGCTTTTACAACGTCTTTAACACCCTTATGTGACATTTGCATGAATGGGTTTGTTACCCTTTAGTTAGCCTCACCAGATTTGTTGTACGGCTACTTTCACACTAGCGTTCGGGGCTCCGCTTGTGAGTTCTGTTTGAAGGCTCTCACAGCGGCCCGAACGCATCCGTACTGCCCTAATGCATTCTGAGTGGATGCGGATCCGCTCAGAATACATCAGCCTGGCGCTGTTTGTCCTCCGCTCAGCAGGTGGACACCCAAAAGCTGCTTGCAGCGTTCGGATGTCCGCCTGGCCGTGCGGAGGCAAACGGATCCGTCCAGACTTACAATGTAAGTCAATGGGGACGGATCCGTTTGAAGTTGACACAATATGGCTCAATTTTCAAACTGATCCGTCCCCCATTGACTTTACATTGAAAGTCTGGGCGGATCCGTCTGAGCAACTTTCACACTTTTTTTTTTAGAATTTTTTCTAACCTATAATGCAGACTGATCGGTTCTGAACTGATCCCATCGTCTTCATTATAGGAGCGGATCCGTCTGTGGAGACACCAGACGGATCCGCTCTGAACGCAAGTGTGAAAGTAGCCTAACTGGTATAATATGGTGTGGAGATGTGACAGGAAATAGGTATTGACCTGCATATTTTTATTAGCATTGTTCTATACAGACCCCAGCTATTCCTTCTAGCTGATCTTTCTCAATTGTTTTTTATAAAAAATATGGAGTCCTTTTTTTTTTTTTTTTTTTTTTTTTTTTTTTTTTGTACATAGCGGAGATGCTCTTGTAGCAGCCTGTGGATTTTCTCTTTTCTGTCAATTGGGGAGCTGATGGACTCCTTATCTCTGCTCTCTAACCATATAAACACTCATATAGCTCAGTTATCTTACTGATAAGAATGTGGCTTAAATATGTTTTTATGAACTCTCCGTAGTTTAGAGATGAGGGTTATTAGACCAGCACAAAGTGAAAGTACCAGTCACACAGTTAGGCCTCTTGCACACGACCGTATGCCTTCCGAGACATACGGTCCGTGAGTAGGCCATATATCCCGGAGCGGCATACATTGTGCGCACAGGAGCGCACAGTATCATAGGTTACTATGATTCTGTGCGCATTGGGCCGCCCGCGGGGCTATTGTCCCGTTCTCATAATATCATATGAGTGTGGGACAATAGTTCCTCGGGCAGCCCGATGAGCACAGCATCATTATAATCTATGATGCTGTGTACTCCCGTGCACACGATGTATGCCTCCGAAGGTGTACATGGCCTTTAAGGGCAACTATGCAATTTCAATAAACTTGGTCATTTACTATGATGACCTTTGTTGTGAGTTTCCTCATTGTTTACAATGGTATAGACTGTTGTTTCCTATGGACAACTGTTGTTCTATGATGTAGGTTGGTGAGGTTTTTTGTAAGTGATACACGTACTTAGAAGACGATATTACCTCATTTTAATTTTAGCTAACTTCTTTTCTTTTCTTTTTTCTTCTAGGAAAACGTCAGAGCTCTGACCAAAGGCGTGCAGTCTGTAATGGGCTACAAGCCTGGCAGCGGTCCTGTACCATTAACTACAACCAGCGCAGAGACACTTTCAGGAAAGCCCTGGAAAAAGCATGGAAACCGAAATAAGAAAGAGAAAGTGCGCAGACTTAACAAGCACTTGGATGCATGAATATGAAATCAAGGACTGCTGAAACCTAGAACAGCGCTGTATATTTTAAAAATATGAACACAATCTGATTTTTTATATTCCAAATTCTATTCCCCAATTGCAGATGTGCAATCCTGTCATGTCAGTAACTGCTGTGTGCAATAAACTCGACCACCATTCCAGGGGCCAAATTATTTACTACTGTAATATTTCTTTATTTTTAAAGTTGGCACAAAGACCATGGTCAGTGGCTTGTACACATTTGTAAGATCTGTCAGCCATTTAGCAAAACTACTCACAAACAGAACATTAGACAGCACAGTGAGCCCCATGTCTGATAGTGTTCTAATATCAGCTGGTTTCATCAGTTGTCATCCTTATGGAAGGAGAAGGACACCAGAATTTTCATAGGTAGCTGCTACACTTCCTTGACATGATTCGCCTGCACTCATATGACTCCAGGTAGTTCAGTTCTGGTAGGACTTTGTACAATAGAGCAGATTCTGTTTGGGCAAAAATACAGAAGAAATTAAGTCTTGAAATGCACCTGTGTACATAGGAACCAGGTGTAGTTCACCAGTTTAAGACTGGGTCCTTTAGAACTCAGAACCCCCCCCCCCCACCCCCGAATTTTTTTTTTTTTGTAAACGCGTCATTGAAAGCCATAATTTTTTTTTCCGCTCTGTTATGTAAATAATTTTTGTGACTTTTTTTTTTCTGTGCTTTTTTTATGTATTGTTTATTTTAGTATTTTTAAAAATGTTTAAAAATGAACTTTTTTTTTTTAAGTTTTTGTTTAATAGCAAAACATGCAACTAATATATAATTTTTTTTTATGGTGTACCCTTCGCATAACGGTCATTTTGATATATAGGATGTTTGGGTCATGGTCACTGGGTCCAGATCTAGAAAATGCAATGTGGCATGTGATTGCGTTTTTTGTCTTTTTTTTATGTTACGCTTTTTGCTCCCCATAAGAAGACCTTTGGGGACATTTTAACATTCAATTTTTTTATTTGCATTTATTGCTGAATACAGACCCCAGAGAGGTTCTACAACCACACCACAGAACTGATCCGGGTCTGTTAAGACGCAGCAGCTTGCACAGACTCCTGAACTTCAGCGATCACATGATCGCTAGGACTGGAGCAATAAGTGGCATTGCAGCTTCCCACTTTATATACACAGCACTGGTTGAGCGATGGGGAAGACTGTCCCTGCCTTCTCTGCTGTTCCCACAGCCATCCATGGCGGCAATTCTGAGAAAAACACTGTTTAATCAATATGCAAATTATGTCTTAAAGGGTTTGTCCAGCCTAGGAGCTGACAACTCCTATGTTCTTAATGTGTACTTCATTAAAAAAAACAAAAAAAAAACACACCTGTACGTGCTCCAGCCATGCCCACGCCATTGCCCTTTTCCCAGCCACTTCCTGTCCCCACAAGACCAGGAAGTGGCATGGTCCCATGACCACTGCTTCATCTCTGTTTGAATGTGTCAATGCTGGGGACCGGAAGTGGCCTGGAATGGGGCACAGCAGGACTGTGGACAGGTAACTAGAGTTGAGCGAACACCTGGATGTTCGGGTTCGAGAAGTTCGGCCGAACTTCCCGGAAATGTTCGTGTTCGGCACTAAAACGGCTGTAAAACAGCCCAGGAAAGGGCTAGAGGGCTGCAAAAGGCAGCAACATGTAGGTAAATCCCCTGCAAACAAATGTGGATAGGGAAATGAATTAAAATAAAAATTAAATAAATAAAAATTAACCAAAATCAATTGGAGAGAGGTCCCATAGCAGAGAATCTGGCTTCCCGTCACCCACCACTGGAACAGTCCATTCTCAGATATTTAGGCCCCGGCACCCAGGCAGAGGAGAGAGGTCCCGTAACAGAGAATCTGGCTTCATGTCAGCAGAGAATCAGTCTTCATATCATAGCAGAGAATCAGGCTTCACGTCACCCACCACTGCAACAGTCCATTTTCATAAATTTAGGCCCAGCACCCAGGCAGAGGAGAGAGGTCCCGTAACAGAGGATCTGGCTTCATGTCAGCAGAGAATCAGTCTGCATGTCATAGCAGAGAATCAGGCTTCACGTCAGCCACCACTGCAACAGTCCATTGGCATATATTTAGGCCCAGCACCCAGGCAGAGGAGAGAGGTCCCGTAACAGACAATCTGGCTTCATGTCAGCAGAGAATCAGGCTTCACGTCAGCCACCAGTGCAACAGTCCATTGTCATAAATTTAGGCCCAGCACCCAGGCAGAGGAGAGAGGTCCCGTAACAGACAATCTGGCTTCATGTCAGCAGAGAATTAGTCTTCATGTCATAGCAGAGAATCAGGCTTCACGTCACCCACCACTGCAACAGTCCATTGTCATAAATTTGGGCCCAGCACCCAGGCAGAGGAGAGAGGTCCCGTAACAGAGGATCTGGCTTCATGTCAGCAGAGAATCAGTCTGCATGTCATAGCAGAGAATCAGGCTTCACGTCACCCAACATTGGAACAGTCCATTGGCATATACAGGTCCTTCTCAAAAAATTAGCATATTGTGATAAAGTTCATTATTTTCTGTAATGTACTGATAAACATTCGACTTTCATATATTTTAGATTCATTACACACCAACTGAAGTAGTTCAAGCCTTTTATTGTTTTAATATTGATGATTTTGGCATACAGCTCATGAAAACCCAAAATTCCTATCTCAAAAAATTAGCATATCATGAAAAGGTTCTCTAAACGAGCTATTAACCTAATCATCTGAATCAACTAATTAACTCTAAACACCTTCAAAAGATTCCTGAGGCTTTTAAAAACTCCCAGCCTGGTTCATTACTCAAAACCGCAATCATGGGTAAGACTGCCAACCTGACTGCTGTCCAGAAGGCCATCATTGACACCCTCAAGCAAGAGGGTAAGACACAGAAAGAAATTTCTGAACGAATAGGCTGTTCCCAGAGTGCTGTATCAAGGCACCTCAGTGGGAAGTCTGTGGGAAGGAAAAAGTGTGGCAGAAAATGCTGCACAACGAGAAGAGGTGACCGGACCCTGAGGAAGATTGTGGAGAAGGACCGATTCCAGACCTTGGGGGACCTGCGGAAGCAGTGGACTGAGTCTGGAGTAGAAACATCCAGAGCCACCGTGTACAGGCGTGTGCAGGAAATGGGCTACAGGTGCCGCATTCCCCAGGTCAAGCCACTTTTGAACCAGAAACAGCGGCAGAAGCGCCTGACCTGGGCTACAGAGAAGCAGCACTGGACTGTTGCATGTCATTCGGAAATCAAGGTGCCAGAGTCTGGAGGAAGACTGGGGAGAGGGAAATGCCAAAATGCCTGAAGTCCAGTGTCAAGTACCCACAGTCAGTGATGGTCTGGGGTGCCATGTCAGCTGCTGGTGTTGGTCCACTGTGTTTTATCAAGGGCAGGGTCAATGCAGCTAGCTATCAGGAGATTTTGGAGCACTTCATGCTTCCATCTGCTGAGAAGCTTTATGGAGATGAAGATTTCATTTTTCAGCACGACCTGGCACCTGCTCACAGTGCCAAAACCACTGGTAAATGGTTTACTGACCATGGTATTACTGTGCTCAATTGGCCTGCCAACTCTCCTGATCTGAACCCCATAGAGAATCTGTGGGATATTGGGAAGAGAAAGTTGAGAGACGCAAGACCCAACACTCTGGATGAGCTTAAGGCCGCTATCGAAGCATCCTGGGCCTCCATAACACCTCAGCAGTGCCACAGGCTGATTGCCTCCATGCCACGCCGCATTGAAGCAGCCATTTCTGCAAAAGGATTCCTGACCAAGTATTGAGTGCATAACTGAACATAATTATTTGAAGGTTGACTTTTTTTGTATTAAAAACACTTTTATTTTTTTGGTCGGATGAAATATGCTAATTTTTTTAGATAGGAAATGTGGGTTTTCATGAGCTGTATGCCAAAATCATCAATATTAAAACAATAAAAGGCTTGAACTAATTCAGTTGGTGTGTAATGAATCTAAAATATATGAAAGTCTAATGTTTATCAGTACATTACAGAAAATAATGAACTTTATCACAATATGCTAATTTTTCGAGAAGGACCTGTATTTAGGCCCAGGCACCCAGACAGAGGAGAGGTTCATTCAACTTTGGGTAGCCTCGCAATATAATGGTAAAATGAAAATAAAAATAGGATTGAATGAGGAAGTGCCCTGGAGTCCAATAATATATGGTTAAGGGGAGGTAGTTAATGTCTAATCTGGACAAGGGACGGACCGATCCTGTGGGATCCATGCCTGGTTCATTTTTATGAACGTCAGCTTGTCCACATTGGCTGTAGACAGGCAGCTGCGTTTGTCTGTAATGACGCCCCCTGCCGTGCTGAATACACGTTCAGACAAAACGCTGGCCGCCGGGCAGGCCAGCACCTCCAAGGCATAAAAGGCTAGCTCTGGCCACGTGGACAATTTAGAGACCCAGAAGTTGAATGGGGCCGAACCATCAGTCAGTACGTGGAGGGGTGTGCACATGTACTGTTCCACCATGTTAGTGAAATGTTGCCTCCTGCTAACACGTTGCGTATCAGGTGGTGGTGCAGTTAGCTGTGGCGTGTTGACAAAAGTTTTCCACATCTCTGCCATGCTAACCCTGCCCTCAGAGGAGCTGGCCGTGACACAGCTGCCTTGGCGACCTCTTGCTCCTCCTCTGCCTTGGCCTTGGGCTTCCACTTGTTCCCCTGTGACATTTGGGAATGCTCTCAGTAGCGCTTCTACCAACGTGCGCTTGTACTCGCGCATCTTCCTATCACGCTCCAGTGCAGGAAGTAAGGTGGGCACATTGTCTTTGTAGCGTGGATCCAGCAGGGTGGCAACCCAGTAGTCCGCACAGGTTAAAATGTGGGCAACTCTGCTGTCGTTGCGCAGGCACTGCAGCATGTAGTCGCTCATGTGTGCCAGGCTGCCCAGGGGTAAGGACAAGCTGTCCTCTGTGGGAGGCGTATCGTCATTGTCCTGCCTTTCCCCCCAGCCACGCACCAGTGATGGACCCGAGCTGCGTTGGGTGCCACCCTGCTGTGACCATGCTTCATCCTCATCCTCCTCCACCTCATCCTCGTCCTCCAGTAGTGGGCCCTGGCTGGCCACATTTGTACCTGGCCTCTGCTGTTGCCAAAAACCTCCCTCTGAGTCACTTCGAAGAGACTGGCCTGAAAGTGCTAAAAATGACCCCTCTTCTCCTCCTCCTCCTGGGCCACCTCCTCTTCCATCATCGCCCTAAGTGTTTTCTCAAGGAGACATAGAAGTGGTATTGTAACGCTGATAACGGCGTCATCGCCACTAGCCATGTTGGTGGAGTACTCGAAACAGCGCAACAGGGCACACAGGTCTCGCATGGAGGCCCAGTCATTGGTGGTGAAGTGGTGCTGTTCTGTAGTGCGACTGACCCGTGCGTGCTGCAGCTGAAACTCCACTATGGCCTGCTGCTGCTCGCACAGTCTGTCCAGCATGTGCAAGGTGGAGTTCCACCTGGTGGGCACGTCGCATATGAGGCGGTGAGCGGGAAGGCCGAAGTTACGCTGTAGCGCAGACAGGCGAGCAGCAGCAGGATTTGAACGCCGGAAGCGCGAACAGACGGCCCGCACTTTATGCAGCAGCTCTGACATGTCAGGGTAGTTGTGAATGAACTTCTGCACCACCAAATTCAGCACATGCGCCAAGCAAGGGATGTGCGTCAAATTGGCTAGTCCCAGAGCTGCAACGAGATTTCGCCCATTATCACACACCACCAGGCCGGGCTTGAGGCTCACCGGCAGCAACCACTCGTCGGTCTGTTGTTCTATACCCCGCCACAACTCCTGTGCGGTGTGGGGCCTGTCCCCCAAACATATGAGTTTCAGAATGGCCTGCTGACGTTTACCCCGGGCTGTGCTGAAGTTGGTGGTGAAGGTGTGTGGCTGACTGGATGAGCAGGTGGAAGAAGAGGAGGAGGAAGCCGAGAAGGAGGAGGTGGCAACAGGAGGCAAAGAATGTTGCCCTGCGATCCTTGGCGGCGGAAGGACGTGCGTCAAACAGCTCTCCGCCTGGGGCCCAGCTGCCACTACATTTACCCAGTGTGCAGTTAGGGAGATATAGTGTCCCTGGCCGTGCTTACTGGTCCACGTATCTGTGGTTAGGTGGACCTTGCTACAGATGGCGTTGCGCAGTGCACACTTGATTTTATCGGATACTTGGTTGTGCAGGGAAGGCACGGCTCTCTTGGAGAAGTAGTGGCGGCTGGGAACAACATACTGTGGGACAGCAAGCGACATGAGCTGTTTGAAGCTGTCTGTGTCCACCAGCCTAAATGACAGCATTTCATAGGCCAGTAGTTTAGAAATGCTGGCATTCAGGGCCAGGGATCGAGGGTGGCTAGGTGGGAATTTACGCTTTCTCTCAAATGTTTGTGAGATGGAGAGCTGAACGCTGCCGTGTGACATGGTTGAGACGCTTGGTGACGGAGGTGGTGGTGGTGTTGGTGGTACATCCCCTGTTTGCTGGGCGGCAGGTGCCAACGTTCCTCCAGAGGCGGAGGAAGAGGCCGAGGCGGCAGCAGCAGAAGAGGCTGAGGCGGCAGCAGCAGAAGAGGTAGCAGGGGGAGCCTGAGTGACTTCCTTGGTTTTAAGGTGTTTACTCCACTGCAGTTCATGCTTTGCATGCAGGTGCCTGGTCATGCAGGTTGTGCTCAGGTTCAGAACGTTAATGCCTCGCTTCAGGCTCTGATGGCACAGCGTGCAAACCACTCGGGTCTTGTCGTCAGCACATTGTTTGAAGAAGTGCTATGCCAGGGAACTCCTTGAAGCTGCCTTTGGGGGTGCTCGGTCCCAGATGGCGGCGGTCAGTAGCAGGCGGAGTCTCTTGGCGGCGGGTGTTCTGCTTTTGCCCACTGCTCCCTCTTTTGCTACGCTGTTGGCTCGGTCTCACCACTGCCTCTTCCTCCGAACTGTGAAAGTCAGTGGCACGACCTTCATTCCATGTGGGGTCTAGGACCTCATCGTCCCCTGCATCGTCTTCCACCCAGTCTTGATCCCTGACCTCCTGTTCAGTCTGCACACTGCAGAAAGACGCAGCAGTTGGCACCTGTGTTTCGTCATCATCAGAGACATGCTGAGGTGGTATTCCCATGTCCTCATCATCAGGAAACATAAGTGGTTGTGCGTCAGTGCATTCTATGTCTTTCACCGCTGGGGAAGGGCTAGGTGGATGCCCTTGGGAAACCCTGCCAGCGGAGTCTTCAAACAGCATAAGAGACTGCTGCATAACTTGAGGCTCAGACAGTTTCCCTGGTATGCATGGGGGTGATGTGACAGACTGATGGGGTTGGTTTTCAGGCGCCATCTGTGCGCTTTCTGCAGAAGACTGGGTGGGAGATAATGTGAACGTGCTGGATCCACTGTCGGCCACCCAATTGACTAATGCCTGTACCTGCTCAGGCCTTACCATCCTTAGAACGGCATTGGGCCCCACCATATATCGCTGTAAATTCTGGCGGCTACTGGGACCTGAGGTAGTTGGTACACTAGGACGTGTGGATGTGGCAGAACGGCCACGTCCTCTCCCAGCACCAGAGGGTCCACTAACACCACCACGACCATGTCCACGTCCGCGTCCCTTACTAGATGTTTTCCTCATTGTTATGGTTCACCACAACAACAAAAATATTATTTGGCCCAATGTATTGTATTCAAATTCAGCGGGATATAAATTTGAGGCCTAGTATTTAGGCGCTGGGTGACCGGTATGGATTTAGTGACAGAATTAGACTTGGAAATGCACAGTAGCGTGTGTGTGAAGTTATTCTGAATGACCCTATGTGCACCTTGAATATTATATACCCTTTTAGGGATAGATTTCAAATAGCTCTGATATAGCAGAAACCACTAAATTATGAAATTGCTAAATTGGGAATTGTATTTCAACCCAGAACAAAAAAATGTGCTTTGACGGACACTAAATAACTTTCCCATCCACAACAGTACAGCGGTAACGAGAGATTTAGCGGGATATAAATTTGAGGCCTAGTATTTAGGCGCTGGGTGACTGGTATGGATTTACTAACAGAATTAGACTTGGAAATGCACAGTAGCGTGTGTGTGAAGTTATTCTGAATGACCCTATGTGCACCTTGAATATTATATACCCTTTTAGGGATAGATTTCAAATAGCTCTGATATAGCAGAAACCACTAAATTATGAAATTGCTAAATTGGGAATTGTATTTCAACCCAGAACAAAAAATGTGCTTTGACGGACACTAAATAACTTTCCCATCCACAACAGGACAGCGGTAACGAGAGATTTAGCGGGATATAAATTTGAGGCCTAGTATTTAGGCGCTGGGTGACCGGTATGGATTTAGTGACAGAATTAGACTTGGAAATGCACAGTAGCGTGTGTGTGAAGTTATTCTGAATGACCCTATGTGCACCTTGAATATTATATACCCTTTTAGGGATAGATTTCAAATAGCTCTGATATAGCAGAAACCACTAAATTATGAAATTGCTAAATTGGGAATTGTATTTCAACCCTGAACAAAAAATGTGCTTTGACGGACACTAAATAACTTGCCCAGCCACAACAGTACAGCGGTAACGACAGATTTAGCGGGATATAAATTTGAGGCCTAGTATTTAGGCGCTGGGTGACCGGTATGGATTTAGTGACAGAATTAGACTGGGATATGGCCAAAAAATAACCACACTATTGCTGGTTAAATGCACTTGGTGTGACAGCTTGACCAACCACACTACTGAGGGTTAAATGCACTTGGTGACGGGCGCAGCTTGCCCCTGGTGTAGTATATGGCCAAAAAATGAACAGACAATTGCTGGTTAAATGCACTTGGTGTGACAGCTTCACCCTGATGTAGGCTTTAGCCAAAAAACAACCACACCATTGAGGGTTTAAATGCACTTGGTGACAGGCGCAGCTTGCTCCTGATGTAGTATATGGCCAAAAAATGAACAGACTATTCCTGGTTAAATGCACTTGGTGTGACAGCTTGACCAACCACACTACTGAGGGTTAAATGCACTTGGTGACGGGCGCAGCTTGCCCCTGATGTAGTATATGGCCATAAAATGAACAGACTATTGCTGGTTAAATGCACTTGGTGTCACAGCTTGACCAACCACACTACTGAGGGTTAAATGCACTTGGTAACGGGCGCAGCTTGCCCCTGATGTAGTATATGGCCAAAAAATGAACAGACTATTCCTGGTTAAATGCACTTGGTGTGACAGCTTGACCAACCACACTACTGAGGGTTAAATGCACTTGGTGACGGGCGCAGCTTGCCCCTGATGTAGTATATGGCCATAAAATGAACAGACTATTGCTGGTTAAATGCACTTGGTGTCACAGCTTGACCAACCACACTACTGAGGGTTAAATGCACTTGGTAACGGGCGCAGCTTGCCCCTGATGTAGTATATGGCCAAAAAATGAACAGACTATTGCTGGTTAAATGCACTTGGTGACGGGCGCAGCTTGCCCCTGATTTAGTATATGGCCAAAAAATGAACAGACTATTGCTGGTTAAATGCACTTGGTGTGATAGCTTGACCAAACACACTACTGAGGGTTAAATGCACTTGGTGACGGGCGCAGCTTGCCCCTGATGTAGTATATGGCCAAAAAATAAACAGACTATTGCTGGTTAAATGCACTTGGTGTGACAGCTTCACCCTGATGTAGGCTTTAGCCAAAAAACAACCACACCATTGAGGGTTAAATGCACTTGGTGATAGCGCAGCTTGCCCCTGATGTAGTATATGGCCAAAAAATAAACAGACTATTGCTGGTTAAATGCACTTGGTGTGACAGCTTCACCCTGATGTAGGCTTTAGCCAAAAAACAACCACACCATTGAGGGTTAAATGCACTTGGTCGCAGCTTGGATGCACTTGGTCGCAGCACCGCACAAGACACAAAATGGCCGCCGATCACCCCAGAAAAAAGTGACTGACAAACGGTCTGGGCAGCCTAAAAACAGTGAGCAATTGAGTATCAGCAGCTCAATGACCCACAGCTGCAGATCGATCAATTAATCAAGTGCTTTGGAGGAGTTAATCAGCCTGATCTCGCCCTACTGTCGCAGCCGCAACCTCTCCCTACGCTAATCAGAGCAGAGTGACGGGCGGCGCTATGTGACTCCAGCTTAATTAGAGGCTGGGTCACATGGTGCTCTAGCCAATCACAGCCATGCCAATAGTAGGCATGGCTGTGATGGCCTCTTGGGGCAAGTAGTATGACGCTTGTTGATTGGCTGCTTTGCAGCCTTTCAAAAAGCGCCAAGAAAGCGTCACAAAAGCGCCAAGAAAGCGACGAACACCGAACCCGAACCCGGACTTTTACGAAAATGTCCGGGTTCGGGTCCGTGTCACGGACACCCCAAAATTCGGTACGAACCCGAACTATACAGTTCGAGTTCGCTCATCCCTACAGGTAACGTGTTTTTTTTTTTTTTTTTTTTTTTTTTTATGGGGCTCACATTTGGACAATAGGGTTTGGGTTGTTGGCTCCTAGGCTGGACAACCCCCTTTAAAAGCAGCAATGACCGACCAGAGCCACTTTGTGGACCCTGGCTCCTCCTCTCTCTTGTTAGCTACTCCTTCTTTTACTTGATTGATAGGGCCAGGCAAGATAATAATTCAATCGTCTGGCCCTGTCAATCAAGTGGAAGGGGGAGTGGGAATTGGTTATATATAGTATATAACAGTGTTTTTCTCAGAATTGTGTTATGGATGACAGAATCCCTTTAAGAATTAGTTTATATCCAGGAATTGTACTTTCATTTCTGTGTATAAAATTGTCCATAAACATTATATAAGTGGTCCCCAGAAAGTGGCTGGCAACCTCCACTTGTGTGGCACTTAATAAGAACCCTAAGTTCTGACAATATGCATGGGTTACAATAAGATTTTGAGATTGCGGACTTTGAAGCCCTATCATAATCCCCACAAGTGGCAGTTTGGATACTGTTATACCTGCTTACAATGGTATGTTCTACCCAAAACAGCTTAAACTACTTTCTTCAGCCCATCCAAGATTAGAGAGGTAACCTCTGAGGACCTGAAGTTAACGGGGCTTGCTGACATGGCTGCCAAATCTCGCACTAAAATGTCCGTCTGTAAATGTTCAATTTCATGTTCTTTTTCATGTTGGAGACCTCTGCTTTAGATGAATGTCGGCAAACATGCTGCCTCTGTAGACCAATTGACTTATTCCATGGCTGGGTGCGTGTGCTACTTGCCAGGGAAGAGATGGCACAGGATACATTCTGAGAAGAAGGCAAGCCGGAGGAGGAGGTGTGATGCCCTGGGCAATGTTCTGATAGAAAACCTTGGGTCCTGGCATTCGTGTAGATATTACTTTGACATGTACCACCGATCTAAAAAATTGTTGCAGAACAAGTATACCCCTTCATGTCAGAGTATTCACTAGTGGCATCCGTCTCTTGCAGGAGGATAATACTCCCTGCCACAGTGGAAAAATTATTTAGGAATGGTTTGAGGAACATGACAGCATTGACAGATCTGATGTTTAGCGGTGCATGCAAATTGGCTGATGAGGATTTGAAGGCATATAAGCAGCCAATGCGCCAATACTTGCTGTAACGGTGCATGTGAGAGATTATGAAGGCTGTGCGAGATGTGTGCCCACGTTAACCTGCCAACAGAGTGTCTACAGCTATAGGAACACTCCCTTGCAAGTGTAAATTTGTTGAGAAATTGATTAGCTAATCCCTAATCTGAACTCAATTGAGCAATTTTGTCACCTTGCAGGTACCTTTTGTGTTATGGCTAATTGATGCATTATTTTTTAAAATCAAATTTTTTGTTTTTGTTTTTCATAACATTTAAATGAAAACACTATCACATGAATTTCAGACATATAGGCTTTCATCTAATATATAACGCTGAGTGTATGTCCGCTAACGGAATCCATACCTTCGCATTTACAATGTCAAAATTTGGCACACAGGTACATCAGGTGTCCGGGAAGGTTTTAGACCAGGTCTCAGCTGTCTAGGACGTACCGTTCCTGAGATATTCCCAAAAAATGCATTAGCCAATAGAAGCTTGGTCAAATGCCCCTTATCAGCCAATAGAAGCTCGCAGATCTTCCAGACTCCACATACACAGTTTTACACCAGGTTTCCATAACAACCC
This sequence comes from Bufo gargarizans, assembly GCF_014858855.1. NCBI lineage: Eukaryota > Metazoa > Chordata > Amphibia > Anura > Bufonidae > Bufo > Bufo gargarizans. The sequence goes on from NC_058083.1 coordinate 191,942,837, forward strand.
AGCCATTTATTTTCACTGCTGTAGGTGAGCTTTAAAGGAAATCTGTCACCAGGATAATTGCTATTGAAGTAAAGCCATGGCCTAATAGCACTTAGTACTATTTCAAAATGTGCCTTTGTTCCAGCAATAGATGTTTTTATCCTCTGAAAATCCAGTTTATTTGGTATGCAAATGAGCCAGTAAGGTGCCCAGAGGGGCGTCACTCCTGCAGGAAGGAGGCCAGACACACACCCCCCTGCCACAATGTGTCCACCCTCAAAAGACTTAAAACCCTGCCCCCATGTCCCACTAAGCCACGCCTCTGGTCCTGTTAGGCCACGCCCTCCCACTCCTCAGCCAAGAGGGATTGAAAAAATTAAGTTAAAAATTTACTTCTGTCCGCTGCAGGGGTGGGAGGGAGGGTGACTTTCTCCCTGCAGCTCACACTCAGACAACACAGTGATGCTGTCTTAGAGTGAGCTGTTCAAAAGGTCACGCCCCAGATCTGGTTAAGCCACACCCCCTCCCACTCCTCAGCTGACTGAGATTGAAAAAATTAAGTTAAAAATTAACTTCTAGGTCGTGCTAAGCCACGTCCCAATCTGGTTAGGCCACACCCCCTCCACTCAGCCGACAGGGATTGAAAAAATGAAGGTAAAAATCTACTTCTGTCAGCTGCAGAGGTGGGAGGCAGGGTGACTTTCTCCTTGCAGCTCACACTCAGACAGCACAGTGCTGTCTTAGAGTGAGCTGTTCAAAAGGACCCCCCCTCCCCCCGATCCAGTAAAGGCCACTGTTAAGGGGGCGGGCCCTTGTGGAGGTCACTTTCAAGGGGGTGGTATGCTATGAAAGTCACTGTTAAAAGGGAAGGCTGCTGTGGAAATACAATTTTAAGGGACGGGGCACTGTGGTGGGGTCAGTGTTAAGGGGTGCGGGGCTGTGGAGGTCACTGTTTTGAGGGCGGGGTGCTGTAGATGTCACTGTTATAGTGGATAGTGTTGATATATTTTAACACACAAACTTTAAATATACCCGAGCGAAGCCGGGTCCTTCAGCTGGTAGGCTGAAGGTAGACTGGTAGACTGCCGAGGCTCTCCTGATTACACTTGTCAGGGTCCCATCCTGTTTTCCTCACCGATACCTGTGCATAGGCCCTGTAGGTCTTGGCTTCAATGCAATGGTACTCCATTCGCAGACAGAATACATGCTTGTGTGCTACTAGAACTAGCTTGCCTGGCACGCACGTTTCTAATTTAGCTTTTCTTTATTATTCAGTAAGGGAATGGTACTGTGATAGGACAAATCAAGACCATAATTTGATCTGAACGTGCACACAGATGACATCACTATAGTGAAGGTAAACATTACGCATGCGGTACCATTTTCATGCAGTGAAATCTTTAGCAGCTATATCTTCTCTGTGGCCTCATCACCTCGTGTGCTGTTAGAAAGAAAGTTCCACATTTAAAAATACATAAGGCAACGCAAACTAAACGGAGACCCCACATGCAGGGTTATCAACCTCCATAACTGCTTTATATTACAGACACTGGTCAAAAGCCTTCTAGCTTAACGCTGGGTTCAGACCTGAGCGTTCTGAAACGAGCGCTCTGTATGCGCGATTGTACGGGCGTTTACAATCGCGCATACAGAGACTGGTGTTCACACATTGTCGCGCGTTCCCGAATTTCTATGTGCGGGAACGCGCGACAAACGCCCAAAAAAAAGCTCAAGCACTTGTTTGAGCGTTGGGCGTTTTACAGCGCGATCGTACGCGCTGTAAAACGCCCAGGTGAGAACCATTCCCATAGGGAATCATTGGTTCTTGCCTGTTGTGCGTTTTACAGCGCGTAGGAACGCGCTGTAAAACGCTCAGGTGTGAACCCAGCGTTAGTAAAGGGCTTTAGCAGTTTTGGCTGTAAATAATGGCTCTGTTTTTTGTTCAGGGTATATGTGCTGGAATACAGGTCCTTCTCAAAAAATTAGCATATTGTGATAAAGTTCATTATTTTCTGTAATGTACTGATAAACATTAGACTTTCATATATTTTAGATTCATTACACACCAACTGAAGTAGTTCAAGCCTTTTATTGTTTTAATATTGATGATTTTGGCATACAGTTCATGAAAACCCAAAATTCCTATCTCAAAAAATTAGCATATCATGAAAAGGTTCTCTAAACGAGCTATTAACCTAATCATCTGAATCAACTAATTAACTCTAAACACCTGCAAAAGATTCCTGAGGCTTTTAAAAACTCCCAGCCTGGTTCATTACTCCAAACGGCAATCATGGGTAAGACTGCCGACCTGACTGCTGTCCAGAAGGCCATCATTGACACCCTCGAACAAGAGGGTAAGACACAGAAAGAAATTTCTGAACGAATAGGCTGTTCCCAGGGTGCTGTATCAAGGCCCCTCAGTGGGAAGTCTGTGGGAAGGAAAAAGTGTGGCAGAAAACGCTGCACAACGAGAAGAGGTGACCGGACCCTGAGGAAGATTGTGGAGAAAGACCGATTCCAGACCTTGGGGGACCTGCGGAAGCAGTGGACTGAGTCTGGAGTAGAAACATCCAGAGCCACCGTGTACAGGCATGTGCAGGAAATGGGCTACAGGTGCCACATTCCCCAGGTCAAACCACTTTTGAACCAGAAACAGCGGCAGAAGCGCCTGACCTGGGCTACAGAGAAGCAGCACTGGACTGTTGCATGTCATTGGGAAATCAAGGTGCCAGAGTCTGGAGGAAGACTGGGGAGAGGGAAATGCCCAAATGCCTGAAGTCCAGTGTCAAGTACCCACAGTCAGTGATGGTCTGGGGTGCCATTTCAGCTGCTGGTGTTGGTCCACTGTGTTTTATCAAGGGCAGGGTCAATGCAGCTAGCTATCAGGAGATTTTGGAGCACTTCATGCTTCCATCTGCTGAAAAGCTTTATGGAGATGAAGATTTCATTTTTCAGCACGACCTGGCACTTGCTCACAGTGCCAAAACCACTGGTAAATGGTTTACTGACCATGGTATTACTGTGCTCAATTGGCCTGCCAACTCTCCTGACCTGAACCCCATAGAGAATCTGTGGGATATTGGGAAGAGAAAGTTGAGAGACGCAAGACCCAACACTCTGGATGAGCTTAAGGCCGCTATCGAAGCATTCTGGGCCTCCATAACACCTCAGCAGTGCCACAGGCTGATTGCCTCCATGCCACGCCGCATTGAAGCAGTCATTTCTGCAAAAGGATTCCCGACCAAGTATTGAGTGCACAACTGAACATAATTATTTGAAGGTTGACTTTTTTTTGTATTAAAAACACTTTTCTTTTATTGGTCGGATGAAATATGCTAATTTTTTGAGATAGGAAATTTGGGTTTTCATGAGCTGTATGCCAAAATCATCAATATTAAAACAATAAAAGGCTTGAACTACTTCAGTTGGTGTGTAATGAATCTAAAATATATGAAAGTCTAATGTTTATCAGTACATTACAGAAAATAATGAACTTTATCACAATATGCTAATTTTTTGAAAAGGACCTGTATATGTCCAGATGTGTGTGGGCATGTACAGTTGGCTATGACACTCAGACTCCATAGTCCATATGTAGTATACTTTTCTTTGTGGAACGCCTCTGTTGAACAGTGTAGTTGACTAAGCTTTTTAATGCAGCTAAAAAAAAAAAAGTACTTACCACTGTCATTTATGCCAAAAAGACACTGTACAGGCATAGAGCATTGTACATTCTCGGCATATATGTACACACGCATCTATAAAAACATAAACCAAAATTGGCAGGTATGAAAACCAGTTTTTTTTTTTTTTTTTAAATCCATGAGTTTTAGGAAACACTGAACGCTCTGTCTGTCACCAAGTTTAAAGGGGGTCTCCAGGAATTATTTAAAATGGCTGCAAATGACTGGTCCTAGAATGTGTTGTCCATTTTCATACGTATACAATATTATCTAATGACATTATAATCAAAATGAATGCTCATCTCATTGCCTTTAAGAATAAAATCAGCCTGAACCAAAGTTCTATTATATGGCTGAGGAAGCCAAAATGAGTTCATGGCAAGTTCAGTTTATACAAAAATAATTATGAACATAAACGGACATTGTATTTAACCCCTTAAGGACGCAGGGCGTATCGGTACGCCCTAACTTTAAATCGGTATTCCGGCGCCGCGGGGGTTAATCGGAACGGGATGCCGGCTGAAATCATTCAGCCGGCATCCCGTAACAACGCAGGGGGGGGGGTCATTTGACCCCCCGTATCGGCGATCGCAGAAAACCGCAGGTCAATTCAGACCTGCGGTTTTCTGCGTTTCCGGTCCATTCGGGTGTCCTGTGACCCGATGAACCGGAAAAAGACTGCGATCGGTGGCGTAATTATACACCACCAATCGCAGTCCGAGGATTTGGAGAGGCGGTGCTGGCCCTGGTGCTGAACGCCGCTGTCCAGGGTGCTGATTGGTGCAGGGGAGAGAGGCGCGAAATTCAAACTTCCTGCGCTCCTCTCTCCCCTCCTCTTCCTGTTCTGCACGAGCACCCGGCAGCATCGTCCAGCACCAGCTCCTGTGTCCCCCTAATCGCCATCCATCACCCTCCTGCACCCATCGCCACCCAGGTAGGTTAGGGTCAGTGAGGGAGAGGCACCGTTAGGCAGGGAAAGAAGGGAAAAGTTAGTTAGAAAAAAAAATAACTTTTATTCCTAACTTTTTTGATCCATCTATCAGACCCCAGCCTCCCCCTGCCACTTGCCCCCCCTACCAGCCCCCCACCACCACCAGCCCCCCCACCCCCCACCAGCCCCCTCCCCCCCCCACTTCACCACCAGCCCCCTTACCACCACTTTTTTTTTTTTTTCTGCGTGCACTGACTGGTCGGCACTTTTTAGCGTCCGTCCACTGTTAGCGCCCCACCACCCCACCGCTGATCAGCATTGTACCGCTGATCAGCAAGTTTTAACTTTTTTTCCTAACACTTGCCCTTTTTTTCTTGCCTTTTTTAGTACGCGAACACCCGCTGCCCCCACACACACGCACATATAATAAAGTTTGCCACACACGCACACCTACACGCACACACACCCATGGCCCGCCGGGTGTTCTCGGCCGAGGAGGCATATGCCCAGATTGCCTCCGACTCTGAGAGCCCCAGTGAGGATGAGGATGACCCCACATTCCTTTTATCATCCGCATCCTCCTCATCATCATCGGATGACGATGAGCCACCAAGGCGGCGGAGACGCCGCCAGGCGGAGCCAGGGGCCCCACATGCTAGGGATCCTGTGGCCCACCCTAGTACGAGCCGCCCTGGGGTTCGTACTGGTTTCCCGGCCCACCAAATAAGTTCACCGGAGCCCCCTGCCGATGAACTTAGCTGGTGTCCCCCAGTGGACTTTGAGCCTGAGATTCCGGATTTTGCTGGCAATCCTGGATTCCAGATTCCCACAGTGGGGTTTACTGAAATTGACTATTTTAGTTTTTTTTTCAGTAACCCACTGGTGAATCTGATGGTGGAGCAGACGAATCTGTACGCCCAACAGTTCGTCGCTCAAAACCCAGGCTCATTTTTGTCTAGACCCGGTGGCTGGACGCCGGTCAGTGCAGCCGAAATGAGGACATTTTGGGGCCTCGTGCTGCATATGGGTCTAGTCCAAAAACCCAGTGTCAGGCAATACTGGAGTGGGGACGTCCTATACCAGACCCCACTGTACAGTATGGTCATGACACGTCCCCGGTTTGAGGCCATCCGGAAATGTCTGCATTATTCCGATAATGCAGCATGTCCACCCCGAGGTGATCCTGCCTATGACCGGCTGTATAAGATATGGCCGGTCATCGATCACTTTGGGGCCACATTTCAGCAGGCCTACGTACCTGGAAGGGAGGTCGCGGTTGATGAGTCTCTCGTTGCGTTCAAGGGGAGACTCAGTTTCTGCCAATATATTCCCACAAAGCGGGCGAGGTATGGCGTGAAGCTATACAAAATTTGTGAGAGTACCTCAGGGTACACTTACAAATTTCGTGTGTACGAGGGGCGAGATTCCCGTATTCAACCCCCAGAATGTCCCGCCACTCTGGGTGTTAGCGGGAAACTCGTGTGGGACCTTATGTACCCACTGCTGGATAACGGTTACCACTTGTACGTGGATAACTTTTATACCAGCATTCCCTTGTTCAGGTCCCTTGCCGCCAGATCCACGTTCGCTTGTGGGACCGTGCGGAAAAATCAACGCGGCCTCCCTGCCTACCCCCTCCAGGTACCTATCCCCAGGGGTGAGACCCGTGCACTTACCAGTGGAAACCTGTTGCTGGTCAGGTATAAGGACAAGAGGGATGTCCTTATGCTGTCCACAATCCACAGTAACAGCACCACCCCAGTCTCTGTGCGAGGTACCACGGCAACGGTCCTCAAGCCCGATTGTATCGTCGACTACAATCGGTATATGGGAGGAGTTGATCTCTCTGATCAAGTCCTCAAGCCATATAACGCCATGCGCAAAACCCGGGCATGGTACAAAAAAGTTGCGGTCTACTTGGTGCAGGTTGCCATGTACAACTCTTTTGTACTATCCCGAAGCGCTGGCAGCACAGGGATATTCCTCCAGTTCTATGAGGCAGTCCTCAAGGCCCTGATCTTTTCGGACCGGGAAAGAGCAGGCCGGAGTACCTCGGGAACTGTAGGTGCCCGGATCGTCCCTGGCCAACACTTTCCAGGTGTGGTCCCCCATACTGGAAAGAAGGGACGAACCCAAAAAAAGTGCAGAGTGTGTCGCAGGAGGGGGATACGGAAGGACACCACCACTCAGTGCGACACGTGCCCCGATCATCCGGGCCTCTGCATTATCGATTGCTTCAGGGAGTATCACACTAGAGAACATAAAAAACTATGGCTCTCAGCCTTTGGAGACACGGAAAAAAAAAAATTTTCCCCAAAAAATATTAGTTTTAGTGCAGGCATCCTCAAACTGCGGCCCTCCAGATGTTGTAAAACTATAACTCCCAGCATGCCCAGAAAAACCTACAGCCATCAGCAGGGCATGGTGGGAATTGTAGTTTTACAACATCTGGTGGGCCGCAGTTTTAGGATGCCTGCTTAGTGTCTCCAAAGTCTGAGAGCCATACATATTGGGCATCGTCGCGTGCGTAAAAGTCGTCGCTATAAAAATAACTTTTGACCAAATGCCTCGGATGAACGGTGTTAAAAATATAAAAAAAAAACTGTGCCAAAACAACAATTTTTGGGCAAAATTTCCATTTGAATCCTTTTTGCCGGTAATAAAGCAAGGGTTAACAGCCAAACAAAACTCAATATTTATTGCCCCGATTCTGTAGTTTGCAGAAACACCCCATATGTGGTCGTAAATGGCTATATAGCCGCACGGCAGGGCATAGAACGAAGGGAACTCCATACGGTTTCTGAAAGGCAGATTTTGATGGCCAGTTGTTGTTTTTTGACACCATGTCCCATTAGAAGCCCCCCTGATGTAGCCTAGACTAGAAACTCCAAAAAAGTGACCCGATCTAAGAAACTACACCCCTCAAGGTATTCAAAAGTTACTTTACAAACTATGTTAACCCTTTAGGTGTTCCACAAAACTAAATAGCGAATGTAGAAACAATTTTAGAATTTTTTTGTTACATTGCCTCAAAAAAGAGTAATATAGAGCAACCAAAAATCATATTTACCCCTAAAATAGTCCCAAAACAACAACCCCCTTATCCCGTAGTTTCCTAGATGGGGTCACTTTTATGGAGTTTCTACTCTAGGGGTGCATCAGGGGGCTTGAAAGGGTACATGGTGTAAATAAACCAGTCCAGCAAAATCTGCCTTCCAAAAACCATATGACGTTCCCCTTCTTCTATGTCCTGCCGTTCGGCCAAACAGTAGTTTACGACCACATATGGGGTGTTTCTGCAAACTACAGAATCAGGGCAACTCATTTTGAGTTTTGTTTGGCTGTTAACCCATTTTTTCCAGTAATAAAGTAAGGGTTAAATTGGAAAATTGTCCAAAAAATAGAAATTTCAAAATTGTTTCTCCATCTAAAGTTTGTAAACCCAGTTTTGAATACCTTGAGGGGTGTACTTTCTTAGATGGAGTCACTTTTTTGAAATTTCTATTCTAGGGGTGCAACAGGGGGCTTGAAATGGGACATGGTATAAACAAAACCAGTCCTGCAAAATCTGCCTTCCAAAACCCATATGGTGTTCCCCTCCTTCTATGTGCTCCTGTTCGGCCAAACAGTAGTTTACAACCACATATGGGGTGTTTCTGCAAACTACAGAATCAGGGCAACCCATTTTGAGTTTTGTTTGGCAGTTAACCCTTGTTTTACTCCTGGAAAAAATTGATTATATTGGAAAATGTTCCAAAAAATAGAAATTTCGAAATTGTTTCTCCATCTGCCATTAACTCTTGTGGAACACCTAAAGAGTTAACAAAGTTTGTAAACCCAGTTTTGAATACCTTGAGGGGTGTACTTTCTTAGATGGAGTAACTTTTTTGAAATTTCTATTCATGGGGTGCAACAGGGGGCTTGAAATGGGACATGGTATAAACAAAACCAGTCCTGCAAAATCTGCCTTCCAAAACCCATATGGTGTTCCCCTCCTTCTATGTGCTCCTGTTCGGCCAAACAATAGTTTACAACCACATATGGGGTGTTTCTGCAAACTACAGAATCAGGGCAACCCATTTTGAGTTTTGTTTGGCAGTTAACCCTTGTTTTACTCCTGGAAAAAATTGATTATATTGGAAAATTTTCCAAAAAATAGACATTTCAAAATTGTTTCTCCATCTGCCATTAACTCTTGTGGAACACCTAAAGGGTTAACAAAGTTTGTAAACCTAGTTTTGAATACCTTGAGGGGTGTACTTTCTTAGATGGAGTCACTTTTTTGAAATTTCGATTCTAGGGGTGCAACAGGGGGCTTGAAATGGGACATGGTATAAACAAAACCAGTCCTGCAAAATCTGCCTTCCAAAACCCATATGGTGTTCCCCTCCTTCTATGTGCTCCTGTTCGGCCAAACAGTAGTTTACAACCACATATGGGGTGTTTCTGCAAACTACAGAATCAGGGCAACCCATTTTGAGTTTTGTTTGGCAGTTAACCCTTGTTTTACTCCTGGAAAAAATTGATTATATTGGAAAATTTTCCAAAAAATAGAAATTTCGAAATTGTTTCTCCATCTGCCATTAACTCTTGTGGAACACCTAAAGGGTTAATAAAGTTTGAAAAAACAGTTTTGAATACCTTGAGGGGTGTAGTTTCTAGAATGGGGTCATTTTTGGGAGGTTGCTATTATCTAAGCCCCACAATATGACTTCAAACCTGAACTGGTCCATAAAAAGTGGGATTTTGAAGATTTCTGAAAAATTTCAAAATTTGCTTCTAAACTTCTAAGCCTTGTAACATCCCCAAAAAATAAAATATCATTCCCAAAATGCTACAAACATGAAGTAGTCATATGGGGAATGTAAAATCATCACAATTTTTGGGGGTATTACTATGTATTACAGAAGTATAGAAACTGAAACTTTGAAATTTGTTAATTTTTCAAAAATTTTGGTAAAAATTGTATTTTTTTATGCAAAAAAATTCACTTTTTGGACCCAATTTTAGCAGTGTCATGAAGTACAATATGTGACGAAAAAACAATCTCAGAACGGCCTGGGTAAGTCGAAGCGTTTTAAAGTTATGAGCACTTAAATTGACACTGGTCAGATTTGCAAAAAATTCATATGTGTTATCTATGTGCAACAATGTATCAATTTATATATATGTTATACCATGTATTTACCATTTAGAAGGTATTGTAGAAGGAACTGAAACATTGAATGCTTGAATCCATAATGCTTATTATTCTCTTAGCAAAGATACATATTGTTAAAGGAAGATCTGACATTATTTGAAAAGAGGACTAAACCCTTGGAAAATTATTTTCCTTAGTCTGATTGCCGAGCTGAATATTTTATCATATTAATATCATATATCTTTGATTAGTCATAGGAAAACAGAGTCAAGGGATAACAGTTATTTTCCTGTATAATCCGTGTTTTATTGTTATAGCCTGTTTGATAAACAGAAGATCCTAAGTTTCTCTTTGTATATGAGTCTGTTTGTTAAAAGTATGACGCTGGTTGTCATAAATCACTAAATCATACTGTGCTGAGCAGCTAGGGGTGTGTTTACACCACCGTGTGGTACATTTTGGGCATTATTTTGTAACTTCACCATTTGTTTTGCTTGCAATTGTATTGTTTTATATTCTTTGTTTTTATAATAAACGATTATATACTTTTGCATACACAATTGTCCCTTTGTTTCACTGCTTGCACAAATCAAATTAAGATACTTGATAAAAAGAACTTTAGAGGCGTGTTTATGTCCGCCTGAAGGATAATATAATTTTTATGTTTTTTTATTATCCTCTCTTTTATATGAAGATTCTTTTTATATAGAGGATATATGACAAATGTGAGGAGGACTGGTTGCCTCCACGTGGAGAGCTGTCTAGGGCAGGGGTCAGCAACCTCCAGCACTCCAGCTGTTGTGAAACTACAACTCCCATTCCTTTCTATGGGAGTTCTGACAACAACCAAGCAAGTGTGCATGCTGGGAGTTGTAGTTTCATCACAGCTGGAGTGCCGAAGGTTGCTGATCCCTGGTCTAGGGGGTAGGGGTGAGGCCTTACTACCACTATGCTCCGACAGGCAGGACTACTTCATCACCATCATGGGCGTACACAGATCTCATAGCAAAACATAGTATGGGCCTCCTGCACCTAGTTTTCCAGTGACGGTGGGTCAACCACCAGGCAATGCAGACATGCGCAACAACCCAGATTTCTGACATATATGTTTAGTTTTTTTTTCTTTTAATCAAATGGAAGACATTTTTATTGAATTCAAATTGTAATAGAAAAGAATGTTGCCTGGGAAAAATAGATTAATAAATCTGCTTCTCTCTTATTACAAAGCTAGCTGACAGCCTGCAGCCACCACTAGGGGGAGCTCAGCTAATAGGAACGAATACAGTTACCATAGAGGCTGTAATACCATAATCACTTTACATTCAGCTCCCCCAAGTGGTGGCTACAGGAAAATGCAATGTTTTCACATGAGGAAGAACTAGTTCAGTGCGTCCCCTCCCCCTGGACCCCATAGCAGTTGCGTGGTCTACATACATCACTGATTACCAACTAATGTAGAGCAGTGTAGTGAGACCCTGACCCTCACCCCCCTAGGTAGCTCTGCAAGCGGAGGCAACCACTTGGAACCAAACCTGAGTTCGGTTCAAGGTTTTTAACGGTAGAAATTAATTTTTGAAGTTATTATTCGAAGTCTCGCTAGAGGAGCCGATACAGGAGCTCGCTCCGTACAGTATTCAAGCGAAGTTTTATGCGAATCGACTTTGAATGTTTCACCCCAAGTCGATTCGCTCATCCCTAATTACCAGTCGTGGCTCCATACTTTCAGTAGTGGCTGTGCCTAGTATTAACCCCTTCAGTTTTCACCATAAGGACCAAGCCACATTTTGCATATCTGACATGTTTCACTTTACGTGGTAATAACTCTGGAACGCTTTTACTTATCCAAGTGATTCTGAGATTTTCTCGTGACACATTGTACTTCATGTCAGTTGTAAATTTGAGTCAATATGTTTTACCTTTTATTTATTAAAAAAATACCAAATTTACAGAAAATTTTGAAAAATTCACTATTTTCTAAGGAGTTTCTTTGCTTTTAAGATGGATGGTGATACCTCATAAAATAGTTATTGCGTAATATTCTCTATACCTCTACTTAATGTTGGCATCATTTTGTAAATGTTATTTTATTTTTTAGGACATTAGAAGGCTTTGAATTTTAGAAGCAATTTTGAAATTCCAAAACCCACTTGTAAGTACTAATTCATTTATGAAGTCATTTTGCGGAGCTTACATAGTAGAAATCACCCATACATTGGCTCTTTTTTTTCAGGAAGAGCTGATGTTTTTATTGGTACCATTTTTGGGTACATATGATTTTTTGGGGGCAAGGGTTCAGAGCTGAACCCAGACATGTCCCCATCTTCGTCCACTCAGCCCCTCTGACATGAAATTCTCCGATGCTCTCCCTTGCACTGTGCTGGATAGCGCAGGGCAAGGGCTTTTTGGTTTATATTTTTACACTGCTAGGTGGTAGCCTCTGCCTATTTTACCCATGGAGAGCCTGCTACGTCACGGCAGCCCTTTACCCGCGCGATTCAGTGCAGGGCAAGGGAAAGCATAGGAGCATGCAGAGGGGCTGAGTGGGGGAAGATGGGAATATGTCAGAGTTAAACTTCTCTGTAGAAATGTCCTGTTCTTGTGGCCCCATTGAAATGAATGGGTCCAAATCTGATCCTCAAAAATTGTGGCTAGGATGTGGGCAGACACTACAGTCTTGTACATTAGCCCTAATGCAAGGTTTACAGCACAGTGATACTTTGTCAGACGTACATAGCCTACATTTCCTTAGACTTAGGCCTCTTGCACACGATCGTATGCATTTTGCGGTCCGCAAAAAAACAGATCCGCAAAACATATGGATGCTGTCCATGTGAATTCTGTATTTTGCGGAACGGAACAGCTGGCCCCTAATAGAACAGTAGTATCCTTGTCCGTAATGCGAACAAGAATAGGACATGTTCTATTTTTTTGCGGAAACGGAAGCACGGATGTGAAAGTGCGGATGCAGACAGCACATTTTGGCCCCATTGAAAATGAATGGGTCTGCACCTGTTCCGCAAAATTGCGGAGCGGATGCAGGCCCATTTTGCGGACGTGTGAATGGACCCCTAAAAACTCTACTGTGAAAGAGGCCTTATTTGGAGTGATTTGCGTCAGATGTATTAAAAGTATCTGTGCCCGTCTGTCTGGCAGACAAGAAATCTACCCCTGTGCCATTTCCACCTATTCTACATAACATAAATCCAATCTAAACGATGGGGGTCATTTATTAAGAAGCCTTATGTTACAACGTTTTTTTCAGCATACCCGCCACTTGGGAGTGGTGGGGGCAGGCCTCGCAAATTCACTAACATTAAGGCTAGGTCTACACGACAACATTTGTCGCGCGACATTTTGTTGCACTAATGTCGCGCGACAATTTTTATAATGGCAGTCTATGGTGTCGCACTGCAACATGCAACAACTGCGACGCAACAGTCGCAGAAAATCCATTCGAGATGGATTTTTTTGCGACTGTTGCGTCGCAGTCGCAGCATGTCGCATGTTGCAGTGCGACACCATAGACTGCCATTATAAAAATTGTCGCGCGACGAATGTCGTCGTGTAGACCTAGCCTTACACCTTGAAACAGATGTAAGAGAGGAGTGACATCTACTGCAGTCAGTCAGGGGCAGTTTTTACTCCAGGGGCACTGGCTGCTGGAGGTGCACCTAATTTATGATAAGCGCCTCCTCATAGATTAGTCGCTTCCTTCAGCATCACAGGGTGGAAGCAAAGACCGTCTTTGTAAATGACCCCTATGTCTTCATTAGAAACCAAGCCAACTTTTCTCGTCACTTTACAATGTTGCTGGGGGACAAGGACAGTCACAAGATGAAATGCCGCACGTCTGTTGGATTTTTGGTTGCAAGTCAGATGCGACTTTGCCATCACTGACCACAATTATACAAGTCGTGTGAAACTGGTCTGAGACCTGGCTGTGTTTATACAGCCATATCACAGTCGCAGTCAAGTTGTAGAACGGCTTTTAGTTGCTGCAGTCTACCAGCAGGGTTGTGTCAGCTGTAACTGGGAGTACTGGAACCAGCACACCGACGTGCTGACTGCAGGGAAGGGCAGGGGGTGCGGCCAGGATGCACAGGTGGAGGGGGTGCGGCCAGGATGCACAGGTGGAGCAGCTTCGCCTCTATAGCCTGGAAGCATCCACTGACCCGGTATACGGCACACGCCTGTACTCAGGAGGATGCCCCCTCACAAGGACTGACATTGCACAGGAGGGGGCAACATGGAAAGGGCGGGAAACGTCACAGCGAAGGAGGGTCGTACCTCGGGGCTCTGGAACCTGGACTATCTGGTCGCCTGCTTCGCTGAGGAGAAGATCTGCGTGTCGTTCGGGCTCTGGCTGCTGTCCTGCTTGTTCTGGTTCACCTCCTTCTCCCTGTAATGTCACCTATTGCTTCCTCCTTCAGTTTGGCTGCTTTTCCTGCTAAGTGCTCAGTATAGAGGCAGGGAAGGGGTTAACGTGCCTGCCTGGCGTGCTGAATGAAGTCACTCTTGGCCCACAGACTTGAGCAAACACTTCTCCTCTTTCACAAGGTTTATGTAGGAGCCTGTGTCTGTATGTACAGTAGCTCAGGGACACTGACTGCAGTACCTACACTTTTACCTGGCTTCATAAAATGTTATGTATGCAGTGTAGGATCGATGAAAAGTGGCGTAGGTCCACAGGGCATCCAATCAGATTCCACCTTTTATTTTTTAGAGGCTCTTTGGAGAATGAAAGCTGCGACCTGATTGGTTGGCATCTACAGTTATTTATTTTTGTAACCTAATTTTGATACTACTTCCCCATTTTGTGATAACAAATACCAAATGTATCCCCTTTTCACAGACCGATTTGCATTGTAGCAGCTAGATGTATATCGGATCTACGTGGGTCACTGTGAATTCATGACGCTTTCTAATATGTCCTTCAGAAGCTGAGAGCTGCATTGTACGCTACCAGGAAGGAAGTGCCTTTAGCTCCTCACTAGTGTTGAGCGAACTTCTGTTTTAAGTTTGGCGTCTAAAGTTTGGGTTGTCGAAGAATCGCGTTATGGATTTTCTCAATTCCGTTATGGTCTGTGGTAGCGGAATTCATAACACGATTCTTCGATACGCCGAACTTAAAACACAAGTTCGCTCAACACTACTCCTCGCGGCAGTTGTGTTCTTTCCTTGTAGAACCGTGTACAAGATTTCTAGTTTCCATGTACTTTCTACAGCCTGAGGACCAACAAATTATATATATATATATATATATATATATATATATATATTTGTAAAAGGGCTCTTCTTACTTTTTTTATTTTTTTATTCTAAGGGTACTGTCACACTTGTGGCAGAGGATTCCGGCTGGCAGTTCCATCAAAACGTATGAAAACTGATGGCACTTGTCATACAGATCAGTCTCTCCGGATCCAGCATTTTATTTATTTTCACATTTTTTGCGGTCTGAGCATGCGCAGACCGCAATGCCGGATTCGGCATTAATGCATTTCAATGGGAAAAAATGCCGGCAAGAGTTCCGGAATTTTGGACTGAGATAAAACCGCAGCATGCTGCAGTATTATCTCCATCCTGAAAAGTCAAAAAGACTGAACTGAAGACATCCTGATGCATCCTGAACGGCTTGCTCTCCATTCAGAATGCATGGGGATATGCCTGATCAGTTCTTTTCCGGTATAGAGCCCCTAGGATGGAACTCAATGCCAGAAAACAATAACGCTAGTGTGAAAGTACCCTAAGACTGTGTTCACATGACCAGCATGCCTGATCCAGCGCAATTGCTGTCTGAAATGCGGACAAATCACTCGATGAGGATCCGCTGACAACAGATGCGCTGCTGCAGATTTGAACATACCCTGAAAGTTGAAAAAGGGTTTTTCTAAAACTCTGCTATTAATAGTCTATCATTGTCAGTGACGGGTCTGACGCCTGGCACCTCCAAAGATCAGCTGCGTTCTCCTGATCACCAAATCCTCTTCACTGTTTACCATGCAGAGCTCCCTACCTTATATAGTGGCTGTGCCTGGTATTGCAGCCAGTTAAGTGAATGGGAATGAACTGCAATACCAGGCACGGACACTATACAATGTATGGCGCTCTGCCTGATAAACAATCAAGAAGAAACCGCTTTGCAGACCACCCCAACCTCGTCATCAGTTGATCGTGCAGGTGCCAGGAGTTGGACCTCTTTGTTTATAATAGAAGCCACAATGCAAATGTGAACATCGCCTTAAGTAAATTCACACATTCCAGATTTATAGCAGAAATTTCAGCAAGTCTACTATTCAAATGAATGGGGCTTGTAGAAATCCATGTACTTGCCGCCATAGCTGCCCCATTCAGATGAATGGAATTGATTTTCAGTTGCTGACATTTCTGCGACAAATCTGCTGCGTGGGAATATTTCCTACCTAATATTTCCTGGTGATCATTACACAGAGTAATACACTTTTCATTAGTCATAACATTCTGTAGTATCATTTCTAGTCTTTTTGTTTCAAATATGTTTCAGACATTTCTACTTGAGGTGCAGACGGAAGTCAAGCTATGAAGAATCTGTCTTCTGGAGCATATATGGTTTTTTCGGTTCTACGTGTAACACAATTGGGGCATTATTGTCGAAGCAGCTTACCATCCAGGTATGTATGATGAAACATTTGTTGTACTGTGTGTCAGAAGAACCGTGTTCTGTTGTGCACTGATCGGGTGCACACAACTACTTTTTTAAAGCCTTAGGCCCCTTGCAGACGAGCGTTCCTCCCACAGCGAGTCTGCAGCACAGCTCCTGGCCTGAACTCCTAGCGCTGCCGGGGGTCGCGTAGCATTATATTGATTTATGATGCTATGTAACCCTTAGGCCTCTTTCACACGGGCGTTGCGGAAAAATGTGCGGGTGCGTTGCGGAAACACCCGCGATTTTTCCGCGCGAGTGCAAAACATTGTAATGCGTTTTGCACTCGCGTGAGAAAAAACGCGCATGTTTGGTACCCAAACCCGAACTTCTTCACAGAAGTTCGGGCTTGGGATTGATGTTCTGAAGATTGTATTATTTTCCCTTATAACATGGTTATAAGGGAAAATAATAGCATTCTGAATACAGAATGCTTAGTATAATAGCGCTGGAAGGGTTAAAAAAATAAAAAAGTTAACTCACCTTATCCCCATGATCATGTAGATCCCGGTCTGTTCTTTAGCTGTCTGCTGAATGACCTTTGGTGATGTCAGATCACATGCTCCAATCACATGGTCCATCACCATGGTGATGGAGCATGTGATCTGACGTCATCAAAGGTCCTTTAGCCACAGCTAAAGAAGAGACCGACCGGGAACTAGGCGATCATGGGGATAAGGTGAGTTAACTTTTTTTTATTTTTTTTAACCCTCCCAGCACTATTATACTAAGCATTCTGTAGTCAGAATGCTATTATTTTCCCTTATAACCATGTTATAAGGGAAAATAATACAGTGAATAGACTGTCACCTAGAACCCATGCGTGGAAATCGCACCGCATCCGCACTTGCTTGCGGATTCTTGCGATTTTCACGCAACCCCATTCATTTCTATGGGGCCTGCGTTACGTGAAAAACGCTGAATATAGAACATGCTGCGATTTTCACGCAACGCATAAGTGATGCGTGAAAATCACCGCTCATGTGAACAGCCCCATAGAAATGAATGGGTCAGGATTCAGTGCGGGTGCAATGCGTTCAACTCACGCATCGCACCCGCGCGGAAATCTCGCCCGTGTGAAAGGGGCCTTACAGTTCTGGAATGTATTGGATAACACTGACATAATGTTGCTAGTGTTATCCAATACATTCCAGGACTCTAAGGTCCCTTTCACACGAGCGTGATTTCCGCGCGGGTGCAATGCGTGACGTGAACGCATAGCACCCGCACTGAATCCTGACCCATTCATTTCAATGGGTCTGTGCACATGAGCTTTGTTTTTCACGCATCAGTTCTGCGTTGCGTGAAAATCGCAGCATGTTCTATATTCTACGTTTTTCACGCAGCCCTGGCCCCATAGAAGTGAATGGGGCTGCGTGAAAAACGCATTGCATCCGCAAGCAAGTGCGGGTGCAATGCGTTTTTCACTGATGGTTGCTAAGAGATGTTGTTTGTAAACCTTCAGTTTTTTATCACGCGCGTGAAAAACGCATCAAAACGCATTGCACCCGCGCGGAAAAAACTGAACAACTAAACGCAATCGCAGACAAAACTGACTGAACTTGCTTGCAAAATAGTGCGAGTTTCACTGAACGCATCCGGCCCCAATCTGCAACGCCCGTGTGAAACCAGCCTAACGCTGGGTTCAGACCTGAGCGTTCGGAAACGAGCGCTCTGTATGCGCGATTGTACGGGCGTTTACAATCGCGCATACAGAGACTGGCGTTCACACATTGTCGCGCGTTCCCGAATTTCTATGTGCAGGAACGCGCGACAAACGCCCAAAAAAAAGCTCAAGCACTTGTTTGAGCGTCGGGCGTTTTACAGCGCGATCGTACGCGCTGTAAAACGCCCAGGTGAGAACCATTCCCATAGGGAATCATTGGTTCTTGCCTGTTGTGCGTTTTACAGCGCGTAGGAACGCGCTGTAAAACGCTCAGGTGTGAACCCAGCGTTAGGGTTACATAGCATCATAAATCAATATAATGCTATGTGACCCCCGGCAGCACTGGGAGGTCAAGCTGAGTGCTGCGATGCAGACTCTCTGCGGGAGGAACGCTCGTCTGCAAGGGTCCACCGTCCAGTTACACGACGGCATGTGTCGCCATGTAGCTGTAGCCTTTTTTTTTTTTGTTTGTTTGTTTTTTGTGTGAGACTTCCTGTTGCCATGTAGCCAGACCCATATAATCATGGTCATTCTGTTTGTATGTATCATGTTGGCATGTCTCTGACATAACAGAAGTCATCACTGGTGGATCTGAGCAATGTGACCCCCACCAATAACTTGAATTGTAGATCAACTGTTTTTATGCAGGATTAGGGCTCTTTCACACTTGCGCTTTTCTTTTCCGGCATAGAGTTCCGTCGTCGGGGCTCTATGCTGGAAAAATCCTGATCAGGATTATCCTAATGCATTCTGAATGGAGAGAAATCCGTTCAGGATGCATCAGGATGTCTTCAGTTCAGGACCGGAACGTTTTTTGGCCAGAGAAAATACTGCAGCATGCTGCGCTTTTTGCTCCGGTCAAAAATCCTGAACACTTGCCACATCGACGGATCCGGAATAATAGCCCATTGAAATGTATTATTCCGGATCCGTCCTAACATCTTCAGTTGTAACGACGCAACGACGGATCCGGAAGTTGCGCCTGCGCCAGGAAGTAGGAAGGGCTTGGCTGGAGCGAAAACTTCCACTAGACAGCCCGCACGGGAGAAGACAGGGCGTGAAAGAAGCTCCTGGAGGTGAGTATTGTGTGTCCCTTGCATATTTTATTAGTTGTAAAACAAACTAGAAATTTTCTGATAAGAAATAATTTACATACCGGATCCGCTCATCAGTACACGACGGATCCGCTGTGTCAACGGATCCGGACGACTGATCCGGCCCCATACCGGATCCGTACGACGGATCCGGAAAAAAAACGTTGATGTTGGCTTCGGGATTTCCGGATCAGTATCTTACCAAAAAAGCCGGAAAGACGCATCCGGAAAGAAAAAATTATGCGTTCTTACGCGTTTTTCCGGATCCGGCGTGTAATTCCGGCAAATGGAGTACACGACGGATCCGGACAACGCAAGTGTGAAAGAGCCCTTAGAAAAACATGGCTGCTTTCTTCTAGGAATGGAACCACACCCTGACCATACCATGGGTTGCATGTGGTATTGCAGGTTGCATTAGGGTACGATTGTTAATGGCCATGTGGATTTGCATGTTACCACAAGGACATTAAAAATGAACAGCAAATAAACAATTTGGTTGTAATTAGTTAATATAATCCTGCTGTGGCTTTTATGGGTGCACAGTACTTAGCCACAAGGTGGCCACGTCCCATCCACAGCACAGCCATGACATGATGTTACGCAACCTGTAGACATGGGTGGCACTGATTTATGAGGAAAGTAGAATTTAGAGGTTTTTTTTTAAATGCAAGTCTGTGGTATTTATTCACTACTGAGAGGGCCCAAGAGCCATGGGGGGGAATTTATTATGAGAATAATATTTTAAGTCAGTTTTGCTATCAAATGTCACGTCACGTTACTTGATGAATTTGGTTTGTTCTTGAAGAGTAACTAAACCTTTATATAAACGTTTAATATGTTATCCCTAATGCCCTAATAAAACTATATCTAATATACTTTATTAATCGATTTTCTATTTTAAATACACTTTTTTCCTTACCTAAAGCATTCACTGTGCACTTAAAATTCTGCTCTTTGTACACCGCTGAGCAGGGGCGTACATAGAAATCATTGGGCCCCATAGCAAGAATCTTAATGGGGCCCCACTAACTCCGTCCACTGGCCCATCCCACCACCTGCCATGGCTTCTCCCCTGCCATACCCCCAGCAGTTGCAGCCGTGTAGACATTAGGAGCTACTTTCACACTTGCGTTTCTATTTTCCGGTATTGAGATCCGTCATAGGGTCTCAATACCGGGAAAAAACCCGCTTTTCATTGTCCCCATTCATTGTCTTGGGGCACTTTCTACTATAAGCAGCACACAGGCACGGCTCATGGGGGGGGGGGGGGTGGCTATGGTGGTGCTGGCATAATAGTATACCAGTGCCACCATAGCCCCCCTTACCTTATGAACTGTCAGAACCTCCTAATGCATACCTCAGCTGCTGCAGAACATAAAAAGCTTCGTTCACATCTGTGTTGGGGCCTCATTCGTGGATCAAGTCATAAATGCTAGACACAATTTTATAGCCTGGAAGATGGAAACCTGACAGATCTCATCATAGTCAGCGGGTTCTGTCGGGTGTTGTCGTCCATGAAGCGCCAGATCGCCAGTGATTTTCGTTGATTTGCTCCTATGACGGCAGAACAGTGAACGTCACCAGCACAGATGTGAACGAAGCCTAATACTCACCTCAGCTGCTGCAGAACATTATAATAGTGACAAGGGAACTACAAGTCTCATCATCACCAGATTATTATTGGAAATTAGGGAGCAACACAGGGAGAGGTGAAAGTGGAGAGAACTACAATTTCCAGCATGTCCAGGCTGTTATGATCAGATACAAGTAGATATTACACAGAGTATAAGGCCGGGTTCATATCACCATTTAGTTTTCAGTTCTTCTGATCTGTCAGATGAACAGAAAAATAAAGAATTGCCATATCTGTCGGAGATCCGTTATTTTAGACAGAAAAAAGTCCTGCATGCAAAACGGAAAACTAAACTGTGATGAGAATCCAGCCTAAGAAAAGAGAACTACAACTCTCAGCATGTCCAGATTATAGGACATCTAGTTGTACCATGTAAGAGCTTTAAAAAGAAATAACTATAACCCCCAGTATGGCCAGACTTATTATGGGGCATCAGTATACATTTAAAAGAGGGGGTATAGGAGGAGAGAACTACAACTCCCAGCATTACCAGCCTGTACTAGGGCATACGTTTAAATTACATTGAGAAACATATAATACGACAAAACTACAACTCCCAGCTTTTCTAGGATGTTCTAGGAACACCACTAACTTCTCCTCCAGGCACCACACAGAAGCTCCGCCCCCTCACAGTGATATGCCACCGGTCTTTCACCAGTCCTCTGCACTGGTCACATGATGATGACATCACCAAAGGTCCTTTAGACTTCTGCTGCTCTGCTATTTATTGGCTTCCTGCACTGGTCACATGGTTGATGACATCACCAAAGGTCCTTCTCCACCTCTTACTTTCTCAGGTAGCCATACAAGTGTAATTAGTCGGCGGGGCCTATCCTCCACTGCGGGCCCCCTTCCCCCAGGGGCCCCATAGCAGCTGCATGGTCTGCCTCTATTGGAGGTACGCCACTGCCGCTGAGCTGTCAGTGGTGTACAGAGTACATTCTATCAATGGGGTTGCAGCAGCGCTTTGAGTATGAGCGGGAGTGCACATTGCTGCTCCTGCCCGTGCTCCCCGGAGCATTACTAACTATTGACATTGCACATGGGTACCCTGTACCAGGGGCATAGCTGCAGGGGAAGTGGCTGCTTTGGGGCTCTAAAAGATTTTGTCAGGGCCGCCTCAACAGTATTACACAATGACAGTATAGACAGTGTAGGAAACGGATGGAACAGCTGCCAAGCCTGGTTTGAGAGAGCGATCTTTACTAGCCACAGGAATGAGGGCGGCATGAAAGGAAGGGGTTGCGAAAAAATTACTGGGGAAGGGGGGCCCCATTCAAAAATTTTCTGTGGGGCCCAGTTATTTCTAGCTATGCCACTGCCCTGTACCCATGTACTATGCCAGGATTATCTGAGCAGAGCGAGCTGCTCCTTCTGCCTGCTCAGCTTAGCTGAGAGAACTGCATTTCAGCTCTTAGCTTAGCGGAGCAGGCAGGAGCCCGCTCTGCTCAGCTAATCCTGGCATAGTACATGGGTACAGGGTACCCATGTGCAATTACATTAGTTAGGAATCCTCCGGGGAGCACAGGCAGGAGCAGAAATGTGCACTCCAGCTCGTACTCAAAGTGCTGCTGCAACTGCAATGGGCGGCCTCACCCCAGGGCCTCTATATAATGCATCCCAGGTGTAGGAAATGCCAAGTAGTGTTATGGTGCGGCCCAAATGTCTTTGTGTGTCACGGTGCTCCTACCTGGATACCGTTGGACCCCAGGCTTTGGCTCTGACTCTAAGTTATGCCAGGGAACTTTCCTCCTGGCTCTGAGGCTTTAAGCTTTGGCGTCATGGCCAGCAGAGCTTAAGGCCTAGCAGGGGGTAAGCTAGACTGACTAGAACTTGTCCCCACCCTTCCTGCAGGAAGTGGGACTAGCCCACTTCTCCACAGAGGGGGATTTGAATGGAATGGAAAGCTCCATTCTCCCCAAGTACAGATCTGCCGTGTTTGCTGCCACCTGCTGGTGAACCAGGCATATTACATGAACGGTTACATAACATTGTTAGGAATATCTGTAAAGAATAAATCAAGGCAACTGGACTTACTGTAGATTTCTTAAACGTTTCACTCGTTCTTCCAACGAGCTTTCTCAATTCTGAGTGACTGTACAAGAATTCTCTGGGAATAAATATGTAACTGAATCAACATCTGGTAATTATACACAGCATGGATTTATTCTTTACAGATATACCATGACCTGGATAAATGAGAACCTTCACAGATATTGTTAGGAATGCACAGTGTGGAGGACCTGGAATAAATGCATAAGATGACATTCAGGTTAGCTCAATAAAGACAGTAGAAATGTGTAGGAGTGGTAACACCACTCTGGGGTGTTACACAACCCCATTGATAAAATGTGCTGTGTACACCACTGACAGCTCAGCGGTGTAAAAAGAAGAGTTTTGAGTAGTAAAAATAGAAAATTGATTGATAAAGTATATTAGAGAGAGTTTTATTAGGGCATTAAGGACAACATATTAAAAGTTTATATAAAGGTTTAGTTATTCTTTAAACTTAACACTTTTGTCTAGAGAAGCTACTCCAGTTTCCTACTCCACCCTCCTCCTGGAGTGAGATTGTTACTTTTTTTTTTTTTTAAAGTCACAAGATAAATTTGGAAACTCATTAACATAGCTAACCACACCCACTTTGTCATGCCCGGCTCTGACTATGTGCGGAGGTCGGCCAGAATAGCAGCACGTCTTTAGTGTTTGTTTTGGAGTCGTGATGGGAGGCGGATCCAGCAGGTGCACTGGGTGGGTACATTAGTTTAAATGGCTCTCAATTCCAGTGCTCTGAGTGGATTATAGAAATCAGTCTGGCCTAGGAAGCAAGCAAGGAAGGTTTTCTGTCCCAGCTCTGTTAAGATAAGTGTGGTTTCTGTTCTTGTTGTTTGCTGTTTTAGTTGTGTTGGTATCTTCTCTCCCATCCAGGTTCTGTGCGAGCAGGCTGCTGCTATTTCCCATTTTCACCATCTCAGGGAAGTTAGGGTGTATTAGCCCAGGCACGAGGACACCGCATTCCTACCACCAACGTCTGCCTGTGAGCTGAGCAGTGCAGGGAGAGAGGTCAGGGATTAACTAGGAGGGGACCCTTCCCCTGCTTCTCGCTCAGAGCCTGGTTGTTGGTTTTTCTGTGTGTCTGAGTGCTTGTCCGCCGTGACACTTTTGCACCCATATTACAAAACTAGTAAGTGGTGTAAAAATTGAAAAAGTCGCAAAAGTTTTCTCAAGGGAGTGTAAAAAGTCGCAGATTTTTGCGCAAGTGCTTACATTTTACACAAGTAAATGCAAAAAAAAAAAATCACAAAAGCCCTATTTTGCGACTTTATGATTCCAGAATTCTGGAGTGAAGGTATGATAAATCGGGGCCATCGGGTTTTCTGGAGCTTCACAACTCCATTGCTGGTGAGGGACAACACTGATTACTTTTGACTTTTTTTATTCTACATCAGAGGTTTTCCATAAATGCAATTGGAAGGTCATAAACTATAATACAGAAGTCTGTTTTCAACATCTGTATAAGGCTACTTTCACACTAGCGTTGTTTAAATCCGGCGTTCAATTCCGACACCGGAACTGCCCGCCGGATCCGGAAAAAGTGTGAAAACGGATTACATTTGAATCCTGATCAGGATTTTGATCACAATGAAAAAATGCATTGGAAAAAACAGATCCGCCATTTATGGACTTTAACTTTTTCTTTCACATTTTTCGGGTTTAACATGCAAAAGCCGGATCCGGTTTGACTGAACACACGGCGCCGCATCCGGCGTTAATGCAAGTCAATGGGAAAAAGGCCTGATCCGGCGTTCAGTCAAAGTGTTCAGGATTTTTGGCCGGAGGTAAAAATACAACATGCTACGGTTTTCTGAAAAGCCTGATCAGTAAAAAAGACCTGAACTGAAGAAACTGAAGACGTCCTTGTGCATCCTGAACGGATTACTCTCTATTCAGAATGCATTAGGATAAAACTGATCAGTTCTTTTCCGGATTTGAGCCTCTAGGACGGAACTCAGCGCTGGAAAAGAAAACCGCTAGTGTGAAAGTACCCTAACACCGATCCTGAATATGGTGCCCATATAATTGTATTTTTACTAGAGGAGAATACAGTGCCTCAAATATTACTAAGGGTTCGTGCACACAACAGTACATGTGTATCTACTGTACTACCGGTGGGCACTCCATAATATTTGACTGTGTTCATTCACAAGATCGTGTCTGTTTTTATGCCGATAAAAAATGGAGCCGGGGAAAACAGTACATGAATACCTTTTTGTATTTGCTATCCATTTTTTTTTTCATTGAATGAGAAGTCTGATCTGCATCTAGCGTTGTGGACCGGGCACATGGATGCGTTACAAAACAGATTTGTGAATAGGTTTATTGTATAGGTCAGTTGTGTCCATTTTAGAAATGGCATAAGGAAGAAGTTAGTGAATAACCACTTAAAAGGGATTTCCAGAATACAACATCATCTATCCTTAGACTAGACCGTCACAGTATGATAGATGGGAGTTCTACCACCATGACCTTACCAATGAGCAAAGCAGTACCCAGCACAGCAACATCCATTCGAAAGTTACCCTGCCTGGTACGGCAGCTACCACATTCAATGTTACATCCTGAAAAAACCCTTGTACATGTGTACTATTGCAAGACAATATAAAAATAAAATAAAAATAAAAACGTCCCCAAAGGTGTATATAGCTGTTAACATTGCAGTTTACTCATTTTGGGCTAAATATCATTTTCAGTGCATCTACAGATTGTTGCTCTCTGCCTTACACTGAATGCATCAGGTAGCTGCTTTGACGGCTGGATCTGTAGCTCTTATCTCTGAACTCGTGACAGCTCATAAACACTCATTTAAGCCCTATAGCAGGGATCAGCAACCTCCGGCACTCCAGAGGTTCTGAAACTACAACTCCCAGAGTGCTCCATTCACTTCTATGGGAGTTGTGAGAACAGCCGAGCATGTTTGCATGCTGGGAGTTGTAGTTTCACAGCAGCTGGAGTGCCGAAGGTTGCTGATCCCTGCCCTATAGGATTTAGCTGTGATGAGTTTTATAAGCTGGTCAGAGATGAGGTCTACAGATCCAGCCATCAGAGAAGCTCCCTGACAGATTCAGTGTGAGGCAGAGAGTAATGGTCTCTGTAGATGCAATGAAACTAAAATCTGGAGAGGAAAAACTATTAAAATCTTTATAATAATGGTCAGTTGAAAAAATCGTTTTTAGTCCAAAATAAGTAAAATGCATTGAATGCTGTAGAATTGTGATAGACTGTTTAGGTGTAGATCCGTTTTCCCAGATCTATTGATGCAGAATGTGATAGGCAACGGTATTGATTTTCTCGTGTAGTACACAAGCTATCGATTTCTAAAAGGAGAATACTTTATGAATAGTGTCCTTTTCAGAGCACATAAGGCTACTTTCACATTAGCATCTTTTGCGGATCCGTCATGAATCTGCAAAAATGCTTCCATTACAATAATACAACCGCATGCATCCGTCATGAACGTATCCGGTTGTATAATGTCTTCTATAGCCATGACGATCCGTCTTGAACACCATTGAAGGTCAATGGGGGACGGATCCTTTTTCTATTGTCAGAGAAAACGGATCCATCCCCATTGACTTACATTGTGTGTCAGGACGGATTCGTCTTGCTCTGCACCACATCGCGGACAGCAAAGCGCTGCTTGTAGCGTTATTCTGTCTGCCATTGGAGCGCAACCTAACGGAATTGAATGCATTTTGGTGCATTCCGTTCAGTTTTGTCCCCATTGACAATGAATGGGGACAAAACTGAAGCGTTTTCATCCGCTATTGAGACCCTATGACTAATCTCAATAGCGGAATTGAAAACGCTAGTGTAAAAGTAGCGTTAGCTGGTTGTGTTCACATGTGAACAGTGCTTATACAGTAAGTGAACTCATGTAAAGCCAAACATCTGATTCAGACTTCTCTGTACTATACATTTATTTACATGTTCATGGTATTTAGCTATTTTATCCTGCACGTTCTTATGTATTTTATTACGTATGATCATTATGTATGCATGTTATCTAAATTCTCTTTCCTCCCTTTTGTAAACAGATAATCACCGGGGCATATATGGCATTGTCGGATGTTATAAACTTTGTGTTGACTTTATTCCCGTCATGTAACTCCAACCACAGAGTGAGATTAAGTAAGTAATACAATTGCAGAGGTTATGGGAGAATGTTTTTAAAGCTTCGTTCAATTTTGAGGTTTTGAATGCAGAATTACACTCCATTGGAATTGCAGCACCAAGAAGGAAATGTCGTGGAATTATGGAAATCACAGGATTGATAGATAGGTTAATGATATGCAAATGATCAAAATTGAAGACAAAATAATAAAAAATCTTGACTTGTCTAGCACAGAAATAGATGCACTTACCTGCCTTTGCATGCTATCAATGCAGTTATTAATAGATGTTTGAGTAATGTTCGGCCACGGTGAATGCACTTGGGCACGCAAATCATCGAGATCCAAGGCTGGCTGCTCCCTGCAATTGCTGACCAATGACACCCAGATCAGCTAGATGGGAAACAGGTCTCGCGACGCTGCAGGCGCCATGGTAGCATGTTTAGGTTACACAGGCTGCTCGCAGTAGGACGAGCAACATATGACCTGGAGTTGTTCTGTTGAAATATGGCTCCTGGGACACTTTGGAGAAATGTGTGTACCACTTTTCTATAACCAAATCAATGTAAGGCTACATGCACATGACTGTGCTGTTTTTTTGCAGTCCGCGGATCTGCAAAAAACGGAAGCTGCCTGTGTGCCTTCCGCAATTTGCGGAACAGAACGGCAGCCCATTGTAGACATGCCTATTCTTGTCCGCAAAACGGACAAGAATAGGACATGCTATATTGTTTTGCGGGGCCTCGGAACGTAGCAACGGATGCGGACAGCACATGGAGTGCTGTCCGCATCTTTTACGGCCCCATTGAAGTGAATCGGTCCGCACCTGAGCCGCAAAAACTGCGGCTCGGATGCAGACCTTAAAAACGGTTGTGTGCATGAGGCCTAACGCTGAGCTGTTAGTGTACCTGCAATGAAGACTACAGGGGTCCGGCCTCTTCATAGTGTTGCCCATGTGGTCTACAGACCAATCTCTGGGAATCATTAAGTCAGAGACAAAAGCAGGACATATCACTGAAGAAGATAGCCCTCCATTGCCATCTTACTGCTGAGGGCAGTAGCCCGAGTTCAATGGAACACCTGTAGCTGGTTGTGAATGTTGTGCTTAAGCCGTTGAACAGTGTTGATATCTCAGCTTAGGTGCGTAGTGATTTGCGGGAGTGATAAACTACTTTCACACTTGCTCTAGGTGGGGATCCGTCTGGTATCTGCACAGACGGATCCGCCCCTATAAATGCAAACGATAGTATCCGTTCAGTGCGGATCCGTCTGCATAACAGCTTTTTCAGATCTGACTTTTCACGATCATGAAAACTCTGATCCGACACTATATTCTAACACAGAGGCGTTCCCATGGTGATGGGGACAATTCAAGTTAGAATATACTAAGAACTGTGTACATAACTGCTGCCTGGCACCACCCGATCTCTTACAGGGGGCTGTGATCCACACAATTAACGTGGTGCGGCACCTGAGGGGTTAATTGTGTGGATCTCAGCCCCCTGATCGGGTGCTGCCAGGCAGCAGGGGCCAGACCCCCTTCCTTCCCCAGTATTAAAAGCATTGGTGGCCAGTGCGGCCCCACCCCCCTCCCTCCCCAGTATTAAAAGCATTGGTGGCAGTGGCTACAGGCTAACAACCCCCCCCTCCCCCCCCCCCCATCATTGGTGGCAGCGGAGCAGCATTTCCGATCGGAGTCCCAGATTAATCGCTGGGGCTCCGTTTGGTGACCATGGCAGCCAGGACGCTACTGCAGTCCTGGCTGCCATGGTTACTTAGCTTATACTGACCTGCGCTGTCTGTGGCCGGCCGGCACTCCTCCTACTGGTAAGTGACAGGTCTGTGCGATGCGCCGCACAGACCTGTCACTTACCAGTAGGAGGAGCACCGGCCACAGACAGCGCAGGTCAGTATAAGCTAAGTAACCATGGCAGCCAGGACTGCAGTAGCGTCCTGGCTGCCATGGTAACCAAACGGAGCCCCAGCGATTAAACTGGGACTCCGATCGGAAATGTTGCTCCGCTGCCTCCAATGATGAGGGGGGTTGTTAGCCTGTGGTGTCTGCCACCAATGCTTTTAATACTGGGGAGGGAGGGGGGGGCCGCACCGGCCACCAATGCTGCCTGGCAGCACCCGATCAGGGGGCTGATATCAGCACAATTAGCCCCTCAGGTGCGGCACCTGAGGGGTTAATTGTGCAGATCACAGCCCCCTGTAAGAGATCGGGTGGTGCCAGGCAGCAGGGGGCAGTTATGTACACAATTCTTAGTATCTTCTAACTTGAAGCGTCCCCATCACTATGGGAACGCCTCTGTGTTAGAATATACTGTCGGATCTGAGTTTTCACGCTCTAATTCAAATCCGATGGTATATTTTAACATAGAGGTGTTCCCGTGGTGATGGGGGACGCTTTAAGTTAAAATTATACCATCGGATTAGAGAAAACTCCGATCCGATGGTATATTAATAGGGACTCCTGACTTTACATTGAAAGTCAATGGGGGACGGATCCTTTTGCAATTGCACCATATTGTGTCAACGTCAAACGGATCCGTCCCCATTGACTTGCATTGTAAGTCGGGACGGATCCGTTTGGCTCCGCACGGCCAGGCGGACACAAACGCTGCAAGCAGCGTTTTGGTGTCTGCCTCCAGAGCGGAATGGAGGCGAAACGGATCCAAACTGGTGCATTCTGAACGGATCCTTACCCATTCAGAATGCTTTGGGGATGAACGGATCCGTTCGGGGCCGCTTGTGAGAGCCCTCAAACGGATCTCACAAGCGGAACCCCAAACGCAAGTGTGAAAGTAGCCTAAGGTCTCTAAATTCAAGGATTCTGTCCCTCTCAGTTTGTGACAAGTGGCGATAACTGGCATGTCGATGAAAGAGGCATCTCCCAAACAACTTGATCTGATTTTTATTTTTTATTTTTTTACATTTCGTGTGGCCAAAAAAACTTGTGACTTTTATGCCCCTCCCACACAATACCGATTAGAGCGAGGTGCTTAAAAATGTGACAATTTTCAGCTCTTTGTGATACATGCTACTCCTTTGATTTGCATGACCTAACTGCCTGTCCTTCTTGGTGTTGCAAATCCAATGTTGAGTGTATATGCATAATTTGAAAATTTCTGCTGACCTATCTAATTATTATTGGCTACAGCAGTCCTGCAGGTTGTTGTACCAAAGTCAGCATAATTGATTTAGCATGTTGGCATGTTCTTGTAATAGTGAATGATTAAAAATAATACCATAAATACTTTTGGGGTTTTAATTTCATTTCTTTCACAATATAATTGAAACTTTTTAATTTATATTTATTACAAAATCATAAAAAAAAAAAAAGACCCTCAAGTCTGTTACACAGGTATAACTGTCAGAATGCAGACTTCCGAAACCCCCACCAATTAGTTGTTTGAAGGGGCTGTTGCGCTCCAGTGAG
The DNA here is from genome assembly GCF_014858855.1 of Bufo gargarizans. Classification (NCBI taxonomy): domain Eukaryota; kingdom Metazoa; phylum Chordata; class Amphibia; order Anura; family Bufonidae; genus Bufo; species Bufo gargarizans. The sequence goes on from NC_058083.1 coordinate 191,973,257, forward strand.
CACTGCTGCCTCCACACAGCATACCAAGCACAGTACCATATATTGTATAGTGGCTGTACTTGGTATTGTAGCCCAGGCCTGTTCACTTAAATGCCATGTGACCAATGAACATAACTTCACTGGCTGCAAGAAGAAGTTGCATCCTTCGGTGGTGGTGCAGGTAGTCGGACCACCACTGATCTGATCCTGAGTATAGGTCATCAATATTGTACTTATGTGCCCCTTTTGCAGTTAGGGTTCGCTCATCCCTAATCAAGACTAGAGTTTAATATCTTAATATCCTTTTGCTGGTGTGAGATGCGTCAAACTTCTTGCTAGTCTGAAGCCTCTGTGGTCCTCTGTGCAACAGATTCTGGTGTATATGACAGTACATTTGTTCTGTTTGAGACCCCGCCCCATCTGCTAATTCCTGTACATGCCACGCCCACTCTTGGATGAAGTTGCTACCTTTTTTTTTAATGTCACAAAACTGGTATAGCAAATTTCATAAATTCCCCCACTTTTTTATTTTTATTTTATTCTTCAGCCAGAGTGCAGGCAAAGGCACAATAAACTATTCCTATAGTACATAAGATGAGGCCTCCTGCACACAGACGTGTGCTGCCCATAGCCGTATTGTGGACCGCATTTGCGGATCCGCAATACTTGTGCGCCGTTCTGTGGGCGTTCTGCATCACTGATGTGGACCCATTCACTTCAACGGGTCCGGAGATTTGAAATGGTGCGGAATGGAAGCACGGAACGGAACCCTACGGAAGCACTACGGAGTGCTTCCGTCCCGTACTTCCGTTCCACAAAAAGATAGGACATGTCGCGAACCCGTCAAAGTGAATGGGTCTGTGATCCACTGCGGCTGCCCCAGGGTCAATGTTTTTGCATTGTAGCCCTCAATTTGCAGGGCTGCAGCATGACCAATCGGCGCACACGGCATTCGTGTTCAGGAGGCCTAACCCCAATTTTTTTTTCTTACCGGGGGGGGGGGGGGGGAGTTGTACGGCACAGGTAACGTGATTTAGGATTTTGATGCTTGGCACAACTGGGTGGAGGTGAACCTCACTCATTATGGTAAAAAACATTTTATGTTCCCGTTATACAGAACACAGGAACTCCAGAAGAAAGCACAAGCCTGTCTTATCTGCTTTGTCACTCTTTACGCTTATCAGCTTGGGGTGTTGTTACTCCATGGTAGAAAATGACCTTCCTTCTATGGAACTGCCTCATTCTCCTCAGAGAAGGTTACTTGGAACCATGCTGCAGGTAATTAGCATTCCTGTTTTAGACAAGGAAACAATAGAAATTTAGTTTTCCAAGGATGCCCATAAGGTACAAAATACATTTTGTTTTCTGTCAAAACATTGGGGGTAATTTACTAAGACTGCTACGCCAGGTTTGGCATAAAAAAAAGTTGTAAGAACCCTTTGGCCCCTTTCACACGGGCGAGTATTCCACTCGGATGCGATGCGTGAGGTGAACGCATTGCACCCGCACTGAATCCCGACCCATTCATTTCTATGGGGCTGTTCACATGAGCGGTGATTTTCACGCATCACTTATGCGTTGTGTGAAAATCGCAGCATGCTCTATTTTGTGCATTTTTCACGTAACGCAGGCACCATAGAAATGAATGGGGTTGCGTGAAAATCGCAAACATCCGCAAGCAAGTGCGGATGCGGTGCGATTTTCACGCACGGTTGCTAGGAGACGATCGGGATGGTTATAAGGGAAAATAATAGCATTCTGAATACAGAATGCATAGTACAATAGCGCTAGAAGGGTTAAAAAATGTTTAACTCTCCTTAATCCACTTGCTCGCGTAGCTGGCATATCTCCTCTCTCTTTCTTTGCTGATTGCAGTCAAAGGAACTGTGGTGACGTCACTCCGTTCATCACATGATCTTTTACCATGGTGATGACCGGAGTGACCGTCACCACAGGTCCTGTTCCTCCACACAGCTAAGATGAAGACAGAAGGAGATGCCGGCTGAGTTAAATTATTTTTTAATTTTTTAACCCCCTCCAGCTCTATTTTACTATGCATTCTGTATTCAGAATGCTATTACCGTATTTTTCGCCCTATAAGACGCACCGGCCCATAAGGTTTTTGGGGAGGAAAATAAGAAAAAAATCATTTTTAACCAAAAGGTGTGCTGTGTGTTTGGTCTCTGGATGGCACTATTACTGGGGATCTGTGGATGACTGACACTTATGTGGGGGATCTGTGGATGACTGACACTTATGTGGGGGATCTGTGGATGACGGACACTTATGTGGGGGATCTGTGGATGACGGACACTGTTATGTGGGGGATCTGTGGATGACGGACACTGTTATGGGGGGGATCTGTGGATGACGGACACTGTTATGGGGGGGATCTGTGGATGACGGACACTGTTATGGGGGGCATCTGTGGCTTGCACTATTACAGGGGGATCTGTGGATGGCATTGTTACAGGGGGGGGGGGGGGAAATCTGTGGATGGCACTGTTATATATGTGCCATCCACAGACCCCCCCCCCCCAGCCTATAACAGTGCCATCCACAGACACCCCCCCCCCCCCCCAGCCCATAACTGTGCCATCCACAGATCGCCCCCGCCGCCAGTATACTAAAATAAGATGTCATATTCAATTAATACTTATTAAACATGCCCCCTCAGTCCTGTAGAATTCAGGCAGGCAGGACGGGCGGCCGGCGCGTCTCTTACTGGCATCACTTGCCTGCGCCGCCTGCTTCATTCATAAAGTAGGCGGCGCAGGCACGTGACAAGAGTTACGCTGCCGCCCGCCCGCCCGGCCTGAATTCTACTGCCGCGATTAGGATGTAAGGTAGTAATAGGACTAAGGGGGCAAGTTTAATAAGTATTACTTGAAAATGACATCTTATATTAGTATACTGGAGCGGCGGGGCGGTGCTATACTACACTGACTGCACCGCCCCGCCGCTATTGCCAGCCCCCAGACCCTCCTCCCAGTCCCTCCCCGAGTCCCCGCTCACTGATACATCGCTGCCAGCGATGTAAAACTGCAAGCATTCGCCCCATAAGACGCAGGGGCATTTCTCCCCCATTTTGGGGGAAGGAAAAGTGCGTCTTATGGGGCGTAAAATACAGTATTTTCCCTTATAACCATGTTATAAGGGAAAATAATGCAATCTACAGAACACCGATCCCAAGCCCGAACTTCTGTGAAGAAGTTCGGGTTTGGGTACCAAACATGCGTGATTTTTCTTACGCGAGTGCAAAACGCATTACAATGTTTTGCACTGGCGCAGAAAAATCGCGCGTGTTCCCGCAACGCACCCGCACATTTTCCCGCAACGCCCGCCTGAAAGAGGCCTTTTTGTGACATTATTTTGTTGCGCCACTTGGGAGCATTGGTGGCCGGGCCAGGGCTCAACCATCAATCCAGAAAATTTGTTAACATTTGCTCATGGAAACTGGTGTAAAAGTGGAGTGAAGTAGATTTCGCTCCAGTCGCACATGACTGCCGGAGGTTCGTTCAATTTATGATATGGCCTGAACCTTGTTATAAATTGGGTGCTTCCTTCAGCAGCGCATAGCTATCAAAGACTGGCGTAAAAATCCAGTCTTTGATAACTGACCCCCAGTGTCCATTATTTTTAGTGGCGCAGCATCCCTTGAAAATGAGTGAATCGTTGGTAATCCTTAGTTTATTCATTGTGTGTGTCATTATTACACAAATGTATGTGTACACTTTGGTGAAACTGCAGAAGTATTATATACTGTATAATGGTTAATATTCAGCATCTTACAAAAGTGAGTACACCCCTCTCATATTTGTAAATATTTTATTATATCTTTTCATGGGACAACACTGAAGATGTGACACGTTGATACAATGTAAAGTAGTCAGTGTACAGCTTGTATAACAGTGTAAATCTGGTGTGTCCTTAAAATAACTCAACACACAACCACTAATGTCTAAACTGCTGGTAACAAAAGTGAGGTATAAAATACTGGCAAGGCTCAAATGCAAGTGTGAACAGAGCATTACCCCAAAACAAGATCAGATGAACTTTTACCAAGTAAAATCTCATAATCCCACTGCTGTTGCAATATACTTGTATTACAGCAGCTGTGAAGTGTTCTCATTCATCACATACCTTAGTGCTCAGGTCATGTACAATGCTCTCTTGTTCTATTTCAATTCCTATAATACAAAAGATCTGGCTTAAAAAAATATTTATATACTACTCACAAAAAGTTAGGGATATTTGACTTGTGGGTGAAATTTCAGGATGATCCTAGAATGCACTCTAACCTTTACAAGTGAACTTAATGTGACCTTCTCTAAACTTTTGAATGCACATGTCTAACCGTGCAATGTTTAAGTATCTTTTGCACAACTTGCTGTTCTCTAACAAGGAGCTTAACGGCAAAATTCACAACAGGTGTTTGATCCATGAATCGCCCAATAAATTTCCTGGTTCAATTAGAATTGGTATTTAAACAGAGCTCCTCATCATGCTGTTAAAATTTTGACATCATGAGACCAAGATGACGCCTAACAATTGATCAACAGTACATCGCCATTATGAGGCTTCAGACAGAAGTGGCCACTAAGCTTAGAGTGTCACATAGTGTTATCAGCAGGTGGCAACAGAGATGCAGAGATATTGGAAGAGTCACGGAAAGGCAGAGAAGTGGACGTCCTTTGACCACATCCCACACTGATGACTGTTCATTGGGAAAAATACCCTGCAGAGTTGGATGATGAATGCCATACATCTCCAGGCACACTTAAGTAAGGTGAGAGGAACCCAAGTGTCACATCAGACTACATCAGCATGGTCTGCGTGCTAGATAACCTGCAAGGGTACCTGGCCACAGGGTTCATCATCTTGCATGGGCTAGGGAGTATTTACGATGAACGAGGCACCAGTCGATTCACGCTGAGCAGAAATGATGGCCGCCATTGATGTTGGAGACGTCAAGGAGAGCGCTATGCATCAGCCATTATTGTCACCAGACTCCTTTGGTGGTGGAGTTAGTGTGGGCAAGTGTGTCTACACATGAATGGCACAGTGACAAGCCCATATGACTTGAATAACATCATTAATCCAGTTATTGTGCCTCTGCATGAACAACACAGGCTAATTTCATGTTTAAGGACGACAATGCACCAGCTAATCGAAGGTCGCATCATTAAGGAATGGCTGCTGAAGACTGGGGTACCTCAAATGGAGTGGCCTGCACTTTCTCCAGACCTGAATCCCATTGAAAACCTATGGGATCAGCTGAGTCACTGTGTAGAAAAACTGAGGTCTATCCCAGGTAAAGGTTACAATTTGAACCCTAAAACATTGATTTGCCTCATTTCTCAAAACTGTCTAAAACTGTAACCAATCTGAGCTCTGCTTTTATTTTGTTTTAAAGGAGTTGTCTCATCTCAGAGAATGGGGGCATATCGCTAGGATATGCCCCCATTTTCTTATAGACGCTGGTCATACAGCTGAGACAACCCTTGTAAGGTCCATTCAGATGTCCGTAGTGCATTGCGGATCTGCAATACACCCGGCCAGCACCCCCATAGAAATTCCTATTCCTCAATTGCGGACAAGAATAGAAAATGTTCTATTTTTTTTTCGGGAACACGGACCGCAAGATCGGCAGTGCGCTCCGGAAATGCTCTCCGCATCCATTCAGTCCCCTTAGAGAATGAATGGATCCGCACCTGTTCCGCAATTTGCGGAATGGATGCGGACCTATTATTATTGATGTGTGAATGGAGCCTTAAACTGATCTCTGGTTGCTACGGGTAACACTGCCAGTTTGTTTTGACAAATGACCCCTTAGTCTTAAATGGTAGTCATACCGTAACATTTGTTCAGTCTGTTATATTTACTGTACCAACCTATGTGTGCCTACAAAATAAAATCTAAAAAACTGAATGAAGGACTAATGAGACCTTTTTAATAGTTATTGCAATAATGGTGGTCCTGTTATAGGGCATGTTGATGTGGTGTATTTTTTTATTTCCATTGCGGATTTTAGGAACATTGGGTGACATTCATAGTCTCCATACACCAAGAAACTGGCGCAAAAAATAAATAAAAAAAACTCTCCTCAATTTTCCAAAAGGGGCATGGCATGGGCAGGGCCATCGGCCCTGGCAGATTTTTTTTCATATACGCCAAAATTCCATTGTAAATGGTGACTGGAATCTACTCTAGCTATGAGCCATGTGTAAGGCTTTTTAGCCGAACATGTAGACCAAGGAGTGGGTTCTTGTATATGGATTTTTTTTATCAAGCCATAAACTGTGGATTTTATTGGACTATTTCTGGTACTGGATTTGTTTGGCTACAGTTCTGAAAACCTGATGCTTCAGGAGTTACTGTGCACAGCTACTATGAACAAGACTAGATTAGTTGGATTTGTATTTTTTACAATTATCAAAAAGCGCTAGCAAGTCCTGAGAATCCAGCAAATACCTCTGCACTGCCTGAGGTAATAACCATTTGTGAGAAAAAGTGATGACCACTGCAGTCACTGTAGACTACTGTGGTATTTGACCTTCATTGTATAGTGGTGTTGTGTGTTGTGTTTTTTTTTTTTTTTACATTTATTTCTTGTGTGGAATCGGGCAAAATTTAAAACGCCATAACTACCGGTATTTCTTGCTATAGTAAAGCATAAAATACCAACATTATACTTGGTACCTTTTACCAAAGAAATGGTTAGTTTTTTTTTTTTTTTTTAACATCAGTATAAGACAGGCTATCTTCCCTTGTTTACGACCATTGTTTTTTGTGTTTTTTATTTTATTTTTAACAATAACTTTATTTATTTTTTCTCATTAGCTTAGTATATATTTTTAAAACTTTTTCAGGGATACATGGAGCTCCATTTTTATGTTATATTTTACTCACCGTGCCCTCCCATCCCAACATTTTTGAGGGGTTTTTAACATTATAAAGGAAAAGTCCAGTGGGAGCACCAACCAGAACGTGGGTGCACGGTCCTGTGCAGGGTAGTGGCAATCCCCAATGGTATAGGAAACGAAGAAGTAGGACTGCACTCCAAAATAGTGATAAAATCAGCAGTAGTTTATTCACCCATAATATGGCTCTTGTGAGCCGAAACGTCGCAAGACTTGCCATATTATGGGTGAATAAACTACTGCTGATTTTATCACTATTTTGGAGTGCAGTCCTACTTCTTCGTTTTTTTTTTTTTTTTTATATTGCTGAATACTCCTATATCTGGGGCTGACATATTAGTCTAAGAAACGGCTTCTGCAGTTACCTGATTTCATCACCATAATGGGAGTAACAAGTGTCATGGCTGCTTCCTCAATGGTTATTTGTTGCTGTGGTCACATGCTATTGTATACCAGTGATCCCATGATGGTGTTTTTTTTTCCTCTTTAATGTTAAAGGGGTTCTCTTAGACTGGGAAACTCTTTTTCATATAAACAGGCAAGGTGCAAAAAATAAAAATGTATTTAGTCACCAGCGTTCTTGTTTCAGCACTGAGCTCCCATCTCCTCTGCTTCTGGTCTCCACTGTACCTGAAGTGTGACATGCCATCTATATGTACATCACTGCTGCCTAACGATCAGGCACATCAGTGCAGTCATGTGCCATGTCTGCATGAGTCACCTCTGAGGCCACAGAGCTCAGCATTGAAGCCAGAGCGCTGGTGACGGGAGAGGATTTTTTTATTACTTTTAGCTCCTGCTCTCAGCCTGCATATATAAAAAGGGGTTTTATGTGTCCGAGAACCCATTTCATAATAAAGTGCGCTGAATCTGCTACACTGCTTGGGTATACTTTTATGATTTTTGAAGACATACATGTAATAATATGTTGTATGATAAACTCTGTCCTGTCAGCAGAATGAAACTATTGCATTACAGCCTGTAATCAGCAATCCATGATGGGTTACAGGCTGCTGTAAACAGGTCCGCTCACTGATCAGTAAGGTGCCAGTAGAGAATGGTCAAATATGCTATTGTTTAGACACAAACAACACTGGGAACGGGTGACAACTCCAGGTCTTTGTTACTTGTGATTCCTTCTCACACGCCTATATGTTTTGTCACAATTGTGTTTGGATAGGGATAGTGTCAATAACTCCACCACGTACCATATACTTAGCGTGGTCCTAATCAAATTCTCAACACCACTAAGCCACACCTCCACTGAATATTAGTAAGAAATACCGTATCTTTATTAAGTCTCATTAAAAAAATTCACAATATAAATTTCACTTAAAATGGATCCCATATGTGGGATATTTATTTATTACTAATATTGAGGGGAGGTGTGGCTTAGTGGTGTTAGGAATACAGTCAAGAAAGGGTCATGCTGTGGCTTACAACAAAGAGGTGTGCCCTGAAAGCTAGGTGGTTTGAATTGAGCTGTGTATTTGAGATTTCTGCAAGTGAATGACTTTAGTGGTATAAACAGCCACCGGTTCCTAGCACTGGAGTGTGGATTTCTTAGTGCTAAATGCATTTGTCTAAAGAGTAAAAGGAGATTTGTTCTCTGGTCCCATTTATTTATCTGCTCAGTGTACCCCAACCACTGCATAGGTTTGATCATTATACCAGTTTTTTATATTGGCACCATCCTTCTCCGCTTCACTGCATCCTGGCAGGATGTTTACAGGCAGAGAGCGGAGGTGTAGGGGGCGTGACTACTCCAGAGGGAACAATGTGGCAGGCGGAGCAAGCCCTGTGAAACATTGCAGAGCAAAGCATGCTGGGTTTAGTTAGTGGGAAGCAGATGAAAACAGGAAGTTCTGCATGTAAACGTCCTGCCCACATGAGCTGATGTAGAGAACATGGGAAGGAAAGCTCTGAGTGATAAAACACTGGCATATTTGGCAAAAATCATCTGTTTTCGGTATTGTTGTGCCTTTTCATAGGTAAATGCATTGATATCCAATTATTTTAGTCAAGATGAATGTGCATTGCCTTTAAGAGCCATGCTCGACTATAGTTACAATTTTGTATGTCTTGAGAAGGCCAAAGTAAGGTCACACGAAGGTTTCTACTTTTTAGTGTTGTTCTTCTCATGAATGTACCAGTCTGAGAAGAGGCCTCCTTGTCTACTTTTAAATTTATGACAAGAGATAAAGATAAGCTCTATGCAGCTGGTGATAATTACCTATACAATTAGGCATTTATCAATGAAGCAAATATATAATATTCATGTATTCATTTAATGAGCCTTAGTCCTTAGCATAAGACAATCAGTAGAACATATAATATATATTATATTATACTGTTATATGTTATGAAGACCAACATGTATTCAGTATATTATATATATTTCTCATTAGGAGAATCTTTGTCTCTAAAAGAGTGTCTGTGAAGATGTGTGTTTTGTAACCATGAATCACATCTTTTGGTGTGTCAAGAGGAGGTACTGATATCTCTGTGAGAAAACAAGGACATTGAAGTTATTTACGACGCAAATAAACAGTGTGAGAAACATTCAGAGAGACGCCTAGAGGTCTGTCTCTAATTGCTACAAGTGTCAGAATTAATCCCTATAGCTTTGAATTAGAGCTTTTAAGGTCAAAATGTATAGAACACATTTTATTCAGACTTCCATAAGTTAACCCTTTATACTATGATGCAAATGGCTTACACAGCAGTGCCACCTAGGTATCAATAGGTGACATTACAACAGTAGCAACAGTGCATTCTGGGTAAGGTTATGATGTCACATTTTTATCAATAGTCACACCCATCCGACAATGATTGGAAAGTTCTAAACTAGGAAGGTGTGTCTAACTGATAATTTTGTGATCATAAACCATACACAGGGGGAGAAAAGACACACACAAGAAAGAGAGGAAAGAGAAGTTAAGCTCTTTAGAGGGGTCTATCCAGATGAAAGCCATGGTGAGATGCGCTATGATGGACCACCCAGCTTTCCTAGGAGCAGAAGTGAGATTTCTACTAGGACTTGGTAAGAGACACAGAAAATGATATTTCATTTTATTAAGACTAATTTGATAGTGTGGGTGAAATTATACCATCTAGATTGGCGAATAAATACATTAATTAATTGATCATCTCCATATTTGAGATGTAGTCTTAGGATATTGTGAGACTTTATTCTACCTGCAGAAGAATCAAGACTCATAATCTAGCAAAGCATTAAATAATTGTGTGTGTATGTAAAATATATATATATATATATATATATATATATATATATATATATATATATATATATATATATATATATATAAATAATATTGTTCGCCAAGCTAAGTGATGGATTCCCACAGGAATGACTTGTTTCAAGTCCTTCCCATTTAAGATATGGTCTAGCAAGATCCTAGACCCCTGTTATTTGTCTTAATAGTCTTACCAAAGTCATATGTGTGAAAATAGTCCAGGATGGGGCGGAAGGATACAGTTATCTCTTCTAAGTTATATCCTTGAATGGATTTTCCCATCCTGAAGTCATGCGATGTGTAGTTGGTTAGAAGGGGGCAGAATGTATTTAGCATTCCATATTGATGTCTAGGATTAGACATGCCCGTCCTGATATCATGAGGCTTTCTCTGAACAGGAGTGATGTATATAACTTATGTTTATATTTTGATATCCTAACCTAATAATAGCTTGGTTATAATGTGACAAGTTATTTCCACTCACATGTATTGTTAAGCTTGTAATGCTTTATATTAACGATATATATATATATATATATATATATATATATATATATATATATAGTTCATTTGCATGTATCATTGTGTTTATTTACTTATATATGTTTATAACCTTGTAACCAATAAATCTGCATATTTTTATAATACCTGTGTATTATTGTATAATGCAGAACTACATGTTTTATCATTAACGTCATCTCACGTCAAAAATAACTTATTTATCTGAGGAAATAGTCGGACTCAGATGTGAATTGTATCAAGTAGGTTGTCTACAATTCACCAGGTCATGATTTTAAGAATTTGACAAATTTTATAAATTTTATTTTTTTATGGTTAATTATTTTTATGACCATAATTAATAATTCTTAATTGAATTACCACCCGACAGTATTTTAGGGAGATAAAAATTTCATTATAGGACCGGAGAATCCCTTGAAGAATCAGATCAGCGGTCTGCTAGAAGCTTTAGCAGCAACAGTAAACTTGACTGTGTCCTCCAAGCATTACCTGCCATCCCTGTACATCTACCCGTCGTATAACCCCTAGATTCTGTCATCATATTTCAGGAAAATACAGATGTTGTGGGCTTTACACTTGGGATCATTGCTGTTCTAGTCTCCTGGACTGTAAGAGTACCTATCATCACAAGAGTGGTAAGTGAACTACAGAAAATTTCTCCACCCATTTAGATGCGATTTACTGGAAGATTTGGTCATGACAGCATGGTCAGTGATCACTTCCTTTGTTCTGTGTGTAGGGTACATATTAGGGCTTGTTCACATCTGCGCTGCAGATTCTGTCAAATAGACGGGATGAAAAAGTCCTGCATGCAAGACTTTGTGTCCAGTAAAAGAAACGGGATCTTGAATGGAAACTCCATTGTAATAGTCTGTTCAGCTCGGTTTATTATTTTTTGGCTTTCTGCTTCTCTAGTGGATCAGAATGATGATGTGAACTTGGTCTTACAGAGCTGTTTAATATCGTACAGTTTGTACAGTGCACTGTATTCAATGGCATATTATATAGTTAGAAATGGTGTTGATTGCCCTGTAACTAGCGTATGTCTGGGAAATGTCTTGGATGGAGTGGCTGTTTATAAGCTGTAAGTGTATGGATACACTGTGGATTAGCCGTCAGCATTTTACAGCGCCAATAAAGTGGATGACATTTTAGCAAATCTCATCCACGCGCTGCTGAAAAAAATCTGGGGTGCAAGATGACCTGTGGTGTAGATATTAATCGTATTACATGTCAAATTATGCTGCGTATTTCAATCGCAGATTTGCAATGCAAAAGGTGATAGCTGCAGAACAATTCACGACTAATCTGTAAGCAACTTGAGCTGATTCTTCTGCAGATTTGTCAGCCGCAAATGTCGGCTTCTGCTTTATTTAGCACCATAATAAATCCCAGGGATCAAGTAATTGTGCATTTACTGGTACATGGGATAAAATATAGGACAATTCTGTATAGAGCGTGGTATAGACTTCACAGTACTAGTTACATACCCTTCATCTCTTGTTTTAGGGTAGGTTTAGCTGATATTCAGGTTTTTCCAGGAAACATTTTAATAAAAGCCCTAGTATGTAAAGCATTTCTGCTGTAGGCTGTGCGTGAAAATATTTTGTGTATTTCTAAATCAAATGTACCTTAATGCTTGTTTACCCTGATAGTTCCCAGCGATGGATCCATATTCTTCTCAGGACTAACCTGTCCTATTTTATCGCCTTATAACGCTTTCCCGCATTTTATGCTGATTAACAGAGGAGTCATATCTTACATGTTTGACCAGAGAAGAGTCCTATTTTATACGAGTCAAGCTCCTCAGCTCCGTCTCAAGCAGGCATCCTGAAACTGCGGCCCTCCAGCTGTTGTAAAACTACAATGCCCTGCTGTAGGCTGATACCTGTAGGCTGTTCGGACATGTTGGGAGTTGTAGTTTTGCAACAGCTGGAGGGCCGCAGTTTGAGGATGCATGGTCTAAAGAAATGCCCCTACAGATAAAATCTCACGTGAGCCTCCTTGCTTCGAATCAAGGTAAGCGCGCCCCCTAACCGTCCCCTCTTTTGTTAATTGACAGCCTGAAGTGTGGCCGGGATCGCATAAGTCTAGCGCATGCGCGGTGCTCTCCTTGGTAAGGCGCGATCCTGTCTCCGGCTGCCGCTGTTAGCCGGGTTTCAGCGGCGCACTGCACATGCGCGAGACTTGTGCCCCCCCCCCCCCCCCAGGCTGTCAATCTAACAAAAGAGGGGACAGTTAGGAGGCGTGCTTACCTTGACTCGAAGTAAGAAAGCCTCATTTGCATACGACCTGCGGGGGAATAAAAGTTGTTTTATAGCAATCATGCGCCTCAGACATTTTGCACAAGAACATCATTAGAAGCCGGATGTTAACAGCTTTAAGGTACTGCTGGCGGTTTATGATGCATTTTGGGGCTGACAGATTCCCTTTAAGGGAATTCCTTATAAATGTACATATATTAAGGTCCTGTACAAAATCTGGGGTGCAAGATGACCTGTGGTGTAGATTTTAATTGTATAACATGTCAAATTATGCAGTATATAAATGCACATTTATGTTCATCAGAATTTACTAACCTAAATGTCAACAGTACTTTAGTAAGTGAGGCATATGGATCCTTGTGCTTTTTCTCTCTGACATAAGAATGTATACAGGGCTATGTAACATGCTAAACATCTATGTATTCTGTATATTATAAGTATGTTGTATGTTTAGTGCAGAGGGCTTGTGTTCCCAGTTGTTCGAGTATGGGCCGTGCTGTTTTCTGCCTTGGCCAGTATGATGTATGCGGCTGCCGTCATGTCACATGATCGCCACCCAGAATATTTTGTCAGAGCAATCCCTTGGTTCCTCATATCAATGGGCGCTGCTGCCTTGGACGTTGCCGTATCCTTTACGCTGAGCTGAAAATATGCCAATTAAGCTCCTAAATTTGGAACGTATTACTGAGCTTTCTGAGTTTTGCATGCACGTATAAAGCATAACAGCTGAGGTCTGTTCTTGTCTTCAGCTGTGTAGCAGTTCTATGGCATGAATTGGCTATCAGTGTGGATTTTGAAGTCTGCACCATGTCAATTGTTTGATACGGATTGTCAGTGCAGATTTAACGCTTTGCAAAAAAAAAGTGAGAACTTGGGCAAATCCACATCAAAATCAGCAAGGAACACATGCATATTATAGTGAGGATTTAGCCTGGTGGTGCAGCAGAATCCTGCAAGGAAAATTTGCATAAACGACACGATCATGTGTAAGGCGGCCCGGTAAAAGCATCCGCATGTGGATCACCACTAGTTGCTGGACCTTACCTATACCTTCCATCTGGAACCTATACATGCTAATAGTCCATGCTCGGAGTTGTCTCCAGTCAAAGACTCTGTCACTGGGTGTCTGCTGTATAAGGCCTCATGCACAAGACCGTAGTTTGTTCGGCGGCCCGCAAATCGCAGAGCTCCAAAACACGGATGGCGTCCGTGCGCGTTCTGCAATTTGCAAAACGGCATGGACAGCCTTTAATATAAATGCCTATTCTTGTCCGCAAAGCGTAGACAAGAATAGGACATGTTATATTATTTTATTTTTTGCGGGGCCACGGAACGGAGAAACAGAGGCGGACAGCACGTGCAGTGCTGTCCACATCTTTTGCGGTCCCATTGAAGTGAATGGGTCCGCATCCGAGCCGCCAAAACGGCAGCTCGGATGCAGACCAAATCAACGGCTGTGTGCGTGTAGCCTAAAACAGAGGGCACCCACTGGTTATGGTGCTTGCACAGCTCCTGAGCAGGCGCCATCTCAGGAAGAGGTTAACTCATCTTGAGAGATTGACATCTCAACATGTATCTGAATTGTGGAGCACTTTGCGCCAAAGAACTGGTCTACATGCTTTGCATCACGTGGCTTAGCAGGAGATAGTATGGCCTGTTGAAAGGAGATGTGGCTTAAGATGCAACAGTGGCCCACATTTACTGATGTGAGTGCACCTAGTCTGTGGTGCAAAATGTGCAATAATGTGGCACAATTTGGCGCATCTAGGTTTAGAGAAATTATCTGGGAGCTCCTTTGTGGGAAAAGAAACAGGCCTCAGATGTGACATTTTGCACCAAAATTCTGGTATAAAATTCTATGTCATACTAAGCTAACCAATTGTTGATGTATGTTTAGGCAAAAATTTCCAAATTTTTTTCTTCAGCCTGAGCCACTGTGATAAATCTGATGCAGGCTTAGGCCTCATGCACACGACCGTATGTATTTTGCTATTCGCAAAAACGGATCTGCAAAAACAACGGATGATGTCCGTGTGCATTCCGTATTTTGCGGAACATAGCAGCTGGCCTCTAATAGAACAGTCCTATCCTTGTCCGTAATGCGGACAGTAATAGTATATGTTCTATTTTTTTTAATTTTTTTTTGCGGAAAGGAAATAGACATACGGAAAAGAAATGCACACGGAGTGACTTCTGTTTTTTTGAGAACCCATTGAAATGAATGGTTCTGTAGACAGTCCGCAAAAAAATAAAAACGGAACTGACACAGAAAGGAATTACGTTTGTGTGCATAAGGCCTTAGACTACCTTACTTAGTCTATAGTCTAGCCGTCTATAGGATTAGTAAATCTGCCCCACTGTGCACCAGAATTTTACAGGGAATCGGTCACCATTAAAAGTCTAAACCTTAGATGGAATTAGAACATCTGCCCAGTTGGACAGTCAGCATCAATTCTGTTGAAATCCTTGACATGGTCATATCTGCAGTTAATGTTCTTGTCTTGTATTATAAAACATAAACTGGCCCAACACATGGGGCTTGTATTGGATGCAACACTGGATGAAGAAAGTTGTGAGCTACTAGTGCCTGAGGAACAGAAGGCAGAAGAGGCAAATGTCATCCATAACACTACGGCAGATGCAGAGGTCAGTTGTCAATGTAAAGAAATGTATTGTGCTTTTATCTTTTGTAGTAGGAACATTTAATATCACCTGCAAACCACAGGGTTAAAGGGGTACTCGAGAGGGGGGGAAAAAAAAGCTTTCCCCCAGACTGCACATGCTGTAAAAAAATAAAATAAAATTTAACTCTCCTTGCCCATGCCCTGCCACTGCGGTTCTGATGGTGTCGGGGTCCCCTGTGCTACTCTTCTTTCTCATGTCTCTACATAGCAGTAAACACTGGCTGAGGCGGATCATTGTTGCGGCCATTTCCATCAAGACAGTAGCAGAGCAGAGACTTGGTATACACTCACCTAATAATTCTTTAGGAACACCTGTTCTATTTCTCATTAATGCGATTATCTAGTCAACCAATCACATGGCAGTTGCTTCAATGCATGTAGGGTTGTGGTCCTGGTCAAGACAATCTCCTGAACTCCAAACTGAATGTCAGAATGGGAAAGAAAGGTGATTTAAGCACTTTTGAGCGTGGCATGGTTGTTGGTGCCAGACGGGCCGGTCTGAGTATTTCACAATCTGCTCAGTTACTGGGATTTTCACGCACAACCATTTCTAGGGTTTACAAAGAATGGTGTGAAAAGGGAAAAACATCCAGTATGCGGCAGTCCTGTGGGCGAAAATGCTTTGTTGATGCTAGAGGTCATAGGAGAATGGACCGACTGATTCAAGCTGATAGAAGAGCAACGTTGACTGAAATAACCACTCGTTACAACCGAGGTATGCAGCAAAGCATTTGTGAAGCCACAACACGCACAACCTTGAGGCGGCTGGGCTGCAACAGCAGAAGACCCCACCGGGTACCACTCATCTCCATTACAAATAGGAAAAAGAGGCTACAATTTGCACGAGCTCACCAAAATTGGACTGTTGAAAACTGGAAAAATGTTGCCTGGTCTGATGAGCCCTCGATTTCTGTTGAGAATTTGGCATAAACAGAATGAGAACATGTATCCATTATGCCTTGTTACCACTGTGCAGGCTGGTGGTGGTGGTGTAATGGTGTGGGGGATGTTTTCTGGGCACACTTTAGGCCCCTTACTGCCAATTGGCCATCGTTTAAATGCCACGGGCTACCTGAGCATTGTTTCTGACCATGTCTATCCCTTCATGACCACCATGTACCCATCCTCTGATGGCTACTTCCAGCAGGATAATGCACCATGTCACAAAGCTCGAATCATTTCAAATTGGTTTCTTGAACATGACAATGAGTTCACTGTACTAAAATGGCCCCCACAGTTACCAGATCTCAACCCAATAGAGCATCTTTGGGATGTGGTGGAACGGGAGCTTCGTGCCCTGGATGTGCATCCCTCAAATCTTCATCAACTGCAAGATGCTATCCTATCAATATGGGCCAACATTTCTAAAGAATGCTATCAGCACCTTGTTGAATCAATGCCACGTACAATTAAGGCAGTTCTGAAGGCAAAAGGGGGTCCAACACCATATTAGTATGGTGTTCCTAATAATTCTTTAGGTGAGTGTAAGTTGTGTTATTTTGATTTTATTTTTTACTGCATGTGCAGCCTGAGAAAACCCCCTTTTAAAGTAGGCTTCAGGTGTACCGCTTCCATCAAGTTATGATTTGTCAGCTTATGTACAAATGTTGCGCAGTACATTGAGCATTGCTCCAAATGTGTGTGTTCATTGACTGACTGGTTCTGAAAAAAATAAAACATTCTTGTCCAACATGATAATAAAACACTTTGGGAGACATTTATTAAAATTGCTGTGAAGGAAAACTGGCTTAGTTTCCCATAGCAACAAATCGGATTCCACCTTTCATTTTTCAAAGCTCCTTTGGAAAATGAAAGGTGTGATCTGATTGGTTGCTATGGGGAACTAAGCCAGTTCTACTTTACAGCAGTTTTGATAAATCTCCCCCTTTGTTTGCCTAACCTGCTTGTTTCTAGAACTCAAGCTGGACACCACTGAAAATGGTCCCCAACAGATGTTTAAGTAGCAAGGTATCACCCGGACGTTATGTGAGTCTCAGCATTGAGCAAGTGCAACAGGTAATCTTTATTTCCTTTACTTATGGCTGCTCTGTTGTTGGGTAAATTAGACATCATTGACCAGTAATATGATTCTCTAATTTGCTTGTTGAAACACAAACTTGTCTTCAATAATCAGAATGATATGGGAGCAGAAAGACTACCTGGGGATGGACAGACTAACCCTGGGTGCACTAATCAGAACGAACCACTCTGCTACTTTGACCTGCCTGTGTATCCTCCTCCTTGTATCACACATTCCAGCTCTTCTGACACTTCTTCTAATACTACTGACCTGGAGGTATGTGACCTTTTTCATTATATTTATAAAATTTTCAGGAGCACGTGGGAAATGATATGGCTTTGCTTTGATTAGTAATGCACTTCATTTTTGTAAGTTTCATTAGATTTGTCTAAATCGGGGATGCCCAACCTGTGGCCCTCCAGCTGTTCCAAAATACAACTTCCATCATGCTCGGACAGCCTGTATGTAACGGCTTGGAGGTAGCTTGCCGTGACACTTTCGTCACGCATGCTGGTTGCCGGTGGCAACATGCTGTTGTATTGCATGCGTGTTTGCTTTCCCTTTAAGGCTGTTGCCTTTCTTTTCTGGTGTGCACAGGGTTAAAGAGGACCTTTCACCAGAATAAAGTATCTAAACTGACTATACAGACGTGTAGAGCGGCGCCCAGGGATCCCCCTGCACTTACTGTTATCCCCGGGCGCCGCTCCGTTCTCCGGTTATAGCCTCCGGTATGTTCATAGTTAGGCTCTACCCAGGGGAACCTGCCGCGGTCTCCTTCTCCTATGCTGTAGCACTGGCCAATAGCAGCGCTCAGCTCATAGCCAGGCTATGAGCTGAGCGCTGCGATTGGCCAGCGCTACAGCATAGGAGAAAGACGCCGGCAGGTTCCCCTGGGTGGAGCCTAACTATGAACATACCGGAGGCTATAACCAGAGAACGGAGAGGCGCCCGGGGATAACAGTAAGTGCAGGGGGATCCCTGGGCGCCGCTCTACACGTCTGTATAGTCAGTTTAGATACTTTTTTCTGGTGACAGGTCCTCTTTAAGGTGTGAGCAAGGTGGAGCTGGGTGTGGTCTCAGGTCTCTTCATATACTGTTGCTGTGAGACTAGGATCATATTTATGTCTGCCTTTTGTATGAGAAGGAGCTTGCTCCTTTCTTGGATGCTATCTGAGGGCCATCCTAGTTTGACATCGATGTCATCTGCGATGTGATCCCCTTGTCTTCCCTTTGTTTCTATTCCTTTACCTATCCTCACTTGTTGTTTTGAGTATGGTGTGTGATGTACAGGGTGTTTTGTTGTATGTCATTTGGTGTTCCATGTCTGGTCTATTTGGTGTTTGTAGTCCAGCATGGTTGTTTGACATTTCCCCTGTTTGTCTGTAACTCCGGAAGGAGTCCCTGGGGTTCCCCGGAGGGGGAACTTCAATTCGGTTAAGCAGCGCTGTCTGGGTCCGCCATGCATCTTGCCACATGGTGGTACAGGCAGTTACTACTACTCCTGTGTTTGGTGTTGGTACTGAGTCCAGAGTTGTGTGTTTTGGGCTTAAGTGCTTGTCACAGGATCCAGTGGTTGTGGTGTGGACGACTCGTTCCTTTTTAGTTGTTGTGGGCAGGTAAGTGACGTTGCGGTCCTGTGGTCTGTCATTCTGCCACAGGACACTTGCCTGTCGAGTTGGTCCTCTGCTTACTGTGTGCTCCTCTCCTTGCCGTTAGGCCTGCAGAGACTCCTGCTCTTCCGTATCTTAGAAGAACAGGTAGTCTGTGGCCCTAACCTTACTACCAGGGATCATCAGGGTTAGTAGGGCTCTAGGTTTCCTGAGAAGGAGCCGCCCTACCTTCTAGGTCCGCTCATGCAATTAGAAGTCAGGGCGAGGATTAGGAATGCGCTAGGTGTCCCGCTCCCTTATTCTTGGTTTCAGGCCTGGCGGCATTCCTTTGTTCCCTGACATTGTACGGTGGGGGTTTCCCCCACTCCCCATCGTGACACTGTAGCTATCAGAGCATGCTGGGAGTTGTAGTTTTGGAACAGCTGAAGGGCCGCAGGCTGGGCATCCCTGGTCTAAATGAATATGCAGCTTTACGATCCACAATTGTGGAAATTCTTTTCAATGGGGAGGGGATAAAAAAGCCAGTGCTGGACTCCCCCGGTAGCACCCTATCTCCCACAAAATCAGAGAATGTTTAAGGCTGCTTTCACTAATAGCTTCCTTTCTGGTGGTTTTTCTGCACTTTCGCGTTTTAGTGGTGTTTTTTTCTTGCAACGTTTTGCGCGATAAGGACACTAGATCCAGGTGTTAGCTAAAGGTGTATAGGAAATGTGAATGACAATGGGGCAAATCATCATGCAAATCTGAGACACTTTGAATTGCACATCGTTGGCAGAAATCTGAGCGCCAAAGCAACATTGATACTTTTTAAAACCTTTAAAAGGTCTCTGAGTTTTGATAAAACATTTTTGATGGGAAAATATTTAATTGGTGGGGATCTGAGCACTGCGACCCTTACCAATCCCTAGAATAAGGAGAGAGAAATGCACGCATGATAGAAGCTGTATAGCTGTCTCTATGACTCCTTAATGAAAAACGATTCTAGAAGTACAGTTGCCTTTGAAGCAGACCACAAAAAATGAAATACAAAATATTGTCTTCTGTAGCAGCCAGCACAAATTATAAGACCTCCTATAGATAGGAAATCCACTGTTGGTTTACTGCCAGGGTGTTATCTGAAGGGTATATAGTAGATGTAGAATTGGGATAACAATATGACAATTCTATTGTTCTCTTGATAGGCTTAGATAACTGTGTCCACAGAAGAGCACTGCACTGATTAGTGTGATGTTTTGAGGCAGGGCTCTTTTTGGTCACAGAGAGTAGTTAAGCGAAGATATCTGCCATTCTAAAAGTCCAACCAAGTAGGAAGTTTAAAGGAGTTGTCTGAGATGCAGAAAACTTTGGAGAACCCCTGCAATAACCTTTAAAACATATATACGCACCACTTTCTCCAGTGATGTTCTCTACGTCATTGGTTGCTTACAGAGTTAAGTGGCGATGTGCCAGTATATGGCACGTGACCACAGTAGCCAATAACATTCCTCAGTTATATCTGTAAAGAATAAATCAAGGCAACTGGACTTACTCTAGATTTCTTGAAAACGTTTCACTCGTTCTTCCAACAAGCATTCTCAATTCTGAGTGACTGTACAAGAATTCTCTGGGAATAAATATGTAACTGAATCAACATCTGGTAATTATACCCAGCATGGGGTCAGAGGATAATGGAATCAACACCTCTGACTCCATGCTGGGTATAATTACCAGATGTTGATTCAGTTACATATTTATTCCCATAGAATTCTTGTACAGTCACTCAGAATTGAGAAAGCTTTTGGAAGAAAGAGGGACACGTTTTCAAGAAATCTACAGTAAGTCCAGTTGCCTTAATTTATTCTTTACAGATATACCATGACCTGGATAAATGAGAACCTTCACAGACATTCCTGAGTTAGATTGTATCAGAAGAAAAAGTATTTATTTATTTTTTACTTTCAATTTGCTGCTTATATTATATTACAAACATGGGAACTGGAGGTACCAAACTATCATCTACGAGAAACATCAAAATATTGTCAAGCATAATATGTCCAGTTGACACAAATGAGAATAATAGTAAACCCATATTTGGAGATTTTCTCTGGAGAGGGGGAAAGGGTAGAGGGAGTGGTGGAAAAGGGGAAGTGAAAGGGATTGGGCAAACAATAGTTTGCGGCGCACAGATCAACTGCTGTCAGTTAAATCAATCATGAGACGCCAATATTATGCATAGGGTACCTAAAATAACGATAATTTTAATGGATTAACTTTAACAGATTGTTTCCAGTTTACAACCTGGTACCTAGAACAATCGTAAAATTATTGATGGAAGTATTTCTATGAAAGAGTCCCATAGAGTAAAGTTAAACTTTGACCTTGCATTCCTTTTAAAGGGTAACATTAATCCAATCCATGCGGAATACAAATGTTAATTTTTTAAGGGAGAGTCTAAGGGAGGGAGGAGGGTTGGGGGATCACCATTTCTGCAATATATACTTTGCAGAGATTATAACTTAATAGTTTTTTGATCGCTCTCGTACTGGGATACTCACCATGATTGATATATCTTAATATAGCCCATTCTGGGGTCAAAGGAAGAAAATGTAATGGGTAAGTCTCCGCATGTGTGACCACCTGTTTCCAAAAGGTCTGTATAGAAGGGCAGCCCCAGAAACAGTGGTATAGATCTGCTTCAAGTGTGTTGCATTTTGGGTATTTAGATGTAGGTTTCCGACCCATAAGGTATTTACGGTGTGAAGAGAGATATTAGCTTTGTGAGCAATTTTAATAGCCATATCCCAATACGAGGTGGCTGAGACAGTCATTTGCTTTATATATGGAGTCAGCTGTCTACAGTGGGGAAATAATTTAGCCAACTCGCCATGCCGTGTTTCTGCCTCGAATAGTCCAAAAGGGTTCTAATAAAGTTATAATTAGTGTTAATCCGAATTTTAGGAAAAATTTGATTACCTGAAATGGCAGTAAAAATAAAAAATAATCATGCTTACCTCATCCACTTGAGCGCAAAGAGGCCACCAAGGCCATCTTCCTTGAAGATCCCATGCAAAATCTCGTGGTCACCACGGCGGCTGACATGATGACATTATCACGCGCTGTGCAAGATTTCGTGCTGGATCTTCAAGCAAGATGGCTGCGGCGGCCTTTTTCGCGATCAAATGGATGAGGTAAATATGCTTTTAATTTTAAAAAAAAATATTTTTATTTGCAAACCCTAAAATGCTTTAATATGGATCTCTGATGTCGCGATCAGTGTAGCATCTGAGGGGTTTAATGACTGGGGGTGGCGCAATTGTCATTCCCTGTCATTGTAGAAGATGCAAAGATTTTTTATTTTTTTTGTAAAATTTGGCAAAGCAGCAGAATTGAATTTTAGAGAACTTTGCTCATCTCTAGTTGAGAAATCAAATCTTTTTTATTTTTTTATCTTTTGTTCTGATTATAAGATGGACTACAAGATCTTCCCTTTTCCTGGGGTTTGAGGTGGATGATTTTATAACTATAGATAAGAGCTTTCAAGAAGTAAAATTGCTTCTTGAAGCAGAGAAAGATAATATTTGGGTATAAGTTAATATATCTCAAATGCACTTAAATCGATTTTGTTCCACACAGAAAAAAAAAATCTGGCGTTCTGCCTTGTTGAAAATACAGATTACCTAAGAAAGGCAGTAGGAGGGAGTAATGAGGGTTGAGGCCTGCTCTGTACCTAATAGTCTCCTGTGTTTAATTGGTGGTGGGAGAAGGAGG
The DNA here is from genome assembly GCF_014858855.1 of Bufo gargarizans. NCBI lineage: Eukaryota > Metazoa > Chordata > Amphibia > Anura > Bufonidae > Bufo > Bufo gargarizans. Next base: position 191,996,260 of record NC_058083.1, read on the forward strand.
TTACATTGCACATCACTGGGCAAGAGATCTGGAGGGGCTTGTAAAGGAGAATGGGCCAGCCAGATGTTCTTCAATGTCAGTGGTAGTGAAGCAAGATGGCATGTTTCCAGTCTCGAACTATACGAAAAAGGTTGCTAAATTTTATAATCTCTAAGGATGGTAAAGTTTAGGTCACCACCATTATATTTGGGTTGATAGAGAGTTTGGATTGCAATTCTAGGACACTTTATTATTCCTAGGATGCAAGTTTGATGCCTTGAAAATGTGGATCTGAATGTATAAGGCTCAATAGGGGATCTAACAAGAGATTAAAAAGTAAGGGCGATAAGGGGCCCCCTGTCGTGCATCACAAAATAATGAGATGGGGTTTGAATTTAAGCCATTCACTGTTAAGTCGCCAGAATTTCCTGTCGCCAGAATTTCTATGTAATACATGAATATTAAGGAATGCACATAAAACTGTTGAAAGCTTTCACAGAGTCTATGCTGAGTAGCAAAGTTGGAGGAGAATGTTTGGACTGAACCTTCCTTATTGCTGCTATAGCCATTTTAATACCCCTAGTAGAATGCCAATTGATAGCAACCAGCTTACTCTCAGCAAAATGTTGTTGACTAGAGTCAAAGATCCAGTAGGCTGTTCCGGCAGTTTTCTTAATATTTGCCGGAATGCAGCCATGTCTCTGCCGGTCCCCATTATAGTGAATTGGGCCAGGTGGAGCCTTACAAACCCCCAGCAATTTCAGAGCGCGCAGAAGTCCGGCAGGCTGTTCCCTGCTGGATCTGACACAAGGTGCAACTGGTCTTACTGAGTAATGAGGGCAGTAAAGTTTGTAAGCTATTGGCGATTCATTTTGGTTAGTATTTTATAATCTTGATCGAGAAGTACAATTGCACTAGGATTGTATCTTGGCCTGGTTTCGGAAGTAATATTGTGCAGGATTCATGAAAATTAGGGATGTGTAGTAGGCCATCTCTGTATTTAGAGAGAGGAGTTGGTTGATAACGTTGTCGGAGTATTTTGAAATATTTCCAGTAAGAAGTTTTTCCTCTATTACGGGCAGAAAGAAATTTCTTTGGATTAGTGTCCAAGAGTACTGTCCCAGCGAGCAGGGAAACTAGGGGTGTATTCATAGGGAGTTGATCTATGTGCCATCTTAAAAGCATAACGGTGGAAAAACATTTCTATAAGAAACAACGCAATAATTCCACAACCGGCAGAATGTCAAAAAGATATAAGAATAAATTATGTTATGCAACCAACAAACAAAAGTACAGGGTTGGCTGTTTGGAACAAGAAAGCCATTGTTTTGAGAAAAAATGTACTTTGGCTGAAGCAGGGTAATCAAAGGTCAGCGTATGAGCATCTACAGAAACTCTGTTTAGCTGGATATTGTAGCTGGCAACAGATTTTTCCATTCCGCAAGGTATTTGCAGACATCTGAAAAGGCTTTCCTTTGCTGAGGAGAAGTCCTAAAGGCAGGGCCTGTTCTAGGTGAAATGGGGCCCTGGGGCGAAAAACAATAAGGCCTCCCCCCAACATGACACTTGCTGACCTTTAATGTCCCCCGTCCCGTCCCCATCACTACAGAAATACAGCGCCCCATACCTCTTACATCCAGTGACATCTCCTTTTATGTAGATGTTCTCTGTTCTCGTCTTCTCCTTTTCAGACCAGATCACCATTTTGTCGCCATTTTCTGTCTCTGCAGTTTGACAACAATAAAGAAAATCTTAGTTTACTACTTTTCCATCATCCTCCTATCTTCTGGACAAATCATCTTACTACCCCCAATACTGTGCCACTGTGCTCCCCAATACTATACTGCAGAAACAGATAATACTAATACCACACAGAGCCCCCCCCCCCATATAAAATACCCCTTCTTTGTGGCCTCAGTAGAAACCCCCATAGTGCCCCATAATAATGTGCCAGTAACAAGTGCCTCTCCATGCCCCCCCATGTGCCATTAACAAGTGCCTCTCCATGCCCCCCCATGTGGCAGTAACTGATAGTCCGGTATTAAAAAAACACACTTATACTTACCTCCATCACACAGTGATGCGATGCAGGCCTCTTCCGGCCTGTGTCCCGCGCTGTACAGCTCAGGCGGCATGATGACGTCTCTCCCTCCCCAGCCCCACAGCACAGCCATCTGTATCGCTGTCCTGAGGACGGCAATGCAGATGACTATGGAGATGAACGCTTCCACAATGGAAGCGTTCATTTCCCTGTGACCTGACGTTAGTTGCGGGCCGGTGGTGGGCTTGGGGGCCCCTAAGGACTGGGGGCCCAGGGGCAATTGCCCCCCTTGCCTATATGGAAGTGCTTCTTTGCCTTGTCGGTGAGCATGTTCTATAGGATGCATGGTGTAGGCTGTAGATAGTTTTAAAGCGTCTGTGAGATCAGCTGCCAGAAATTTGGTTAGGTCTGCCCCTTTGATGAATTTGGGGATGCCAATGAATCTTAGATTATTCCTCCTATTTCCATTTTCTACGTCCTCCAGATGTTCAAGGAGTTGTTGGGAATGGTCTTCATGGTCAACTGTAGCAGTTTGGAGAGATGTGAGGCTGTTTTCACAATTGCTGACCCTGCCCTCGACCTCCCCCAGCCTTTGAGTGTTGAGGGCTTATTTGAGAGAGAGTATTGTTTGAGGTGTGGAGGGCCTCCAGGGGTTTATTAAATAACGACAATACGAGGCAGGAAACTTCCTTGGTCACAGCTGTAGCTGGGCTCTAACCCGTTCTCCTGGGTAGCTGTAGATGACGGAGGTGAGGAGGGGTTTGATATTGGTGATGAAGACATGGTGTTTGTGCTTCAGGAGTCGATGTTGCTAACTATTTGTGAGGAGATTTGTTCTTCTGAGGTTTCTCTGGCAGCTGGGTTGATTTTAGGAGCAGTAGAAGGCACCACTACACCAGATATAGTGAACCATCTAACCATTCTAGTAGATAAAGATTCTAAAAAGGTATTTGTCCATATTCGTGTAACGCTATAATAGATGTAGCTAACCCTGACAGAGAATAGAGATTGCAGTATAGATTCACTATAACATGCCTGCCGGATTCTTCTAACACTAGTGTGAAAGTAGCCTTAATTACCCAATTTTAGGAACTACACCCCTCAAACTATTCAAAACTGGTTTTAGAAATGTTGTTAACCCTTTAAGTATTCCACATGAATTAAAGCAAATTGGAGGTGACATTTCAAAATGTCACACTTTTTTTGCAGATTTCCCATTTTAATCAATTTTTTCCTGTAACACTTCAAGGGTTAACAACACAAACCTCAATATTTATTATCCTTATTCTGCAGTTTGCAGAAACACCCTAAATGTGGTAAATCGCTGTATGTGGTCATGGAGCGCCATATGGTTTTCGGAGGGCAGATTTTGCTGGAATGGTCTTTAGGCGCAATGTTGCATTTGAAAACACCCTGAGGTACCCCCCAAAAAGTGACCACATTTTGGAAACTACACCACGTAAGGAACTTTTAAGGAGTGCAGTGAGCACTTTGACCAAACAGGTGTTTCATAGAATGTATAACACGTGACTGTGAAAATGAAAAATTTAATATAGTTTTTTTTTTACAAGGAAAATTGTGCTTTAAGCTCTTTCTTTTTCACAAAGGATAACAGGAGAAAATCACCCCAAAATATACTGCCTAGTTTCTCCTGAATACACTAACACCCCAATTGTGGCCGTAAACTGCTGTTTGGGCATACACTAGGGCTCAGAAGGAAAAGAGCAGCATCTGGATTTTTTAACATGGAATTTGCTGAAATGGTTTTTCAGAGCTATAACTTTTTTTATTTGTTTACTAAGCTGTTTGAGGGCTTATTTGTTGCGAGACAAGCTGTAGTTTTTATTGGCACCGCTTTGGGGTACATTTTGCTTTCTGATCGCTTTTTATTAAATTTTTTTTTTTTTTTTACACCATTCACTTGATTGGGTAGATAATGTGATATTTTTATAGATACTTAACCCCTTAAGGACCAGGCTCATTCTCACCTTAAGGACCAGGCCATTTTTTGCAAATCTGACCAGTGTCACTTTAAGTGCTCATAACTTTAAAATGCTTTGACTTACCCAGGCCGTTCCGAGATTGTTTTTTCGTCACATATTGTACTTCATGATACTGCTAAAATTGGGTCCAAAAAGTTAATTTTTTTGCATAAAAAAATACAATTTTTACCAAAAATTTTGAAAAATTAGCAAATTTCAAAGTTTCAGTTTCTCTACTTCTGTAATACATAGTAATACCACCAAACATTGTGATGACTTATCATTCCCAAAATGCTACAAACATGAAGTAGACATATGGGGAATGTAATTTTATTTTTTGGGGATGTTACAAGGCTTAGAAGTTTAGAAGCAAATTTTGAAATGTTTCAGAAATCTTCAAAATCCCACTTTTTATGGACCAGTTCAGGTTTGAAGTCATATTGTGAGGCTTGGATAATAGAAACCTCCCAAAAATGACCCCATTCTAGAAACTACACCCCTCAAGGTATTCAAAACTGTTTTTTCAAACTTTATTAACCCTTTTGGTGTTCCACAAAAGTTAATGGCAGATGGAGAAACAATTTTGAAATTTCTATTTTTTGGAAAATTTTCCAATATAATACATTATTTCCAGGAGTAAAACAAGGGTTAACTGCCAAACACTCAAAATGGGTTGCCCTGATTCTGTAGTTTGCAAAAACACCCCATATGTGGTCGTAAACTACTGTTTGGCCGAACGGTAGCACATAGACGGAGGGGAACACCATATGGGTTTTGGAAGGCAGATTTTGCAGGACTGGTTTTGTTTATACCATGTCCCATTTGAAGCCCCCTGTTGCACCCCTAGAATAGAAATTTCAAAAAAGTGACTCCATCTAAGAAAGTACACCCCTCAAGGTATTCAAAACTGGGTTTACAAACTTTGTTAACCCTTTAGGTGTTCCACGAGAGTTAATGGCAGATGGAGAAACAATTTTGAAATTTCTATTTTTTTGAAAAATTTCCAATATAATCAATTTTTTCCAGGAGTAAAACAAGGGTTAACTGCCAAACACTCAAAATGGGTTGCCCTGATTCTGTAGTTTGCAGAAACACCCCATTTGTGGTCGTAAACTACTATTTGGCTAAACGGCAGGACATATAGAAGAAGGGGAACGCCATACGGTTTTTGGAAGGCAGATTTTGCTGGGCTGGTTTATTTACACCATGTACCCTTTCAAGCCCCCTGATGCACCCCTAGAGTAGAAACTCCATAAAAGTGACCCCATCTAGGAAACTACGGGATAAGGTGGTTGTTGTTTTGGGACTATTTTAGGGGTAAATATGATTTTTGGTTGCTCTATATTACTCTTTTTTGAGGCAATGTAACAAAAAAATTAAATTCTAAAATTGTTTCTACATTCGCTATTTAGTTTTGTGGAACACCTAAAGGGTTAACATAGTTTGTAAAGTAACTTTTGAATACCTTGAGGGGTGTAGTCTCTTGGATGGGGTCACTTTTTTGGAGTTTCTAGTCTAGGCTACATCAGGGGGGGCTTCTAATGGGACATGGTGTCAAAAAAAAAACTGTCCATCAAAATCTACCTTTCAGAAACAGTATGGAGTTCCCTTCATTCTATGCCCTGCCGTGCAGCTATATAGCCATTTACGACCTCATATGGGGTGTTTCTGCAAACTACAGAATCGGGGCAATAAGTATTTAGTTTTGTTTGGCTGTTAACCCTTGCTTTATTACCGGCAAAATGGATTCAAATTGAAATTTTGCCCATAAATTTGTGTTTTGGCACAGTTTTTATTTTATATTTTTAACACCGTTCATCCGAGGCGTTTGGTCAAAAGTTATTTTTATAGCGACGACATTTACGCACGCGACGATGCCCAATATGTATGGCTCTCAGACTTTGGAGACACTAAGCAGGCATCCTAAAACTGCGGCCCTACAGATGTTATAAAACTACAATTCCCACCATGCCCTGCTGATGGCTGTAGGTTGTCTGGGCATGCTGGGAGTTATAGTTTTACAACATCTGGAGGGCCGCAGTTTGAGGATGCCTGCGCTAAAACTAATATTTTTTGGGGAAAGAAAAATTTGTTTCTGTGTCTCCAAAGTCTGAGAGCCATAGTGTTTTATGTTCTCTAGTGGACTGTTGGGGATTATAAAAATTTAGTACTCCCATGGAAGTGTGATACTCCCTGAAGCAATCGATGCAGAGGCCCGGATGATCGGGTATGTGTCACATTGAGTAGTGGTGTCCTTCCGTATCCCCCTCTTGTGACACACTCTGCACTTTTTTTGGGTTCGTCCCTACTTTCGAGTATGAGGTACCACACCTGGAAAGTGTTGGCCAGGGACGATCCGGGCGCCTCCAGTTCCTGAGGTACTCCGGCCTGCTCTTTCCAGGTCTGAAAAGATCAGGTCCTTGAGGACTGTCTCATAGAATTTGAGGAATGTCTCTGTGCTGCCAGCGCTTCGGGATAGTACAAAAGAGTTGTACATGGCAACCTGCACCAAGTAGACTGCAACTTTTTTGTACCATGCCCGGGTTTTGCGCATGGCGTTATATATGGCGTGAGGACTTGATCAGAGAGATCAACTCCTCCCATATACCGATTTGTAGTCGACGATACAATCGGGCTTGAGGACCGTTGCCGTGGTACCTCGCACAGAGACTGCGGTGGTGCTGTTACCGTGGATTGTGGACAGCATAAGGACATCCCTCTTGTCCTTATACCTGACCAGCAACAGGTTTCCACTGGTAAGTGCACGGGTCCCACCCCTGGGGATAGGTACCTGGAGGGGGTAAGCAGGGAGGCCGGGGTTGAATACGGGAATCTCGCCCCTCGTACACATGAAATTTGTAAGTGTACCCTGAGGTACTCTCACAAATTTTGTATAGCTTCACGCCATACCTCGCCCGCTTTGTGGGAATATATTGGCGGAAACTGAGTCTCCCCTTGAACGCAACGAGAGACTCATCAACCGCGACCTCCCTTCCAGGTACGTAGGCCTGCTGAAATGTGGTCCCAAAGTGATCGATGACCGGCCGTATCTTATACAGCCGGTCATAGGGCAGGATCACCTCGGGTGGACATGCTGCATTATCGGAATAATGCAGACATTTCCGGATGGCCTCAAACCGGGAACGTGTCATGACCATACTGTACAGTGGGGTCTGGTACAGGACGTCCCCACTCCAGTATTGCCTGACACTGGGTTTTTGGACTAGACCCATATGCAGCACGAGGCCCCAAAATGTCCTCATTTCGGCTGCACTGACCGGCGTCCAGCCACCGGGTCTAGCCAAAACTGAGCCTGGGTTTTGGGGGGGCTGGTGGGGGGAGGTCTGGGTTAGGGTTAGATGGATAGATGGAAGTTTGGAATAAAAGTACTTTTTTTTTTTTTTTTTTTTTTTTTTTTTTTTTTTTTTTTTCCCCCCCCCCCCTCTTTCCCCTCCCCCCCCCCCTCTTTCCCCTCCCCCCCCCCCCCCCCCCCCAACTTACTTTTCCCTTCTTTCCCTGCCTAGCGGTGCCTCTCCCTCACTGACCCTAACCTACCTGGGTGGCGATGGGTGCAGGAGGGTGATGGATGGCGATTAGGGGGACACAGGAGCTGGTGCTGGACGATGCTGCATGGTCAGGGTGCTGGACAGGAAGAGGAGGGGAGAGGGGAGCGCAGGAAGTTTGAATCTCGCGCCTCTCTCCCCTGCACCAATCGGCACCCTGGACAGCAGGCATCAGCACCAGGGCCAGCACCGCCTCTCCAAATCCTCGGACTGCGATTGGTGGTGTATAATTACGCCACCGATCGCAGTCTTTTTCCGGTTCATCGGGTCGCAGGACACCCGAATGGACCGGAAACGCAGAAAACCGCAGGTCTGAATTGACCTGCGGTTTTCTGCGATCGCCGATACGGGGGGGTCAAATGACCCCCCCCCTGCGTTGTTACGGGATGCCGGCTGAATGATTTCAGCCGGCGTCCCGTTCCGATTAGCCCCCCGTGGCGCCGGAATCCCGATTTCAAGTCAGGACGTACCGGTACGTGCTGTGTCCTTAAGGACTCGGGAAATAGGGCGTACTGGTACGTCCTGTGTCCTTAAGGGGTTAAGGACGCAGCAATACCAAATAGGTCTTTTTTTTTTTTTTTTTTTCTTTTTTTTTGTACGAAAAAAAGGTGTATGTTGCCATTTTCTTAGAGGCATATTTTTTTTTGCCTGGCTATGGTCTTGAGGGCTTTTTTTTTTATTTTTTTTTTTTAAGATCTCGGATGCAATGTTGAAGGCAAGCAGGTAAACAGTGAAGAGAATGCAGCGCTCATACGAGTACTGCAGTCTCTTCATACAGCTGATAGGCAGGAATGAGGAGTGTTGGACCCAGTGGCGTAACTAGAGTTCTATGGGCCCCAGGGCAAACTTTAAATTGGGGCCCCCCCGCCAAGACTCCACCCCTGCCAAGACTCCACCCCTGCCAAGACTCCACCCCTGCCAAGACTCCACCCCTGCCAAGACTCCACCCCCGCCAAGTTAAGTTTAAAAAAAAAAAATCAGTTGCAGGTTTTTTGTGTATCCATGGACTACCTCCAGTGATACCAATTTTTTTTTTCCAGACATTATTAACGTCCACTGATGAGCCATCCATCTGCCCCACCCCCACCCTGATTGCAGACAATGGCAATAATAATGTCTGAATTCAGGGGGTGGGGCGGATGGATGGATGATCAGTGGGTGGTAATAATAATGTCTGAAATCAGGATGCGGGTGGGGCGGAATGGCGGATCATGGATGGATCATGAGTGAACAGCAATAATTTATTACCATCCACTGATGATCCATCCATCGGCCCCACCCCGGCCCTGATTTCAGACATTACTACCGTCCGTCCACTGATGATCCATCCATCGGCCCCACTCCGGCCCTGATTTGAGACAATAATAATGTCTGAATTCAGGGGGTGTGGCGGATGGATGGATGATCAGGGGACAACATGGATGAATCATTGCATTACTAATACTACCTACCAGTCTATAGACCAGTCCAGCAGGCAGTGAGGCAGGAGAAGATGGTCCTGGAGTGCAGTACTTCTGCTGCAATGCCCAGCGCTCGCCCTTGGTGTCTGTCTGTCGGTCCTCTTCTTTCTTCCTCGGAGAATCGCGCCCTGAGCCCTCTAATCTGTGCTGGCACAGGCACACACTGCTGGGGGGCGGGGCTCTGCCTCTTTTAAATCTGCTCTGGCGGGCTTTTGCTGCGCCTGTGCGCCTAGAGTCTACTCTCCTGAGTCCTGACGTCAGAGACTCTCATCTCCCGTGAGCGGAGGGACGGGTCACGCGGCCGTGGTCATGTGGGTGTATTGTGGGCGTATTGTGGGCGTGTGTAGCTTGAGGGAGGGCCCGGCGGAGGAGCGGCAGCAGCTGAGTGAGGGAGGACGGTGCACACAGGCAGCGCAGGTGAATCAAGCACAGATCAGTTTCGCAGGGCCCGCCTGCCGCCGCAAGCACTTGCTGGCCTGCAGCGGGCCCCCCTCCCGCCGGGCCCGGTCGCAGTCGCACTCTCTGCGACCGCGATCGTTACGCCCCTGGTTGGACCCCCACCGTTCTGATATTGATGACTGAGGATAAGTCATCTATATGGGAAACTGGACATACTCTTTAACGTCTAAAAACAACTTACACCGATGGATCTATTATCCCAAGAACAGTAGATTCAAAGTGCAGTTAATAGGTAAGTAAAGGGACCTTTACACAGGCTGAGAATCTGCCAAATAATCACTCGTAGCAATTATCTGGCAGTGTAAGGCCTCTTTCACGCGGGTGAGATTTCCGCGCGGGTGCAATGTGTGAGGTGAACGCATTGCACCCGCACTGAACCCAGACCCATTCATTTCTATGGGGCTGTGCACATGAGCAATGATTTTCATGCATCACTCATGCGTTGCGTGAAAATCGCAGCATGTTCTATATTGTTTTTTACGCAACGCAGGCCTCATAGAAATGAATGTGGCTGTGTGAAAATCGCATTCGCAAGCAAGCGCGGATGCGGTGCAATTATTCATGCATGGTTGCTAGGAGATGATCGGGATGGGGACCCGATCATTATTATTTTCCCTTATAACATGGTTATAAAGAAAAATAATAGCATTCTTCTCCTGAAATTCTCTCCTCTTTGCTAGTGTAGCAGCTGACAGATCTGTGTATAGCAACACAGCTTGAAATCTATCAGGTAAGCTGGGGTTCTCCCTGGCAGCTGCCATTAATCTTTCTTTTACGTGGTAGAAAGTAATCCGTGCTAAAACATCTCTTGGCACCTCAGACGGCAGACTTTTGGGCTTGGGAATCCTGTGAGCCCTATCAATATACAGCTCAGTTTGCGACAGGTCTGGAAGTAAGGCCACAAATAAAGCCATCAAGAATGTGTGCAGTTCCTCCTGTTTAACAGTCTCTGGAATGCTGCGAAAACGGATATTGTTCCTGCGAGAACGGTCCTCCAAATCAATTACTTTTGCTCTCCAGAAGCTTTAGCTCCTCTTCTTTCTCATTTTGTGAATCTACAAGATCATTATGCGCTCTGGCGAACTCCTCCATTTTATTTTCTAGGTGAGACGTTCTGTGACCCACAGCTGTAATCTCTTTGCAGTCTAAGTAACATTTCTTTAATGTCCGCTTGCAGGGACTTCCTCAGGTCCCCCATCAGTGCAATAAGCATGGATTCTGTAAGGGGATTGTCCCCATGTCCAGACCCAGATGTAAACAGGTGACCTTCTTGAGATCTCAGCACTGCTGACCTGCCCTGTGTTTCTGGACTCCCGCTCTGCCCATACATTATGCTGTGCTGCTGTCCCCCAGTACCTGCAAGCAGGGCTGCATTGGCGACATTATGTATGTTGACATGATCACCCTGGATTGGAGTCAGCCGGTTCGCTAGGGACCCGATGATCTCTGGCAGTGAGGAAGATGCTGCAGGGCTCATATATGTTGGTTCAATCACGGTGCACAGGGCCGCACTTCCACCCGCGCCATCTTGGCTGCCGCTTACCCCTGGGAAAAACTCGGTGAGTTTAGATGATGCCGGCTTCTTTTTCGGCTTGACCATTCTCCCCTGACTCTGTCTCCTACTGGGGAGAAATCCAGCTCACCAGCTGTCCTGGAAAAATCGCTACGAGCCGCTATATAGGCTTAATGGCACCGGAGCTCAGCTGCCGGCCACGCCCCCCCAATAATAGTAATATTAGGGATGGAGGGGTTAAAAAAATAATAAATTAAACTCCCCTCATCCCCTTGTTCGCGCAGCCCGGCTTCTCTTCTTAATTAATGAGCTGGGAGAAAAGGACCTTTGGTGATGTCACTGCGGTGATCGATCATGTGATGAGCACAGTGACGTCACCACAAAGAAGTGGATGAGGAGAGTTAAATTATTTTTTTATTTTAACCCCTCCATCCCTATTTTACTAAGCATTCTGTATTAAGAATGCTATTATTTTCCCTTATAACCATGTTATAAGGGAAAATAATAAAATCTACACAACACCAGACCCGAACTTCTGTGAAGAAGTTCAGGTTTGGGTACTAAACATGCCAATTTTTCTCACGCACGTGCAAAACGCATTAAAACGCTTTGCACTCGCGGGGAAAAATCGCGCATTTTCCCGCAATGCACCTGCATCTTTTCCCCCACGTCACCAGCAACGCTCATGTGAACCCAGCCTAAAGGTACTGCCAATTACCCAATGAACAAGCAACATTTATCAGATAATTGGATCATTTCTGCAGGCACCTAAATCGTCATTTGCCAGTAGCAGATCATGCTCTCTAAACACACTCTGCTGCCTGCAAACAAGTCTGTATTAGGATGAGCAATGGCATTAGAGATCGCTCCTCCCCATATTGTGGAGGAGATCGCTGCATGTAAATGAAGCAGTCTCCTCCACTGACTAGCAGGTGATTGCCAAGAAGAACCGCTTCCTTCCTGAAAATCGCCTGCTGATTTGTCCCGTGTCTAAATGGACCTTAAATATAAATTGACTTGAAAGACGTAGTAGCTTGGGTAAGTAGTAGGAAGCTTAGCCCTGGGATCTGATGGCGATTGGAATTACAGAGGAACACACACACATAATCGAGTGTATTCTAAAGAGGGGAAGAAGGGTCGCCACGGGGGTAGGATTGATACCTAGCTATATACCCATGGTTAGTCAGAGCAGATGGAGAGTCAGACTGCCGCAAAACATGGGGTCATGTCCATGACCTCACCTCACTGTGCCAGATCTCAGAATGGAGATGGTCTCTGTCCATGGGTCGGTAAGATTAAATGGGCAGCTGGAGGAGTTTGGGTCTGCTCTGCTGGTTACGCTGACTAGGCCACAAGATAATGTAGCCATGTTATGCTATGTGTGCCTGCCTTTTGTTTTTGGTGACAAGACTTCCTAGGCATCCAATATGTAGCTCTTGACGTTGCAGAGGAGGTATATGATACGCTAAGAGTGCCTCTGCGATTAATGGAAGAAGGATGATGGGGTAAGCAGTCGATCTTTGTGTGCATGGCGAGAGCTCTAGGTAGATGCAGACATTCTGTCCAAGATTTTTAATTATCTTGGAAAACCTTTCAAGAGCCAGGACAAGAAGTATAGAATATATGGAGTGACTTTTTAAAATTCTACCAAGAAAGCTATCCACAAAAAAATACCAACATGTGACTATATTCTATGTAATAAGTGATTAAGTGTCCCTTTTAAGCTAAATACTGAATGATAATTTCTAGTTTACCAGTAAAGATGATTATTGCAATTTATTTTGCCATTTTTCAAGATGGATTATGATGTCGGCAAACCAATTCCATTCCTTGTATAGTGAACTGTTATACAATTTTCCAGTATACTTTCTGAATCATTTCCTCTTGGTTCTCAAAATCTCTGCCTTTTGTCATTCAATGGAAACCCAAATCTGTCCAGGTCATGTGATGGATATACAGGTGCAGGGCTTATTAAAGACACGGCTGTGATATGTAGACGCGTGTAGTGAGCCATGTACCTGTGTGGTATTTATCCAAAAATGAGAGCTGGGCACTGTAAATATAGCTGTTATGTTGCACCAGGTAAAATATTTGATGAAATCCTAACACCCTGTAATAATAGTTATTTACTAAACTCATTTGTTTCAGCCAATAGAAATCTGCCATATCAATTAGCATTCATGCCCTTACATTTTCCTTGGTAATTTCCTTGGCAAATGCGAGAATTGTATGTATTTCACTACTTTTACAGTATTGTCAACTCAGTAAAGTTCATGTGATACAGTGCAAAAAATTGCAAACCATTAAACAAATCATATTATGGAAGCATTTATTCTGATTGCAAAAAATATTTGAACTTTCATCATATTGCAGTGTCTTTGTCTATGGCTAACACCAGAATAGGTTGAAAGATAAGTGGCTGATAACCTCTGCAAAGCTCATAGGTAAAGCAAGGACCTTATAGGTAAAAATCCAACCTGTTGTGTCTTAATTCCTCTACCAGATACCTTGGTACCATCTAGCCCTACACCAAGCTGCCTGAAGGACTTTCTGATGGTTTATCTTCAGCTCCTCTCCTGACTTAGCATAGAATAGCATTCTGCAGCTTGCCATTTATTTAATACATTCAAGCCAAAAAAATGTTTTAAAATGTTTTACATGATTGATGCAATGAAAGAGATCAATGGTGTCCATACTTTAAGTGTATCACATTTTATAATACAATTCATATATTGATATTAATATATTTTTTTTTTAAATACATGTACATGCATAAACATACACATGTGCACCACTAGAGGTCGCTGTTTCTTTTATTTTTTTTCTTGTACGTACTCATAGACTGGGTTACAGAAAATCACTGTATAGTTGTAGTTTTAGTGAGTGTATATATAAGCATCTATTCCCTGCATTATACATCAACATTTAAAGAGTATATTCTGGCTATGAGGATTCCTGCTTACATTCTCTTGTGCCTGAGATCACTGCAACTGCAATAAGCTGGACCGGGGTATGCACTCTGACGCCAAATTATGCAATGGCTGGGTCAGGTGTAGGTGAAGTTCAAACTTTTCTTTACTGATTGTAACTTTCATCCAAGCAAGATGCAGCTTTGGTCTTGGGTCCCAGCAGGTATTGGCAATGGTTGGCAGGAATTTATCTTCTGCTATATCAACCTGGAGCTTGCAGGAAAAGACGTCTGCTTGTTAGCTCAATACTGTGACAGGAATTTGGCTTCTGCACTCTCTATCTTTTGCTGTTTGGGGACTGACTAGCTGAGGAGGAATATGGCGTCTCCTGGGTCTCTGGACTTTACTCACAGTTCTCTTCACAGGGTATGCTTTCTTCCTGGAATTCTGGCGTTTTGTCTGCTTGCTTCATCCAGACAAGGCTGCAGGGCTCAGGCTGGGGATGGTGATCAATGTCTCAGCCAAGACAAGATCCTGGCTTGGTTCCCTATGCAGGGGGACTCCTGAAGACTAACACACAACCTTCCCCAGCAGGGGTGGCTGGCACACTGACTCTAACTTCCTTCTCCACCCATGAGGCAGGATGTGGGCATAGCCCACTCGCTCACAGAGGGGGAGCTAAACTGTAATGAGCTATTCCAGCTTAGAAATACTAAACTGAACCTAAGTCCTTGCTAACACATTGCTGCCACCTGCTGGTGAGCATGGAAATTATAGCAATATAGATTTAACATGGTTTATAATGCACAGTTGTGAGGATATAATGTAAAATTACATCAGATGACAAAGTTAATGCTCTAAGGAGATTGTAGTAGGGTAAAAGTTTAGTAACACAATTCTGGGGTGTTACACAGCTGATTTTAAATGAAGTAAGTATAGGGATGGAGGTGTCATTTTATATTTTTACATAGCAGTTGTGAGACAGTGACAAGTCTCACACAGGTGAGAGGCAAGGAAGGGTTGGATAGTGCAGTTCACACCCCTATTCCACCACAGGTGAGACCAGCTGGAGGTACTCGGGCTGGCATAAAGCACCTCCCAGGGTGTCAGTAAGGGGTGGGGGGGGTTACCCGTGGACCATGAGGCTGGGAAATAGTCTGGAGTTGTGGGACGCAGCGGCGCCTGGGAGGGTCGCAGGGCCATAGTCAGGTGGACTACTGAGCCCCAATCCCCCAGAAGAGACACTGGACTGGAGACAGTGGGTGTACTGTGCTCTGTACAGCCAGGAGGCTGTGGGACATTGGCTGGGAAAGCCGCATGGGTTCGCATGTGTGTGAACGGTGACTTTGTTAGAGCCTGGACGGGCGAGTGTTTATTGTTTTTGTTTGTTCTGCTTTTGCTGGTGTGCCACAATAAATGCACAGTTTGAACCTTAAACCTGGTGTCCTGAAGCTGTATCTGTGAGGATGATCCCCCGAAAGAAAGCTATCCCTCTCACAGTGCAGAGAATACATACACAACTACAGTAGTATTATTGTGCATCTATGGTGCTTGCACACCATAAAATGTACTGCATATGGGTTGTCCCATTACAGACACTTAGCCTATATTCTATGAATAGGGGGTAAGTGTAGTCAGCAGGAGTGTGACCACTGGGGCTCCCCACTGATGAGAATGGGGGCCCCGTGTTCTTTCCAGTAGAGCAGTGTTCATGCATGAGTGCTGCCACTCCATTCAACTCTGTAGGCCATCGAAAGCCGTATACAAGCTAGAGTACTGGACAAGGACCCTCAAGCTATCTTCAGGGTAGGCCATCAATATTAGATCCGTGAGGGCGCACTCAGTGTGCTGTCCACATTTTTCGCGGCGCCGTTAAAATGAGCAGGTCCTCATCCAGTCTGCAAAAAATGTGGATCAGATGCTGAAAGAAAATATGGTTG
Organism: Bufo gargarizans; assembly: GCF_014858855.1. Taxonomy (NCBI): domain Eukaryota; kingdom Metazoa; phylum Chordata; class Amphibia; order Anura; family Bufonidae; genus Bufo; species Bufo gargarizans. The sequence continues at coordinate 192,012,106 of NC_058083.1, forward strand.
TGTATATGAGGCATAGATCAGCCAGTATCTGTAGTGCTTTTGAGTGCATGGCGTATGGTGGATACAGTTGGATGAAAGAATCTGAGAAATAATGTTGAAGGGAGATGAAGGTTCATCTTTTTTTTTTTTTTTTTTTTTTTTTTTTTTTCATAGTGGCTGTTCGGATAATTGCAGCATTGTCCATTCCTGTTAACAATCAGTGAGGGAGACTTATTATGAATCTATGCCAGTTTTCTGACATAGAAAATTTTGAAATTTTGTGGAAGGTGCCAGTTTGCTACAAAATGTGCAACCTTTTAGTTGTCTGA